>NC_083282.1:43029281-43722573 GCF_963506605.1 Zootoca vivipara
AAGTTTGAAAACAGTGTTCAAGTAGAGAACTAGCCTTCTTTATCAAAGATCTTCACGACTTTGCCAAAAACCTGCAAAAGAAAAGACATTACAAGCACGTTTCATAAATACTGCAAAAAATTATTTATTGCACTCATTAGCTGCTTTTTCAAAAATGAAAAAATTAACTCAAATGATGTATCAAAAAAGCACACACTGCACATTAGAACATAAAACTAAAAGAGAGTAAAAGCTAAAAACACATTCATAGTATAAAAAGGCAGGACAAACACTAACGCAAAGTGTTCAGAGCCTTAAAAGTACAGCAGGGATGGAACTGTGAGTTTCTTATAATCACTGTGTTCAACAGGCCTATTCAAGTTACAATCTACCACCATGCATAGCCAGGTTGGTGTAGCACCCAGTCTAAGGCAATTAGAGATGAAAACAGATGTAAACATTTTAGAGAAGTGATGGAGGCAGCTTGGAAGTCAGGTAATCAATGAAACACAGAAGGGACAGGATTGACAGTGGAATCAGTATTTTCTATCTCTCATTGAATTTAAGGTGAGGCCTGTGGACGATACCCAGTGTTGCACAAGAAAACTTCCAATCACACAATGGGACTTCTCCCCCTCTCCTACTTCTGCAGTCCCCCATATCTGCTCAAGGGTCCCCAATCTTTTTGCAGCTTTTGGGGGGTGCATAGAGGATTTCAGGGGATAGAAGGAAACTAATGGTGTCTGTTCTCCTGACAGAAGGCCATAGTTGTATTTCAACCACCTGTCTTCACCATATAAATTGTTCCCTTGATAATAATTTTTCATTGCACTGATTCGAACATTTGAATGTCATCTGCAGTACAAAAATCAGAAACTATAATGGAGGGTCTCAAGGAGCTCCCAATCCTGGCAATCAAATTTATAGTGTGATCCCGGATTGCAAGCTCAGGATTCTGCAGCCAAGTCACTAACACTTACCAGGAAGAGGAAGGGAAAAGTGGCAGGGAGGTCAGGACTGCATGGACACACAGGCAGAGAGAATCCAGTGCTCATGTCAATGTGCTCTCAAAATTCCATTCTCAGTGTCACCTCAGCGCTCCCCCTCTTGGTAAGTAGAAGCAATGCTAATGCTATTGCTGCAGCTCTGTCTCACTGTGCCAACCACATCAACCATTGTGCCATCCTGCCTTAGACAATAAGGGCATACCAATTGTAGGATGAAGTACAGTGCACTTGGGTCCATGCTCTATTCCTGTACGCATGGTGCCCTGAAGAAACCCCCTGCACACACCTTCAATCTAATGTGCAGCATCTAATGTGACTGGGATCTGGGTGGGTTAAGCTGTTTTGAATTGATGAACTGAAAATAGGTGTAAATTGATTGACTGTTCAGACATTTCTGTTTTAACGCTGGCCACAGATTTACCTGGTATCTTCCCCATGTAAGAGAAAGAAGATAATTTGAAATCCAATGAAGAGTTGGGATATTTGAGCCCTAAGAAAATCCTGGCCCATGTGTGTGGTTAATAGGTCTTGCAAAGAAATTCAAAACCAAACCTTCTCTCTTCACAACTTACCTCATCAACAGATTTAGAGGCATCTACTTTCCTAACTTTGCCCATTTTCTCATAGAGGTCTATTATGGGCCTGGTAGAGTCTAGATACGTATGGATTCTAAGGGGAAAAAAGATATAGCAAAGTCATGAAATTGAAAAGCATCAAGAAGTCTAACATAGAAATTATGCATGGACATAGTACCTCTTTTCCAGACTTTCTCTGTTGTCATCACTTCTGCCACTGCTCTTTCCTCTTTCAAGGCAACGGTTAATACACACCTTCAAACAAAAATAAAAGGGTTATTGAAACATGAAGCCACTAGAAGTAAACAAAATACTTTGCTTTTTTAAGGTACAAGACTAAAGCTATATATTAAACATTTTGCATGAATATATTCATCTTACCTTCAATTACTTACGCTGTATATTGATAACACCACTTTTGTAAACTTTTAAGTGAAATAAAAACTTAGACCTTATTACAGCCACGTGAAATCTAACATTTCACAATCAGTAGGATAGAAAGGCATATCCAAAATGGACCTAGCATACTGTGGTAAAAGCCCTTGAAGTCTAATTATCCACTGAAATTCATTGTACCAGGCAAAATACAACACACACTGAACTATCTTTTAGGTACAGCATTCAAGAATGTGTGCTGTCTTTTATTCCCTAAAGAGAATACCCTGTCTAATGCAAAGGACAAAGTGATTTTTCAAGATGACAGAACTGGGGGAAATAGATGGTTGATATGAGAATTAATTTTGCCTGAATATTGTAGAATATCAGTGCTCGCAAAGACTTATTTACTGCTGGAAGCAAAAGGGAAAAAAAGATATCCCCCACTTTCTACAATTCTAATTATGCTCTGGTAACCAATACTTCTTTCCGCTATGGGACAATTCAATAGAACATTTCCTCAACATGTCAGTTAATTGTAAATGTGATACAATTTTGCCACAAAATTATCTAGGCTTATTGTGGGATGGAACCAATTAACACATAATTAGTATCAAATGTATAGAAGGGAAAAGAGAAATGGAACAATGGAACACTTTTCATTGTCTCTCTTCATACAGCACAGAGGAAAGTTGCAAGTGTCTTGATACTGTGATTACCTCGTTGTCACAATCAAAAAAGAGAACAAACAATACATCTGCTTTTCCATCCATGGTTTTGTTCCAGCCCTGAAGATTGTCTTCATTTCTGGGAAATCCATCAATTAAGAATTTATTCTTCTGTGCGTTGGCTTCCATAGTTTCATCCATAGCCTGATGGGTAACAGAGAGCTCATATTAAACATGATTTTCTACAAGCGTAGTATTGTGACATCTAAGTAATAATCCCCCTGTACTACAAATACACATGTGCTTTTCATGTGAACTGTTACAGGTGTACCAAATACATTTCTTGCAACCTTAAAGTTAATTCCATACTATCTTAATACCAATATACTTATGGTACAACTGGAAAAGCATTTAAATGAACAAATGTCTACCACAATAATAAAATAGATGGGACATTCACACAGAACAAAATAGGTGAGAGACAGTTTTCACTGATTCCTTGTTCACTCTGCAGCTTGGAGAGAAGATGTTCTGAAAGGCAGAGAATTTCATGGATCAGAATAAGAGATGGCAATGAGAGCTACAAGAGGGACCAAAGAGAATTGATTCTCCCTTCCTTTTCTCCAAAGGGAGTCCTTGCAGGATCTCAGCCACTTCCATTCACATAATGGCAACTCTGGATCCAATCAAAGAACTGGGACTCTGAGTATCATCTAGTCCAACCCCCTGCAATACCGTACAGGAATATGCAGCTGTCCCTTACAGGGAACGAACCTGCAACCTTGACATTATCAGCATCATGCTCTAGCCCAGTGTTTCCCAACCTTGTGCCTCCAGCTGTTTTCGGACTACAATTCCCATCATTCCTGACCACTGGTCTTGCTAGCTAGGGATGATGGGAGTTGTAGTCCAAAAACAGCTGGAGGCACAAGGTTGGGAAACACTGCTCTAGCCAAATGAATCCTAAATATATAGCCCATATAGTCCAATTACTTGCAGCAACTGAATACAGCATTTATTAACAACAACAAAAATCCCTCGTAGATGAGTGATTTGCCTATCTCTGGGTTCTGGCAACCCTAAAGAGAAAAGCATTGTTTTTGTGAAAAACATACAGGTACAAAAGTAATTCATCTATCTGTCTTGCACAGTGGTGGGAAATCTCATGCCTGGAGCCTGAATGTAGCCCTCCAGGCCTCTCTGCCTGGCACTTGGGCCTCTTCTTATCATTAGTTCTGCTCCACACACCCCTTGAGAGTTCTTTTGCCTGGCTGGAATGTGTCCTTGAACTGTGATAATGTCTCTTGCTCGTTGGGATGGAGAGATGTGCATAGAAACTTCTGACTTTCACATGTATAAACGTACCTTACTCAACAAAGTTTAAAGCCACATAAATGGCTCTGGGCATTTTTTCCTCTGGACACGCCCACAAACAGCATGTGCGCCTCCCTTGAAGGCAACCCACAAGGGAATGCAGCAGTCAGGCTGAAAAAGCTCCCCACCCCCCTACTGGCCTTGCATGTTTTTATTAGCTACTAACAAAGGGAAAGCAAAATTTTATCTAACCACATTAAAGTTTTGTTTTAAGCTGTTTTGTTTTGTTATGGCCCCCCATGGAAAACTGAATAGTCAGCACAGTGTTAAAATCTTACCCTCTTTAACAAGCTGATGGTTATCTCAACAGGAACAATTTTTCCATCTTTAATGTAACTTTCAATGAGCTCTCCATATTGAGAGCCTGGTCTCTTCCTCTCATCTCGAAGCAGGTCACCTGCTGAGAGGTGTGTGTAACCGTATTTCTAAAAGAAAAATATACATTTAAATATCTCTAAAGTAAGTATAAGCAACATCTTAAATTAAATTGATACTTATTCTTCTTTTTAAATGCACCACATGCATCACTATTACTAAAAGACAACATGCAATCCACATATGAATAGAACATTTTCCTTTAGGCTTTAATATGTAACTTTGTAAGAACTCTCACATTTGGAGTTATTTCCTCCATGGAACTTTGCAGAAACCTATTAGTTAATATGTCTTCCATTTCCTCAACACCTTCATGCAATCAACAGGATTTTAAAATACACAGAATTTCCCTTGTACCAAGCTCACTTGGACAAATGACTCACGATTCAACCCAGGTGCCAAGGAAAGGTGGCAATGTTAAGAATATAAGGGCAGCCCCATCAGATCAGACAAGGGACTTATCTAGTCCAGTATCCTGCTTCCTACAGTGGCCAGCCCACAAGTACAACAAGAAGGACAATATAGGCAACAACCATTTTGCACAAGGGGTGTGTTCCTGACCCCCTGCTGTTGGTGAAGCACACATTAAGCCTGCCCCATTCCCTTTCCCAGCCACTTCCAGGTTGTGGGGATGCACACTTGCAAGGTCATGTGTCAATTGGATGCGTATCAATTGGCCTCTAGACCTCTCCAACATTGCTCACTCTCCAGTGACTAGTATTCAGAAGCATTGTGCCTCTGAATTTGAAAGTAGCATGCAACAATCATAACTGTTAATAGCCATTGATAACTTCTGAACAATTAACTGAAAATAAGGTTATCATTTTGTCACAAGTGTTATCAAATACAACTGTCACCTGAACAGAATCATTCCATCAAGCTGTAGCAGAAAAAAAAGAAAGGATGCAGGGCAATGGAGAGCAGTAGATTTTGGCTTCCCCTCTTCCTGAACTGCTTCCATTCTAACGAATCATTACAGGAACTTGTAACTTAGAATTATTATCCAAGCTTGCTTATTTTCTCCTTCCTTCCTTCCACTCCATTTTCTTTTTGTGATGCATCTTTTACATTGCAAGCCTGAGGGCAGGAGTCTACCTTGCCTTGCTTTTACTGCTCTGTAAGCTATGAGCGCGCAACCCCCCCAGTCGGTCATGACTGGACCTAATGGTCAGGGGTCCCTTTACTAAGCTACCTAGCTAAAGAGCAGGGTGTGAGGGTGTGTGGGGGGAATTGCACCATAAGTTTCTGCTTGTTTATATAATTACTGTTTACTGCTCTGAATTTAGAACGTTAATTTGGCCAGCACAATATGTAGATGTTACACCAACCCAACAGATGCCAAAGCAGGAACAATTTCATTGTATTCGTGTTCCGCCAACAGAGGCCTAAAATAAAGTTATGCTAGAAGACGACGTTAGGAATTCAGTACACATTCACCTAAATCTCAGTAAGATGTATGTTACTTTGTAAAACATCAAGGCAAAATTTTGCATACTGATATCTCTCAAAGGATCCTAGTGGTGTGCTCCATAGCCTTACTACATATTTTTAAACTAATGTTGTATATAAATAATATGTCTATTACTCCTAATACTCCCTACAGAAGCTATAACCTAAATCAAAGCTTTTCATAAGAAGTTTTACCCTGAAAACCCTCATACCGGCATGCAGTATTTCTGCCTGCAGTTGAGGATTATGGTTTTAAAAACATTTTCTATAGAAGAGAACCGGCAGAAATAAATCTCTATTTGGAACCCATTTATGTATCTGTAAATCTAACCCACAACTCAGTTAGCATATTCTGACTTAACTGCTTTGTACTATACATTGAACTTTTATTAAAAAAAAACCTTAAAGATGAAATTTTATGTATACTTTCTTGAAAGCACTGCACTGAAATAAATGTGCCTGTATCAAGCCATTTATTCCACTTCCAGAATTCACTATATTTGCAGAGAGTGCAACTGTAGACCTCAGTTTTTACAACCACCCAGATAATTGTAATGTGGTGATGATGTAATTGGATACGTAATCACATTTTGTGGGACATACTGCTGTGCAACATTTAGGCTAGGGCTGTAAATGCAGCCAGGATTGAAATGAAAGATGTGACATAGTTGTATATGGAATGTCTTGTCCTTGCTTCATTTACGGTATTTCAAAATAGTGATGTCATCCAAAGCAGGGAACAGATTGTATTACAAACTGCATCCCTTTACTTTATCCTATATACATCAAAGTTTTTTTTCTGGTCATACCTATTCAGACAAGCAAATTACTGCACTTGAGGGCACTTTTGCAACAAGGGCCAAAATGTGCTCTCTCCTTCAAAATCCTCAGTTACGGAGATCTTAAAAGGCTGTGGTAAAATGTGTACTGCATTCCTTGCCTTGTAAGACAAATCTTTTCTGGTCAGCATTTTGCCAATACAAATAATGGATCTTAGTGACGCACTGAAAGTAGTTTTACAGTTGGGAGCCACACCCAAGCTGTAAGTCATTACTAAGAATCATTGTGACATGTGTCCTATGCCTTATTCCTTCCTTTGCTCATGACCAGGGGTCAGCAAACTTTTTCAGTAGGGAGCTGGTAGACCTTGTGAGGGGCCAGACTACGGTATTATTTTTTTGGGGGGTGAACGAATTCCTATGCCCCACATATAACCCAGAGATGCATTTTAAATAAAAGCACACATTCTACTCATGTAAAAACACCAGGCAGGCCCCACAAATAACCCAGAGGTGCATTTTTTTTAAAATGGACACATTCTACTCATGTAAAAACATGCTGATTCCTGGACTGTCTGCAGGCTGGATTTAGAAGGCGATTGGGCCGGATCCGGCCCCTGGGCCATAGCTTGCCTACCCATACTCATGACTGTATGTGGTGTAAGATTATCATTAGTAGTAAGGTACTGAGAAACTAGTCAAAATCATAGTGCTCACATGGGGGTTGGCAACATAAACTTGGCTCCGTTCTGCATACAGTGGTAACTCGGTTTACAAACTTAATCCGTTCTGGAAGTCCGTTCTCAAAATGAAACCGTTCTTAAACCGAGGTGCACTTTCCTTAATGAGGCCTCCCGCCGCCAGTGCCCTTCCACCGTTTGGATTCCGTTCTTACACCGAGGTAAAGTTCACAAACCAGAACACTATTTCTGGTTTTGCAGAGTTCGTAAACTGAATCATTTGTAAACAGTACTTTTCTTAAACCGAGGTACCACTGTACTTGTACAAAGTTCAAAAATACAATGGCAGAGGTCTCCAAAACAGAAGGTGCCAAAATCAATTATTTTTTGTTTCAATTGAATAAGTTGAAAGCTAAACTGAAGGATTAAGCACTGAGCCGCAATGTATGCTGTCATTATCACCACAGCTTACACAGAAAATATTCAGAGTGGAATAAAGTATTAGAACACATAACCCAACATGCATTTATACCACTTATGACTTGTGCTCCCAACTTTTGATTTCAGCACGAATTGGGAGGGACTTTTAAGGTTTTATATAGTGCCAGAAAATTTGTGACTCATGTCAACCTTTATTTTTAACAAGTTTGCAGTCTCCAAGACTGCAAAGGAAATTCTGTCTGCTTCAAGGGAGAGAGTCTTAACCACTCCTTGGTTCTTTCCAACAAGCTTTCTAAGGCAGAAGTGCTGTGTGTACTTGCCTCATACCCCCTCAACGTGTCATTGTAGCCTTGAAGTTGGACATGGTTTTACACCTTTATGTGAGTGTCTAGAACTTAGGGGCATATTTACACTACAAATTGAAGTCGGTTTAAACCCAACAGCATCTCCCAATGATTCTTAAGACCAGCAGCTTATTGATTATGAAGATTCTTTTAATTACCGTAGTTGGAAGCCATAATAGCTGAATAGCTTGAACCATTCCCCAATTACAGAATGAATGCAAAGGTGCACAAAAATGCTTTTTTCCTTTTACCCTCCAAACATAAGATCTTCATAAGTTACCAACAGAAACAATCAAGCTAGAGGTTTAGATGAGCATTGAAGACAAGATTTTTCTAGCCCACAATATAATCACCACCTCCTTCCATAAGCACCTGCCTAGTTACCGAGGATCGGTCCTTTTCTGTGCCTGACTGTGGAATACCTTCCCCTGAAGCATCCCTGAGAGGTCTACAGCTTTTGTTTGTTTGTTTATTGTTGAAAAGAAAAGACTCTTTTTTTATCACGTGTATCTTATAAGATCCGTTGCCCTGCTTACTGTGCAACTGCTACTATTTCTAGCTCCAAGCCTCAACGCCAGACTCGTAGCATATTTGATCCCACCGGTATCAAGTCGGGTCCAACCCATTTGAGAATCTCGAGGGCCACAAGCCAAGCCGGTCACAACTACAACCCCCATCATCCTCTGGGCGCCGGTTGACAAGGACTAGGGCGCTTCTACGGGCGCGCTGCTTGCTAGGCATGGTAGTTCTATCGCGGAGGGAAGAAAGAGGGAGAAGGTGCCCTTTCCGTCCCTTACCTCCACAACGCGAGCGCACTGGGTCCCCTTTCCGGCGCCAGGCCCGCCGAGAACGAACACGACCACCGGCTTCATGAGGAGCAGCAAGCGAGGGGAAGGGGCGGAAGAAACCAAGGACGCTGCCGCCGCGCCCAGCCGAAGAGCCGAGGGACCGACACGAGCCGCGGAAGCCAAGAGGCAGCGACAGAACATACGCCGGGGGGGAAGCGCCGCGCCGGCAGGGATGGTGGGCTCGCTAACTGTCCCGACGCCACCTCACTCCTCCGGCTGAGGTGGCTGCTGAGGTGTCACCAGGAAGGGAAAGCGCTTCCGGGTTCCCGCCCGGTCACTCTCGCTGCTACTGCTGCTGGGGGAGGGGCGAGATGGCGGCAAGAAGGGGCGGGGACAGGGGACAGGGCGGGGCCACGCGCTTGTGCCCGCTGAAGGACTTCGGAGGAGAGGATGTTTTAGACAGGGGTCGGGTCGCCTTGTCTAGGAGGAGTCCTACGTGGATGAGGAGGGGACACTTTCAGCAACATCTAAAAAAGAAACGCGTATGTGTGCGCGCGCGCCCCCCCCCAGCATATATATACATACATATACACACAGAAAGACAGACATATATAAATACCTATTCTCGTTTGGATGTACATATAGAGATATATGGATTTATGCATGCATGCGCGCCCGAAAGGAGCTTCTCGTAGGTCTCTGTCCTTTCTGCGATTGCTTGCAAACTTTTGGCAGCAGAAATGCTACTATGTTGGCATTGTTTGGGAAGAGGGAAAGACAAAGCACCACAAAGCCGAAACATTGTGGCCGCCTCCCGCTTTTGTGGACAAGAGTCCACTTCCTCAGATGCAATCTAGTTGGCAGGTGAGAGTGTAGTAGAGGAAGCATCTTGCAGCCGGGGATGACATATATCAGCTGAAAGTAGACCAGGCTGCAGATGATGCCGCTAAAATACGCCAAAATACAGTAACGTTTTTGCTGCGATCTATTTAGGCTTCCATCCTGTATCCTGAATAAGACATGCCGAGCAGTTCTACCAACGACCCTCGGAGGTACTTACTGGGGCGAATCCCTTGAAATATAGCGGCATTTACTTCCAAGAAAACATGTACAAGATTATATGTAAACTTGACTTTAATAGACCGTCCCCCAGCTATGTTTACCCAAGCACTTTCTGAAGCATCGCTCGAAGCCTAGGTATCTGTTATCACTAAGGTAACAAAAGGAATCACGCTCTTTCCCCTTTCAGACTCTGCGCTTGCGCGATGGCTCCTTTGCTGCGACCGTTTAAAACAAAGCCATGTTTTTTTAAATATCCCTCCCACAAGAGCTTCGCGCGCGCGCAACGGGCCTTAGTCTCACTTGGGGCTTTTTGATTGGTTACGGAGACCTGCTGGGCGGGTGCGACGGGTTTGATTGACGCGATGTCAGCGATTAATAGAGGGGGTCGCGAGCCGCGATTGGCTGGGTGGACCTCGCGGGAGAGGGATCGCTGATTGGCCGACCGTGCCGCCATTGGAGCCGCCACAACAGGGAGGAGGTAGGAATTCGGTTACATCTTGGCCGTCGCGCCAGGCTCTCGAGCGCCGAGAGTGCGTTGGCGGCGCGTGGAAAAGGGGGCTCTGGCAAGGAGTCGTGAGGTAGGTGGGGTGCCGCTGCGCCTGAGTTGGGTGGCTTTTCTCACAGGGCTCTGTGCCCGCGTCGTCCGCCGGTTCCTTTCCACCCCTTGGGTTCCCTGTACGCTTCCCTCATAACTAGCTCCCCCACCCGCTTCTGTCTATTAGACCAGGTGTTTCCCTTTTCAAATAAGTTGTTCCCCCGTTCTTTAAAAACGCAGAGCTGTGTCCACGCACAAATCAGCGTTTTCTGTCTCTTTCTGTCACAGCTTGTGGGCCTCGTGGACGTTCAATAGGTGAAGTCCCCTCGTCTCCCCACCTGCCCTCTGCCTGGCCGTGAGGCGCAGTAGGGGCTGGGACGTGAAGGTTGGGTTGGGGAAAACATGGCTCAGATCCGTGTTGTTGTTGTTAGGTATAAACGGCTCACCGTTATGAAATAGCACAATAGCATACAAAAACAAGAATAAAAGCATATGCCAAGAATACTGTGCACCAGAAGGACGACCAGATCATTAGCCAGGCTTCCTCGCTAGGGGGAGCTGCCCTAATTCCAGGCGGGAACTCAAAAGAAAGGTTTGGGAAATCGGGAAGTTCCCCAACCAGCAGGAATTTGTCAACTAAAGTGTTTTGTGTATTTTAGTGTGAATGAATTGTTAGTATTGGGGGGGGGCGTTTAAGTTGAATAAGCACAGTTGTTTTTCAGTTCAGATGGTTACATTTCCAATGAACAACCTCATTAAATAAACTTGTTTTAAATTTAAAAAAATGTATATGGGTGGGTTTATAGAAGCTATATAGAAGTCAAGTGCAGTGGAAAATGAATTGGAAACCTTGAATTAAATGAGTTTGGGAGGGAGCAGTAATAAAAATTGAGGCAGTTAATATTTGAAATTAGGGTGATGTTGTCCACCCAGTTATATAAAATGTTCATAAATTAATATTCCTCTAATACTGATCACTTTTGATTATGAATTGGCTCAAAAATACCATTTTAACCCATCTTTTGGTTGCTTGCTACCTATGAATTCAATAGGATTTCAATAATTCATCACATTAAGCTTATGATTGCCAACTAGTATTTGACCTGTGGGGGGTGGTTCTAGTGACCTGGTGGGAGGGAAGTCTGAGAGCAGTGGTTTGAGCTAGCATTGCTGTTTGTTTTCTTGAGTGCAATGCTTCTTTTACTGGGCAAAATTGACAAAGGCCCCCAAGACCACTGAATTACAATAAAAAAGTGATGCTGATCTTTAAAAGTAGAAATCTTGGGCAGGCAGAAATGAGCAGGTCAGATGGATGGAGTTTTGACTACATACTCTTGGGGTGTGTAGAATCATTCACCACTGATTTTTAAATACAGAAATTGTTCTATTCTGAAAGCAAACTCATATTTGCTTTAAACGAAAGTTTTTGTTTCAAAATTTTAAATTATGACTGTTAGTCACCTTATGCTGTAAACATAACTGTGATTCTAAGCAGTTGGGAGAAACGGTAGAACACAGTAGCAATAACTTATGCTGGGGAATGAGAGTTTTTAAATTTGTGCCTTTAAAATGGTGTTGGCCAGTGTGCCCTCAGGATGCTGTTGGACTACAACTTCCATCAGCCCCAGCCAGAATGACTAGTACTAGTCATCAGGAATGATGGGACTTGTAATTCAAGAACACGTGGAGGGCACCACATTGACTACTTGCCCTTTAAAAGTTCCATGACCAATAAAAGCCTTTCCACAAAATTGTGATAGCCATGATAGTGGTGTACTGTTCATCCACTGTGAGAACAGGATGTTGAACTAGATGGCCCATTGGCCTGATTCAGCAGGCTGTTATGTTTTTATGTACGTTGGTGTTATGTACAGTGGTACCTCTACTTACGAACGGAGCTCCATCCACCATCTTTGATTCGGTTTAGATAGGATTTTTTTCTATCGGTTTAGATACGAATTTTTAGATAGGGTTGCTTCGACTTACAAATTTTTTCTCCCAATGCATTCCTATGGGATTCGACTTACATTTTTTTCGACTTACAAATGGGCGTTCGGAACGCATTAAATTCGTAAGTAGAGGCAGACCTAGCACTGGTATAATGTAAAAGTAAAACTTGAGAGCCAAGATACAGTACAACTATTTGACTAGGGGAAAAATGTTGCTGGTAGGTTGCAATTAGGTGTTACAAGTTAGACAGTAAATAACTACCTTTGATATATCAGAAATGTATGCTAAAATACTGGTATCAGACATGATTACTTTACGGTACTTACGGTAACTGTATCTTTGATCTTATACCTGTTCTTGCATTTTCTCATAGGGCAAAGTGATCAAATCGGATACTTAAAAGCCTCATGGAACTAATTTCACCTGTGTCTCAAAACCAAAGGTATTATTGTAGAAATTTTGTTCTGTTTCAATATGAATATGATTTACAGCCTGTCACATGAGAGATCCAAGTCACACATCAGCAGCTTTTCCTTTTTTGTTCAGGTGTTTTTGTTTATTTGCTGAGACCCTGATTCTGACTCAGTCACTATAAAGGCAAATAGAACAGAGTACGCCAAAGACCTTGAAAAGTATGGATAGCTAGAAATTGTCGTACTGCTTGTTAATTGTAACAGTTGAGTCCTAAATGTGTCACTGATATTTATTTTATTTTTATTTGTTAAAGTTAGGTTCTGCGTTACCATCTAAGGAACCCAGGACAGCATGATATGTTCCAGTAGCTTGGCTTTGTTTATGTGTGTAACAGTAATATGTATCTGGTGCGTGTTTATTCCTGATAGTTGATATTACTTGCTGGAAAACCAGAGATTATCATATTGATATTTCCTTGAGATTATCATATTAATGTTCATTGACTGTGCCACATGTGTTTAAAGCCTTGCATGCACTCGTAGCAGCCCAGAGCTCTCTGCAAGCTAGCTTCCAGCCTGGCAGCATTTCCTGACATAACCATGTGGGCAACTCAGGAATTGTTGCTGGTGTGGATGCCAGCATGAGAAGCGCTGCACTACTTACACATAATGTTTAAAGAAAAATAAAGCTCCCCTCAGGGAATTTGTAAAGTAAAATAAGACAACCACAATCCTCCACCCCACAAAAAGGAGCAGACTTGTCCAAAGCTTTTTCCCATTGCACTGTTTTTGAGGACATGTTTGATTCCTTCAGCTCAGTCGTAGTGTGCCCTGGAGTTAACTTAAAACTTTGTGTATGAAACATGAATGTTTGTGTATGAAACATTCAGTACTGCTTACAACTGGGTTGAATTAAGCTGAAAGTGTTCTGTTTGAAATGGCTTCTTTTGCAAAATACCATAAAAGTAGTTAATGGGCGGTATTCAACTAAGTTTAAGTCAGAGTTAGCCAATTAAAATTAATGCACATAACTAATTTAGAGCCATTTTAGGAGGTCTACTCTGAGTAAGTGTTAGGTGAATACCACCCACTGCTTTGAAATACATATATTTAAAGAAAATATGAAAAACATACCCTTTTCTGGTGAAATGAGAAAAATAAATGGTCTGTCCACATTTTCCATCTTAAAGGAGCTCACTCCTTACCATTTTGAGAGAATTTGGTAAACTTGTCTTCTGCTTATCTCCAACTGTACCCAAATAAAGAGTAGTAAATTTGTATGTCTTTTCAGAGGTGTTTTGGGGAAAATGGTGCCTTTCAGCTTTCCTGCATCAAAATGTACACTTTGGAATCCAGCTCCTGTTGGAGAAAGCATTGTCTCTCACCTGTGTTATAGGTATGGCGTCTCATAGATTAAAAGTTTTTCTTGCCCTGAACTGTTTACTCATCTACCAATAACTCTTCCTCACACTATGAATCCAATTGTTTTAATACCTTAGAGGTCATCTAGTCCAAGTCCTGTTTAATGCAGGATGCAACAGTAGTATTATTGACAGATGGCTGACTACCTGCTACTTAAATACTTCCAGTAAAGGGAAGCCCAGTACCTCCCTATGCGATCTGTTCCATGTTTGAACAATTTTGTACTGTAAGGAAGCTTTTACTAAAGTTTTGCCAGTAACTGCTTTCCTTCAATTTTACCCATTGGAACAACAAATCATACAGCACCCCCCCCCAAAAAAAAGTCATTGGGCGAGTACAAATTGTATTTAGGGTGGAGAAAAAAGTGTCCCTAAGAAGCCATAGCTAAGACTGTATTTCGTGCTTTCTGTAATGTGGCACAAGAGTGACATAGTTAATTTTTCTGCCATACATGGAGCAAGATAATTTCATTGAAGTGTAATGTTTTTTTTTAAATCAATAAACAACTCAGAACTGATTGACTCAACTATTCTCTATGTAGTAAAATAAATCCAAAATAATTACAATGCATCATGGTTGATTTTGGACTAATAACACATAAATGAACTATTTCAAACCTAAGCAACTTTTTCAAGATGCTTCTCCAATTTTCCCCACAATGATTCTGGCTTTCCTTTTTTTTTTTTGTAACATAGATCATTTGTATTTTGTGGCAGTAGTGAGTTGTTATTTGAGATAGCTATCAGTCTTCGATACTTAGAAATAGTAAACTCAAGTACTGAAACTTTAATTTGTGTTTCTTCAGAAATCCTAAACTGATAATACATGAGAAAACACTGCGACTGACCCATCGTCATGCTAGGCAGAGTAGAAGAAAACCCTTCACATGTTTTCTGGTTGGAAATCTTGCAGTAGATAATGGTAGGTATCTTGTTAGAGACCATTGCAAACCATTCTATTTGACTCAACAAATAAACTTCACAGCAGTGATTATTTTGTGAATGATACCAAGCGGTGTAAACATGAGCCTGCCTTACATTGTTGGGCTATTGATCCTTCTAGGCTAGTGGAATCAGCATTGCTTTCTCCTGATGTTGCTGGACTACAACTTCCAATGTCCCTTGCCACTGACAATATTGGTAATCCAACTATCGGGAAGGGGGACCCTCTTGGTTACACCTGTTCTATCTCAATATTGTCTCTCCTGACGGGCAATGGCTCTTCAAGGTCTGAGGTGACATTCCCAACCCTGCTGTTTGAGACCCTTTCAACTAGAGATTATGTTTGACAACTGAGGTTCCACTGTACAGTGATGGCATGTTGATGACTATTTCTCTGAACTGTGCATTTCAATGTCTTGTGTTATTTTAAGTACATGCAATCCTGTTTATAGTGTTAGCTCAATGGTCTACTAGTCTGTTGTAACTAGCAGTGACTTTGTAACCTCAAGAAAATATCTTAGTTCTGTTCTGCTACCTTATATCCTTTTAACTGGAAATGTTGAACCAGCAACCTGCTGAATGTGAAGATGACTTTCACTTAAATATGACTTCATCAAAATTACAGCTATCTAATTACTTTGGGAAGGGTTTGTGTGAACCTTGATGTGTGAGTGAGCATCATAGTGCTGGATAAGTCTAACAAACGGTCTTGTTTTAAGCCTTAGTGAAATTTGGGATCAGTGAGCCATCTTCATAGCATGTATTCTAACTTGCCTAACTTCTCTGGCACAGATGGTGAAGGTGTATCACTAACAATAGATCGTTTTGATCCGGGTCGTGAAGTAACTGGTGGCTTGGGGAAAATACCAACAGCATCTCTTCCGGGAGATTTTTTGATTCCATGTACTGTTAGTGCTTGGGGATTTTCATCAGGTGATGTCATAGTGCACAATTCTGAAGATTTCAGCTTGGCTTTTAAGGTAAGAAACTTGGGGCCGTTATTTTAACACAAAGGTTGTATATTGAATAAATGCTGTCTTTCTATGTTAATATCCATTGGCTATTCTCAGTTTGTCCCAGACAGTGGTATATGCTTAGACATTAAAAGCTGTATCTGGGTGTAGCTTTTTTATTCAGTATAAGTTTGGAAAGGGCGAGTGTTTTTCCTTTAACATTCCCTTCTGTTTATTTCTGTTTTCACTCTCTCCCATCTTTTTCTCTGGAGCACTCTTACAGGAGAGGGGAAATAAAATAATATTCATATATCACAGCTCTGACCAGCTAAGTTCCTTTTCAGAAGTTTAGACACCTAGCCTAAAAATAATGCCATTACAGTTCTTGAACAAACCCTACTAACATGCTTGTGTCTGAGACTAATTGGGACATAATTTTCCTCTATAGATACTGCAACAGAATTTGAACAGTCAAGATTCTTTGGAACCTTCCAAATTGCTGACTTTAAGAGTTCACATTTATTCAACAGAAGATATGGACAACCTAAACTTTGACTTTCACTGGGCAGCTGTTACATTTGCCAATGCCTTAAAATACACTCCTGTGAATTCTGTTCCGATAATTCCTACAGCTCTTGCTAGAAATCTGAGCAGCCACATGAGCATTACACAAGTTCAGGGTACCTGCAAATGTGGGTATGTTAAGGTTCATTGCTATTCACTTTGGCAAATTTCAATTGTCTGTATTGTTTCATTTGGTCTAGGAGTAAAATACATCAATGCATAATTTCTAAGGAGACTTGGAAAGTAGCTTCCAGTCTCTTTAAGAAGGGTTTTATGGGGTTTTTTTAAGGCTAGCTTTTTGTTGACTTAAGTGACTGAGACAGCTTTTCAAACAGTTTTGATTTTTTCCCCTTATTTACAGCTATCTTACAATGGACCAGACCAGAAAACTACTGCTAGTTCTTGAATCGGATCCCAAAGCTTATACTTTGCCACTGATTGGCATGTAAGTATTTAGATAAATATGAAGTTTACCTCTATTTTTCTTTCTTTGAGCTTGGCAGTGACCAGAAAAGCAGAATGTTTTAATATTTACTGCAGAAATATTAATCTTAAACTGGATAACTCAGTTTGAGTAAAATATATATGCTACATGAGAATGCACTGGCTTATAGCATCAAACCTATTTTTTTCTTCCTTTTAGTTGGTTGAGTGGAATCTCTCACATCAACAGTCCACAAGTCTGGACTTGCAGCCTGCGCTACTTATTCAACTCTTCAATTCAAGAAAGGTGATAATAATTAAAGTGAACTTTTCTCAATAAATGATAAGTACACAAAGGTCCCGCCACCTGCAAGCTCGCTATCAAAAATTCATTTATGCACACGTAAAGAGTTATGACCAAACCTCACTATATGCCCCACAGATTCACTTATCCAAACAACTTCCTTCCTTACACCCTTGGTTTTTCTGTTTTTTGCTGGTTGGTGGCAGAAACCACAGAGAATGAGTGTGTGTGAGAGAGAGATTAAATAAATCAGGGAGCAGGACAAATCAGGGAGCAGGAGATTGCTTGATTGTTGCAGTCAGATCTAAGTAGGTTAATGTAGTAAAAGATAATATTTAAGATAACCTGACTCAAACCATTCAAAGATGATCAGCAGCACTATCAATTGAGCCTGGGTTGTGAATTGGAAACTGTTGTACTTGCTAGCCCTTATAGCTTCTATAACAGAATTTCATGCTCCCCAGAACTAAGTGAGCAATATGATTTTCAGGTAGTGAGCTGGGCAACTTGCTGAAGATATATGTTAAAAAAATATTTCATTTGAATTCAGTACATCACATCACCAAATGATTTTTTATTTATTGTTTCTGTTTAATGAGTGTATTTTATTTTATTTTATTCAGGGTACTTTCAGAATCAGGAAGTTTCCTTGTAATTCTTTATTCTCTGACGCATAAAGATCCAGAGTTCTATGAATGCCTTCCTTGTGGTGGACATACTAAACTAGGCTTCCAGCTACTTACAAGCAAAGAAACATTACGTTGCTTCAAAGTAAGTTGCTTGATTTCCCTACTTAAGTTGGCTGTGCAGCTACAAGGGGGTGCTTGTCAACGGTTGTTTATCACAGGGGCAAAGTTGGCCCAGCAAGCCATTCCTGACTAACCATTCCCCATACCTGAAGTCATATGTGATATCATGTGTAGGCCAGGTACTGGCATGTCTTTAACAATCAGGAGTTTATAGTGAGAACAGCCTCATAGGACTAGGAAGCAAATAAGTATTCCAATATCTCTGCCCATGCTTTTTGTTCAGGACTGTGAATGTGGTAAGCCTGTTCTAACAGGCAGATTCCCTTTGGGAAGTATTGCTCAGTTCTCTGTGTGCCAAAATACTTGTGTACACTAGATCTGGTGCTGTAGCTGAGGATTTGCTGTATCCAATGATCCTCTAGCTCAGTGGTTCTCAATCAGCTGTGTACCCCCTGTTTTTCAGAAACATGCATCTTCTGGGCTGGGCTGCCATGTGAGTCCCATGACCCATCCAAGAGCACAGTCCCCAAATGGGATGTCCCAGATAGTTGATGGGTATGTGCCACAGATGTCCGCGGACCACCAACTGGCAACCACTGCTCACTCTAGCTCTTAACTTCTAACTTCTTGCCTGCTTAACATTAATCTTTACTCCAGTCCAGGGTCCCCTGAATATAAAAACTCACAGGAATAAGAAGGTAGCACCACCACTAGGATTTGTTTGAGGAGTTCTTACATGACTTTGGTTGGGATAAGTTGTATAGTAATTGTTAAATGGAGCTTACTGACTACATCTACTTCATTTCAGAACGTGGAGCCATCAGATAAATACCATATTCAATTTGAACTAAGTTCAGAAAATAAAAACGCAGAAGTGGAGTTCTTCAGTAAAATTTCAAAGAATGTTTCCTTTAGCAGGTGAGACCTTTTTCAAATTCTTATGCATTTAATCAGACATTTTTGTTTTCTATTATGCTATCAAAACATTTTCTATGTAATACAAAACTTAAAACTTTATTATTATTATTTTTTAGCCCATCTCAAGGTTCCTCAGCTAGTAAACTTTCTGTTAGTGATCATGACTCTGGTGTGGAAGAGGATGCATCCCCAAGACCATTTCCCCGTCCTCACCCAGTGAGTCAGCAGGTATCTCCAAGATTTAGTATCTTCAAGTTTTTAGAGAAAATATCAGTACCTTTGGGTTGTTGTTGTTGTTTAGTCGTTTAGTCGTGTCCGACTCTTCGTGACCCCATGGACCATAGCACGCCAGGCACTCCTGTCTTGCACTGTCTTGTACCTTTGGGTAGCTGGTAGTAATTCTTAAGCACTCAGCTTCTGCATCAGTGCTGTCGGGATAGTTGTATTCCATGCTCTTACCACCAGGTTGTGCTGTGGTGTTATTAACCCTTTATTGCTGCAAATACATGTTTCAGATTACAGTATAAAGAAACCTTTTAAGGAGACTTCATATTCTACTATGGGAAGCATGTAGAAAAATAAATCAGCTGACCCATAGCTCCATTGTTTGACTTAATTTACTAAGAAGGTCCTCCAAAAGCACATTAAAGGAGGGAGAAGAAATAATGGTTGAGCTGTACAGATGATAGGCTACCTAAGAATGCAAATGGATGTTGATTGCCTTCAGTTTTTCTGCTTCCTAAGCTAAAGATGCACCAATGACTGTCTTGATGTAGACAATAACTGTGCTAGTACCGGTAGTGTTTTTATAGAGAGACTTCTATGCACTTTGACAAAATAGAAACAGTATTTTTCTGCAATAGCTTTTTCTTTCCCTTTGAAACACTTGCACCTGTGCATCTGCCTACAGTACATGTATAGTGTCAATATTTGAGGTTCCATTAACATGGCACAAGGACTCCTATTTTGGCAGGACTTGGGATAATATCTTATTAAAGGTCTCCTGGTAGAAGTAGGTTTCCTTTACAATGGGGTATGACTTATAATATAGTGCTGTCTGCCTTCTTGTTCTCCTAGTGTAGTGGAAGCTGCTACAACAGTTTCTCAGGTGGAGGAGGAACATTCCAATTAAATTTGTAACATAACATAGATCAACATGTGTTTTAAGTTTATATTGTCCTTGTTTCCAGATGACTGAGATCCAGCCTTCGGTTCCTGAACTGTCCATTGTGTTTGATGGCATCTCTACAGAATCTGTGTCAGCGTCCAAATATGTCATGGTGATGGATAAAAAAACCCAACCCTCATTGGGACATCAACCTGCTAAGATGGCATGTCCCATAGGGCATCCACCCCACCAATTTCAGAGTTGTGATTCTGGGAAACAAAGCTTGGGTTTCTGTGCCAGAGAGCCTTCTCCGAGGCAGTTACCAAGCCAGATAAAGCAGAGAATTCCAGTTTTAAAATCTTCCAATGGAAAGAAACCTCCACTACAACAGCAGTCCAACTGTGGTGTAGTTGGATCTCAAGCGAGAAAGAGCTCTGGGTCTTCTTCCTCTTCTTCTCCTTCAACTCCTTGTAGCGGGTTCTCTCCCAACACATCATCCCATCAGCTTGGAACATCAGAACAACACTTGGCAAATAATGAGCCTACACAAAGCAAAGGAGAGCTTCCTTTTAATGGACCCTCAGCATCTAACTCTAAACAATCTCATTTAGCTTCCCAGCCTTCCTGGCACAGCTGTGCTTTGTCATCTCCACACATGAGGAGACCCATGGAACTTCGGATACCATCTCAGAGCTCACCTTGCTGTCCTCACTGTGTCTGCAGCTGCCAGTTACGTGACCATATGCAATATAGTCCAACAAATGTTTGGCAAGGGATGTCTACAGTGGGTTGCAGTCACACACCTGAAATCCAGTCAAGTAGTTCCCAGGAGAGTACACAATTAATGTTTCAGCAAAATATAGAATATATAGATCCTTGCTGCAACCCAGTATGTGCCACAAGTAGCCCTATGAACCTTGGCCATCATGGAATAATGGGAAAGTGTTGCCCCCATAATGATGACATGTCAGCTACAGTAAAGATTTCTTCCCCTTCAGACCCTGGCAGTGCACAATCACATACAGTGTATCCAGCTTGTGTGCACACTCCTGCATCAAAATTGGAACCCAATAATGGAATAATGAACTTATCTTCAGATGTTTACAAAATTCTTGCTGAACAAGATAAGCAGATCAAACTGCTACAAGCTCAGGTTTGTTTGGTTAAATCTATTGTCTACATGCTTAGAATTTACTAGGTTCATTTCTGAACTGGTCTTTGTAAAAATCAATTATTACTATTATATTACTAGGTTAATCACAGGAACATAGTCTTTACACTCATGGTACTTATGATATTATCAGATTACAACTTTGGTCTTGTGTACTTGTCTGTTAATAAGTGGCCTCTTCAGAGTCTAGTGGAAATACATTGTGGGTTGACAGTATGTTTTGTAACAATTTCACATAGCATGTTAGCTATGCTTTCAGAATTAAGCTGACAGGTTTACTAGTCAATTTAGTGAGCCATTAAGTTGTTCGGAATTAAGATCAGTTCAGAATAGAAACGAACTAGGTTTTAATTAATGAAACTCAACTGTTTTAATAGCGTAAAAGGTAAAGGGACCCCTGACCATTAGGTCCAGTCGTGACCGACTGGGGTTGTGACGCTCATCTCGCGTTATTGGCCGAGGGAGCCGGCGTACAGCTTCCAGGTCATGTGGCAATAGTCATGTGCTTTTCTCCATTCTACAGTTACCAGTGTTACATTTTTATTTAAAGGGGACTTAAAAGATGCTGCCTTTAATCATCTTAAAGAAAGAACAGTTCTGAATTCATAAGAGACAAATTGATATGACAGTGATATTTGCTAATTTACTTCTCCCACTTTTATTATCTTGGCAGTATAATTAACACTGATCTTACATGGTTACAGATTCAGCGGCTTTTAGAAGCACAAACTCTTCAGCCCTGTTCAACCAAAACTATAGCAAACAGTAGCATACAGTCTGAGAAGCAACTAGAATTTGTTGCCATGGAAACCCAATCATCCACAGGGTTACACATGAAGAAAAGTGTCAGCATTGCAGTGAGCACAGGTATCGGTTTATTGTACACCTTCTTGAAGTTACACTGGTATAACTCAGCAGTGGGAAAATACCTGACATGGGCACCATTTTAGCTGTTCAGAGTCTGCTTTGCTTTCTTCCTATGGTATTTGATCCACTCTGCTAACAAACTTGGGTCCTGTACCCAGACTGTTGTATCAAGGTAGATTCCTATACAGTATAGTATACAGTATAGTATGACTGAGAACTGAACATTAATTGCTTGAAAGATTGTAAATTTTGTGGAAGAATTAATGTGATTTAGTTGGTTTGCTCAAAGCAATCTTCCAATGTTAAAGTTGTGGGGTTTTTTGTGCAGTGGATCTTGTCTTGCTAAAGAGAAGTTACTAATGTGATCATCACAGCCTCAAATCACACTTCAGTGTGTTGTGATGGCTGCTGCTAGAGTCCAAAATTGGTATTACCTAGAATACCAAATTTGTATGAAATGCACAAGCTCATCATGTTGTGAAACTGCCCGTGAGAGGATTGCTAATATTTGTCCTTTTCAGTTACTTAAACATTGAGTGTCACATTAACAACCTGCTAGTAATTGCAACAAGCTGTACCAGTGATTTGCTATAATGCATGAAGTTGATGGACATCTGGGACTGGGATAGAATACACAATACATGCAGAGAGAGAGTGGTACCACCAGCCTAGCTAAATTCAACCAAAGCTTTCTTCCTGTTTTACTTTAGGTGCTAGCTTGATGTGGAATGCTACTTTGGAAAATAAAAATGAGCATGTGAAACAAGATGATGTTGAAATATCCAATGAAGACATTAATATTTCTATGGACACTGAGAAGAACAGGAGTCAAGCAAGCATTGCCTCTTCATTAAATGCTGTTGACATGCCCAGTTTTGTGGATAGTATTCCTCTTGTAGAAGGAGCTAGTCAACCCTCTGGACTCCGGTAAAAAAAAACCTCATTTAAATTTCTTCATACTTTAATGACCTACATATACTGTGAAACCTATCTGATCTTTCAGGAGTATACTGGTGGAGGCATACAGTACCACATTGGTTTGTCTCAGTTCCCTCCCTTTGCCTTCAGTAATATATATTTGTAGAAAAAGGTGACCACAGTTGGCAGCCTTGTTTGCCTGAGCTGAAGTGGTTTGTATTATTCACTTAAGTTCAGTGATCTCTCGTGCACAATTGTTTTGTTGTACATCTGTATTCTCTGCTCAGCCTCAGAACAAGCCATTTTATGTGTGTTTGTCACCTGTCAGAACTAAAATGTTAATTCTAAGAATTTGAGTTGGTTTCAAAAAGCTATTTTCATTATTTTCCCCCAAAAAATGAGTCTAATTGACTTTGTATTATGTTCACTGTTTGAAATAAACAGTATAGCAGCTAAAACCATGTAGAATGCTGACTGTAGCAATGAATTAAGCAGCAGATTCTACAATATATCTACAGCCACTCAAAGTTGTGCATCTTCAGCAGATGTTTTCCTCATATATGACCAGATACTGCAGACGACTTGCTTGAAATGCTAGTGACTGAGTTAAGTGGCAGCTACAGTGCAGCAGCCCCATTAATCAACCCTAACTTTACTTTTCATGGGTAAAAATGGATTGCTTATTTGTGGAGAAGATGAATTTTAAAAAAGAGCATGTCTGCCTTACTGCATCTTCATGTGAAGTTTTACTGATGGCTAGGATCTCAAATTATAGAAACAAGTCATGGGCATACAGAACTTACTGTAATCAAGCAAGCAATCTCTTGATGAAGCTTGCTTCCCAGTTGCTAAAAGTGATTTTTCACATACTGAGCTTTCAAAAATTTTCTGAGTGATGAAAAAATCACTTCTCTGGCAGTAACTGATAAGCTGTAATGACAGTACATGATTTTATCTTGTCTCTTTCAACATACACAATTGATTACTTTCAGCTGCATTATTTGAATACCATTAATACCTATGTTGCTCTTCAGGTCACTTGATGATCTAGTAGGCATTTTGGCATTAATTATCCATGTTTCTAGCCTTAGCTGTTAAAATAGCAATTCTTGTTGTGATCTGCAAATATGCGTTGAGACTTATTTAATTAAGGGACTGCATAATTTCTTTACTGTGCAGTAAATGTACAGGTGTTGCTAACTTGGTTGCTTAGGGCAAGACTTCTTCCATCAAGGAACTGCTTGAGGTTTCGGGATGACAAGAGTACTATATACTTAAGCAGCAACATAGTGCTATTTTTTTCCTCCAGTTACTGAAGTTATTGCAACTTGCTGTGTAGAATATGGTTGAATACTCAACGTAATACAGCTTTTGCATTTTGCTATGGCATTGCTGATAGTGACCATCCCATTTTATAACCTTCACACTAGTATTGACCCACTTTCCCACTTCTGTTCAAAATCAACTCATTTGAATCTTCTCTACTAATTCACTATTCTCTACTTCTAGTAGTGGACCAGATGCCTCAGGACTTCCCCCAATTTCATCAGTGAATGAAAGTGTTAGCATGTGCATGCAGACCAGCCCATCAGAGAAAGCTGACAGTCATTTGGTAGCAGCTAATGAACAAAATACTGAGCATGTTATCACTTACCTTCCAAATGCCCCACCAGATGACCAGAAGTTTTATCAGGATATATTGGTAAGTTAGCTTCAATGTACCGTGTTTCTCATATTTTAAGGCATCCCTACAAAATAAGGCATGGCAGGATTTTCCTGAGGTGGAAAAATATAAGGCATACCTCGAAAATAAGCCGTGCCGGGTGGTGGAAGAAGGTCTGTGGCAAAGAAGGGTTGCTGCTGCCGCATTAACCCCCGAGACCTGGCTGCAGCCTCAGCGCGCAGCGCGTGCAGCCCCAGAACCCGGCTGTAGTCTTTGCGCACCGCGCGTGGACACCCGGGACCCGGCTGCAGCCTCTGCCTGCCGCGCGCGCAGCCCCAGGACCCGGCTGCAGCCTCTGCCTGCCGCGCGCGCAGCCCCAGGACCCGGCTGCAGCCTCTGCCTGCCGCGCGCGAAGACCCGGTGGGAGCAGGTCTGTGGTCTGTACAGATACCGGTACTGGTACTTAATTAAAAAATAAGACATCCCTTGAAAATAAGTCATGCTGTGTTTTTTTCAGGAAAAAATTAATATAAGACATGACTTATAATATGAGAAACACGGTATCATTCCTTAACCCTATGCTTCTTAGTGGTATTAGCAGAGAAGCTACCAGGCTTCATTTAAAAAAAAGCAGTTTTTAAAAAACAGATTTGTGTTGTCCAACTGTTTCTTGAGCCTTCATGTTTTGTTTTATAGTCCATAGTAGGCATTTCTGATATTTTACATGCCAGAATAGTTTTTCAAGATGTAATTCATACATCTTTTAATTCAAATAGTATGTGGCACAACAAAAAATTAAGATTGCAATGACTGGGGGTGATATCTAAGTTGTACTTTGCCTACTCTGAGTATGACTTAGTCAGATGTCACTCTGAGTATCTAAAATGAAGTTTAATCATGAAATAAGTTCTGATCTGTGAATATTTGATATACAAAACTATTCCCAAGCATGCTAAGTATGAGACAGCTAGTATCCTATAGCTTTGATTAGCTTTTTCTACAGTTCTCTGTACCTTCCTTCCTACATTTCCTTAGGGTCAAGTGAACCACTTCTTGAAGGAGTCTTCTGAAGAAAACAGTTCCTCAGTACAAAAGGACAGTACCAGCAGTGAATGTACCACAACTTCAAAAATGAGCAAGACAGAAAGAAGAGGCTCAGTCAATCCTGATCCACTCCTAAGTGATAAAGATATTGTTCTGAATGCAACCTTGAAACAGCTGAGGAACCTTGGAGTAAAATTTGACTCTCCTGACAAGATGATAAACAATGCACACAAAGTAGAGAATGCCAGGTAGAAAGATTGCTCTAAATAAAAGAACAAAAAAGTCTGACTGAGCTTATAAATGGCTTCATTCCTCTAAAGCAGGGATGGGAATCGGATATTCTTCAACAGCACAGTCAGTGTTCAGAAATGATGGGAGTTGTAGACATCATCTGGAGGGCTTCCCATATCCATACTCCAAAGGGCCAAAAATATTGACTTTTGTGGGTAGGGATGTATAGATCAGTCAATTCATGTTGGTGTCCTTTTCATGCTTGTTAGTGTCACATGTGTATGTTCAGAGGTCTATTTAGGCTCAACCCCACAATAATCTAAAGTTGTTTTAATCTGCATGAAGATTTTGGTTTTTCTCTTTCTAAATATGCATTTCTAAGTGCATTGTATCCTAAAATATGCATAGATACACTTATGTATCATGTAACTCGGCATTTTGGAAAGAGCATAATCTAAAGCAGGAGAGAGAAGCCCTTCCACCTGTCAGAGTTGACCTATGGGTCACTGAGTAGGACCTATGGTTCACCAATCCCGGTCCTACTCGGAGTGGACCCATTAAAATTAGTGACTTAATAGCATGAGTAACTTAGGTTCATTAATTTGAATGCTTCTACTCTGTGTAGGATTAGCATTGGATACAAGCCTTGGCAGTTTGAATTGGCATGCAGTCTGTTTCCAATGGACCCAAAAAGCATTTATCAATGTTGTCTGAGTTAGTAAGCCATAGTTAGCAGCTACTATATCTGTAGGACAGAACTAGGTTTCCAAAGACTGACTTGTCAACCTAAGCCTTAGATACTGTCGTCAGCTCCTTAGCTAGTAGGATGGCCTATCTTTAAAAGTACATTGACATTTGACCTGATGGCTACAATTAGGTATACTTACTTGCATAAAGTTAAAATAACTTGTTTTTCTTTGTTTTCTTCTAGTATATTGGCCTGTATTAATCCTGAAGCTGTAGTCCCAGGTCTAAACTACATCTCTTTTGCTAATGTTGGCATGAGTGGCTTAACTCCCAATGGAGTAGATCTCAGTATGGAAGCAAATGCTATTGCACTCAAGTACCTAAGTGAAAGTCAACTGTCACAGCTTTCTCTGAGTCACTCAAGCCAAAAAAATTCTATGGCTTCATCTGTACAGACTCTCTTGCACACTAATACTGATAAGACTTTGGTGGGCTTTGGCTTAATTTCCCCAAGCAATATGTCGTTTGCAACCAAGAAGTACATGAAAAGGTATGGACTATTGCAAAGCAGTGATGGCAGTGATGATGAAGAGGAAGAACAGACTGACTACAGTAGAGGAAAGAACATAAAACCGGTTCTGCAACTCAATTTAAACCCTCTTTTAGATGGCTTTAGCTGCCAGAAAGACCCCTACAAAAGAGCAAGTGAGAGACTTTCTGTTAATCCAGCACGTCATGAATCTGAACTATCTAATCCAGAGGGCCCCATATTAAGAAATGTTACAAATGCAGTCATTCCACTTCGAATCCTTCACCAGTCAGATGAGAGTTCACATCCATTTTTTAAAGACTTTAACCCCCAAATGAAACTTCTACCTGGAAAAGCAGAGTTTACTCAGCATGCTGACAAAGAGAATCTAGATAATCAAATTGTATCTGAAACTCATCAAGCTCCTATAGATAATTTAAAGCAAGTGGACAACATGAATTCAGTGGGTACTTTCCTTGATGTACAAAAGCTCAGACAGTTACCCAAGTTATTTTAACCTGTCTGATTTATTGGCAGCCAACTCCTTGCAGGACTTTTCAATACAAGTTGAACCAGTTTTCTGTAGTTCAATTTAATCAAGAAGTCACCAACTCTTTTCAAGTGCTTTTGGCAATAAACTAAATGGGAGGAAAGGGTTCAATGTGTGTCTGGTATGATGGCTTGACTGTCATCTCAAATATAAATATTTGCACCTTTATGTGTATTGATGTGTATGCTCTTAATGGTCAGCAAATACATATGTAATGGGATATACTTTTTAAAATGTGTATGAATATTGTAAAATGGACTTTGGCAACTTAATGCTGAAGTGGAAAGAGGGTTTAGGATGAGATTATTTTGGTTACTCAGTTTAAACCATTAACCTTTTTTGAGTCCATTCAAGCATTGGAGTAATGCACTTCATTAGACAACCCCGATTCTTACACAAATTTGAAATAAAAATTTCATAATGTTTACTATGATCATGAAACAAAAACAAGGTCAGCCAATGTCATCCTTGTTTTTTGTCTTATAGCATGAACATGAAGAACAAATGCTGGATAAATGGCTGAACTGCTTATCTGTTATTTGTGTTTGAAATCATTAACATTTTTTGAATGTCTAAATAAAATGTACTTGACTCTTGTAATATGCAGACTTGTTATACTCAGGGTTTTTTAAAATTAAATTTGGTTTATTTTATTTCTTTGTGTGTTACCATAATAGTCTTAATTCATTATCTTCCATGAAGGCCTAAGGTCCTTTAGCCTGTTTTATATTATTTATTCCAATAAAAAATGGAATAATATCATTATGCACAGTGATGTCCCTCACTTCATAATATTTTTGCTGGTATATGCAGAGTGGGGACTGCTGAATGTGGTGGGGAGATCCATTATATTAGCTTAGCAAAAATTACGACTCTTAGTAATTGCCTAAAACAGGATTCTCAAACTTTCCTATTCCTAGGGCCACTTGAGAAAGCTGAAAATTACTGAAGCCCACTAGGCACAAATTGGCAGAGCCAGAACAAGCCAAAAAAAATAGGTGGAGTTTGACATAATTAGCTGTCAACTATTGATATCCAGTCCCTCTGGAAATTGCTGAGTTCTTTGCTACAGCAATTTCCCTCTAGCAGGGAGTTCCATACTTCAGCTTTCCTCAAGCTAAATACAGACATTGGCTGCAGAGGTATAACTTCCCCCCTTTTCTGCAAAATCGGTTCCATAAGCTTTACCACCACCTCTTTGTATTTTACTGTTCCTTTCCTTCATGCACTTTTCACATTCATTTTTGTTATAGCAACTTAATTCTCATCTTCCTCTGTATTCCCTCGTACTGTATTTAAAATGTTTATTTTATGTGACAATGAAGAAATACCTTATCTAAGGTGTTGTGTAAAAGAACCTTGCTTTCTCTTTTTCTATTTTCTTTTACTACTACCACTGGCCCTGCAATTCCAAGCTGTGTTCCATAGTGCAAAAAGTGAGGTTGCCCCTTTTATATGGGGAGCATGTATGTGAAAAGGACTGAAGTCTCTGGCAACGTTTACGCACCTGAGATCCAGCCCTATTATGGCTGAGACTATATTGATGCATGAGAAAGTTGTCTATGGTTGAGGGATGTGAGAGATGCTTTTTCCATTGAGACTGCTGCTGTTTGCCATCTCTTCTGGCACTGAGATGGCCTGCTTCTCTACCCCAATCTGTGCTGTTCTTAGATGCCTTATTGCCTTTTTCTTGCATACTTCCTGTCCCCCAAGAAATATGTAGCAAGTGTTTTGAAGAGTGCAATGGGAGCTTGTAGAGTAGACCCTGCCAAAGGGAAGTTTTGAGTGGAATTCAGTTAAGATGCTATAAGATGTCAAGTGTTTAACTACTGATGAATAAGCTTAGAATTGCATTGATGGTTTCTTGTAGATATGCTGACAGGACACACACACACACACACACTGCCTCTGCATCTTAAAGCTGAAATATGATTGCATACTATACTAGTTCACAGTTACGGTGATCTGCAAGTCACCATGTGCCAGCTGGTTCCTTCTGTATAACAAGATATATTGCAGCTCAAGGTGGTGCAGTCAAGCCCTGGGAGTGCCTAAATGTGGCTTTTCAGGGACAAGGCTGCAGCACTCTGCACATACTCGGAGCACTACTTTTGCCCATTGTGGCGATGTCATATGGGAGCGCAGACACCCCTCCAGCCTAAATGGAACTCTCTTAGGATCTGTGCCGGGTTAAGGAGTGCGAGACGTGACTCTTAATTTATCCCCATCCTGCGATCGCTTCCTTCTGCTGCCTTCGTTTTCTCTCCTCTCTGGCGAGAGGAAGTGGCGCTCGTGTTTCCCGGATGCAGCGTGCAGGACAGGCCTGGCGGACAAGTCGTGACTGCTCTGGGGCTGATCTTCCTGGCTTCCCAGCAGCGTCGTGAGCGGCCTGCCTCCCTGGGGGGAAGCTCTTCCTCGGCCTCCTTCCTTCGATCTTGGAACCTTGGTTTAGAGACGGATGTGCTTCGAAACGTCAGGCGGCGGCTGAGTTCCCTTGAAGCAGCATCATTAGGGAAATCCTCGCGTCTAAGGGAAGCGGGCCTAATCTGCTGATCGGGCTCTTTGTATTTGCCTGGATCACGAAGCCCTAGTTCCCCCTTGATGTCTGGATGACTGACAGACAGACCGACTCCCGCGTTTAATGGTTGCTCATCGCTGCTGAGTCTTCCAGTTCTCTCCCCTTTTGGTCAGCCACTTTCAGAAAGATACGATAGAAGTGGGAGGAGAGATTGTTGGCTTCTTTTTGTTCTCATTTTTAGTATGTCATCATAGAATTGTAGAGTTGGAAGGAGGGTCATATAGCCCAACCCCCTGTAATGCAGGGATCATTTGCCCAATGTGGGGCTTGAACCCACGTCTCTGACATTAAGAGTCTCATGCTCTTATCAACTAAGCTATCCAATCCAATGTTTTTGCTTTTGTAATTTTATGTTAAAGATCTCTTAATGTCTGAGATCTACAATAACACATGATAAAAACATGATAGCAAAGTTGGGGAGGCGTGCTTCCCTGGGGAGCATTCCAAAAAGGAGGGACTACCGCAGATAAGGTCATAAAGACCACGCATTATAGCAAAAGCTTTAATGGACTGGGTGTATCTGATCTGATGAAGTGGACTGGACTCCACCAAGCCTTATGCCACAACCAATGCGCTCGTCTTTAAGGTGCCACAATAATATTCATTGCTTTTTGCGTCAGAAGACTACCCCGCTAGAAGCTAAGTAACAATATATGTTGTATTCCACTGCCTCCCGCAGTTTTGGTTAAACTCATGTTAAACTCATGTTGGTAGCTTCGACACTGTCCAACCATCTGTCGTCCCCTTCTCCTAGTGCCCCCAATCTGTCTTCTCTTCTCATGAGGTGGCCAAAGTATTGGAGCCTCAGCTTCAGGTTCTGTCCTTCCAGTGACGCACTCAGGGCTGATTTCCTTAAGAATGGGTGGGTTTGATCTTCTTGCAGTCCATGGGACTCTAAGAAGATCAAACCTATCCATTCTGAAATCAGCCCTGAGTGCTTTTCGCCTACAGTAGTTCGATGCAAATGAGAACGCGCCTGCTGGCACACATACGACTCTATTGAAAGGAGACGAAATTTGGTTTGGAAATGTGACATTTATTGCTCATCGATGCTCTGTTAAAATGAATGGGACGCACATCCTGCTAATACGTGCTTAGGATCCGAGAGGATAGGCTGGAATAAAAAGGCTCTATTTGTTTTTCCTCCATCCACCAGCGCCTCTGAACTTTATGGATCTTAGCTCCGCCAACTCAATTCTGCATCTATCTCCAGTGATGGTTCTGAGTCCCTTGCCCAACTGAGCGCCTTAATGCCCCCCTCCGGAATATTAGCCTATCTCCTGCCCATGAAAAGGTTACATATTTGACGGGTTATTAAAAAATAACCATAACTGCGCACTTCAATGGGCTTTTATTCCTAAACAGCACCCCCACCTCTGATTTCCTTAATTGGCTCCACTTCGCTCCGTCGAATATCAAATTAAACCAGCAAATATCGCTAGTTTATGCCCACACATTTTATTTATTTCTTTATTTATTGGCTAGGGAAGGATTTTTTATATCCATTCCCTTTGTTTACCCAGACATGCTACTCCCCTCAGCCATTTAGTTACACGCTCGCACACTTCTCCCCCTTTTCAGTATCTCGATCCATTTTCTTTTGGCTCATTAAATTAAATTAAGAGCCGAGTAGGTGTTCCATATTTAATGCCGGGTGTGCGGTGGAGGCGTGCGGGCGAGGGGGGGGGGCACGCAGAGGAAGCCAGTGGGGGAGAATCGTAACCACCAAGAAAGCTGAAAGAAAATATCGTTATTCAAATGTGGGCAGTCCTGGCGAATATTTTATTCCTCCTCTTCCCTCCCACGGGTTTTTTTTTCTGTTTCTCTTTTTAAAGCGCATCTGAACGCGCGCCCCCGCGCCCCTGCACGCGCACACACACACCCGTCTAAAAAAGCAATCCGGCATGCATTCCAAAGTCCCCCTCTCTGCATATCCCTGCAATAATTTTCCGCTTTCCTTCGATAAAATTGCCAAATAATAATGAATCATTTCATAAATAATGGGTTTAGGGGCTTATCAGGGCAGGCGGGCCACTGCCAGCGCCTTATCTCTCTTGGCCACATTGCTCCGGTGTTCCGCTCTCCATACTAAATAGGAAACTGGACGTGATGTGGGAATGAGATCCCGGCGCTGCGAAGCCACCCAACACTCTCTTTCTCTTTTCTCCTTTTTTTTCTTTATCTTTTTTCTTTTTCTTTCTTTTTTTTTTACGGTAGAGGGAGGCGGGGGGAAAGGAAAAGGGGGAGAGGGGAAAAAATTGCATCCATCCGCCATGAATAGGCCACAAAATGGCTCCAGTCATTTTCACCAATGAAAAGCAAATGGTGAGTAAAAGAGAGAGACGATCTTGACGCGCTCGATATTGTTTTTTCGCGGGTTATTTTGTGCGTGCGTGTATGTTTTTGGGGGGGTATCTTCGCTCCTCAGCCAGCCTGCCACTGGGCCCGGATTAGGAAGCCTTGCCTCAAACAGAGAAGAAGGATAGGAGGCGGTCAGAGAAGTAATAGAAACAAACAGAAATATATATATATCCCTGCGCCATTCCCAGACTCTGAGATCGCTCTCGTGCGCACGTGTGCATATACATATATGTGCGCGCACACACACACACGCCCATATACACACTGAGGAAGGGAGGAAAGCAGGATGAAAGAAATATAAATTTATATGGACGTGTATTTTCACTTTATTTCTTTGCCCGCTCGCTGCCTCGCCTTCCCACTGCAAAACCCCTGGATGTTCTCAGGTTAGCTAACGAAACAAGGCAGCTATCCGTCAGGGCAGCTGCTCTTCGGCTGCTTTTGCTATCTGGGAGTTGTTATTATTATTATTATTATTATTATTATTATTATTATTATTATTATTATTATTAAAATTCTCTATTTTTCTTTGTGCTGGAGCCCATTTCCACCCAGCAAACGGCCTGCTGTGAGTCCAGACGCAAATGCGGAATAAGGTGGAAGCGGGAGGCGGGGTGGCTCCATGCGAACCAGGTCCCGCATTCTCTGCACGTCTGCTTGCCGGCACGCGTGTACAGAAGACTGCAGCTGGACTTTATCCCTGTTACTGTATATAACCAGCACTAAGAAGCTCAGGCTTGGCCCGGTATTTTAAGGCGGGGGACATGTCTACGGTGGTGGGTAAACAAAAGAAGCCAAGCCACTCCGCAGGCGGCAAACCGAGTTAGCCGGCGGATTCGGGTGCTCAGATCCCAGAATTCAGACTCGTTTCCCGCTTCTCGTCGCCATTTCTTTCCCCCGAGATACTTGGATTTGCAGGGGTGGAAATGAAATGCGTATTTTGCGCGGAGAGGTGCGAGGTATTAATGGGATAGTGATGGGAAGCGTCCAGGAAAGATGTGTAGGCGGCCTGTCTGAGAAGGCGCAGAATCTCTCTTAAGCGGATACCGAAGTGCGTGGCAGCCTAACAGGCCGCGAAGAGAAGGCTTGGGCGGCCCTCTGTGCGTTGTTGTCCCCTGCTTTTCGCGAGAAAGCTAAAGGTTTGGGAACAGACAAGGTGGATTCTTTAAGAAAGCTCATTTGGTGCAGTGCAATTATGATTATTATTTATTAACTTAAAATAGAACCTACTTGCAGACGGGCAATATTTCAGAGGGTGGGGATTTCGTTTCTCCCAATTCAGATGCTGCCAAGATCTACCGTGTTATTCAGCTAATGCACGTGTGCATAAAAAACAGAGGAAGGCTGAAAATGTAACATATTTCGAACTGGAATTTGTCGCGCCCCGCTCCCTTCTTCGTCTTTTATGAATTCCGATTCTGAACATTTCCTGTAAAACGGGTTCCTTAAAATAAAATTTAAAAACTCCCCCCTCCCCCATACGAATATTTCTGAATATTATAGCCCTATAAACCAAGGCGAGGCGCTAGCCTGCTCAAATGCTCAAATGCTTCCTTTCTTTTTCTTTTTTCGTGCTGTTTCCTGCAGCCAGCAGGCTGGTGCATACAACCCTCTAATTCCTCGTGGTACAAATAATAAATAAAATAGACTATCATCTGCCTAATACTGGGAGCGTTGTGAGTCACACAGTACGGCAGAAAAGTGATATATTTGCATCAAAATATGCACACCACAATTATGGCACCTGCGCTTAGGAACTGATAGAAAAAGATTACATTGCATTTAGATAATAGATAGATTGACAGACAGACAGAAAGAAAGAACACGTTTGTGTGGGAATGTAGAAAGGTCGCATAGGTCTACCTCGGGGGGCGGGGCCTTACCAAGCAGCTCCTCCCCCTTCCCTCTGCGTGTATTGGTTTACACGCAAAAAAAAAATCCAGATCGTGTAGAAGCCTGTACTGAGGCTTCCTCCCTGTAGACCAGGCATAGACAAACTCGGCCCTCCATATGTTTTGGGACTACAACTCCCATCATCCCTAGCTAATAGGACCAGTGGTAAGGGATGATGGGAGTTGTAGTCCCAAAACATCTGGAGGGCCGAGTTTGCCTATGCCTGCTGTAGACGTTTCCACTCGCGCTTCCGCCCTTTATTTATTGACAGACAGGTCAGGTAAACACACAAGCAGGCCTCACGATGTCCTGATGGTGAAACCCACATCTTGCTTGAAATGTGTGATAACTTTGTAGGAGAGGACGTCCACGGCCCCTCAAGGCTGCTAAGCTATGCTTAAGAATAGAATGACCTTTACAAGCCCATCGGCTCAGCAGCCTCTCTGCAACTGTGGCCAGACAGATGCCGCAGAATATATCAGAAGTATGCATATTTAGGCTAGATTATTGCAATGCATTATACCTGGGGCTGCCTTTGAAGACAGTTCGGAAACCACAATTCCGCGGCCGCATTGCTGACCGGTGCAAGATGGTCTGAACGTATAAAGCTAATTCGGACACGACTGCACTGGCTGCCAATTAGTTTCCCAGCTCAATTCAAAGTGCTGGTTTCGACCTACGGTATAAAGCCTTGTGCTACTCGGGACCCCAGTGCCTCAGGGACCGCCTCTCCCCAGGTGAACCAACCCCAGCCCTATGATCATCACGGGAGCTCTTTCGCCCCCTCTGAATTAGGTCTGCAGAGTGACAACAAGAAGACCTTTTCAGTGATGGCTCCCACCACGCTCTCTCCAGGGAATTGCGCCTGATGCGATCACTGGCTGCTTTTAGGAGCCAATCACGAACGTGCCCCCCCTTTAGCCTGGAGACTTTTAGCTATTGTGGTCAGTTGTGTTAGAATGCTTTTAATGTATATCGGTGTCGTTGTTGTTTTGAAACTTTATATTGGTTTTAGTTTTCCGATTACTGTACATTGTAAGTTGTTTTGAGTTTATAGTCTGTAAGAAAGACTAATAAGCCCAATAATAAATAAATTGTTAATGCAGCTGGATACCTCTCTAGTTTACAACTCTCGTTTAATTTAATTTAAGCTTTAAATGGTGTCCTATGCCATCCTTATTATGTCTTAATGATCTTTTGTAACTCTTTTATTTTGTCTTTTAAAAGCAGCCCGGGCATGTAAATTTTACATAATTAAATTTAGCACTGGTAACTTATTGTTAGAATAAAAGGCAAGCGGAGAGAATACCGCTCTCTTGCCTTTTGTTCTGACATCCCGTTGGGGTAGACTGCCTCTGAAATGAAAGCTCCGCAGATAACCTTTAACAGACGTCATCTTCCTCCACAAACTTGAGTCTCCTGGCCATCTCTCGATTTTGTAGCAGCGCATACGCTGACGGTGAATTCAGTATGGTGTGTGCGTGTAATCCACTTCTCTCGAAGACTTCTCTCCCCATCCCCAAAACACACACACACACACACACACGAATTTTCGCGTTTCATACATTTCTTTCTGGATACAGCGTGCGTAGCTACAACAAAACCCCAAACGCAGCTCACTCCTTCAGATCCTGACGTGCGCCGGACTTTCCCCGCCACTTATCTGCAATTTGCTGGCCGCTTGCTTCTCCCGCAGTTCCCTTGCTGGATAGACTCAAAGCTCCTGGAGATCCAGGGCTTGTGTCAGGAGCAGAGCGAACAACTAATGCAGGGATCGCGGCTTCCTTCTAAGAGGAAGAGCCTCCCGCCCCACACCTCTCCCCCACAACAATACAATGGAAAGGAAGCGTCGAAGGAAAGAAAACGTTCGTTTCCTTTGCGCCCAAGAGCGAATACAAAAGGCAGGGTACAAAAAACAAGCTTCTGAGTCGCACAGGAATCTTCACCAGGCCTGAAGCTACAAATAATAATAAGAAAATTGTGGGTAGGGTTTTTTTTTTGCCTGCAAAAGCATACTCAATTAGAAGGAGGGGGTGGTAAAGAGATAGAAGCTATCCCGTTCCTTTAGACTTTTCCCATCTCAAAATGTGATTCGGCAAATATTTAGGAGTACATAAAGCGAAATTAAATTGTCATGGAATCATAGAATTGTAGAGTTGGAAGGGACACTGAGGGTCAACTAGTCCAGCCTCCTTAAATCCAGGAATCTCAACTAGATCATACATGGCAGATGGCCACCCAACCTCTGCTTAAAAACCTCCAATGAAGGAGAGTCCACCACCTCTCGTGGGAGTCTGTTCAACTGTCGAACAGCTCTTACTGTCAGAAAGTTATTTCTGGTGTTTAGTCGGAATCTTGTAGCTGGAAGCAATTGGTTCGGGCCCTAGCCTCCGGAGCAGGAGAAAACAAGCTTGCTCTATCTTCCATGTGACAGCCCTTTAGATATTTGAAGATGGCTATCATATCTCCTCTCAGTCTCCCTTACCAGGCTAAGCATACCAGTGGTAGATGACTTCTCTCTCATTGGTGAGATTGGCTTCTTTGAGACAAGATTGTAAGTGGGGAATGGAGAGGTGGGGGTGAAGCTTCCCCCATTCCTGCTGGACTCCTGTGGTTACTGGTAGGAACGGCACTTCTCACATACACGTGATAATTGACGCATGAACCGGAAATCGAAACCAGCCTGCGAACCTTAACATTTCCTTCGAAACTAACCCCATCAAAATCAATTGTACTTATTTCAGACCGAGAATGCGTTTAGGATGTGAGCATTGATGTGAAATATTATGTTATGACCCATTTGCACAGACACCCATTTTCCTCTGGCTTTCAAGTTAAATATGCTCCCCTACCCTGTCCAGATCTAAATATCTCTCTCGCACCCCACTTCCTCGGCCCCATATCCGGGACGGATCCCTACTGATCCGAGATGCTTCTTCCTCTGCTTAAGGCTAAGCCATGGCAGGAGGCAGCTTCCTGGGCTAGCCCCTCCCTAAATGAAAGCCCCCTCGAGGTAAGAGGAGGAGAGGCGGCCTTGACAATGAGAGGGGCTTTGTGGAGGCAAGAGGCGAGGGGCTGCCGCTGCTTAACATCTGACAGTACAGTATCAGAAAGTCCAATTAAAAGGAGGAAGGAGACGGCCGGATTGGGTGGGTGCTGCCGCCGACGCAGTTGAAGGCAGGGGAGGGGTCGTGACTGGTCAAAGATAGAGTCGTGCTATTCTGATGGCGCTTTCCTCCTTCTCCACGACGCCCCCCTCCAGCCCTCTACTGTCTCCAAAGCTGCCATCCAAAGATCTCCCTCTTCCTTCCAACCCATCCCGGCAGAGCCCGAAGGAATGGAGAGGAAAGCCCCGGTCCCAAACGGAGATTTTGACAACAATGAAATCCTGCTGGTGTCGCGGGCGTTTAGGACATTGTTGGTGGCGTGGTCCTTGGGAAACAACGGCAAAGCCTTCACTGGTAGGGTTGGGCCGGGCTTGGGCAGGTCCGTCTGCCTACACAAAGCATTGAAATCGGCTTCAGATCCCTTGGTTTAAATGATGCTTTGCTGCCACAGCATACAAACTGATTAATTCCGAGCAGCAAAGCGGCAATCGCATACATAAGCCACTTGTCATATTCGCTGCTGAGTCAGGTTCATGGTCTTTGTATTAATTCCCAAGGCCCTTATCAACTTCGGTCGGTCCAGAGGTATCATGGATCGCCAGATCCATTATATCCCTGCTGGACCACTGAGGTCTTCAGGGAAATCACTGTTTGGGGGGGGGGGGTCCCCGGTGGCTGGGATGATGCACAACTTGTAACCACAAAGAGTCCTCCTGCCTTCAACGTTGAGGGGCCTAATTTTGTGCACCTTCCTGAGCCTCCCTCCCAGCTGAGGCCAAACAAGTCCTTCCACCCCTGAACTTACTGAAGATTATCGTCGTTATTCCTGCAGGCTTTCTAACTGAATTATGATTTTATACTTTTAACTCGCTTTCACCTTTTTATGGTAAGTTAGGTCTCCTGCACACAGAGACAACCGCAATCAAGCGCTATAACAATCGTTGAGATAAATGATAAAATACTACCGAGCTTACGGGCTGCAGCGTAAGTCTGGGGACAGTCGGGCAGGTCTGAATGCTAGGTATTCTACCCACACGTTCTCCATGCTATCCTTACGGGGTATTAATAATAATTTTATTATTATTATTATTATTATTATTATTAAGACCCTATGCACTAGTAGCCAAGGCGTTGATAATCCTTCTTTATGTACTCGAGAAACTCAGTGTGGCGTTTTGACCTTGGAGGTCCAACAAGCGTAGGAGTTGGGTTAGGCCACCCGTCCTTAACGGTCTTGGGCTCCCGGCAGCAGCCGCTGGCCTTGCTTGCCTTTCGACATGCCAATGTTGCGGACTAGCGCCTTGCGCTGTTCGGCGCTGCTCTTCCTTCGGAGGAGAGCCCCGCTGGGTGGGCAGAAACAACTCCTCGGCTGATCCCCGGGGGCTGTTGTGGTTTCAGTTCGCCAGCAACCAATTTAAGCCTCGGTTTTTCTATGCAGCCGAGCGAGGCGCTGACCGGATTTATACTCGAGGCGTGAAATCAACAGCCTGCAGCTCAGCGGAGAAAGCCGGACGGGAATAATCCCGCTGCATTTAAGCGATTTAAACGAAACTCCATAAAATATGGATTTCTCTAGGCCCCATCGCCAATCAGCCCCAATATATACTGTATTGCGTTTCAAACGCCTCTACGTATTTCTTCGTGCTTTGTTTTGTACTTCCTTTAAACGGGAGCCCTGATCACTGCTTGCTTAAACGAAACCTTACCAACCCATTCACTAACTAACCAGGACCGCCGGTTTGAAGCTGAAATCCTGAACATATTTCATTCGGTCCTCGGGAACCAATCTCGTTGGACTCAGAGGGAAAATCACCCCAGCGAAATGTGTGTGTGTGTGTGTGTGTGTGTGTGTGTGTGTGCAGGGGGGGTGGACGACGGTTCTAGTAGGGGTGTATATTCGGAAGATAGCACCCCTAATTCTCGTGGGACTTGCTTCCAATTTAGTGCATATCGGATTGCCATCTGAAAGGGCTACCTGGTCTTAAAAAAACAACAACCCCCCCCCAAGTATTTAAGCTGAGGGGAGAGGTGTCAAGATATCAGCACGGCTACTCCCTTGCAAGTATTATGGAGATAGTTGGAAAAACCGAGTTTGGGCTTATATCTCATAGACAGCTTCGCTTCGTGTTGTTTGGCGTTTCTGGATCAAACCGGAAGCCATTCCCCACCCTCGCAGCGGTCTGTACCGCCAAATAGCCTTAGAGTTAATCGCGACCCCCAGAAATCTGATGGCTGCAAAGCGATCGAGGGGGAGGGCCTCCGTTCGTTATAATAAAACTGTGTTGGCGGCGGCCAGAAGAGTTGGATCTGAGACGCGTTTGGTTCCGCTGATCACAATACTATCGCCGATCGGAAGATTTACTTGGAGAAAGGCCTATTGATGTAATCGGGAGAATTCGAGTTTAAATGTGTCGTGAAGCCCAAATATTCGAATTTAACTGGCGCTGTGTGTGCGTGCGCGCGCGCAGCAGCTTTGGAGCGCACGCCGGATCGGGATAATTCATCTACAGTATTTGTGGAGCGCTTGGAGGTTAACAAATCTGGCTCTGTTCTCAGAGCCTGAGCGCAACCGACTTTTGGAAAGTGCCTTTATTTCGCGATTGGTTGCAGCGAGGAAGGCAAGGCAAGTGTCGGCTAGACACTCAGGACACTTAGCCCCCCAAAGTATTATTAGCTGAAGGCATCGATATGGCTATGCAAAGTTAATTTAAAAGCTGATATCCGCAAATACACCATAACAGAATACATTAGCACTGCGATTCACTCAAGAAACACCCGAGTTTTCATTTTTTTTTAACATTTTGGATCGGTAGAATAAATAAAAAAGGAGATGGAAATCCAGTTACAGCGCTGCTTATTAGAGGTTATTACAGATAGGTGAATTCCTTCCTTCCTTCCTTCCTGTTCACTCTTCCATTGTGATAAAATTTCTTATTACACTCCCCCCCCCCCAATTATCCCTGGCATTAATGTGGAATGAAAAAGTTTCTCTTCGGAGCAGGCTGCCTCAGCGAACGGTGGCGATTTTCTTTTTCTTTCAGCAACAAAGATGCTATGCTGGCTTCCCCTCGTCTTCGTCTCCTTCTCTCCACTGCACAACTCCTCCTCTTTTGGTTGACATTGTCACTCTGCCACCGTCCTCCTCTTCCACCAAATGGTAGATATCTGATTCTCCGGCCGCTCTCCCCACCCACCTCATAACTGTTAGAATGACTTCCCCGAGACCACCCGCACTCTCTTAGGAAACGCACCCGCGCAAGACCTTTGCGCGGTATGCGCGTCCGATTGCCACGAAGTCCGAAGGGTGCGTGTGTGGAATTAAAAAGCAGAAACGAGATATGGGCAGGGCTGGCAAAGAGTTTTCCGCAAGAGGATGGAGGGCAGGTTGAAGAGAAAATACCTTCGCTTTTCTGGGGCGCAGGGAAGTCTCAGAGCCGTAGGTTGGGGGAGGGACCCCCTTTGCTCTGCCCTCTTCCCCCGTCTTAGATCCGCGTGGGTGTCCCCGCCCGAGCTTGCCCGGCCACCGGGCCACACAAGGGCCGCGCGCTCTACGTGGCGCGCCCTGCCAGCCGCGCAACTGTCCTCCGCGGCTGCTGAGCGGCCCTGCACCGGTGCCCAACCCCTCTGGGCGCCCGCTGCGCTGCCAATGACAAGCGGGCGACGTCGCGGGCGGGGAAGGCGTCGCTTTCTTTCCCGATCCTTCCTCCTCCCAGTCTTCCTCCCAGCCCTTTTTTTGGGTTGGAAGCTCGTCTCGTTCGCCCTTCTCCTTTCTTCACCCTGCGCGCAATTTTCCTCCCTCGTCTCCCTTCCCGTTTCATCTTCCTCCTTCCTTCCTCTTCCTCCACTTTCCCTTTCTCCTCCTTTCCCTCCCCTCCCCCGGCCCCCCTCCCTGCGCGCCCCTCCCTCCCTCACGGCTCTCCTCTCCCTCTTTCTCCCCAGGATGCTGATGGAGAGGCCCCCCAGTGACCCGCCGCGGGATGCCGCGCACGGAGCCGGAGCCGCAGCGGAGGGCGTCGGCGAGCCGGATTTGGGCTTGGGCTCGGGCAGCCACAGCGTCTGCAGTGTCGGCGATCGGCAGCGCGGGGGGATGGCCCTCCCAGGGGAGCCGGCGCTGCTCAATGGGGTTGCCAAGGAGACGGGCCGGCCGCCCCCCTCCCCCGGCCCGGCGCCCCCCGCCGCGCCGGTGCCCGTGATCGAGCTGGTGCGCGCCGGGCGCCCTATAAAAGCCGCGGACGCGCCGAGCGGCGCCAGGCAGAGCCAGCGCGAGCAAGACGGAGGCAGCAGCAACAACAGCAGCAACAGCAACAGCAACAGCCGAGCGCAGCGCGCCGAACCGGCCAGCGCCCTTGCCCTCGCCCTCGCTACCGTCGCGGGCACAGGCACGGGCACGCCCCCCGCCGGCGCCAGCCTCAGCAGCAGCAGCAGCAACGCCAGCAGCGACGCCCGCATGGTGCAGCTCAGCCCCACGGCAGCCCCTGCGCTCCCGCTCCAGCCACCTGCGCGAGCCATGCTCTACGGCCTCGGCCCCCCGCTCAGCACCGCCAGCAGGTCCGCCGCAGCGTCGGGGGAGGGGGGGAGGGAGGGACTTTTCTGCCTGTGCCATCAGTCCTCGGCTTGGTTTGCTTAGGGTCGCCTTTGTCATATGCCACCATTGTCGATGATGTCCTCCGGTTTCACAGAATTGTGGAATTGGAAGGGACCACGAGGGCCCTGCAATGGAGGAATATTGTGCCCAACGTAGGCTTCGAACCCACGACCTTGAGTTTAAGAGTCTCATGCTCTGGTTTGGGGGCTTTGCCTTGCCCCCACGCTTCCCCTCTCTCCTTCATTTTTCCTCCCTTTCTTTTACAAACCAACATCTTTTTCTCTCTCCGCTCTTTTTTTTTGTCCTCTCGCCTTCTGAGTGCCAAACCTGAGCTATGTGGGACTGTCTGCCTTTCCCTTTTGTTGCCTTGTCCGCTTGTCATAGAGAGAATGGATTTTTTTGCCTTACTTGCTACGAAATTAATAGCCACCACGTTCGTCTATACGAGCAAGAAGGAAACAGATTCTTTCTGGTGGATCGCCTGTTCTCTATTGACAATCAAATTCAGTGGCCCCTCTGTATACATCATTTTCTAAACCACAATTATGCACCATTTTTGAAACAATAATGATGAAGGAACCCGTTGACTGCCTTTTTTAAAAAAATGCCAGAGATGCTAGAACTGTAAAACAGGCTGTACCGTGAAATGCCATTGAACTAACTAGCATCACTAACTACAGTAGCAGACGTTGATAGCCTTAAAGTAACAAAGGTAATGATAGCGCTCTGGATCCGTCTCTCTCACCTTCCCTCGCCGAGAAATTGTCTATAGTGGAATAGATCAAAAAACGAGAGAAAACATTTCCTCCCAGGGATTATTCTGAGTGTTTCATCGATGTGTTGCCTCCATTAGCTAAGAAATTGTTGAGGTTCCTTTTCACTGCCTGCAGAAATGCAATGCCGTTTAATCCCAATTCATATGTATATTAAAAAGCTCTGTCATGCCAGGGCCAAGCCTTCTTTGAGGTTAGTAGATGCTTCCACAATGATCCCCCCCTTGTTACACAAATCCTTTAACCCTGGTAAGCATCCCTTAGGCTCAAAAAAAGGTGCTGCAAAGTATACCTTAATTCTTCCATTAGAAGCACTCTGAAAGTGCTCCAGGCCCGTGTGTAATACATCTGAATCCTAAAAGCATCTTATTTAGAAGGTGAATGGGTTTCAGGGGAACTTACATCCAAATAAATGTGCTTAGAATTGCAGCTCAAGGTTTCTCGGTGTGTGTGATGAGCATCTGTAATATGTGCATATATGTACGATATTATGAATGCTCATCACACAATGCCCCTCTTCCCACACTCACACTTTCTCTGCATATGCTCAGCTGAATGGACGTACATTCAAAGACTGTAGCAGAGATCTGCCCTGCAATACTGTACTCTCTCTCCTCATTTTGTCCTGTGTTCTGCCTCTTGCTTTGCAGCGGTTTCTTTGGAGAGCCAGATAACTTCTCTATGTACAGCAACAACCGAGTGAAAAGAAGACCGTCCCCCTATGAAGTGGAGCTCTCTGATGGTGAGGAAGCTTTTTAAATTGGAGGGTCTCAAGAACTGTGGCCTGCTACTTGATTTCCTGCTATTTTCATGCTGGCAGGGGTGGGGGGGGGGTGGAGATTATGATCTACAGGTGGAACCTACAACAAAACGTTGCAGTAATAGTGCTTCTGCTCAGCGTTCCAGCCAGCCACGCCTCCTGTCATGCTGCCATTACTCCACAGCATTCCATAGCCATTCAGCATGCTGAGTTCCGCTTGGGCTGTTGTCCCGCTTTCAGCTTTTCCTCCCCGCTCCAAATGATTTTTGTACCTAGCAAACACTGATGTTCCCCCAAGCCTGCTATTACTTCCCTCTTGTGTTTGGATGGGGTGTCATTTTGTCGACTTAAGGATCTGGACTTGGTGAATATACGATGGCTAAGTACATAAATCAGAGGACTCCAACTCCCATCAGCCCCAGCCAGCATGACTAATGGTCGGCGATGATGGGAGCTATAGTCCTACAGCATCTGGAAGGCACCACGTTGGCTTCATAGTGGTGGTGGTGATGGTGACAATAGCAACAATGGGAAAATGTTGGGATGAAAGCAATAGGGTGGTATTCATTTAAGTTTTACTCAGAGCAGATCTATTGAAATGAATTGGCACAACTAAGTTAGGTCCATTATGTTCAGTGGTTCTTCTACTCTGAGTAAAGCTTAGCTGATGACCACCCTAGGAGGGAGAAGACAATATTTGCCTACAGTACTACATTGCCCTGGTCATGTATTTATTCATGAATTGGAGCAATATGCACTAAGCAAAACCAGTTTTTGGAAATCAAAGGAGCGTAGCTATCAGAGTTGGATGGAGTTTGAGGGGGTGAGGCCTTTGGACCTTCAGCTGGGTCAGGTGTCCAGGTGTTCTGGAGCTTTCAGGGCTGACTTTGGTGCAGAAGGCCAGGGCGTCAATCAGCAGAACAAGAAGCGGGGTCCATATTGCAGCTGTGAAAAATGCAAATTCCATGGGATTGAAAATGAAGCTGCCAATATGGTGATGCCATTATAGGAACCTATTGTGTCCAGTTCTGGCCACCTTACCTCAAAAAGGATATTATGCAGCTGGAGAAAGAATAATGAAAGGAAAGCCAAAATGATCACAGGACTGGAGGAAAGGTTACAACACTTGAGACTTTCTTTGTTAAAAAGAAAGAAAGATGAGTAAGGCAGGTGGCAGGATAGAGGTGTGTAAGGTGTGGAGAAAGTGGAGAGAGAGAAGTCACACTCCCTCTTTCTTCATTGGGGCCACCCCCCTGAAACTGAATGTTGGAAGATTCAGGGCAGACAAAACAAAGTACTTCATAGAGCATCATTAAACTATGGCATTTGCTTCCGCAAGAGGCATCGATGGGCACCAACATGGATGGCTTCAAAACAGGATTAGACCAATTCATGGAGGAGAGGGCTTATCAGTGGCTACTACTGATGCCTATACTCTACCTCCACTATCAGAGAAGGCATATGCCTCTGAGTACCAGTTTCTGGAAACTATGAATGTTATATATACTGGCCTTGAAGTTCATGGAATAATTTAAAAGCTGCCCATGAGCAAAAGGTTGATTTTAGGCTTCTTTACACCTGCACCATGTGAAACATCAGTGTATACATGACTGGTGAGATGTTCCTTCTTGGTTTATATATACTGAGGACATGAACTTAAGACCCAGAAGTACTACTAGCCTGTCTGGACTGTGTATAGACTGGGCATGTGTTCTTGTAACCACCAAGCTGAACACAGCCCCATCAGTCATGTCCTGTGACTTTCCAGATTCTCGACAACCCTTTTGTAGCCTTAGGTAGGCAGCAATATGACAAAGAGGGTTTGCCTTAGTGGGGCACAACTTGTGCAGGTCGAGAATCAAAGAAGCCAAAGTGAGGGTGCAGAGCAGGTTTTATTGATGTGGGATCATGACACAAAGTCGAAACTTTGTTAAAAACCCTTGGAACTAATTCCATGAATGGGACACATGCTGTCACCCACACCTCATTTGCTCATAAACTGATATGGAGAAATTGGGTTATTATGACCATGGCAGCCCGATTATCCCAGGGTAATTAACTGGCAAAATGCCATTTGGAGGTCAGAACCGCTTCCCAGGGAGAGGTCGCCACTTACAGAACATGGTGAGGATTTGTAATGTATTTCAAAGCAATAGAAATATCCTTGCTGCTTTTTCAATCATTTATGTGTAAATTAGGGATCAAATAAAACTAACAAAAAATCACCTGAAAAGATTTATATATTTCCCCCTTTTAATATTATATTTTAAATATCAGGTTAGACATTTCCTCCATCCATATTGGCAAGGTGGTTGCTTGCTTGCTTGCTTGCTTGCTAGCTATTCTGCTTTACATATGCTTAGTAATCCTAAATGTTCACATTAACAGTCATGGCTCTGTTAATGAGCCCATTTTTATATTTCACCAAACATTTGACTTTGTTTGCTGCTAACTCAGTTGTTCAACTATTGATATTTCCACAATTTATAGAAGGACTGGATGTCTCATTGAAAAGACACAGGGACAAGCTATTTAACATGACAATGCAGCTGGACTAATCTTAAATTGAGGATTTCCTCAATTTAAGATTAGTCTTGCATCACCATCTTCAGTAGCTTTGCAAGGATCCTCTGTCTTTTAAATGAGAGTTATCCTGTGGCAGTGAGGGACTTGGCTTCTACCAATGTGTTTATTTAGACCAAACCAACAATTTACATGGAACTGCTGCCAGTGCTACATTTAACTTAGTATTGACAAGTACACAGACTGGCAGCATCTCTCCAGGGTTTCAGATAGGGGTCTCCTCCAGCTCTTCCTGGGGATTGAACCAGAGACCTTCTGCATGCAAGGCAGATGCTCTGCCACTAAGCCACAACTCTGGGTTGGGAGGCTGCTAGAAAAGCAGTACAATGAATCCACAAGCCAGGGCTATTAAATTATTTTTGTAGGCATTTTCAAAAATTGGGATTAATTTTGTGATGGATTAACTCTATGTGGTATTTCTGTGGTTCTGTCACCTGAACAAGCAAAGAAAACAAAGCAGAAAACGATCAACCCCAATGAGCCCTAAGCCTACAGAAGCCCAAACCAACAATGATCCTAATGTATTTGATTTAATCCATTCTAAATGCAGTTTTGCATTGTCATGTCAAGGGCGGCCCGTGGGCTGCTTTGACCTCTGGGGACCTCGTGCCAGTGACCTAAAAAGTGTGTGGGGTGGTCAAGAGGCTGCCCCACACTCACATCCACTCTCTCACACACTGCTGAGCTTGGGTGGGATTTGAAACCATGACCCTAGATGGCAATCTCAGGACAATTTTCCACGACTGAACACAATTTTCCCTGTACCCTCCTTCTTTTCACCCCTCTACAGCAGAAACCTATGGCGGGTACTCCTCCATGCGACAGCAGAGTCCCAATGCTGGTGAGGACATCATCATTATTTTTTGTTCCATTGCTGCTGCCAAATTCTCAGGGGCCATAGGGAAGAACTTGGGGGTGGGGAGCTGAGCTTTTGGTGAACTACCCCTGCTTTATGTCATCAAAGGCAAGACTTGGGAAGTATTTTTAGTTTAAAAGATGTGCACCAGTCAACTGGCAAAACGCCAACTTGTTCAGGGACACTGAGGTAGAACTTTGTGATCTCTGTGATGCAGTAGATTGGATGTAGTACACTGATGGGACCAGGACTAAAAAGTTGGATTTGTATCTGTGGGATGAGAGTTCATATTCCATCTTATTTATGAACTGAAGGTTACTTCAGACGTGCCTGCAACACAAGACTTTCTCCAAGGCCAGGTAAGATGGTTGGGGTTCCCCAAGCAGAGACCTTCTTTCACCCCAAAATAAATGCATGAAATCAAGTCGACAGGATAAGGCTTCTGGTATATTAAAGAAAAAGTGGGGAATCTTTTTGGCTCAGTGGGCCAGATCACTATCTTTCTGCACTCCAATGGATCAACTTTGACAGTTGGGTGTGGCTTGCTGGGAATGGCTTTGCAGGCCAAACTGGGACCCTTGCTGGCCCTAGTTAAGTCTGTGGGCTAGAGATTCTCTACTGTTGCTGCAGTAGGTTGATCTGAAGTATAAGGTCTGGGGGATAGAGAGTTGCCTTCTCACTACTTTTTCACAACTACCAAGTTTGTGATCCAATGAAAAAAGTTCAATGCCATCACCCACTTTTATCAATGCCCCCGTAACTTAAGAAAAACAGTCAAATAGTTTTTAGGGCTTAGTGCTTAGTTCAGCCATCAAAACTCAGGATATAAAATTTAGATTGGCAGATCAATTTGGATAATGCTAGATTTTTATTTCTTTTTTTTAAAAAAAGAAGTTTTGCTCATGGGTTGTGAAAAATATCCTCTCAGTTTGAGCGCTTCAGTGGAAGTAGAAGTAATATTTGTTTTCTCAGTCTTGACATGTTCTTAAGATAAGCCCTCAATATTTTTAAGCCATGCATAAATGGATCTAGAAGAGGGCCAGTTTCCAGTTTTACTGTCACTCTTCTTGTCATAAAACTTGTTAGGGAGGTGGAGCTCCTTCTTTTGAACCTCCTGCAAGGAGGGATTTATAATCTGTATATGTACAAGGGTGCAAGGATCTCACATACAGGGTCGCCATATTCCCAAAAGTTAAAATCCGGACAAAGTTGTTGACCTTTGGGGAGCATCTTCCAAAAAATAAATAAGGGTTTTTTAAAGATTTGTTTTTTAAAAAAACATTGCTCTAGTTGCTATACATCTGGGTTTCCCTTGACATTTGGCCGATTCTGTGAAAATCCACCCAGACGCTATTTTGGCAGTCCAATTCCCGGACATATGGCAGCCCTACTCAAATAGGCACCTCCTGGATTCCCAGTCCTAAGAAATCCTTGACACATGCCTGCTTTTCTCTGCAACTGCCCATCTCTACCCCTAATAAAGGATGTGGGTGGCGCTGTGGTCTAAAAAACCACGAGCCTAGGGCTTGCCGATCAGAAGGTCGGCGGTTTGAATCCCCGCAATGGGGTGAGCTCCCGTTGCTCGGTCCCTGCTCCTGCCAACCTAGCAGTTTAAAAGCAAATCAAAGTGCAAGTAGATAAATAGGTACTGCTCTGGCGGGAAGGTAAGTGGCGTTTCCGTGCGCTGCTCTGGTTCGCCAGAAGCGGCTTAGTCATGCTGGCCACATGACCCGGAAGCTGTATGCCGGCTCCCTTGGCCAGTAAAGCGAGATGAGTGCCGCAACCTCAGAGTCGTCTGCGACTGGACTTAACTATCAGGGGTCCCTTTACCCTTTACCTACCCCTAATAAAGAGACAAACTATGTAATTTTGTATGCAGAGATGGATGCAATGGACTATTTCTTCCTTGTAACATATACATGGGGATGCTGGTCCTTGAAGAAGCACCCAGGCATATGGACAGGGTGGTGCTGCTGGGGGAGAAGACAGCCACTCCAGGTTTCAAAATAATTATAAATTAAGTGTATATTAAGTGGGGATTGTCAGGAGGAATGGGCTCTTGGTGTGACTAAAAGCAGAGTGTCTGTGAGCATGTGAAGAATTGTTTTTCTTAAGCATTAATTCACCTCAGTCCAGGCTTGGGGTCAGCACCAGGCCACTGCCGAGGCCCCAGTACTGCATCAGAGGTCACTGACAGTCACGTCTGTCCTGAATTTGGCATTTTAAAATTTCCAACAATGCTGCCAATATAGCCTGACAACCACCATTTTGTGATTCCTTTAGTGGCCCATGACAATGGGCACTGTGTGAAATTTAAAATGGAGCCTCCTAGCAGGATGTCATTGCCACCACATAAGTCTGCAGTGCCCACTAATGTAGAAGACCCGCCAGAGGGCAATTTGCAGAGTACTCCTTGAGTCCTAGAGTTGACCCTGTCTCTGTCAATTCCATTCACCTGGGACTAAGGCTTCTGGATCAGAGGGCAGGGGATCCATTAATAAGTTTTTTGCCTTAGTGCTTATCCCTTTGCAAACTGAGAACCAAAGCCAGCTTTGAGCAACAGCTTCCTCCCCTTAATACCTATCGCTTCAGATTTCCCTATTGCAACAGTTGACCTCATTACATCTCCAGCTCCCTCTGACTTGAAAAGACCCTTTATACTTGACTGCCCACTCAATCCAGTTACCCTTCACCACCGCCACCGGTGCTGCTGATTTTAAAAAATGCCAAATTCATGCTGAAGTAAACAATGCCCATTAAGTCAAGTATGTGTAACCTCCTTCATCTGCACAGTGCATAATTCATGCAGAATATAAGGGTAAACATTGCTTATGGAAAAGACAGGGGAATGACACTTGCTACTGCCTTCTGCTGTAACATGTGGTGATTCTTGCTCTTATGCACAGGGTTTTCCTGGTCACCTGGGTTGGCATCAGGAAGGAAATTCCCCCCGCGGCACATTGGCAGACACCGGGGCTTTTTCGCCTTCCTCTGGAGCATCGAGCAGGATCATCTGTTAGGATCAGGTGGGCGTATCCCACACGATCAATTTCCTGCTTCGATTGTTGGGTGGACTAACTTGTGGGGAACTGCTGGGTCCTAGGCCCCTTTCCCTTGGGAAGGTGACTGCCGACGGGCATTGCACTCAACAAAATCCAAATTATCATTTTTAAAATTCTGCTAAAATTGAGTATGTGCAAATTGCTGGAAATGGGTTGTGAATTACAGTCATTGGGCTGTATCCATGGCGGTTTTGCACTAGTGGAAATCACCTCTGTTTGCCCCAAGATAATTTTTACTGCTCTCCAGGAGAAAGCTGGTCTGTTTGGAGGAATGGGGTAACCCCCCATCAGCCCAAGTCGACCCTAAGTCAGCTCAGACCAGCCTGCCATCTTTTGTATAGCGAGTCCAGAGAGGAGCAGTGTTGGTTGTTAGCTTCCTTCTCCTTACTCTCAGGTGGAATCTACACACGTATTTAAAAAAACAACAACACTGCAAAAATGCTTTTTAAAAAGTCTTGGAAAAAATACATTGAATTTGGCATAGCTCACTTTCACCCTCTAGTGCCATATTTGTATATTGCATGTCACAACACATTTAAAATGTTTTATTTGCATCTGTATAGCTGAGTCCTCAGTGTCACCATTATAGAACTCAGTAATGAGGAGGATGGGGCAAAACTAGAATCAGTTAGCTTTGCCTGTTATTGGGCATGGCGCCACCTACTGTGAGCCATGCTGCCTTCTGCCATACCAGTCTCAATGGGCACCACAACTGATCTCTCCTACCCACTACAACCCAGGTGTCCCCTGAAAAGTTGCTTCTGATGGTTAGGAGACCTCCTGATCAGTATAGAATATGAACCAGAGTGTTGCAGTAGATGGAGTTCTTTTGTGTGCGTGTGACAAAAATTAGGGGCCCTGCCTTGTACAAGCAGAAGCTTTTTTTCACTGGAACAAAGCCAACTTGGGACGCATTCTGTACCAAGCAGCTGAAGTTCTCTCTCTTTCTTTTTTTTGGCCCCATCCTCAACATTGGGCCTCAGTTATAAGAGTATTTGGTGGATCTTAAGGATCCCAATACACATAGCATGTATCATATCATGAACACCAGACCATCCAACTGGGTGTCATGGGTTTTTGTAAGATGAAACAATTCACAGTCTGCATAGTATTTGTTTGATTGATTTATATCCCATCTCAAGGAACTCAAGGTGGTATATATGCTTTCCTGTCTCCTCATCATATCCTCACAACTACCCTGTGAGGTAGTTTAGGCTAAGGGATAGTGACTGACTCAGTGTTGAAAAGTGTTAATTTAGTACCCACCACCACCAATATGCGATAGATAGATAGATAGATGATAGATAGAGATAGTGTCTCCCTGAAGTGCTGTATGTATATTCCTTTCTGTTAAGGATTCTCTGATTAGTAGCTAGCCAAGTTGCACTGTGGGATGAAGCCTCAGGTTATGTTGCTGCAGAAGAGATTGGGTAGGAATACAAACTGATTATAGTTCGTCTCACACCTTATGAGACATCTGTCTAATTTCTGTCTCCTGTTCCAGTGATGAAAAGTGTACCTGGCTGGCTCTGCTAAGATATCTACAGATTGTACTGTAGGAATGAAGGAGAAATCCAGTTTTTATGCAACCTTATCTAATTCACACTTCTGAAAAAATACACAAACTGAAACATAGCTGTCCTTCAAAATTTGCATACAGAGAAGTGTATTTGGGGGGAAGTGTACACTAAAATGCTGAGTAATTTTTTTGAGGTTTTTTTAATTCAAAAAAAATGCAAACTAATGCAGAAATGTGGTGAACTGAATTTAAGATGGGAAAAATGGCAGATTCATCCATCCCTACTTGAAAGCCACACTTTAATAAGTGGTTTCGATGTGTTTGTGTTACTGTTTCCCCATGAATTCTGCCACTGCTAACCTTGCATTTCTTTTTATTTTTAGGTCCTCACACAAAGGTGGTCCGTCGAATATTCACAAATAGCCGGGAGAGGTGGAGGCAGCAGAATGTCAATGGAGCTTTTGCTGAGCTCCGCAAGCTCATCCCAACTCACCCGCCTGACAAAAAGCTGAGCAAGAACGAAATCTTACGCCTGGCTATGAAGTACATCAATTTCCTGGCCAAGCTGCTCAATGACCAGGAAGAAGAAGGAAACCAAAGGGGTAAAGTCAGCAAAGAGAGTGGCCTCATGCAAGAGGACCTTCTTCAGGACATGTTGTCTCCAAACTCAAGCTGTGGAAGCTCATTAGATGGAGCAGGAAGCCCAGACAGTTTCACAGAAGAACACGAACCATTAGACCCCAAGCAGCACACGAGAGCTCTCCACCATTCTATTCTTCCCATTGAAAACAGTGCGCAGCGATGATGAACCTGCAAAGAGGCACAGGCAGGCCCTTGAATACATGGTATCTGGAATTTATGCATGTCCTCCACCCCCCCTCCTCTCGAAAAGAAAATGGGTACTTCCCAAGTTTTCCTGTTGGCTTGAACAAGAGAGCTGCATAAAAAAACACAGATGGATCAAGTGCATCTTCACTGACAGAGCACTGATGGCCTGGGAGGATTGTCTTGTTAACTCTGTGTTTTTGAAAGAGTTTAACACTCAAAGGTGGAAATATACGGCCATCTCATCTTGTATTCATGCAAGGATTAAAAGGGATGGGCCTGACACTCTGTCCTTCTGCAGAGTTATCACTGTTTCAGTATTGTGTTGCCCCTCGTTCCCTGTCATCTGTTCCAAGCATCCTCCATAAGATTGTGCGTCCATGTGGCCATGGAAGCCCTTAAAAACCATCCCTGCAATGTGGTTTTTCTCCAGCTCACTTTGAGAAAATGTATGCAACTTGTCTGCCTTCACTCAAGAGCTTTGCCTTTCTTATGGAAGAAAGGAAATAATCCCTTGCGAAGGAACAGCTGACTTTGTGTTGTGGGTTTCTCTGAATTTTTTTTATAAAATTAAATCTAGCTCAATTTTGGGTTGTTTGAGATTTTGTATTTATGATGGTGGAAATCTTTTTGTTTAATTCCAACCTGCAGTATCTGTTGAACTAAAAAGGTACATCAGTGAGGGTTTGTTTCCCAACTTATGACATTTCATCACAATGATGATTTCTTCTAACCTGGGTGAGCAACAGCATTTCCTTGGAATTCTCATCTTGGGGTTTCCTGGTTTTATTTTTCCTGAAACAAGTGCGACGAGAAATTGTGTGTGTGTGTGTGTGTGTGTGTGTGTGTGTGTGTGTAAATATATATTTATATACAAAACTGGTATAAACAATGTTTCAGTAATGCACTTTGACTTGTTTGGATTTCCTTACGTAAAAGTCAGGGGTCACATGATCCACTGGGAGCTTCTGCACAAGATCTGTGGAAATGAATGGGAGTTGCACAAAAGGATATCCATGAACCATATTCGTGGTTGATGCTGTTGGCCATCAGAGTCAGGTTCTTGCTGGGAATGGCAAATGGCCAACTGTGCTGTGTGCCAGACATGCTAAGGGCATGCACCCCGATTTGCTTGTGGAGAGGCTAGACAGCGTATCAGTGCATTCCCCCTATCACTTATTGCAAAAAAAATCCAGTATTCGGGGGTTTGTTGCACAAGACCTCCCAAGCAACTATAGTTGTGCAGCCTGTATTTATCGGTATGTGATTGAATCAAACCCCAAAATAGCGACAGTCTGGAAGTGCCACAGGAGTCTTTGCAGTAGAAGCCCCAAGAGGACAATGCTCAGGGGGTATTGCATGGAGCTAGAGATGTTGTGCATTCTGTTGTGCAACATAGTCCTGTGATGTTTTGTTTCCAATAGCATGTGAGCTCTGTCCTGGGCCATGACAGTACTTTGTTCAAAACATCTTCCAACTACCACCCCCGATCAGAATCCACCTAACTCTCTGCAATCTCACCAAATCACCAATAAAGCCTATGACAGTGTTTGAGAAATAGTACTTTGAGCTTTGAAGGTTACAGCCAATGGTTCTGTGGCAATTGCAGATCCAGGAGGTTTTTACACTTCTCAGGGCCAATTCATATACTGTACTGCACGTTCAAGATGAGCATAGGAGATCTTCTAAGTGTGCGGGTAAAAATGTAACATGTGAATGTGCACACAAAGCAACATGTTTGCAAGCACACCCATAATTCTAGGATGCATATTGGGAAGCTATAGTTGCTAAGACTGCTTCTGTTTTATGCACTCTCTGTAGCTACAGCAGTCTTACAGGTTCAAGGCACGATTCAGAAAACTCTGGGTTCTTCCATGACTGAAGGACACAGCTTTGCAAACAAATGGAAGTCTACCCTTAATGGAGAAGGCCTTTGAGGTTTCAGTCTTAAGTCTTGTTTTATTTTTTTAAATAAACATCTCATAGATATCCAAACAGTTTTACAGAAGGCTTTTGTTTTTAATGCCAAAGGCTTTCTGTTTTTCGGTGAAAGTTAAAGTATTTCTCTTTTGGACGATGTGCTTGCTTGTGCATATGTGTGCGGACTTCATTTTCCCACTATCCCATTAACTCCCAAATGTATTTGGAGAGGTGGAATAAATAGCTTGCTAAACACTGCTTTTAAAAGTTTCTGTTTAAACAGTTGTTATGAACAGGAAGCATTGACAGAAATCCATAGAAAGGAAATGGAATCTGAAAGTCAGATTAAATGAACTGCAAAGCACCAGATTCTGAGTTTTGGGATGTAATCCTATACACACATACTAGGGAGTAATCCTCATTGAACACAGTTTACTTCTGAGTTAATACATATAAGATTGAGCTCTTAGTGTGTTTCATTCATTCACTGGTCCTGCACAGCCACGGTAGGTCAAATTTTTGGACATGTTCATCAGCCCCACATTTACTTTCTCCTATTTCAGTCTTTACAGTATCTTTTCCTAGGTTGATAGCTAGCTAGGAAATGGGATACAGCATTCTCTAGTCTTTTGACCAATGAAAACTAGCATAGAGCTGCTGGTTCCTAAATAAATATGACTGGATTTCATAGAACTGCTAAAAACAGGAGTGGCTCACCTGGTGAGTGGAGCTGCAGGGAGAGCCTCTTGGGACCAGTGTCACTGCTGCCATGTACTGGGTAGCATGAGGCCAGGGCTGTGTGGACACTCCAGTGGAGGCCTCTGCACAGCCCTGACCTTGCCACTGATTCATCTAGCCCATCCCAGTAAGCACCAGGGAAGCCCCTGCCTCTGTCCCACCAGACAAGCCCCTGAGATACCTCCTCCTGTTTTCTGAGGAAATGAACATTAACTATTGCTATTTTAAAATGTCTGTATGTTTGTGTTGAGAGGTATATTATATGGAGAAGTATTTTCAAGTGAAAACATTAAAAACACTAATACCCAGTTTTGGGTATTAGTGTTCTAGGGGCCAAAATGGTCTTGTTTGGTTTAGACTTGGCTTCACCCTTAGGCATGTCAGTTGGCCTTGGGAGATGTTAGCATAGATTTAATAAAGTTCAGAAGCCCCCCTCCCCTGCCACTTCCACTTCAGAATTAACTTCCGCAACTGATATCACACAGGGGACAAATTCCTCTGACTTCACAATATTGTAGGTAAATGTTGGTGTGAGACTAAAGAACTGTGCTTGGAGAAGTTGTGTGAGGAGCTCTTTAGCCTCCTTCCACATCTTGCATTCTCTAGACCTCAACACCATTTCCCTGGAGCTCAATACCAGCCCATACCATGGGTTAACATTCAACTGCTCCAAGTAAGTGATCCCTTCCCCTTATGCACTTGGTGGTACTGTCACTCTGCAAAAGTGTGGCATGTCTCCCCTGAGCTGTGGAAGTAACCTATATTGTGAGCTTTCACACAGCCTTCCACAAAGGAGTTATGCTGGCAGTGTTGCATTTCCTAATGATAAAAATCCAAATGTACATTGTCTGATTTCATGTACACATTGACTTTCACATTCTCCCATTGAGACATTATAGGCAATGGGGTGTGTATCTTGAAGAAATTCCTCACTCCCATGCTGCTTCCAATAGTGGCTTGCTACTGTTTCACAGCAGAGATAAGTGCAAACTGTTGTTTCACGTACTAAAATAGCAACGGAACTCATCTGATCAGTGAATGTCTGATCTCACCATCAATGTGAATCTATTTGGTACATTTCACTGGATTTGCAATAAATAAATTATATCGATGGCAGCTCAAGTCTGTGAACCACTAAGCCTAATGCAGCTCACCAACTAGATTTATGGAGACCCTGGTGAACTGTGATACATGGATGCCATCTCAATAAACCTATTGTTTTCCTGCTTCCCTCACTGCTCATAAAAAATAGCTGGTGCTCAACTTGCTGGGTCCTGCCCCTCACCTAGATATTTTATATATGGGAATGTGGTGTGAATTTCTTCAGACATGCAGAATGCCACTCTAGGTTGGATCCAGACTGAGTTTAGGTTCTATTGTAACCAACAGAATTAAACTAATGATGACTTGTCCCCTAGATTGTAATGGGAATGAAAAATCCAGCCTTATATATGTCTATTCAGATGTAAGCCCATGGAGTTCAATGGGATCTGCTTCCAGTTAAAGGCTGTAGCTATAGTGAAACAAGCTTAGTATGCATCTAACCTTCAGTGTTTAACTTCGACAACAGCAAACTTGCACTCCTTTGTAATGCCTCATAGAGCTCCAGGTCATGGGAGAAAACAACAAAATGGTATCTATTTCTATGATAGTTATAAATGCGAAGTGTCGGGGAGGGACTAAGAGTGAGACCAATAAGTAATTTTACACCTGAGTTGGAGATTATCATGTAGCCAATGAAGATGGGGCAGGAGGAGGAGGTCTGGGTGAGAATGGAGGAAAGAATCACTGTGCCTGATCGTGAGTTTTGAGATGTGAATGGCCTACTGGAATGTTGATCAATAGTATTGCCCCCCCCCCCCTAGTTAAACAGATTTCAAACTGTCTCTAGGTCACAGGATCTAGCCTTTGGTCTCTCTCCCTCTGCTTACCTTGCCTTCCTCGCATCATACGTCATCTGAATGGTGCTGGTGTAACTGGGAAGGTCACTATGGATCGATGTAAGCTGCTTACATCTCAATTTCTTTAGTGGGTTCTGCTGCCCAGGAATTGGGAAGAATAAAATGTTAGATGCTTTCCACACATCACATGCATTACTCACACTCTTTGACTGTTTTAATCCATATGAGAGAATGGTACAACTTTAATCCTTTCGGCACAGTACGATTTCAGTATATCTGGGGTCTGTTCGTGTGTACTTTAAATTGTGATTGGAATGGTACAATTCTGGTTTCCCATGCCTCTCCTCTCTTGCCTGCTCTGTGTCTTGGTGTATATAACACCCACAAAAATTAGGTTCCGAAGAAGCAGCACTTTCAAGTCAGTGTTGTACTGTGTGATGGATTCTTTTTGCCCCCTTTTGTTGTTGTTTCCCCCCTGCATTTTAAAGCAGAAGTAAAGTATAACCAGACTTGGTACATTTTTATTCTGATTACCTTTGTAAAAGCCCACAAGGTGATGTGCTACTTTGAAAACACATTTGTTGTAATGTGTATGTATGTATATTTATATATATATATAAATATATATATATATATAATGACTATATGAAGGATATTTCTAAATAAAGGTTTAAAAAAACAACAACACTGTCTCCATGCCATCTTCTTTTGCCAAAGATTTTACTGTACTTCCACATAATCCAGATTATCTGAACAAGTCTTTTAGGAAGGACGGCAAAGCATACTTGGAGTGGTTGGGATGGGGTATTGGTATAAAAATATCTGTTTGGTTTGGTTGGGTCTGGTTGTGACTTGATAATAAAAACAGGCAATGCCTCACCTATAGGCTAGAGAAAATTAGCCAAGTGATTTAGTTCTGTGCTTGCCCACACCCTTGTTACAGAACTTTCACCTACCATGAAAAGAAGGACTTGGTTTGGTGCCTGGGAAATGCTATGGTGCCCTTTGAGAGACTCCTATCTCAAGAAGGGATGCCTTTCTGAATTTGACAGATGAAGCTCCTTCACTAGGAGCTTGACGGCTCACGTGTTTGCTGCGTTTATACTGCTGATACCCACTTAAGTGCATTAGTCATGATGACTGATAAATCTCCAGAATCAGAGGCATCACCAGTTGCTGGGGAAAAGAGTGGAAGAAGACTCTTGCTTGTGGTTTCCCATAGGCATCTGCTTGGTCATTGTGGGAACAGAATGCTGGACTTGACAGGCCTTTCGTCTGATCCCGGAGGGATTTTCTTATATTCTTATGCAAGCAAATAATTTTTTAAAAGGAAAGAAGCTTCCCCCCCCACCCTCCTAATTTGTATTATACTGAGACAAAGTAGGTGGGTTAAGGACAATTTGAACTGACAGCGTCAATTTCCATTCAGATTTCCTTATCTGTTTCATTAATGGAGCTGCTATAGTCATGCATTAAATCAAGCCCCTTGCCTCCAATCATTCCCAATCATAACGATGCAAAGTGCTGTATCTCCTCATTAGTATACAGGATCTGCAATGGGAACGGGCAATTTATTGCTTTCCGAATCTGCTTAGTGCATCCCTCTTGCCATATGCCGGACAGAGACCTGCCAGTTATCTTGCCTCGCTGTGCTTATTCTCACAGAAGGACAAAAGCTGCTGTGAGCCACCACCAGGCCCTAGGGAGAAATTGCGAGTGATTTCCTGGGTGAATCTAGAATACAAAAGAATTGGCATTAGACACTGCTTCTATTCAAGACAAATTGGCTGGCTAATAAAGAGAGGGGCAAAAAGAAAATGATAACATTCCGTTTTTCAGACAAATAGGAATCGATTCTCAGGACTTTTTCATACAATGCATGAAGCTACAAAACGGGAAGTGCTTGCTTCATGGAGAGCTCAGATGCCTGGACTTGTCCCATACTACGGTAGGACCTCAGGCACCTATGGTGGGTGAGGGCAGGTGCCAGAAATGGGGCAAATATGATGCTGGGAGGTTAGAGCGTTTTCTATGTTGATTGTCAAAGGCCCTGTCCCTCTGTGCAACCCAGTTTATGGTAAAATTTTCATTCAGTCCAAGGTGCTGAAGATAAAACAGGCAGATGCCACCATGGCTATCCAGGTAGACTGAACTTCTCAGGAGAGGCTCCTTTAAAGTTCCATGGGAATACTGACTTATGCTTGCTCCAGGATATTAAGGGCCTTGGAGCAAACAATTTGGGAACTCCTGCCTTAGGCAGCTGTGGATCGCCAAAATATGCATAGGTAGCAAAAGTGATGTGTACACAACAGGGGTAGCCCATAACATCTTGCCACCTGAAGTGAAACAGAAAAGAGCCCTGCCCCTCCCACTTCTGCCCGAATATTCCCCCTATCGCCAAACTCAGTGAGAGCGGGTGGGTTCTGCAAGGCCTTGATGCTTGTCTTCTTTGCCTCATGGATGGCGAAGACAAGCATGTCGGAACATCCCCTCTTGCCAAACCTTGGTGAAAGTGGGGTGTTTTGGCTGTACAGAAGTGGTGGGGTGGGCAGGGTGCCACCTCTTGCACTTCTACCGCCCGAGGCAGCTGCTTCACCCTGCCTCATGGGAGGGCCGGCTCTGGTACACCATCATCACGTGATGGCAACACATTCTAGACATTACTATCATTCTATCAAGAAAGAGCATGTGTTCTTAAGGGGAGGGGCTACGGTAGACCAGTTCCTTCCCTGGCATTTCCAGTTATAAGGATCAGGTAGCAGGAGATGCAAAACACCTCCCTCTTCCTCAGCTATTGGTAAACCACTGCTAGACGAAATGGACAATAGTTGGCCCCCGTGCATCTGCAGGGATGGGACAAGGGGGCAGTTATCCTCCAATCCCCCAAGTCCAAGCTTTCATTTTTGTTTAAAAAGCTAGAGTAAGTCCATAGCATTTGTAGAACCTGATATGTGAAGCAAAATGTACAAGAGTGCGCTCTCTCTCTCTCTCTCTCTCTCTCTCTCTCTCTCTCTCCACTTAGTCTGCTCCCAACTTTCAATGTTTTACTTTTCCCTGTTCTTCTAGAAAAATTATTGAAGATGTGCAGGCATCTGACCTGGTATAACCTAACCCAGTAGTTCCCAAAGTCCCCCTCTGCCCCTATGGGCCCCATGTGGACCACAGTTTGGGAATCCCTGATCCGGACTATGTTCTCAAATCAGACTGAGTGGCAAGCTCACCTGCAACACAGCATGGAAGTCAACCAGGGGTCAACTTTAACCACCACCCTCCCTTCCTCTGCTCTACCAATTTAACTCCATTTGGCTCCCCTTTAGCCTTCTCCTGCTATGGTTTATGAACGAATGCAATAATAATAATAATAATAATAATAATAATAATAATAATAATAATTTATTTATACCCCACTGTTATGTACTGCTGAGTATATTTCACCTGCCCATCTGGCTGGGTTTCCCCAGCCACTCTGGGCAGCTTCCAACAAAATATTAAAATACAATGGCCTGTTAAACATTAAAAGCTTCCCTAAACAGGGCTGCCTTCAGATGTCTTCTAAAAGTCTGGTAGTTGTTTTTCTCTTTGATATCTGGTGGGAGGGCATTCCACAGGGAGGGTGCCACTACTGAGAAGGCCTTTGACTTCTTGCAGCGAGGGAACTGCTAGAAGGCCCTCGACACTGGACCTCAGTGTCCGGGCAGAACGATGGGGGTGGAGACGCAATAAATGGTATTCTATTCTATTCTATTCTATTCTATTCTATTCTATTCTATTCTATTCCATAGGCTCTCAGTGCACACTTTATATTCTGAATTTCTAATTTCACTCATTGATCTCAGGAACAAAGGCATCCAGCCCTCCTGCCCCCCACCTGCCCCAAACTGCAGGACTTGGACACCACCGGCTTAAGCCTCCCTAACCCTAAACAGGTTGTGCTCTGTTGCCTTTGCATGTGATTGTAATTCTGTTGGTGACTGGTGGGATCCTGGCAGAGCTGACATTTCCACAGCTCCCCAGGGGTTGCCCTGCCATTTGTCAAAGGGGCTTCAATTATCAGTTTGCTAAACATGGCCTGAGAATCTGTCTATAGGGACTTGTACGCTGTTTCTCAGCAGGGCAAAGTGGTGGCAGCTTATGATTTTCTAATCAGAAAGGCTCTTTGGTCCTGGAGGTCTGCCCTTCTCTTCTCTCCCAGGCCGGGGCAATCTCCCAACGGCATGCTTGTTCCCAGCCCCCACTTGAGAAAAATCCAATTCCTCCCCTTAGCTTCATTACTTGCTGTCTGTTCTCAGGACTTGCCATCAATCTGTCTCTCGTCGGTTTTCAGAGGTAAGAAGCTCCCTTTAGAGGGCTGCTCCCTTCAAAGACAGTCTCTGCGGAAAACATTATTGTATTGGCAAGCCTATCTAGACATTTGATTCAGTTGCTTACATTTGTTTCCAAAGTTTTGTCGATATTATCTTTGATGTTAATGATGATGATGATTTTATGCACCCTTGGTTTGTGGATTGCTTTTCATTGGTTTCTGGATTTTAGCCAAGTGTCATCTATAATGACATTTGCACACTGTTGGGGGAGGAATTTTTGATCAAGCAGCTTATCAAGTTTTGAACTAAATTAAAAAATAAGAATAAATACTTGTTGGACTCAATGGAAAAACCTGTTCTGTAGCTCTAACTCCTCACTGCCGCCCTGCCTGCAAAAGCATCAGTGCATAGACTTGTGCAGAGTTTCCACCGGTACCTGCAGCTGCTCACTTGGGCTTTGGCCAACAGCACAAGGACTAAAGCAGTTATGTACCTCTGTCTCATTTCTTTCTTCTCTCTGTGTTGGTTTCTTTTTTTGATGGAGGCAATCAGACCAGTTGTTGTGGTGCTTTTTCCTGAGTAGCCGGGCCAAATCCCACCCCAGTGTTCTTATGGTAATGCAAGGAGCCCGTTGCCACTGCTAAGCAGATGCAGGGTGGCAAAGAAAGAGCTTGTTTAACAGATACCAAAGAGGAGAGGAAACCTTTTGTTAGGCACTTGCTGGGGTTTTGAGTGCACTTGTAAGGGGAACAACAGCGTGGAACTGGAGCTCGTTGAATGGAAGTGGAGGCGATTAGATTCATTTCACTGCCTTCTGATGGGTTCTTCCCTCCCCCTTCAGCTTCATTATGGAAGTTGATCTGGGTGGCTGCTGGGGAAATTAATAGCTGCTAATGCATCCATGCCACCACCAGCTTTTCTGAGCCTATATGTGGAGGAATAGATCTCAGAACCTTCATGGCTGAAAGCTGACATGACAGGCCTGTTTAGCAGATGCCTGGTGTCAAATGCAGAAATCTGAAACTTTCTCCGTTCTTGTCTTTCAAAAATCAAGCTTCTAGTTCAGGATTAGCGGTAGGTGGAGCTAGAAAAAAACTTATAAACCTTAACCAATTTAGAGCTTTTGCAGATGACCCCCCTGAATGCATTTATCACTGTTGACACTCAAATATCCTCAGTCCTCCCCAGACAGTGCTAGTGAAAGAATACCTTTAAAAACAGGTTGAATTGGGCTGGTTGCGTTTGGGATGCAGAGTTTCGCTGAATTTGGTGTGTAGCTCTTTGCCATACTGCCTTCTCTTATGCCAGACAGCCAGAGACATGGATGTAATCCAAGGATGGGGAATCTGTGGACCTTCAGATATTGCTAGGATCCAGTTCCCATCAGCCCAAGCTGGTATCCACAATAGGGGGGTGGGAGTTGTAGCCCCCAAACATTTGGGCTGGGCCATAGGTTCTTCCTCCCTGGCATAATCAAAGGGACTTAAAGAAACTAAAAGAAGCCATCAGAAAATAATCCAGTTTTTCAAAATGGGGGAGAGAAGTCATGGGGGAGATGAGGACCATTCTACAAGTTCTTACCAGTCATAGAGAAATTATTCAGGTTGCACGTCTATGTTCAACCAAACCATAGCACAGAGACCCAAGACAGGCACACCATCTAGTTGCCTTTGTGCCACCAGGTTGGTTCTGGATAGGTGCTGCTCCATATTTCTTTAGTGCCACATGATTCCTCTTTCTGCCAAACATGTAGAAACTATTTAACATTATTTTGCTAAACTAAGGAAGCTAAGAGTGTTTGCACTCTGCTTTATTCCCAACAATTCCTCTTTGGCTTCTGTCTGCAACGTGAACAAAATAAAGCAGGAATGGGGATGTGAGGGAGAGGATAAATTAAGTTTCCTCACCTGTTTAATTTTCAGAGATCCAAGGAGGACAGAGCTGGCTTGAATGATGTTGTTTCTCCAACGGTAATGGTTTTAACTACAGTCTATCCTCCCATTTATGTCTCTCCTTTTCTCTTCCACAGGGTGGCCTCATTGAGCAAGAGAAAGCAAAAACTCTGGCGGTGAATCTTTTAGAGACTGAGTGCCCAAACTGCAGCCCCAAACCCACTTATTTATCGCAAAGTGCCAACATGGCAATTTAATATGGGATAATAATGATTGGCGGGGTATGAATTTATTATTATTATTATTATTATTATTATTATTATTATTATTATTTGCTGTTTGATGAGAGTTTGCCTAAGGACTCCAAGTTCTGTGATGAAGGAAAGGCAGGCTATTGGTGTATGCAGGGGCAGCCATTACGGTGCCCTTCAGATGTTGCTGGACTCCCAACCCATCAGCATGGCCAATAGGCAGAGATTAAAGGTAAAGGGACCCCTGACCATTAGGTCCAGTCGTGACCGACTCTGGGGTTGCGGCGCTCATCTCGCTTTACTGGCCGAGGGAGCCGGGGTACAACTTCCAGGTCATGGGCCAACATGACAAATCCGCTTCTGGCGAACCAGAGCAGCACACGGAAACACCGTTTACCTTCCCGCTGTAGCGGTACCTATTTATCTACTTGCACTTTGACGTGCTTTCGAACTGCTAGGTTGGCAGCATAGCTGCCAAGTTTTCCCTTTTCTCGTGAGGAAGCCTATTCAGCATAAGGGAAAATCCCTTAAAATAAGGGATAACTTGGCAGCTATGGTTGGCAGTTCCAAACAACGTTGGGACCGAACAATGGGAGCTCACCCCATCGCGGGGATTCAAACCACTGACCTTCTGATCGGTAGCCCCTAATAAACAAAGGATTTTTGATATACTAAAAAACAAACAAAACAACAACAACCCAGACTAGGGCTGAGTGATATCTGCTTTTCGACATCATGATCTATCAGCAGCTAAACATTGCGATATTCCGATATATCACAATGTCAGAAATTGGAGATCAGGTGTGTGGATGAGGGAAGGAGCAGTCATGAAGATCGGGCAGGTGGAGTGCCCTATCCCCTCCCTGTGCTCACGCCTGCCCGCCTTGGGTGCTACAGGCTCGTGCAATGCTGCTGGTGGTGGGAGGTAATGGATATGGGGGGCATGGGCGTACCCAGGATCAAAACTAGGGGGGGGCAAGGGGAGGGGCCAAGGCACGGAAGGGGAGGGGCCACAAAGTGGGCGGGAACGGCGAACTCGCGCTCTGCCGGGCTGTGCCCCTCCCTAGAAGCAGGGCTGGTGGGCGGAGGCAGAGCCCAGCCCAGCGGAGCGCGAGTTCAGCGTTCCCGCCCGCGCCGCGCCACGCTCTCTGGTTCCCCGCCGCGCTTGGCCTTGCCAGAGGGCGCGACGGGGAGGTGGAGGGAGGGCGCAGCGCGGCGGGTGGGAACGGCGAACTCGCGCTCCGCCGGGCTGTGCCCCTCCCTAGAAGCAGGGCTGGTGGGCGGAGGCGGAGCCCAGCCCAGCGGAGCGCGAGTTCGGCGTTCCCGCCCACCGCGCCGCGCTCCCTGGTTCCCCGCCGCGCTTGGCCTTGCCTGAGGGCGCGCCGGGGAGCTGGAGGGAGGGTGCGGCGCGGCGGGAATGGCGAACTCGCGCTCCGCCGGGCTGTGCTCCGCCTCTGCCCACCAGCCCTGCTTCTAGAGTAGGGCAGCTGCCCTAACTTGCCCCGTGGTGGGTACGCCCTTGATGGGGGGTGCTTCAAGCCATCTCAGTGGGGCAGCCAGCAAAGATACATGTCCACTGTGGCTACTGCTGCTTTCCTGCTGACTGAGAAAAGCTGCTGCACCTCAGTGTCAGGGGAAGGTAGTGCCATAGTGCCTTGAAGTGAGGGCGATCAGCTGCCCGGTTTCCTCTCAGTGTGAGGGAAGGCAGCTCAGATCAGCAGCATTATTGTCTGAGATTATAGTGCGATATTGGCGGTGCCTTGAAATCAGCTGCCTTGCTCTCCCTCATGTGAGGAGCGATATATTGCTGCGCATTGCCAGGTCAAAATTGTTATTGCGGTGTGATTTCAAAACCGATTTTGGCCAATATATTGAAAAATTGCCTAGCACTAAAACAGACCATAAAATTTGTGATATTACCATGCCAAAATGACAAAAATTTAGTTAGAGGGAGGCAAGGGGTGGGGACCCCCTGGGTGTGTCTGCTGGACCCCCTGGAGTCTCCAGACCCCTGACTGGGAACCACTGCCCTAGAAAAACGAATGCAGAATAAGGCTCTCAATGGCTACTAGTCAATATAGATATGTTCTGCCTCCACTGTCAGAGGCAGTATGTTTCTCCATGCCAGTCCCTGGAGTGTTGCTGTGCCCAGGACCTGCTTGTGGGCTTCCCAGGGGCAACTGGCTGTTCACTGTGAGATGCTGGACTTGTTGTCAGGAGTACGGGCAGGAGTCAGGCTCTGGGGCCTGTAGTGCTTTGCAGGACTGGGGCCTGCCTCAGCTTGTGCTAGAGAAGCAAGGAGTGGTCACTCAGGTGAGGCCACTTGATACCTCACTGCAGCTGGTGGCAGGAGCTGGGAAGGATAAAAGCCCAGCATTTCCCTTCAGCTCTTTGCCACAGCAACGCTATCCCTGCCTGGTTGCCTCTGGCCTCTTGCTCCTTGGACCCTCTGCCTTGCCGACGCCTTGATCCTCGACCCTTGGACCCTTGCCTTGCCGATGCCTTGCTCCTTGACTCCCAGACCTTTGCCGACGCCTTGCTCCTTGACCCTGCGACTGCCTGCTGCTGGACCCTCAGCCCTGCACCTGTTCCTGCTTCTACACCACCATCTTGCCTCTGGCCCCGACGTCCTCAGTCAGGGCTTCAACCGCCCGCCGACCGGACTGTGACACTAGTTGGGCCATTGACCTGATCTAGTAGGGCTGTTATTAATCACTGTGGCTGAGTGATTGAGCAAGGAGCGATTTTGGCACTGGAAGCTTTGAGTGACATGTCACTCTATTAGGGGTTCTGTGTGTCCCGCTTTAGAAACAAACTACGCTGGATGTGTTTGTAGCAGGCAGATGCATAGCTGCCAAGTTTTCCCTTTTCTCGTGAGGAAGCCTATTCAGCATAATGGAATTTCCCTTTAAAAAAGGGATAACTTGGCAGCTATGCAGATGTTGATTTCGGAAAGTGGTGGTGGGAGCCGAGGGTGTGAAAGAATAATCAGAAATGAACATGGCTTATAGAAGTCAGTGGAGGGAAGTCCATCAGTAAGGGATGAGAAGAAACAGCAGTCAAGCATTAGGATATGCCAATTTGTTCCTTCCTCTCTGCCTCTCTGTGTCCCTGCCATGCCCACATCCTCACTGTGTGCTGTCAGGCCCCAGCAGCCTCTGTTAATAAAAACAGGTTGCTAAGAACACTGACCCACCATCTCCAGCAGAAGCCCTGGCATGCAGTCCTTTCCCACTGTTTCGCTTGGTGGTGTTAAATCTCATTAATTATTTTCTATCCCAAAATCAAATAAATAAGAGCTAACTCTTATTTATTTGGATGGGGAGTACAATATAATTAAGGGATTTGACACAGCCATGTGTGAAGAGAATATGGTACATGCCATCGAAAAGATGAAGGCCGTGGTTCCAAAGGGAAAGGAGTCCAATGTCTGACATGGGAAGACCTTTCCTCTTTTTTTTTTGACCAATAAATATTTATTCAATTTTGCAATAAAATAACAATACAATAATACAGTTATACTGCATAGATTCAATACCTTATGACTTCCCTCCTCCCACCAAATGGTAAATTATTTCAGTCCACTCTCGTATTATCTAAACTAAATACAATCTTAGCGATGTAGGAGTTATGTCATTACCGCTAGCGATTTCATTCCCTTGTAATTATCCTTAGCATAATCAATAAATTTACACCACTCTATCCGAAATTTCTCATCGTCCTGATCCCGGACTCTATGGGTTAATCTGGCCATTTCCATATATTCTAATACTGTACCTTCGTTTGCCACTCTACTATCGAGGGAATTTCCTGTGTTTTCCATTTCTGGGCGATTAATATTCTGGCAGCCACAGTGGCATACATAAAGAATCTTTGATCTACTTTTAAAATTTCTTTATCAACTAGCCCCAATAAAAAGGCTTCTGGCTTTTTTTTGGAAAAGTATATCTCAATATTTTTTTTAACTCATTATACACAGATTTCCAAAATTTCTTAATCCCATCACACTCCCACCACATGTGGTACAATTCCCCAACTGATGCTTTACCTTTCCAAGGTGAGTGAAACCCAACAAGCAAGGTGCTTCTATGCTTTCTAATGACATAGAACTGGGAAATGGCAAGGCATAGCCCAATCTTCAAATTCTAAAGGGAGCTTGCTGGACATTTCTGTTGCCAAACCTACAAGTGAAGTGTGGGAGGGTTCCAGGTCTTTGCCTTCTTGACATCTTATCCAGACCACTTCCTGCAATACTTGTTCAATTTGCTCTACTCAGTTGTCTTCAGCTTTTCTTTTTTAATATAATTTTTAAAAATATAACCATACAACAAAGAACAATTCAATATCAAAATATCGAGATTACTCATAATCTCCTGACTTCCCCCCATCCCTTCCATGGATCCTATGATAATACTTACAACTGCATATCCAAGATTTATCCTTCCAAATTATCAATACTTTCCTTTAATTTACAAGTGTGATTAAAATCCTGCTAATGTTTTAACCTGCTTATAATGGTCTTGTAAATAAATTGTAAACCCTTCCCATTCTTTTTTTAAAGTTATTGTCCTCTTGATTTCTGAGCTTCCCAGTTAATTTTGCCATTTCAGCATAGTCCATCAACTTGGTTTGCCATTCTTCTCCGGTCAGGGTTGTTTCTTCCTTCCGTCTCTAGGCTAGTAGGATCCGTGCGGCTGTTGTCATGCACATAAACAGTCTTTTCTGGTCCTTTGGTATCTCGGTACCTGTAATTCCTAATAAGAAAGCTTCTGGGTGTTTTTCAAACAAAAGTTATTTTAAACATTTTTCCTAATTCATTATATATCATCTCCCAATTTTTAAAAATTACTTTACATGTCCATGACATACGATAAAAGGTACCTTCTTTTTCTTTACATTTCCAGCAGGTAATGTTCTATACATTTTTGCTAACTTAACTGGAGTCAAATATCACCAATACATCATTTTCATATAGTTTTCTTTCAGTGAGCAACAAACCATGAATTTCAAATCTGTTTTCCATAGCCTCTCCCCATCTGAGTTGTCTTCAGCTTTGACCTTACCTTCCAATACAGTAACCCAATACCACGGTCATCAGGATGCTCTAAACCTGAATTTCCTGCCTCTAGGCTGGACTAGATGGTCTACAACCCTGCCTCTGGCTCTATGATTAAGCCAGCACCATATCTAAAAGCCTAGAAACCTTTTGCAAAGACAGAACACTATGAATGTATAGGCTTCAACCAAAGGCATCATAAGATCTCATAAAGCATTACTTTGGAGACCAGACACCTCCTTTGCAAGGCATAGACTTGGCTAGCTCCACCTTCCTTGAGTACCACCTACTAGTGGCAATCAGTAGACTCACAGACTCACAGCTCTCTGGCAGTCACTAGACGCTGCTATTGGAAAGTTTGCCAGAAGAAGCACCCAGTGTTAAATCAGCCTACTATCGCACAAGTCATGTTGAAACAAGTTTTCTGAGAGGGCAATGATCCTACTCGTTCCCAGCCTTGTCACTGTGGACCACTGCAGGATAAAGTACAGCAACCTAATCTACAAGCACATTAGAATGTGAAAAACAACAATAACCCTGCAAAGGAAACACATTATCTGGCCTTGTTACTTCACAAAGTAATTTGAATTAATTTTTCCCTAGAGTGGTTAGGGACCACTGCTGCCGGCCCTGTCTTTTCTCTTTGGCTAATGAAGCTTTTCCAGTGACTGTGAGTGAATTTCTATTAAGACCTCATTTTAGAGGTTATTATGGGGCAAAACAATTCCTGCTCCTGGGAAAGATGCCTATGAATTTGTAATTGTAAGTCCATGTCTGGTAGGGATTAGCATTTGAAAGGAAGAGAATTTGTGTGTGAACCCAATTGGGGGTAAGGGAAGATAATTTCAGTTAGCAGCAGCAGCAACAACAACAGCAGTATAAAGCATCATAATATTTGATTATCATTTATCCATTTAATTTCCCCTTGCACAGACCTCCAACTGTGTACCTTGAACTGTGCAAATCAACAAGTGTACACTCTTTCACACATACACTTTGACATGTGCAAAGAAAGCTTGTAGCTGTGTTTAGATTTTGGGTAAAGTTCTGCATGAAGATGCAAAGGTATGTGGTGATGGAGAATTTATTGGGATGGTGCCCGGGTTCATATTTACACCTTGGACAGCAGGAGTTGCCTGCCCTCTCTCTTCCAACTCAGATGGAATGGGATAAACCAATAGGAGCAGTTCTACAGTACAGCTGCATGAGCAGACGTGGGTCATCAACTCTTCTTGCAAATGCAGAAGCTGCAGTTCTGCCCTTGTTGTGCTTTGGTTGAAAATGCCAGTCGGTAAGTGGCATGGATGGCATGTCACTGTGTTGGCCAGGCAAAAGCTCAGCCTTCAGCCTGAATCATAGAGACTACAGAATGGATTGGAAAGGAGTCACCAGTGCAGCCATGTGAACTGACCTTTGCACAGCTTTGAAATTGAGCTGAGTCTGGGTTTGACAAGAGGCAACCATGTACAGACCAAGTCCCCTTTCCCCCCTGGATGTGGGCAGGTGGCTTTTTATATGCTATTACACCAAAGCTTCTGATAGGTATCCCTTGATGGCACTGTACAAGTTTACTCTGCATTGAAAAACTGGAAGTTGTCACAGTGGCCCACCTCTTTGCACACTCATCAACAATGACTGAGCCCACGTTTCTGCCCATTCCCCAGCTTGAGGCTTGTTTGAGGCAGTACTGACCATGTGTTTTCTCTGCTGCTGTTTTCACAACAGTGCCAACGCATAGTGTCACAGGTAGCAGATTGTCTTTGCTGCTCCCTCCCATTTGCAAATGATAAAACTAATATCAATATAAGAAGCCAACATTTCTCTCCTTTTCCTCCTCCTGTGTGCTCTCTCTTTCTCTGCAGTGGCCCTGTGTTCTTCCTCAATGCTTCAGCCCCTCATCTGCCACGTAAGCTGAACGTGTTCTGGAGCTTCCTCTTGTTAGGAGAAGATTATAGACACCAAGATGGAGAAATTGGGCACTCAGTTGTATCCAACTGTTTGCTTTCTGCAATATTTATTACACTTTTAAACCCCCCAGAAACATTTGTTTACATGTACTACTACGTTGTCATTTTTATGAGGATATACGTTTGACTTTTATTATACCTGTTTTGCAAAAGTCCATGAAAGAATCCGAACACCATAGTTTAAAACTTCTGGTAGAGGACAAGAATCCTGAGACTACATTTGTTGTTGTTGTTTAGTCATTTAGTCGTGTCCGACTCTTCGTGACCCCATGGACCATAGCACGCCAGGCACTCCTGTCTTCCACTGCCTCCCGCAGTTTGGTCAAACTCATGTTCGTAGCTTCGAGAACACTGTCCAACCATCTCATCCTCTGTCGTCCCCTTCTCCTAGTGCCCTCCATCTTTCCCAACATCAAGGTCTTTCCCAAGGATTCTTCTCTTCTCATGAGGTGGCCAAAGTATTGGAGCCTCAGCTTCACGATCTGTCCTTCCAGTGAGCACTCAGGGCTGATTTCCTTAAGAATGGATAGGTTTGATCTTCTTGCAGTCCATGGGACTCTCAAGAGTCTCCTCCAGCACCATAATTCAAAAGCATCAATTCTTCGGCCAAATTCTGTGTGTCTGCAATCAATCACAGGAAGCAAGTGATATCCCATAATGATCAAACCCCTAAATGTTAACTACAGGGGGTATGCTAATAATTAATTTTAATTTTTATATTTAAATCCTTGTTATATTCGTACTGTCCTTTGTATTTTTGATATGTTTTATGATCTGTGATATTGTGCGTGTTGATGCTGGTCTGTGACCGTATTAATAAATTCATTCATTCATTCATTTGTTTACACACATTTCCTTGAGAGCTTCATAGTGTGTGTGTGTCTTAAAATGGCATCCCTGTTCATTTAAAATTTGCTTTATTTTATTGCATTAATCCATTTTAAAAAAGCAGTAAGGCCCAAAGGAGTGAATGATACGCTGATTACATGTTAAAGCAAGCACTTGGCTGGAAAATCCCTGCAAATACATATTTAAATAAAAATAAAGAAAGAGCTTTTACATTTCAGTGTATCCTCTGAATGTAATGCATAGTCCCCAGCTATCGAAAGTACTATGCAATGTCTCATGGCGACTGTCATGTGATGCTGTCAACCATGTGACAGCTGAGGCTTCAGGTCAGCACATGTGCAATGGAGAACAATGCAAGGCCAGAGAGGCCCTTAGGCTCACGCCCGAAGTAATCTCACACTGCCATTTTAAAAGACCCCTCTCTCCCCTGCTTTGTCTCAAAGATTTCCCCACATGCAGGTTTTTGAAAGGCGAAAAGGCTAATTGCAGGTGGTCAGCTCTGCTGCCCAGTGGACACCAAGCAGAATGAATAATTGACTCTTTCATTGTCCCTAATCTTCATGCTGCATCGAACTGGCAGTGAGATGGGAGCATATTTCTGCCTGAAAGCTGCACTCGCTGATAAGTTGCCAGGCTGATAGCACTGGAAGTCACATGAAAGCGATAATCTGTCACGGAAGCTGACCCATGGGAAGAATTTTCTGCCCTCCTTCCACCACCTAGAAGTGACCTCAGATGAAATGGGCGATCTGCTTTTAATTGTAACAAGATGCTTGGTAGGTTCCCCCCTACTTCTATCTCTGTGGCATTTCTGCTCATAAAAATCGCTTGCAGATCTGCCAAGAAATGGCTAAGCCCAATTTCACAGAGAAAACTGTTTAACCACAGGTCACGTTCTGAAGTCACTATAATTTGATTCCTCTTGAGCTGCCTGAGCCTCAAAGGTTTGGAAAGCAAAAAATGCACCATCTCGGTGCTCAAGATGATCCTCACCATGCTGGTTTAATATGAAACAGGAATGTCATAGGAAGCTGTTTCTACTGAGTCAGACCCATTGGCCCATCTACCTCAGTATTGCCTACACTGACTGGCAGTAGCTCTTCATAATTTCAGAGAAGGTTCTCTTCCAGCCCTACCTGGAGATGCTAGGGATTGAACCTGGGACCTTTTGTGAGCCAGTGTGGTGTAGTGGTTAAGAGCGGTAGACTCGTAATCTGGGGAACCGGGTTCGCGTCTCCGCTCCTCCACATGTAGCTGCTGGGTGACCTTGGGCTAGTTACACTTCTCTGAAGTGTTTGTTGTGGGGAGAGGAAGGGAAAGGAGGTTGTTAGCCGCTTTGAGACTCCTTACAGTAGTGATAAAGCAGGATATCAAATCCAAACTCCTCCTCCTCCTCCTCCTCCTCCTCCTCCTCCTCCTCCTCCTCCTCTTCATGCAAGGCAGATGCCCTATGACCTTTCTCAACCATTGATACTCTTATTATAAGAGTAACACTCTCAATGTCAGGAACATGCCCCCCCAAAGTGCAACGGAAGAGTCAGCGTCAGAAATTGAGCTAAGTGAGTAAGGGGCTGACTCTGCAGATGAAAGCTGTCTGTCTGAGTTTACAGAGGACAGCCTGCCCCCCCTTCCCAGGGAGCACACTGTTAGCTCCCAAGGAGAGGAAGAGTTGGAAGTTGGCCAGAGCATTGCCAGGCAACCAGCAGATAAGCCAGAGTCTGAGGCTGTGTCTTCTGGGAGTGGGGAGGAGACAGGCCAGCTGTTCAGTCCCTGGAGAAGCTCAGAGAACAACGGAAAGGAAGGAGAAGAAAGGTGGGATTTTGGTGTTCTTCCTGTTGGGGGAGGGGCGATGAGCCAGACTGATCAACTACTGTTAATGTGAGCAGGCTGGAAGCCATGCTCTGGATATGTTTTACTTGTAAATAAACTTACATAAAACTGACAGAGTCGTTGCTGCTTATCAGGTTGCTTGTCTGCCAGAGATAGTTATACTCAATATCCATTGACACGCTGCCGGGTTAACAGTCTAGGGGGTGACATGATTGTGTACACATATTTGTGTACATGCTGTTGTGGGCTGGCTATTAATAGTTTTCATTTACTTATTTATTATCTCACCCTTCCCACTCATGTTATCCTCACAACAACCTTGTGAGGTAGGTAAGACTGAAAGATAATGAGTGGACCCAGTGAGCACCATGGCTGGGAGGGGATTTGAACCTGGGCATTGGCAGTCTTAGCTCAACACTCTAAGGATCGCCGTTTTCTGCTTTTTATTTGCTCCGGTTTTGGATTTACAATTTGAATGGTACACTGAGCTGTAGGAAGTTGCACACTTTAAAAAGTCAGGCACTGTAGCTCAACAGGCCACGTGGCCACATTTTCTGCCCTAGAAGTCTTCAAATATGGTCTGATAGTGATTACCCAGGAGCCAAAACAGGCCCACATTTTGAACAAAGCAGTCACTAGTGCTGGGGGAGATGCCTTACTCCCCCCCCCTCCATGCTATTTATCTGAGATATACCCCTTCAAAAGCACTGGCCTGTGCTGTTTCATCAGTGGAGCTAATACATCCTTCAGGAAAGGGGGATTTAGATCAGGAACACTCAGGAGACTGAGAGGAAATACAATAGCCATCTTCAGATATCCCAAGGGCTGTCACAACCTTGTTTTTTCCTGCTCTGGAGGGTAGAACGCAAACCAGTGGATTCGAGTTACAAGAAAGGAGATTCTGACTATTAACATCAGGAAAAACTTTCTGACGGTAAGAGCTGTTCAACAGTGGAACGGTTTTCCTTGAGATCCCTTCCAACTCTACAATTCTATCATCATGAACCTCTTGTGACACCCATTTCTATCCTTATTCTACACATTGATCCTTGCCACCAAAAGCAGGTGGCTCAGCTGACTTGATGCATGAAAACACCCTTCGATCTTTTTATTTAGCAACAGTTTTGAATGCAAATGTGATCTGAACTAAGTGATTTGGCTCCAATACAATTAAAGATTCCTGCCAACCTAGCAGTTCGAAAGCACGTCAAAATGCAAGTAGATAAATAGGAACTGCTACAGCGGGAAGGTAAACGGCGTTTCCATGTGCTGCTCTGGTTTGCCAGAAGTGGCTTTGTCATGCTGGCCACATGACCTGGAAGCTATACGCCGGCTCCCTCGGCCAATAACGCGAGATGAGCGCGCAACCCCAGAGTCGGTCACGACTGGACCTAATGGTCAGGGGTCCCTTTACCTTTACCTTTACCTTTTACAATTAAAGATAGATGTGATTAAACCCTCATTGAAAATGCTTTACTCAGAAAGCAAGTCTCACTGTGTCCAGTAGGGGTTGCCCCCAGTTAAGTATGCATAATCTTCTGCATGTTTACTCAGAAGAAAGTCTGACAGAGATCAATCAGGGTTGTCTCCCAAGTAAACATGCATGCAGGCATCCACAGGAAATATTCGGGGGGTGCAAAATAAAATACTGAATGGGGTAGCACAGGCACCCCCAAACTTCAGCCCTCCAGATGTTTTGGACTACAATTCCCATCTTCCCCGACCACTGGTCCTGTTAGCTAGGGATCATGGGAGTTGTAGGCCAAAACATCTGGAGGGCCGCAGTTTGGGGATGCCTGGGGTAGCAGGCTAATTTCTCTCAAAAATTTCTAAGAGTAGTGTCTGTACATATCACAGGCTCTACAAATTCTGGAAACTTACCATACTCTTTTTATGAAATGAAACCTGTGAATCTGGGGATCATGATATATGGGGGGGGGCGGACTTCCCTCTTCCATTAGTCACACAACTAACTTTAGCTTGAAGGGTGCCAACATGTTTGAATCCTAACATTAGTTCTGAGACTTCTTTTGTTTTAAATCCCCACCGGCAACAGGCAAATCCTTGAGCTGCTGGAACCACAGCTATTACTGTAAATGCCAGCCAAATTTTTAGGTTTAAACTAAACCTAAATATAATCACGGTCCCCCCCCCGGCAGAATGTAACGAAGCTTCCAGTGAAGCTCTGTGACATATTCTTGATCCCCTGTACATTGACGTTTCCAGAGGAGTAAGATGCAGTTCCCATGCAAACCCAACAGCCTTGTTTTCATCTGAGAAATGGATGAGATGGATCCTGACACAGTTCTATGGAATTCAAACTGTAATACAATAAAACACAATATAAAAATAAAAATAAAAGAAGCAATAGAAATACAATTACAAGTCTTGCAGTATCTAGCATAACACATTGCAATAGGCAAAAAAAACAAAAACAAAAAAAACAACCCTATGAAGTGTTCCACCAAGACCCACAACAAGTTTCAAGTGGTTTAGGGTGAGGAGAAAAGTTTGGGAACCCCTGCTCTAAACTCTGAATTGTAATTCGTGAGGACCTGCTTCATTTTTCAAAAATACTTATTACTATGGAAAGAACTGTGAAATCATAAATCAGATGAAGGGGTGAGATTTAATCTTAGGAGATAGCACTTCCTGGTATTATAGCTGCTCACCGCTTACTTCCTCTTCACAACTTGAAAGATTAAATAAAATAATCACATGTTTTTCTGGACTAGTTTGTGTCAGTCATTGTAGCTTAAATAAAATTTCCTTTAAGTACTGTTGCTTCACCACCCGCTGGGCCATGAAACCAGAAAAAAATTGTTTGTACAGTTCAGATGACTCAGCTCAGGGCTCAATGGATACATTTTAAAATTTGCTTTAACATCACAGTTATTAGCCAGCAACAATGTGCATGCAATCTCAGCCATCTAGAGCCACAAACCAGTGAAACCAAGACAGTTGTGTTTAAGCAGATGAAAACTAAAGATTGTTGCTGTTTAGAGTCAAGAGCCAATTCACATGAAGATCCAGCTCATAGGTGGACTGTTTCTTATCAATGCTTGGCTGTAGGAATGCACAGTGGACTCCTGACATTTCACATTTGTGACCAACCGGGTCTGATTTTGAGATGCGCAAGATTATTAACAGATCAATCAGTTGGACGCAGGTGGCGCTGCAGTCTAAACCACTGAGCCTCTTGAGCTTGCCGATCGGAAGGTTGGTGGTTCAAATCCCCATGACGGGGTGAGCTCCCGTTGCTCTGTCCCAGCTTCTGCCAACCTAGCAGTTTGAAAGCATACCAGTGCGAGTAGATAAACAGGTCTTTTTCTATTTCTTCTTTGGTGATCACTCATACCCAAGTAAGATTGTCTTCCATAAACACGGTTGGTACCGCTGTGGTGGGAAGGTAAACGGTGTTTCCATGTGCTCTGGCACTCATCACAGTGTTTTGTGTGCCAGAAGCGGTTTAGTCATGTTGGCCACATGACCTGGAAAAGCTTTCTGCGGACAAACGCTGGCTCCCTCAGCCTAAAAGCAGAGATAAGCGCCACACCCTATAGTCGAATTAGACTAGACTTAACCATCCAGGGGTCCTTTACCTTTACCTTATTAACAGATCAATCAGTTAGAGAATGATGAGATATCTCTTTAGCCAACTTAAAGCTCTTGCCTTTAGGTTAGTTTAGAATTATCCAATAAAGAATGAAGTGGTACATCCATTGCGACCTAGGTGGTTTTTCCATCAATAAACTATCACCTGTACCAAATGGAGAGGCAATTACAACTCATTTATAAGGCAAGACTGGTAAAAAGGAAGCCTAACACCTGATACTTAAGAGCTATACTGGTAAATCCATGATACTCAAAGCACATATAAAAACAACCTTTTTTGATATAGCTTCTCAAAGATAAAGAGCAGAGCAGTGTCTTAGAGATAGCAAATATGCCATTCATGCTTGACCAGAGCAAATAAGCCAAATTCCCATCCCACTTACTCCAGGTAGTTCAAATTAAGCTGCTCAACTTCATTGTGATGTGGGTTGCTACCTAACAGCACAACTCTATGCATTTCTACTCAGAAGTGCCCCATTTAATTCAATGGGAGTAACTTCCATGCAAGTATGTGTATGATAGCAGCGTAAAGCAAGGAAAACAGTGAGGTGGCAATCCCATACACAGCTGTATGGGTCACAGGTAAGTCCATTGCTGTCTCCTGTGTATCGATGTGGCCTTTGAGTCAGCACAGAACTCCCCTTCCAAGAAAGGACCCTTCCCCATTCCAGGGCTTTGGCTGTTATCGCAAGATAATAAATAGTGGTTGTGGGCATTAAGGAACAGGAAAATGGCACTGCTTTGTGAAGGTTCCTAACAGATCTTTGCAATGTCATAGCTGAGGTATGCAATATTTGACCAGCTTTTCTTGTGTTTATCTGTGACAATCTGCATTGTTTTATAATGCAATTTGCTTAATTGAAAACAACACTTACTTCTTACAAATTAAAAAACAAAGCAACTCCCCCTCATCATTTCTAGGTAGACATTTATAGGCGTGCATTCTGAGTGTTTACCAAAAACTCTCTTTTAAATTTAGCTTCTGTTTGATCATAAGAAGCAATAAAGTAGTACAAGTTGTCTTTAGAGTTTCTTTTTTAAAAAAATTCCTAAACATATAAAGGTAGCTAGATAGAGAGTGAGAACAAGATTAAGAAGTATGTAACTTTCTTTATGCATTAAAGCCACAAATACCCTCACTCAACATTTTCCTGAGTGAAAACATGAATGAGTCTTGCTGGTGGCACCTTGTACCATGCCTTCCACCAGCACAGTGGCACTTGCCCCTCTCCTCCCCCCAAGTGTCCCCATGCGCCCACATTGGCTCGGGAAGTTGTGTCAGGACAGGCACATCCAACAGGTAGATCGTGATTTACCGGTAGATCACTTGATGTCTGTGGTAGATCACTGGCTCCCCCCAAACAAGCTCAACAACTTTGGCTCCCCTAAAAAAAGGTCAACAGTGTTGGCCTGCACCCCCCCAAAACAGGGCTTTCCATCCTAAAAAAACCCTCAACAACTTTGACCTGAACCCCACAAAAAGAGGTAGATCACTGCCAGTTTTTAACTCTATGATCGCAGTGTCTTGGGAGTTGGCCACCCCTGTGTTAGAACCCCCAGAAGAGGGGGTGCATGGAGGGGGAGCAGATGGGGGGATTATTTTGGCTGGCAAGCAGAAATTCCAGTCCTTAGAGGGGGCTGATCAATCAGGTGGATGAATATGAGCTAGTTGTTAAAATCACTGGGGAAAACAGCTCAACAATGTTCACGAGTATTGACAAGTGAACATCTAGACATCAATACTTTATCATGCGTGGCCAGTTAAAGCATCTCCAATGTAGGGACTTCTGCAGCTAGTCATTGGGTCTCCCTCCCACTCCCTCTGATGCAGTGCCAGACTCCTCTGCACAAGGCAGTTATTATCACAGCATGTTCTGCTTTGAGATAATCTGCCAAGCTGATCAATAATAAACCAGCACCAACAAAAAGAGGCCAGATGCTGTTGCTGAGAACCAGAATGAGCAACTACGGAATTCAGGGCTGACCTTCAATGCTCTAAGGCAGCTTCCTATACCTGTCATTCAGGGTCTCCACAGCTGAGCACAGCTTCAAAGTTCTCTCTGCTCTGAGGCCAAACAGGTTCCCTTGTCGCCTGCTTATTTATTGCATTTATTTCACACTTCTTTATCCAAGGAGCTCAAGGTGGTATACGTGGTTCTCCCCACTCTTATTTAACCCCCCACAACAACCCCGTGAGGTAGGTTAGGCTGAGAGGAAGTGACTGGCCCAAGGTCACCCAGTGACCTACATGCCCAAGTGGGGATTTGAACCCTGGTCTCCCAGGGCCTAGTCCAGCACTCTAACCACTACACCAGGCAGGCTCTTAAAGCCATTGTGCTGACCAAAGTGTTGACTGCTGATTTGGGTGCACTGGAGGGATCATCCTGTGTGGTCTCATCTCAACACAGATGAGCGGAGAAGCTCTTCTTCAAGGGTGCCTCTGATTCAAGCTTTGCAGGGTGGGAGACTAGACAGTTACTTAAGTCACTTGGTTTTGTTGCCCTGCTGCTCTCATAGTTAGTAACCTTTCCCTAATGCCTAACCTGAGTATCTTCCTTTAACTTAAGCCTTGTAAGTCCATCACCTGCTCTCCCAGTCTGGAAGCAGAGAACAATGCTCACTTGTCTTCTTCCGGCAGCTTTTCAAATATTTGGAGATGGTTACCAAATCTCTCTATCTTTCTCATCTCAGTATGCACAATAGCTGGTTTCCTCATTGAGCGGCAAAGGATGATTTATCAGCACAAAGTGAAATAAATGTACACGAAACAGTTTCCTAAGTAAGAGTAGGGTAAAATCATTGGTAGGGTTGATGAAAGTGGCAGCGGGCTTCCCCCATTTTTTATCCAGGCTGCAATTTATTTATTATTTTATTTTTATTTTTTATTTTTTTTAAAAAAGCGGGGGTTGGGGTGGAGAGAAAGACAACAACTTGAGAAGAATGTGCTGGATCAGGCCAATGATGCATCTGGTGTCCAGCATCGTGTTCTCACAGCGGCCAACCAGATGTGTGTGTGGAAATCTGCAATTTGTGTGGTGGGAAAATGGTGACACACTAGTTTGCAGTTTGGACTGGTGGAATGGAGGAGAGATCCAGTTTGATCATAAGCATGCTTGCTCAGGAACAAGTCCCACTGTATCCAGTGCAAGTGATGTGCAACTAGCTAAACCAAGCATGCTATCTCTGGCAAATGCGGCCAGATTCAGACCCTGCCAAAGGAAACCCTGACCTGCTTTTTGCAGAAAGGCATGTGCATAGTGATGTTCACCTTCTTCATTCTGTAGGGGCTGCAGAGCTAGTAGAATGCCAAGTGGCAAGACCATTGTACTAGTGGAGGAATTTTGCTCCTGATAATCACTGAAGCCATGCACACTTAAAATGCATATTATTTTTCTCCATTTGAATCCAAGAAAATGCATCAAGATATTCTATTTCCTAAGAAAGATGATAGGATATGGATTGTGGCTAACGTCACATGTTTGCTGCTTTCCATACCAGTGGTGGGAACACACTGGATGCAGAGTAAATGGGATGGTGTACACACAGCCTCATTCAATGATCGGGTACAGAATAGCAGGGGAGACTGGACTATGAGATGGTTGCTTTAACATCTCTCTTATGATATGGTCTGAAGGTACACAAGGAAGGTACACCTTACTGAAGCTTAGCAGAGTTGATCTGTACTTGGATGGGGACTTTACCCATGGCCAGCACCAGAAGGGGGGCAGTGGGGTATGGGCCAAAGAAAGAGCCCCCTTTCTTTTTTTCTGGGCTCTTTCCAAACCATTAACGAGGTGCTGGAAAGTCAAGATGCAGTTCTGGGAGCTGCATAACAACCTGATGCACGATGGAGCAAAGAGGCGGCAAGTAAAAACAATCTTGTCCCTCCTTAAGTTGCTAAAATGAGCCGGAATTGCTCTATTTGCATATCTGCTGGCGCATGGCAACCCTCCAATTAATGGGCTTGATCATCTACCAGGCTTATTACCCAGGAGGGAGGCGTGCCCAAATACACGATTTCACATTTTGCCTTCCTGCATTCCTCAGAGAAGGAACAAGTCCACGGAGCCTCCGCTTACAGCAAACAAATCAAGGTGCTGATCAGCAAAGTCGCTTCCCTGCACCACCGAAATGAATCCTGTTCTGGCTGTGACCTTTTGCCTCTTGGTCGCTTTGGAACCTGTGAACTGCCAAAGAGGTAACAGATTTCTTTTTGGGCAGGTGCTGATTCTTCTTCACCTTTCGCAGCTGATATTTTACCTCTTTTGTTTTGACGTTTATTCTGCTTCTGCAGTATATACTTGAATTTATGCCCTAAGTTTGTTTGCTTTCTATTATAACAATTATGACACCAGGAAACCAACACCAGCATTGCTTAATGCTAGTCGTGGTTATTTGGACAAAATCTTTCATTGCTACATTCACTGGCCTGCTTTATTTCCTCCTTCATCATAGGGTTTTAATTTTTCAAAAAAATCTGAATGTGCACAGCTGTCTATTCACCAATATTCCCCTCATCCTATCTCTTTCAATCTCTTTCATCCAGCCTTCTCCTTGACTGTAGAAAAATAGAATTTGCAGAGTTGTCTTCCCTTCCTTTAGCTTACCACTGAATTTCCACAGCCAGCCTCCACTCCACTGGAGTTTGGGGAAGCTGCTGGGGCACAACAGACCATGACTTCTGGGCAGGCATGAGCTAAGATGTCTCTGTTAAGTAAACCCCAAGGAACCGTGGTTGTCCAGCATGAACTAATGAAGTAACACAGGAGCATTCAGAAAGCCTTATGTCCTTGGGGATGGTCTGAGGAGGGCACATGATGCAGCTACCTGCTGAACATAAGCATCAGTTGCAGCCAGTGGATCATGGGGGGCAGAGCTGCAAAGCCACCCTCCCAACACTGGGTTCACAATAGTTGGGCTGGGGTGGAGCAGGGTGATGGTAAGGTCAGAGCTGCTGCAGGTCTGCAGCACAGCATTGGGAGTGCCAGTTAGTTCCACTGCCACGGTTGTTTGATCACTTGCTCCGTGCATTTGTCAAGCAAGCTGAATCTCCAGGGGTGAGGCTCCTTTGCGACACAGGTGAACAATACGCCACCAATGCTTGTCCTCTTCACCCATGCCTGACCTCCTTGACACCTTTGAATGGCAGCACCCTGCATATTAAGTGCAAAATTAAGATGGGAGGGATTTTTAAAAAACCAAAAACCTGCAGGATGAGTATTCTCAACATCAACGTAGGCAGATTTCTGTCCACTTCTATTTTGAGTGGAATGTAAGGATCCCTGCAAATACTTCTGAGGGAAAAAAGAAATCTGCAGGTATGTTCCACCTGACCATGAAAGCTCTCTTCTTTCCAGCTCTGATGCATATGTGGGCTCCTTTGGGAGGAAAGGTGGGATACAGAATTAATCAACAAATAAATGCATGAACTATCCATATGCAAATCAAGAAGGATGCCACACACTATAAAAGATGTAAGCCAGAAACATCAACAGCAATTATGTATGAAAACTTTTTGCAGACGCCATGTCCTGTCCAATGAAACGGCTAGAATGAAGCTGTGGAGTAAGACAGCTTGCGCTGAACACAGCCAGGCTGCAGTCTTTGAGCAGGATGTGTCCAAGCAGCAGTTTCCCATGCAGCTGGCTGGCTGTGTGGTTGGGCTCCAAACTGGAAAGACAGGGTGTTTTCCTGCTACAAAGAATTGCAAGATTGCACAGGTTGTGGCTCATTAGTGCTTCTACAATCTAATAGTCAGACTATGTTGCCCATGCTGGCCTTGGCAGGGCTTCAAAAGTCCTCTTTGGCTGGGAGGAATTCGGCACAGATTCAGTGCTAAAGCAGCACATCATATAGCTTTGTTTATTGCACTCTTTCACCTACTACTTTCATCACGAAGGAGGGCTTCACATTCTTTGCCTTGTAAATGCTGTTTCATTGAGTAGGTGGGCTGACAGGACTAAAAGTGCCAACCCTTAAAAGGACTATTTACCTGTGTGCACTAATCAAGTAGAAGGCAGGTAGCTGCAGAGCCCATGCTGCAGGGCACATGGTAGAGCTGTCATTCTCTGGTTTGCAACTCAAGACGTTTTTCAGCTGTATTTTTGCTAGAGTTGTGCTAAATTTACAAAAGGTTATTTTTAAAAATAAATAAATGAGACAGTCTATCACAAATGGCATTTCATTATTTTCACCCTCCCTTCATCATGGCATTTCTGTGACTTTTGTATTGTATGATCCATTCCAGTTAGGGATCACACTGTGACATGATGACACCATGGTGCCACATAGCCAATCAGCTTCAGCTACAGAACAGTGTTACTGAGAGCAAATGGATCCCTCTTACTGTCCTTACTCAGAAGGGGGCAGGGGATGTTTTCCTGTTGCACAGATTGCTCAGGAACACCCCCTGTCCTGCTCTACCATGATGTCAGTTTCATTCATAGCATCACCAGGAAAGCACACAGCAAATTCTCAGTTTCTAATCAGACCGAGTTGCACATAACTAGTTTGGGGAAATGTGGGTGGGCATGCCCATGTAGATGTTGATGCATTCTAAATGCATTCTCCACCAGCATTCTGGTCTGTTGCACATGACTGGGAGCAGCCGCCGAGACCACATAACACCGGTCTTGAAAGACCTACATTGGCTCCCAGTATGTTTCCGAGCACAATTCAAAGTGTTGGTGCTGACCTTTAAAGCCCTAAATGGCCTCGGTCCAGTATACCTGAAGGAGCGTCTCCACCTCCATCATTCTGCTTGGACACTGAGGTCCAGCACCTAGGGCCTTCTGGCGGTTCCCTCGTTGCGAGAAGCCAAGTTGCAGGGAACTAGGCAGAGGGCCTTCTCAGTGGTGGCGCCTGCCCTGTGGAACGCCCTCCCAACAGACGTCAAAAAGGAAAACAACTACCAGACTTTTAGATGACATCTGAAGGCAGCCCTGTTCAGGGAGGCTTTTAATGTTTAATAGATTGTTATGTTTTATTCTTCTGTTGGAAGCCGCCCAGAGTGGCTGGGGAGACCCAGCCAGATGGGCGGGGTATAAATAATAATAATAATAATAATATATTATTATTATTATTATTATTATTATTAGGTTAATGTAGTAAAATATAATATTTAAGATAACCTGACTCAAACCATTCAAAGATGATCAGCAGCACTATCAATTGAGCCTGGGCGGGGTATAAATAATAAATTATTATTATTATTATTATTATTATTATTATTATTATTATTATTATTATTGTCTGGGCGAGAGAAAGGAATTCTGGATTTGCTTTGCCAATGGCGACATGTTCCTCATCTTTCTAGGCAGCCACCCCTCACAGGTAGTTTGACACCCTTTCCCAAAGATATGTGGGAAATAGCCAAAAAGTGGGCTTGATTCACAATAAACTTTCATAAAAGCACCCCTCATTTCTGTTCTATATTTCCTCCTGCCCAAGAAATCTTTTCCTATTGTAATCAATGAGACCTAATGCCCTCCCTGTTTTCTGTTTTCCTCATGTTTGTCTGCTGCTACCTTGGGACATTGTGGGAAAAGTAAATGGTGGGTTGGGAAAGGGGCAGGTTATCCAGGACTGGCATCAGTAGCGAGTCCACAGCTGCCCAAGGATACCAGGTGCTGACACTAACCTGGTACCTTCTGCCAGTCACATAGCTGTTAAACGTATATGAGCTCTGCTAGAAGCTGGCAATCCTGCCACTGCCTCCCCAGGGCCATCTCAAGCATGTCGGGTGCCCTGGCGCTGTGGTGCGGAGATTGCTCCGGTGCCCCCGCCCTGGTGGGCAGGCGCAGCACACAGCATGGCTTCCATGCTACTTTGCCACGCAGTGCCCCCCTGCCAGCCCGGTGCCACCCAGCCTACCCCCTAGAGCTGGCCTTGTGCTTCCCTTTAGGTGCATTTACTCAAAACCCAGTTGTTGTCCTACAAGCACCTCTGTCACAGTGCACCTTTTCCTTTCCTGTTGAACATTATCTAGACATTAATGGATGATCTGTTAGAATTGTTGGGAGACAAAACAAGAGGGTAGGATTTCTATAGGATGATGGTGAGTGATGAATGCCTCCAATGCCCTTGGATTTAATTCCAATTCTATAATTCTGCATATGGTGCCCAGATGCCAAGGAGAAGAGCTTTCTTTTTTGCAGTGCATGTGTCAGTCAGAGGGCAGAATGATGTTCTTCTACTTTCTAAAGGAAGGCAAGTTGTAAAACGGCAGGAGAGACCTTTGGACTGTCTTTCATCAGCTGCTGTAGTCCAGCATTAACCAAGGGAGAACACCAGTCCTCACGTAGCCCTGTTTGGAGAATTCCACAGATGTTTGAGGACTACTGAGAAACTAGGCTCCTAGAATCTGATTTCAAACATGGGAGGGGAGGCCTTTGCCACTTTAGAAGGTATTGACTTAACTGAGCATTCAAAGCCCAGTGGTTCCAAACTGAGGAGAGTCAAGTGAGTTCTGTAAGAAGATGTTTGCAAATTTTAGTTTCAGTTGAACATTCCAGCCTGGGAACATTGGGCCCACTTTTGACAGGTCTATTGTGTACCAAGTCACCATCCTCCTCTTCAGAATGACCTAACAATTAGTGACAGATTACAGCATGAGGAGAACACAGTCTGGTTTCTATTCAGGGTGAGACAAAAGGTTGGACATTTTCTGTTCCAGGAAAGGGGTTTTGAGAGGGCACCAAAACATGAATGGGCTGGGACAGTTAGTCATAAGAAGCTTACGAAAGGGCCACCCGCCCTCTTAGAGAAGAAAGTGTTTGTCAACACTGGCAGGGCCGCTTTTACCGTAACACGGAATGCAAAGCACTTCCTTTTGGCAGAGAATTCTAGAGGAGGGATTACTTCCCTGCCTCCAATCTTTTTATTTTCCTTCTGTGGCTGGATGGCTGCTTACCTGGGATATTGTAGTTGTATCCTACAACACTGGCCTCATCTGCATGAACAATCATGGGGTGGAAATCAACTTTGAGCTCTGGTGAATGTTCCAAATGTGCAAGCATTGCAGCTTGCCAGGCTGAATGATCTGCCCTCTCTTTCCCCCGTGTGCTATTCTGGGAGATTCTCCCAACACCCTTTAGCCAATTTCGGGGGGCACACATAGGGAAGAGAGGACAAGCCTGTTGCTCAAGCAGTGCTTCTGATGATGGGTCTTGTTAGATGAATCTCACCCACAGCTTCCTCCAAAGACTGCTGGGAACTGTAGTTTGTTAAGGGTGATGAGAGTTGTTTGGAGACACCTAGTCACAAAGCTATAGTTCCCTGGGAAGAGGAATTGGCTACTAAACCACTCCGAGAACTGTAGCTCTGTGAGGGGAATAGGGCTTCCTAACAACTCTCAGCAACTTTAAGAAACTGCAGTTCCAAGGATTGGGAATTGGTATGGTGTTGTTTTAAACGCATAGAGCAGATGGGGCCATGGGAGATGCAGTGTTCACCCATTGTTCAGCCCGGACACTGAGATCCAGCGCCGAGGACCTTCTGGCGGTTCCCTCATTGCGAGAAGTGAGATTACAGGGAACCAGACAGAGGGCCTTCTGGGTAGTGGCACCCGCCCTGTGGAATGCCCTCCCACCAGATGTCAAGGCAATAAACAACTATTTTTCATTTAGAAGACAACTGAAGGTGGCCCTGTTTAGGGAAGTGTTTAATGTTTGATGCTGTACTGTTTTTAATATTCGGTTGGAAGCCGCCCAGAGTGGCTGGGGAGACTCAGCCAGATGGGCGGGGTACAAATAATAAATTATCATCATCATCATCTCGGTAGTGGCACCCGCCCTGTGGAACGCCCTTCCATCAAATCTCAAGGAAATAACAGCTATCCTATTTTTAAAAGACATCTGAAGGCAGCCCTTTTTAGGGACACTTTTAATATTTAATGCTGTACTGTTTTAATACTCGATTGGGAGCCGCCCAGAGTGGCTGGGGAGACTCAGCCAGATGGGCGGGGTACAAATAATAAATTATGATATCATCATCATCATCATCATCATCATCACAACACTAGATTAGATGACCTTTAAGGTAACTTCTATGATTTATTTATGTGAAAGAATTTCTAATGGCTAACACTGAAGGCCATCCAGGATTGTTTTTTTTTAAAAGTAGATTTTGCTCCTGCACAAATTCCCCCACAAGGCACTTCACACTGAAAGTGAAGAAAAGCCAAATGAACACAAAGTATGCTGGGGTCCTCGCTTGCACTCTGCGTTGGTGCTGCCCCACCCTCAGGCAGCAAGTGCTGAAGCAAGATTCAACTGCCCATCAACTGTTTCTGTGCATGGAGTTGATGGGGGCAACCTTGTCCTTCATCTTAATCAACAAAATACCTTGGGTCAGCCTGACTCTTACATACTTAAATCGGTGTGTCTGTGTGTGTGTGTAAATTTGGCTTTCCCCATGGAAGTTTGACCCAAGAGAATTTTATTTACCCCACCCCCATAAATGCTTTTAGTTCTACTTAATATCAGAACTATTGGGGGGAAGGCTGGGGAGGGGGGAAGAACAAACACCCCACAGGTTGATTCAGAATAAATAACCAGATTCTTGATGAGCTTGATACCTGGTGGGAGATGAGACATGCCTGCTTTCTGAGAGAGCTCTGCCAGCTTAGAATATGGAATGCATGTTGCCACTGCATTCACCATATTCAATTGCCTGGGGGCTTGTCTAGGGTGTGAAAATATAACAAGGGGAGGAAATGCGTCTGTGGCAGATGAAGCATAGATTGCAATCTTTTTGATTTATGCACATGTACTGCTATTTAGATACTGCTACTTCTAATTTATTTGATTAGGCAGCAGCAGTAAGTTTGTCACTAAACAGAAATGGACCCTGATAAATTACAGCTGGGAACATAAGAAGCTGCATTATAGCAAGCCAGGCCAGTGGTCTGTCTAGCTCAGTATTGCCTACACTGGAAATGGGGAGTCTCTTTCAACCCAGGGGACACATTTCTTTCTGGCCAACCTTGCAGGGCCCACATGGTGAGTGAGGATTTAAAAGTGGTTTGGGCAAATTCATGCAGGACAAGGTTAGCAACGCCTCCTAACCATAATGCCTATGCTCTGCCTTCATGGTTGGAGGCTGGAGTGCTTCTGAAGACCAGTTGCTGGAAGCCGTGGGAGAGGAGAGGGACGTTGTGCTCAAGGATTTCACACAGGAGGGTGGAACACAGGGCTGGTGAGGGAGATGGCCTGGGGAGAGTCCTGAAGGCCAGAGAAAGAGGTCCAGAGGGCCACCTTGGTCCTGAGGTTTCCAACCCCCTACTCTACACTGGCTGGCAGGGACTCTGCATAGTTTCAGATCTTGCTAGAGGTGACAGTAATTGTAGGCTACTAAGGATCTTCTGCATGCAGAACAGACGCTCCTTCAGTCAACTATGAACTCTTCCCACCAAGTTGGTGAGCATAGTGATGCATGCCTAATACAGAACTGGCTAGACTTCCAGTACTGGGCGCCACAATGAACTTGTTTTAATCCCTTTTCTTGACAGTTCAGCGAAGCCTTCAGCCATGGGTGCAGGGCACCATTGCAGTTACTGTCTTCTTGGTTTTGGCTATGGTTGCCTTTGTTGTCAATCGGTTATGGTGCCAGGAAAACGAGTAAGTACCACCACCACCAGCATTATTCCAGCCAAAGATGGTTGTATGGCTTCTGTGTTGATGCAACCATTCTGTATCAGGCTGCTTTGCGACCAAATGAGATGCGATGTCAGTAGATACCTGACTGGATTGCACCCTTTTAAAAACATGTAAAAGCAGGTGCTTTTACCTTCCCCCCCCCACAAAAAAGTTGTGTTGGGACTGCAGTGCTGGTGGAGTAGGGTTAAAATCTTCCTTCTACTGTCTGTCCCCACTATGTTTAAATCACACCAACATGTATATTGGCTCCTGTCAGAGGTTTTTGCGGCTACTCTTGAGTAACGATGCTCCACGCCTGCTTGTCTTAAGGTGTTTATTATGGTGCATTCTATTTACAGTGCAAAGTCTATGGAAAACATGTCTGCTTAGTCTGAGTCAGAACCTCGCAGTGGCTTCTTTCTGTTTTGTGCCCAACAGAACAGTTTGGGAACCCCAAAGCGCCTCCCCCTTGTCCTACGGGGTGCCGTTCGCCTCAATTCAGGCATTGGGGGGGCATCCTTCTGACTGCTTTCCCTTCATTTCCTCCCCCTCTGCCTCCCTCTCTACTCGGAGATGAGGCTCTTTGACACTGCTGGAGCCTTGTCCCTCACTCTCTGCTTTCTGCCTCCTGTAATCTGATCCACTGCTGGACCTACTGCTCTGAGAGGAACTCGATCTAATGAGTGGAGGCTGTTCCCTATAAGCCTTCCCCCTTACAGCTCCTTTGGGAAGAAGAATGGGACAAAAAGTTAATAAATAAATAATAGTCAAATGTTTCCTTCCTTACCAGTCTGTCTGTATACTGAGATATTCTTCTGATACTTTTCTTCAGTAGCCCATGGCATCCAAGCTGAGGTGGGCAGTTATGTACTTTCAAGTGATGGCCCCTGGCCTGTGAGATGCCCTCCCCAGAGATGGAAAAACCCTTTCTACTTTGCAAGCCTCTTTAACCTCGATAAACCTGATGTGTTCTTATATTGATGATAGTGTGTTTTCATTGCTGTGCATTATTTTGATAGCTGCTGGACTTTTATTGTTGTTTATCATTATTTTATTATAATGGGGATGCTTTGGGGTCCTGAAGGTACAGGTTATAAAGCTAAGAGAGAAAGAGAGAGAGAGAGAAGGGAAGAAAGAAAGAAAGAAAGAAAGAAAGAAAGAAAGAAAGAAAGAAAGAAAGAAAGAAAGAAAGAAAGAGGCATTCAAGTGTAGGACCTGTGTGTTTGAATTGTACACAAGACCTACCCTCCATCTGATTATTTCCACAGTGATTCCTTTGAGGAGAAAAACAAAGCATTCTCCCTGAGCAGCACTAAAGAAGAGATGCCCATTTCAAATGGGTCAGAAGGGAGGTATTCAACAACTGCAGCAGACTTCAGGTTAGTTTCATATTTATATATTTCAAAAAAGCATAACTAACTAAAAGTGGGATTCAGATTACTCCTGCCCCACATTTACAGATTGCATGAGGAGAGGCCACAGGGTCACAAAAGCTAACTCCTCCTCCACCAATGCATGCAGCAGCCACACCCTCTCTCTCCACCTGTACATTTTGACAGCATGTGAAAGAGCTCTATGCACCTGCTCATCCCCTTCCATTTGCATGCAGGCTTTCCATAGCAGACCATGCTCACGGCAGTTCACGGCATCAGTAAGCCTGCATAATTTACTCACAGTTACAAGAGGTAATGTCTTGCGAATAGACATGGAAAGCTGGCCTCTAAAAATGCTCCCCACCTTTCCCATTCTCATCGTGCTGCTGAAATCTCTCCACTGATCCTAATTATGACCCTCCTGGCTCACTTCTGAGCACCTCCTTGGTGTTAACAACTTTCCTTTCCCTTAGCTGCACGAGGCCACATTTGTTCCCTTGCACCTAGTGTGGTGCCATAGCATGCATCCCAGACACAAGGAGTCCTGGGAAACCCAGGATGTTTCCCAGGGTCTCTAGTGTCTGGGATACTAAGGGACCGCCTTCCCCTACACAGACCCAGTAATCATTAAGCTCATCAGAGGAAACCTTGCAAATAACACTGTGTCTTACTGAGTGTCATGTGGCAAGTGGAAGTGGCTCTCCTCATGCTGGTGTCTGCTTCTGAACATCCTCCCCACTATTATTCAGAAGACACAGGCTTCCACTGTTTAGTAAAAGCTTATTTGTTGTTCAGGCTTTCTTGGAACTCTAGCACTGTCCCCTTCTGCCCTATTATCTCTGTGTTGGTTTAATATGTATTTTACTTCTGCAAACCACTCTGAGAGTTCTTTTAATATAACATTATGTTTAAAAAAATCCCCATGTGTCACTGCTTTGTCTTTCAAAACTGTGGCCTCCTCCACTCTGCAAATCTGAAACAGCTCTGTAATCTTTAATCCATGTTGCCTTTCCCAATAACAAATCACCACACCTTTCCTCAGTCTCTTGTTTCCTTGACATGTGGCCCCGCCAGTTTCAAGAACATGGAAGGAAAGCACACTTATTTTCTCTCCCTTTGTAACCTGACTCCATTGGTTGACTCTGGACATCTGAAAAGAGTTTGAATAGCTTGGGGTGCAATAGAGGTGCCGTCCCACACTGGAAGTGGAATCCCAAAATGCATTGCTTGGCCTATGAGCCTCTTGTTTGACAGCCCTGCATTAGCACCAATGCTTCTAAAAAAGGATGGGCGTGCATAGCCACCCTTACTGCATCTGTGCATCAGATTTCAATTTCTTGAAACAGATGCTTCAAACATCATGACTCTGACCTGAAATGTAACAGTTACTTCAAGGGTTCAAATCCCTGCTCTGCTAGAAAACTTAACTGTGTGAACTTGGGTTAGCTGGGATATTTCAGCCTGACTGACTGCACAACATTAGGATAAAAATAAGGAAGAAGAACCATTTGTACTCTGCCATTCCCCTTAGAAGCTAGGCATGATGCAATGAAGCATATAAATAATATGTATTTTCTGTCCCTTAATATTTCAGGAGTGAAGAAGGCCCCCATGTTTATGAAAACAAAGTCGAGCTTGAGTGCAGAAACACAACTGAGGGTCATAGTGAAAACAATATTCAAGTTCTTACCACTTGCATGTAGCATCTTCATCCCCACCACCCTCACTTCCTATCCTACCCCTATTATAGACTCCATACAAGAGACCAGTTCTGCACATCAGTTATTGTGCATGCATTGAATCACTTTGCTAAAAGGCATTGGCTGCTGGCTGAGTGAAGCCTATGTTTCATTTCTTTTTATTTTAAAACCTTTCCACACCAGATTTCATGTTGCTGTTATAGTCCTGTGTTCAGTTTTGAGGTCATCTGTGCACCTCTCTTGGGGGGAATAAACTGGCACATCATGGTGAGTCCAACATCAGAACCTTTACCAAACCTGATTGTTAGTGTCATCCCATAATCACCAGGGACATTCAGGGGCCCTGAAACCAAGTCTCCTGGATCTTCTGCCCCGCTCCCTTTTGAGCCCCACTCCCTGCAAAAAAACCACCCCACTTAGCTTACAGGGCACCTAGCTGTGCTGCAAAGTCATTCACCATCATAATCTGTGAAGACCTACAGGGTCCTCAGCCCAGAAGATCCTGCCTGGAAACCCTTAGAGCAAGGTAAGGGGCTGTGAAAACCAGTCTGAATTTGCATTTAACACATGCAGACTTCATACAGACATTTGCCCCAAGTCTTCTAAGTACCCAGCAATGCCCCTAAGATTATTTCTTCTTAGCAAGTATTGCTGTATTGCCATAGACAGCAAACACAGACCTCCTTGAAAGTCCTCTGTAGCCCACTGCTATGTCCCCCCTGGAAATTTCTTGGTGAGAAACTACCCTTTCTTCACAATAAAGCATCTACATGGGAACAGTATATAGGTATTATCAACTCAAGCCTGCAATGCTCCACCAGATTGCTTCATTTGATTCTTGCTCTGCTATGGAATTGCCACAAGGACACACCAGCTACTAGGGCATGAATAAAGCCGATGTGACTCAGATGCAAGCCTTAGATGTGAATCATCTGCTTTTCTTTCCATGTATGTATCAAATGAGCTGGAGGATTTGTTTCCCGCAAGTGAGTGTTGGCTGATACTTACTGAATAATTTTTTTTAAGCCAACAGTTTTTATTGTGGGAACAAAACCCCAGGTATAATTTTCCAATGTAAAATGGATCTCTGTGTGTATTTTTAATTGTTTAAATAATCAATAAAGATATTTTTAATTACAGTATGGGTGTTCGGCTAGCCACACCAGCTAGCCTGCAAAGCAGGATGTTACAAAATCCTATGTTTCAAAAGTTCGCAGAATTTCTTTCACCATTTCTTCCCCAGTGATTCAAACCCAAGCCCAAACCTATTCCTTCCTCAAAATGACTACAATGCTGGCAACTCTGCCAGATCATTGCTCTTTGGGTTGTCTCCAGGTTATCCCATAGTCTGGGTGGTTCTCTCTGCCTTAAGACCCAAGACCAGGCATCCCCAAACTTCGTCCCTCCAGATGTTTTGGACTACAATTCCCATCTTCCCTGACCATTGGTCCTGTTAGCTAGGGATCATGGGAGTTGTAGGCCAAAACATCTGGAGGGCCGCAGTTTGGGGATGCCTGCCCAAGACTCTGCTGGTGCCGGCCACTGCTTCTATCCTTGTGTGAAGCTGAAAGAGAGGGCATAGATGGAGATGATGGACAAGGCTGCTTGCTGCCCATTCTACTGGGGACTAGAAGAGTCCTCAAAGCCTCTTTCATTCAACTTTTGTGCAGCTCAAAATGCAGGCAATGTATGCTAGAATACGGAAGAGAACTATTTCTAAAGTCAAAATCACATTGCATATGAATTAATGATGTGGAATCTATTAAATTTTTTTTGGTGTGGGACTTAAAATAGCTCAGGAACTACAGTCCTGCTCTATCCGCTCCTACACTATAGCCTTTTGAAGACAGTATGTCCCATTTTATGGGAATGCCTGAGCAAGATTCATCCTCCACTCATAGCCTGTAATTCAGCAAATTCTTCCTAAAGTGTGTGCTTAGCTGCACTCTATCAGAATAGCACTTCTGACTCCCTGCCTTCCCTTTTGTTACAAAAGTAACACAGGATGATAGATGAGGGTCACAGTCAATTACTGGAAACAATTGATTTCTGCTTTGGCAACCCACACTTTTATGTAAGAAGAAATGTTTCCAGTTGTCCTGGGTTCAAAGTTACACTTGGAAATGTTTCAATGGTGCATGCCAAAGCCTGAAAAACAAGGCAAGGGGTAGATGGAAGAAAACTAGATGCTCTGAGTACTCAGTTGTTGATTTGGATGAGAGGGTAAACAAGGTCACATCCTCTTACATTCTATGTATTCTTGGTGGTGAACAGGAGTGGAGGGATCAGCCTGTTTTCATTCCATGTCAGTTTTACACACACCAAATCATGGGTCCATTTGATTCAATTTTTGTGGACTTAAAAAAAAAGGCATTTAAATTGCATCTGATAAATCTGATTAAAAATATACTTTTGTATTCTTTGCAGTGCATTGCCCCTCCCCATATAAAATGCGCATTTTGTGCACACTTTAAACATGAAACACATGCTTCTGGGCATATTTTTAGAGGGATCCAAAATGGCATCATACAATACAGTGAAGTGCATAAGCCAACTGACAGCTGCATCCCAGTCTACATAATAAGTTTGTGACCAGGACATCTGTTTGGCTTGCTGCAAAAAGTGGGCCAAACAAATGTCTCCTCCATCCCTAGCAGCATGACTGACCTTTCCCCAGTCTCTGGAGTTTCCAACAGGTACTTTCTACTAGGCTGTTTATTAACCAGTTCTCCTATGTGAGAAGTTTTATTGAACGCCTTATGCTCAAGGGCATACTAGACATGATGCAGTCCTGGGACTAGAATTCCCAATCTTTTTTCTTGTCCAGCGCCAAGGGCCTTCTGGCGGTTCCCTCGCTGCGAGAAGCCAAGTTACAGGGAACCAGGCAGAGGGCCTTCTCGGTAGTGGCACCCGGCCTATGGAATGCCCTTCCACCAGATGTCAAAGAGAAAAACAACTACCAGACATTTAGAAGACATCTTAAGGCAGCCCTCTTTAGAGAAGCTTTTAATGTTTAACAGGTCATTGTATTTTAATATTTTGTTGGAAGCCGCCCAGAGTGGCTAAGGAAACCCAGCCAGCCAGATGGGCGGGGTATAAATAATAATATATTATTATTATTATTATTATTATTATTATTATTATTATTATTATCAGCTGCAGGGGCCCAAGATTTGCATCAGTGCAAAGGAGAGGAGTAACCCAGGGGCATAGCTAGCTGCTCCAGTACCCGGAGCGGTGGGGGCGGGGTGAGCTGCCCACGGGGGCACTGTGGCGATCCATGTAGGGGGGGACCATGGCGATTCACCCAGGGAGGTGCCGCGGCGAGCTGCCGATGGAGTCCGGCTGCCCATGGAGTCCACTTTGGGCAGTGCTGGGCCCTGAGCCACCGCGTCACTCCCAGGAGAGACACGTGGCTTGGGCACGCTGCAGGCCAGGTTCCACGGTAAGTGCCACCCCCCATGGTGTGCCATTTTGTCACGCCCTCAGGGATGACACCCGGGGCAGACCTCACCCCCATGCCTTCCTAGGCCCCTGGGGTAACCTTTAGCTCCTATGGAAATCAGTCCCCACATCTGCAAAGGGGAAAACATACAGGCACAACCTGTGTCTCTCTGTGATCTATATAACTGTATCTTCATTGTGAAATTGGCAAAGGAAAAAAAAGGTTATTTCCTCCCCCAACTTGCTCTTCACCTAATTCAAATCAGTGAATTATCTGATATTTCATAAGCAATTTCAAAAAAATCCACAAACTTTGTGTACATCCCTGCCAGTCAATAGTGATGGCCTTTTTCTCCATGAGTCTGTTCCTCTGGCATTCCATAGGCATGTTAAGATTTTTCAGCATGTTCCTGATTATTAGTTTATTGATTTGATTTTTATTGTTCTAAACTGCTTTAATTGCCTTGGTGCTGTTTTGCCAAAAGGGGCATACAAGTCTGTTAAACAAGCAAAAGAATACTCTCTTCTCTAGCCCATGAAGTAGTTGGTTCTACTCTGAAGAAAGGAGCTGGGTAGACGAAGAGGATGCAAGCACCGAGGTGAGGTGGGATTTGCGTCACAAATCACCAACTTTCATATATTTAGTCAGTTATATTCAGAAAATGAATTGTCATGTGAAGCTATGAAAAGGCCATATCTCTAAAGTTTTCTTTATTTTTTTGTAATCCTATGAGACAGAGTGGGAGGAAGTCCAAAGTTCATGGATTAAAAAAATATAAATATAAAGAATATTGGGCGGTCCCAACACCCAGAATCTTAAAAAGAGTGGGAGTGCTGCCCTCTAGAGGCCAGAAGGGTGACTGAAATATCAAGGGTGTTGATAGATAACATATCTTATAAAAGTCACAAGACTGAGACTAGGTAACCCGAAATTACTGATGATATATATAGATCAATGAGAAGGCAAACTGTGGGCTGGGAATCTAAGTGAGTGTGAAGTGGGAGTTCATTGTCCGAAAGCCACATGCATGAATTTTAACATACATTTACTTGGGGAGTTGGGAGAACTTGGCACATAACCGATTTTAGGCTCCGGAAGTCATTTGATGGCATTGGTCAGCAACTACATATTGCTTTTCTTTTAGACAAAGAAGCCATTTAAAGAAAGAGGTCACACACAGACCTGCCTGTATGTTATATCGCAACTACAAATGCCACGTGAGGACTGTAGTTGGAAGCAGTAAAAGACAGCAGGACTACATGGCGTGGCTGCACCACACACCTCTCATCCCAGTGCTGTGTACCAGTTACTGAGAAGAGAAAGGGAAGGCATGTGAATTGCAGCCTTGGAGCCCATCCAATGTTCCTGATGCTGTGCTCACAGAAAGCCCACGCCCCTCCAGTTTCTTAACTCCCTAGCCCTCCCTCCCTCTTGGTCACAGGCAGTGGTCCCTGGAGGGCAGGAGAGCCAGGCAGACCCATTCATGCAGCCCTGCCTGCTGCTACTGGTTGCAAGTAAGGATGAGGGAGTATTTTGCATTCTCAAGTGAACCCTCCTTACCCACGCTTCCGGAAACAACGCACGGACCAAAACACAACTATCCTTTGAAATTCATACTTTTCCAAATTTCGCAAAGCAGTTCTCCAACCAAATAGCATGCCTAAAACAATGCTAGCTCAATTTTCTTTTTACCTTGCTTAGTAGGAGAGAAATTGGTCTTCAGGGATAATTGGTGGTACAATATTGGGGCATTTCCTTTTTCTTTTCTTGAAGATGTCTTCTGCCATGGCTTGGATTTTACATGCTGCTATACTTTAAAGCAAGGGACGTGGGTGGCACTGTGGTCTAAACCACTGAGCCTAGGGCTTGCCGATCAGAAGGTTGGCGGTTTGAATCCCCGTGATGGGGTGAGCTCCCATTGCTCAGTCCCAGTTCCTGCCCACCTAGCAGTTCGAAAGCACCTCAACGTGCAAGTAGATAAATGGGTGCCGCTACAGCGGGAAGGTAAACGGTGTTTCCGTGTGCTGCTCTGGTTTGCCAGAAGCGGCTTAGTCATGCTGGCCACATGACCTCGGAAGCTGTATGCCGGCTCCCTCGGCCAGTAAAGCGAGATGAGCGCCGCAACCCCAGAGTCGTCCGTGACTGGACCTAATGATCAGGGGTCCCTTTACCTTTTTATACTTTAAAGCAGCTGCTGTTTAGAATGTCCCTCTTTTGTCCTCCACTGCAGTATTTGTAGACACAACAACATGTGGATTCTGAACCCCTGGGGGACATATTCAAGAGGTGGGGGGGAGCCCTAATATTGTACTACCACAGATTTCCCATGGAACCCACAAACCCAACCAATCATTCATCCATTAGATTTGAAAGTTGAGAGCGTTCCCACATTTTGAAAGCAGTTAATTTAATATTTCAATGGAAAACATTCAGGTGGCAACTGCTTTATCGCCAGAATGTCATGTTTGCCTACCTAGTCCCAGAATTGTGCTACCTAGCAAGCATGGAAGATCCAATTGTCTCTGGCAAGGGTACACCAAATAGGAAAATCAGTTTGAACATTTGCGTCTTCATAAACAAAAAGAGCACAGTTTTGCAGCTGTGTGTGGTCGCCACTTTGTCAGAAATCGCTCCCCCCCCCGCCCCCAATGCCATGGAAATGGACAAGCCGTCGGTGGCCCAGGTGGTCTCTGGGCAAGAACTTGGCCAGCGGCAGTGTGTGTTTACAGACACAGAGTGGGCATGAAAGTTTTCCTGGCTTCTGCTCGTGCCAAGGAAAGACAGAAATAAAATGCCATCCTTTGTAGTTTGTACACCCCAAAAGCAGTCAAACAAACATCCCCTGAGCCTCTCCTTATCACTTTATTACACCTGCTAGAATGAATAGATTAAAAGGCAGTGGAGGGAGTGGAGGCATAAGAATCCTGCAGAAAGACTGGCTTTTGGGATTGTTAATTATTCTCTGGGGTCTCTAATCTTTAACTAGCAAACAGCATCACTAACTGTCTTAAACCTCCTCCTGGAAGAGACTGATAATAAACCATCTGCATGAAGGCACCCAATTATCTAGCCCTCTGCAGCCGCCTCTGACATGGCTGCAGCAAGAGATAATAAATGCACAGTATGTAATAATGACACGTCGCCCACGATTATCTCACTGATACACGACCTTTTAGCTCTATTGTTTGCACTTCTAAAAATGAGAGAGAGAGAGAAAGAGAGAGAGAGAGAGAAAATTCGGAGCTAAGCACTCACATGCACACATGCATCTTCCTCACTCCTGTGATGTAACCTTGTCATGAATGCAACTGGAACCTAGCGAGCTTGTTTAGCTGGATTTATGGCCCATCCCCTCAGACCTCTGTGAAAAATGGCTGCTTGAGTTGCAGCCATCGTTACCATGGTGATGCAGGGAGAAGGCGAAGAAGGTACAGAAATAGCGCCCACCATGCTAAAAAGGAGCCATTTGGGCCCAACACTTCAGTGATTAAAATGAGATGTCTATCTCTCATTCTGACCACCTCAATCTCTCACTCATTCCTTGCTCACAATAAGCATAAACTTTTCACTCATTCTATGAGAGGGAAGGAGGGAAGCTTTTTATGTCACTTCTGGGAGCAGAGGCTAGATCTGACAATTGCCTTGCTCTCATAAATGCTAGACTTTCAGCAAGGTAAGGTTTGCTTGTGAGACTTTTCCAGGACTTGGATTCAAAAGAGCCTTTCCAGAAGGCCATATTGCAACCTTCAGAGAACGTCTCCCCCTTTGAGGTAAAAATTATCTTTACTAATATTGGTCAGCAATTCATGCCTCACATGAAATCTGAGGAAAACCGGATTTGAAAGGAAGAACAGTACATTGACAAAACAATAATAAAAAATAAAAATAAAAATGTTTAATTTATTATTTATACCCCGCCCATCTGTCTGAGTTTCCCCAGTCACTCTGGGCAGCTCCCAATCGAGTGTTAAAAACAATACAGCATTAAATATTAAAAACTCCTCTAAACAGGGCTGCCTTCAGATGTCTTTTAAAAATAGGATAGTTGCTTATTTCCTTGACATCTGAATCCATACTGAGGAACATTCTCATGCACTACAATCCTATCATCTTTATTTAGAAGTAAGTCCTATTGAGCTCAACGGGACTTATTCCTAATAAGTATTTTTTAGGATTGTAGCCTCAGCTGAACAGTGTATTCTAGTGGGTTGAATCCAGAGATCCAGTGAGCAGGGGGAAAGAGAGATTTTGGCCAATCCCGTTTGCCCGACAGTCACTCAGTGGCTGCCCTAGGTTCCTGCTTCGGGTGCCGGAGCAAATAAGCCAACCTTGCACTGCTATTTGTGAGGTGGGCTGCGATTCTCTGCTCTGCCTCAGGGAGCAAAATATCTTGGGACAGCTCTGTTTGATTGACTAGAAATGAAAATGTAATAAACCCAGTTCCTCATTTGCATAGGTTTGCTTGGATTTGTCACTTATTAAGAGATCCAAACCACTGTCAGATTATAATATTAATGCTACAAAGAAGCAGCTGAGTTTTCTCTGACTGCATTTCGAATGTACATCACAGGATTGTGCAGTTTTAATTTAAGATGGCTGTATGTATCGTATGCCTTCTGATCAGATTTTTAAGGGTGCTGAGAGTTGCTGAGAGACCCCTATTCCCCTCACAGAACTACAGTTCCCAGAGTTGACTGGGATGAATGATGGGCTGTTAAACCACTCTGAGAGTTGTAGTTCTGTGTGTGTGGTGCAGAAGGGGTCTCCTAACAACTCTCACCACCCATAACAACTACAGGCCCCAGGATATTTTTGAGCTTGCCAAGCCATGGAAGTGTAGAGTATTTAACCTCATTTTATGCATGCATGCATGCAGGTATGTACCGTATTTATTTGGAACATTTGTGCCTTGCTCTTCAGCCAAAATGACTCTCAGAGCAGCTTACATACAATAAAAAACGTATATGTGTACCGTATAAACCATGGGTAGGCAACCTAAGGCCCGGGGGCCAGATCTGGCCCAATTGCCTTCTAAATCCGGCCCGCAGACAGTCCGGGAATCAGTGTTTTTTTTTTACATGAGTAGAACGTGTCCTTTTATTTAAAATGCATCTCTAGGTTATTTGTGGGGCATAGGAATTCATTCATTCTTTCCACCAAAATATAGTCTGGCCCCCCCACAAGGTCTGAGGGACAGTCGACTGGCCCCCTGCTGAAAAAGTTTGCTGACTCCTGGTATATACTAACTAATAGTATAAAGGTAAAGGGACCCCTGACCATTAGGTCCAGTCGTGACCGACTCTGGGGTTGCGCGCTCATCTCACATTATTGGCCGAGGGAGCCGGCGTATAGCTTCCAGGTCATGTGGCCAGCATGACAAAGCCGCTTCTGGCAAACCAGAGCAGCACATGGAAACGCCGTTTACCTTCCCGCTGTAGCGGTTCCTATTTATCTACTTGCATTTTGACGTGCTTTCGAACTGCTAGGTTGGCAGGAGCTGGGTCCAAGCAACAGGAGCTCACCCCGTCACAGGGATTCGAACCGCCAACCTTCTGATCAGCAAGCCCTAGGCTCAGTGGTTTAACCACAGCGCCACCTGGGTCCCTAACTAATAGTATATCTGTTAGTAAATAAATACAGAAGACATACAGGCAAGTTAGAAAAGAAAGATAAACCTCAGCAATGGAGAGAGAGAGAGAGAGAGAGAGAGAGAGAGAGAGAGAGAGAGAGAGAGAGAGAGAGAGAGAGAAATGAAAATGGTTAGTCACATGTTAAGGATCATTGCAGGAAGGAAGTAGACATATTTAGGTATTTACTTAAAATATTTTAAACTCCAAATTTAAAAGATTATAGCAGCATTCCTGCTGGGATTTTGAGGTTAGATAGGAACAGCAGTCCTAACTATTCGGGCGAGAAGGAGTGGAATCTCCTTCTTTGGAGGTTTTAAAGCAGAGGTTGGATGGTCATCTGTTATGTATGATCTAGTTGAGATTCCTACATTGCAGGGGGTTGGACAAGATGACCTTTGGTATCCCTTCCAACTCTATAATACCATGATTAGCCTGGCTATATATATATATAAAAACACAAGTCACACTATTTAGCACTACCTGTATCTGAATACAGGTCTGAGTTTTCTGAGATTCAACTGGATTTTATATAGCACTTATTATAAAATCTAGCCTAGAATTCTTTAAGGGGGAGTGAAAGGTGATGTGTGTGCTCATTGTATGGATCAGTCCAAAAAAATTGCACAAAAAGGAGGAGAGATATCTTTGTGTCTATGCACAGAGAGTGGATGCAACAGAACCAGATGTCTTTTTTATAAAAGAACTATACTGTATGTCAGACCTCTTGGGCTACATTTCCCCTCCAAAGCAGCTCAGCAGGAATATATCTTCAATAGCCCGCAGTAGCGTAAATCAGTTGCCCATGGCCTCTGACTATGAAGCTCTTTCAAACACCTATCAGCCCCATTCCGCCTTGCTGCAGGAGTCGGGTACCATGAAAATGAACCAGGGAGGGAGGTGGAAGAAAAGGAGCAGCAAAGCCTGCAATTGGTCATTCTGTCACCAGGGAAACCACTACCATGTTATCTGCTGAGTTCAGTGTCTTGGAGAGTTAACGCACACATGTGGCCAATCTGAAAACAGGGAAGGTGGTAGGAGAGGGTGTGTGTGTGTGGGGGGGGGGGAATAAGTATGCAGTGCTGATATGAAAACTCTTCTCAGTCTGAATAAGCTAAGAGCATCTAGACCAGATGCCAAGAGGTGATGAGAGGGCCAAAAGGTGACAATCAATTCTTAGCTGGCAAGATAGGTGATGTGTCAAGCCACTGCACAGGAAAGCTGAAGTGAGAACCTTGATTCCAACCTCAAGATCTGTCTCCTGACTAAGCCTGAGCTGCAACCAAGGTCTTGGTTTACAGCTCCTGGTTAATCTGGGAGAGCTAAATCACAAGCCCACATTCAGATGAGAAGCCATGGATTGACTCAGCTGAGCAGCACAACAACTGGGAAGGAGCAAAACAGCCATGATCCCCTACACCTCGGGAACCTGCCATATTTTAGCAAGGTGTGGACCAGGCCACTATCTGTTTGCTTCTTTAGTTTGTTATCTAGCTCAGGAGCAGTGAACTTCTGGTCCTCCAGGCAGGGCCCAAACATAATTTTGCATGAATACTTTTGTTTGAGGGCTACTACAAATCTGAACAGACAATACTGTGAGAACCTGGTTATTGGCCAGCTTGCTATGTTCCACCATCTCTTCCTCTCCCACCCATCTACATGGTGATCATAATTAGGAATGGCCTAACATGCCAGATTTTTGTGGTGTGACTCAACTTGCTAAGATAAGGCTTTGCATGGGGCTAAAACACACAGAGGAGATGGTCATCTTTCACTTCTTCATTCAGATCTTAAGATAAGAGGTTGTCTTGGGGACAAAAGAGCAAGAATGGCTTTCTTGGATTCTGGCTTAACAGGTTAACTTAGAAGCAGACAACTCTTTCATATCCAAGTTATGCACTAAACATCTTTGTTACCTTCCCTCCTACTTTTCCAGATTCACAAGCTGATAGTCGCCTGTTTCAATGGCTCAGTAGCAGTGCAGTTTTATTATAACTCTGACATTATATCAGGAATGACAACGGGATATTGCTACAGGAAAAGCATCTTACTCTACCAAAGGTTCTGGGGTTAAAGAATAAATGAAAGGTAGAATGCAAACCCCAAATATATTTTAGGCTAGGGCACAGAGCATTTCATCACCTGGCTTCACTAATAAACCTAGTATATTTTCTAAATCCCTTTGCTGCCACCTTGTGATTTGATTGAACATAACCACAATTCTACCAGCTGCTGGAAAATTAACTATGAAACCGAAAATTTGGGATCTCTACTGACCCTTCTTTTTTCTCCCTCTCTTTTTGAGAGGAGGAAACATAGAAAGCTGCTTTATACTGAGTCAGATCACTGGTCCAGCTAGTTCAGTATGGCGCACAGACTGGAAGCTATTTTTCAGGGTTTCGGACAGGCGACATTCCCATATCTATGTGGAGATGTCAGGGATTGAACTGGGAATCCCCTACATGCAAAGCCAATGCTCTGCCCCTGAGCAGCTAGACTGGTGACTGGGAGCGGCCGCCGGGACCACATAACACCGGTCCTGAGAGATCTACACTGACTCCCAGTACGTTTCCGAGCACAATTCAAAGTGTTGGTGTTGATCTTTAAAGCCCTAAACAGCCTCGGTCCTGTATACCTGAAGGAGCGTCTCCTCCCTCACTGTTCAGCCCAGACACTGAGATCCAGAGCCGAGGGCCTTCTGGCGGTTCCCTCATTGTGAGAAGTGAGGTTACAGGGAACCAGACAGAGGGCCTTCTCGGTAGCAGCACCGCCCTGTGGAATGCCCTTCCATCAGATGTCAAGGAAATAAGCAGCTATCCTAATTTTAAAAGACATCTGAAGGCAGCCCTGTTTAGGGAAGCTTTTAATATTTAATGTTGTATTGTTTTAATATTTGGTTGGGAGCCGCCCAGAGTGGCTGGGGAAGACTCAGCCAGAGTTATTATTTATATTATATTATATTATATTGGCAGGAGCTAGGACCAAGCAACGGGAGCTCACCCCGTCACAGGGATTCGAACCGCCGACCTTCTGATCAGCAAGCCCTAGGCTCTGTGGTTTAACCACAGCGCCAGTTCGAAAGCACGTCAAAATGCAAGTAGATAAATAGGAACCGCTACAGCGGGAAGGTAAACGGCGTTTCCGTGTGCTGCTCTGGTTTGCCAGAAGCAGCTTTGTCATGCTGGCCACATGACCTGGAATCTATACGCCGGCTCCCTCGGCCAATAATGCGAGATGAGCGCGCAACCCCAGAGTCGGTCACGACTGGACCTAATGGTCAGGGGTCCCTTTACCTTTATATTATATTATATTATATTATATATTATATTATATTATATTATATTATATTATATTATATTATAATAGCTACATCCCTTCCCTTCGTTGACCTGGAGCACATTCACACAGAGCTTTGGAAATGCATTGTTCTGAGCACTCTCTGAATTATTGAATTGCTTTAAGCTATTATAGAGTGTGAAAATGCAACCTTTACATGCTTTCAGGCTGAATTTAATAAAAGTAAAATTTATTGTGGGAGAGAAACAAAACAAAGAAGTTGTCCCATGTTAGCTGACCCTTAAGTTTTCAGAAGCAGGCAGAAATTCCATAGCATGACAGGGACACACCCTTTCCCCTCAGTGACCTAGGATCCTATGAACAAACACAGGGGTTTCAAATGTGTGCCTACACACATATACACTAGGGACTGTCAACCTCTTGGCCAACCCCCTTCTTTGACACCCGATCAACCCCTCCTCTCGTTCCACATGACTACCATTTATTTATTTATTGTTATATTTACATCCCACCCTTCCTCTAAGGAGCTCAAGGTGGCATACATGTTTCTCCTGCTCTCTGTTTTATCTTCTCAACAACCCTGTGAGGTAGGTTAGGCTGAGAGATGGGAAGTGGCCCAAAGTCACCCAGTGAATTTCATAGCTGAGTGGGGACTTAAAGCCTGGGCTCCCACATCCTAGTCCAGCACTCCAACCATTACACTCCACTGGCTGAAGTGCATATGCTGGGTGTACAGAAAGCTTCCTCCTCCCCTACACCTTACCTCTCACACCCAGCTCTGGTTTAATCCTTCATTAAATGACCTTTGCCCATATATTGCCTTCTAAGGAGCTCTATTCCTCTGTTGCCTTTGATGAACAGACTAAAAAAAAAACGTTTTAAAAACAGGCGTGCCAAGTATTTCAATAAACTGGATGAGCAATGCATACAGGGGTGGAGGCTTGCTTGGAACAAAGCCACACTGACAAAATGAGAACATTAACTTTCACCTAGAAGAGCATGAAACATACATTGATGTATAACTATAGGGGCTTCACCACAGTATCAAGGACAGCCTAGGGACATGGAAAAACCATGGCCATGCACTGGGCATATTGGCTTAGATGGCTTTAACAGGGAATTAGACAAATTCATGGAGGATAAGTCTATCAATGGTTAGGTGTCTTGATGGGGTTTCCAACTTCAGGTATGCCACTAAATATGAATTGCTAGGGAGCAACAGAAGAAGTAGGCTAGTGGTGTCATCTCCTGCTGCTGGGCTTCCCAGAGGCATATGGTTGACCACTGTGGAGAAATAGGATACTAGACAAGATGAATCATTGGTCTAATCCAACAGCGCTTTCCTTACATTTTTACATACCTGTTCTTACAGCTGCATCATAGTGACTGTTTTTGCACTGGTAGATTAAAATGTGTTTCAAATCTAATTAAGTGCACCAGTTCCAGAATCAATACTGTAGATTGACTCAGCAACCCACCCGCTTCGGAAGATGAGGAAACACTACACTTCTTCTTGATTGTTAATCAAGATGCTAATTATCATTATGTGAGCATGTGGACTCCATGCAACCCAAAAGTTAGGGCTAGAATAGTTGGTTAATTCATGAAAACAGAAAATAGAGTTTGCAGAATTGAGAAGGTACTGGTTTAAGTGAGAATTGTACAAGGCCCTTCGTATAAACCCTCAACAACATGCAAACTAATTGTGGGTCAAGAAAGACACTGGAAAACTGGCATGGAAAGGAATGTCTATAAATTCCTGCTCTGTTTTTGCAGGACTCTGCTGATTTCAAACAACACCTGATCTTCAGGATCTTCACTACAATTATAAGGCCTCATAGCACCACCAGCTCTGTAGCATGAAGGAATCACAGCTGATGCAATGCTACATTCTGTCAAGTTACAAATAAAGTAGGGCTGTATACTAGACTGGGTAAGGGAAGCTGGACTGGGTAAGGATGCAGGTCGCACTGTGGTCTGAACCACTGATCCTCTTGGGCTCGCTGATCAGAAGGTCGATAGTTTGAATCCACACGATGGGGTAAGCTCCCGTTGCTCTGTCCCAGCTTCTGCCAACCTAGCAGTTCGAAAGCATACCAGTGCAAGTAGATAAATAGGTACCACTGTGGCGGGAAGGTAAACGGCATTTCTGTGCACTTGTCACATAGCTGTCAACTCTCCCGTTTTTCGCGGGAAACCCCCATATTTAAATCCGTTTCCCGCTGTTATCCCGAATTGCAAAATATCCCGTAAATCCCCCAGATTTATAAGAAAGCAGCTCCTGCTGGCCAAGGAGGCTCCTCAGCTACGTAAATGTCCCGGCTCCCGGCTGGCTGCTCGCTCACTTGGCTTGCCGAGTGCTGCCGGAAAGCACCTCTGCGCATGCCCGGGCATGCGCAGAAGCGATTTCTGGTGCCCAGACATGTGGACACGGGCAGCCCGGCACCGGAAGTTGCTTCTGCGCATGTCTGGACATGCACGAAACCGATTTCCAGTGCTGCTCTGCCCATGTCTGGGCACTGGAAATCGGGCAGAGCTGGCACCGGAAGTCGCTTCTGCGCATGTCTGCGCCGCTGCTGATCCCTTATTTTCCAATCCAGAAGTTGACAGCTATGACTTGTCATGGTCCTCCATGTGCCAGTAGTGGTTTAGTCATGCTGGCCACATGACCTGGAAAGCTGTCTGTGGACAAGCGCCGGCTTCCTTGGCCTGAAAAGCGAGATGAGAGCCGCACTCCATAGTCACCTTCGAATGGACTTAACCATTCAGAGTTTTACCTTTTACCCTTTACTCAACTGGGACAAAGCTGGAATCCAAACTCAGTTGGGGGGGTGCAGGCTTGACCCAAGTTGGGAAGGTGCTGGTGAAGGAGCAGGATCAAATCCTCCTCATACCAGCCGGCGATTGGACGATTTGATCTTGCGGGCTGCAGCTCCTTGGCTAGGGCCTTCTCCATTCACCAGTCTTCCTTTCTGTGAGAAAGAGAGGCTCTCTTTTGCACTAGGATGAAGGGGGGGGGGTCGTGGAAGCACTTTCCTCACTACAGAAGCTCTTTTTGATTAGGTTGTTTCTCACCCCAGAGACACTGCTGTCTTCCTAACAGAGCCAGGACTAGGAGTGGCCTGATCATGCCACGTGGAAGGTGCTTGTGGAGGAACAGCACCCTACAGGATTAATCTCTCCTGCTCAAAGACGGGGAGGATAAAGGATACAGAGCATCTCCTCCTTCCCTTGCCACATCCTGACCGCATGTTTAATTAGGTTTTTTTTTAAAAAATACCCTACTTAAACAATTAGCCTTGCTCCCAAATTGATTCAGGACTGTTCCATGTGTCAGCTGAGGGACAGCGACTCCCAGGAATGAGCATGTTTTGCACTCCAAGGAAAGGCCATGCTTTTACCTTCCCTTTGCAATGCATGCAAATGCACAACGAAACTCTGTACGTGACTCAGGGTGATTCAGTTTAACAGATTACCGTAATTCAGGCTCACTATACACATGCCGTATTTGTGGATCTCTAGGGAAACAATCAAGCCAAAGGTCAAATGCTGCAATTTTCCTTTCAGATCCTGACTCAGGTGGAATACTTACTGGAATACTTTATTGCAGTTGTTTATGAGCTGCTTTCCCACAGTTATAATTTAAATCCTATGCAATGGAATGAAAGTTACACAAGGTGATTGTATTATTATTATTCTTCAAGCCAACACATGCAGGGTTGATCCTGGGGTTGATCTCTCTCATGCACTTGCACACACATTTATTTCATACATTCCTCTTCAAGTGCTCTTGAGCCTTCCCCCTCACTTAGCATGCAGGTGTAAAAGACATAATGATCCTATTCAGTTTTTTAAATTCGGTTTCTTTTTTAACTGAATAATGGCCGTAAAGAATGTTGGCTCCATAACCCAGTTGCAGCTCTCCTGCATCTTTTGTGTCACCCATGAGCAGATGCATTCTATCTGAAGCACATTTTTAGTCTTCCAGCCATCAGTTTTTCATTTGGCTTTTCCATGTCTTAACGTTGTCTTCCTTTTACCACTGCTAACAGACAAATCCACTTTACCCAATTTCTCCTTCTCTCCCCTGAGCATAGCTGTCAGGGCTGGTTCCTTCACCACCACCAACTTCCCCTTTTTATGGTCTCTTGTGATTGACAAGGTTGGGGGAAATGCCTGTCGATTTCACTGACAATATTTTATTATGTTTTCATATATGTTGGATGCCACCCAGGCAACCCAGACAGATGGGTGGGATATAAATAATAAAATTATTATTATTATTATTATTATTATTATTATTATTATTATTGAACAGGACATCCCTGTTTTCATCAGAGAAATGTTGGTGGGTATGGGTTCTGGCAAGCAGAATTGAAAGCAAAAAATATTTTCTCCAAATCCAAATATATCTCAAAGCAGCACTCTTTACTTTCCTCAAAACACTCACACATCTGAAGTTAGAGAGACTCCTGGAGATATTTGAGACAATTTCTTCTGGTTAATCAGCTTTCTGTACCACTCAAACGATCCCAAACCTAAAGTATACTGCTATGGCCAAGAGGTCCATCCTATCTATCTCCAGACATAGAAATCAACACCTGTTTAGGTCTGCAATATATCAGTGCTATGGTCCTATATACTCTCACCTGTGTGTAATTCCTGTTGAACTCAGTAGGACTTTCTTTTGAGTAGACATTAGTATGGGGCTGCACTGTAAAACTACTACCCTTAACACACTTATAGCGCAGCCCATATCATGTCTATTCAGCTTTGTTGAATTCAAAGCGGTTTACTTCCAGATAAGTGGATTTCAGCCTTACTAAGAAATATATCTCATGGAAAACAGTGGGAGCTGCTTCCTTTAAATGAACAGATATGGGATTATGCTGCAAGGCTGAAATCCTATGACAATTACCTGGAAGTAAGTCCCATTGAAGTTACTCAGTCAGACATATCAAGCCACAGATGGAGATGCTTAAATATTTCAGTTCAATTGATTGGCAGATTGTACCCTTTAAGTATTTCCCTAGGGTTAAATAACTTCCTACTTATTTCATGCAAGTCATCGCATGGGAGTCTAAACAAAGAGCAACAGTTCTGACTATTGGACACTCTTGTAACTTCCTCAGTGTTATTACTGCAATAAGTTGCTGGTACAGGTTGAAAGAACAAAGTTAGGGTTGTAAGGCAAGAAATATGGACTTATCTTTATCGCCGTCTGATAGTAAGTTCTTGTGGCACATAGACCCCTTGCTTATTAAAACCTGTGGTGACTGGCAAGCATATCCTTTGCTTGCAAGATGTCCTCTAGAGCACAGAGTTGTTGCCTGCCTTGGAATTTATGGCATGAAGGAACCAAACCATGTTAGCCACTTTTAACAAGATGGATGTTGGAAAAGGAGCTTGCAAGATTCAGGACATGGGCTTATATCACAGTTCCAGTGAAACACATTCATAGAAATGAAGGAAACACATCAAAGGATTGGGAGACCTAACGTAAAAACCCTCCTCTGTCACTGGCTTATTGTGTGGTGTTGGATTCATTATTCTAGTACCCTTTCAATCCAAACTACCTAATAGGCTCGAGTTTGCCCATCAGTGATATAGATGTCAGACAGCAGGAAAGTAGGGGATGATCCTTGAGCTGGCACCAACCCTCAAGGAAGGACCAGAAATATTATGAAATGGTTTATCCTATGTCCATTTCCTATCATGAGAAAGATAACCTTGATTATCAAGTATTAACACAGCTGAAAGGTGCAGCAAAACCAAGAAGGAATTACTCTCCATGTTCAGGTATCTTGGTGTGGATTGTCCAACAAGGTGACCAAAGTTTATGTTAGTCCCCAAACCAAATCTGAATCCAGATTAAAATGGATCTATATACTCAGCCAACTATATACTCAGCCAACTATATACTCAGCCAAGCGAAGCTCAGTATTCCAACTGGGTGAAGAAGCTCCTTGTGAATCCTAGAATGTGATTCATAACCATGGAATGTATACATAATTTTCTGCAATTGATATCAGACATACAGTGAAGTTTCACCCTTACTCTATTTAATAAACTCTCTTAACTGAAGCAGAACAAAGGCTAGATGAGATGATAAACTGAAAATTTTCCCTCAGGGCTTCTTCAAGTCAAGTATTATGAATTGGGTTATTATTATGGGAGGAACATCAAGCAACGTTGCAACAGGAGGCTTATGCAATAGCAAGTGAGCTTCTCATCTCCCTGACTATTGGCTACAGCAACTATTCTTGGAAGAATAAAAGGAGAAGGTGAGCCAAGACTGTGCTCCTTTCAGCTCTAGAGACGCTACCATCATGGTATCCACAACAGAGAAAATGGCAAGCCTCACTTTCCAGGTCGTGCAACTATGTGCTGGCTTCTGTCTGGTTTATGTGGTGATTAAATCTACCCAGTTGTATTTCATGAGACAAAGATTGCTCAAAACTTTGGAGTGTTTCCCAGGTCCTCCCAGCCATTGGCTCTATGGTAATGTCCATCAGGTAAGTAAATGATACAGTATATACGTGTGTGGGTAATTGAGCTTGGAAGAGATGCTAGATTGGGGTGAATTTTGGGTATAATGGGGGCACAGTCTGACTCGTGTTTTAAAGACTTTTAAATTGTTCTCTTTTTTAATGTGTTTTTTATTAAAGATTTCTTGGTTTACAAAAGTATGCGCAATGTCTCTTTTTTCAAGTTACATTTTCTGCAGGTCATTTGTTGAGACATTAGTGTTACATTAGGAAGAAAAGGGGGAAGAGGTGGAGGGGGCCATGGTGGGTGGGGGTGGGGGTGGGGTAGGGTGGCAATGTTTCTATTTCAAATTGGTCTCTTATATTACTGGAAATGTGGTTTATGAGTGGTTGTGGCTTCCCTGAATCTATAAAATGGACAAGCTTGTTCAAACACTAGCAAGCATTTATGAAAAACACCTGTATATGGAGAGACTGTGCGTGGAAACTGGCAGAACTCTTTGAGATGTGCTTGGTACCCCATTCATTTCCTATGGAAGAGAATTAGGTAGTTGAAAGATCTCAAATCATTTCCCCAGCTTAGGTCATGTGTCGCACTTGAAAGAGATGGGAGTGCAACTAAAAATGGAAATCCTATCATTGCAGATCACCAGTCATGCAGAGGAACTTAATATAATGGAGAACTGGGCTGAAAAATTTCCTTATGCTTTCCCCAGATGGTTTGGGGGTTTCATTCCTGCTGTAATTATCACTCACCCTGATTACGCCAAAACTTTATTTACCGGTAACAGAAACGGTAAGTGTGTTTCATTGAGGATAATTCAATTTTTATATGTAGGGTGGCCCTTTGTGCATCAACAAAAATGAGGAGATGCATAAAACTTGCATGTGCAACTTTTGAAATAATTAACTATAATTACTACCCAGGTGCCAATTAACTGCTAACTTCCTGCTCTCCCTTCTCAAGATTCATTGACCTTAAACCACATTTGGACCAGAGAGCTGCTTAAACAGAGCTTGCTTTCAAATAAAGGACTATTCTCTGTAAAGGTCCACATGGCCACTTTATTAATACGTTTTTTAATGTTGGTTGTTTTATTATTATTATGCATTTAGTATTTTGTTGGAAGCTGCCCAGAGTGGCTGGGGCAACCCAGTCAGATAGGTGGGGTAGAAATAATAAAATTATGATGCTGATGATGATGCACCTAAAGATATAGAATGTTATTTTCTAGAGAACATGCTCCAGGCTCTGCTTTGTTTTATGAACATGTGTCTATAATACTAATACTAATAATGAATTTATACAGCAACACCCCCCCCCCCCAATTACTCGCATTCAATATGTGTGCGACCATGCACATGCACACTGCACCGAACCTAGAAGTAACCTGAGAATGTCACAAAACGGTCACAAAAAGGGGTGGTGTGGAACGGGATGTTGGCTGTTTCAAATGTACACAATTTCACTTAATTGCACAATGCCTTGGAATGTGACCTCCATGTAAATGGGGTGTTTGTGTGTGTTTTGCCTGTCCTCCACCTTTTTCCATGATCAGAAAGTTCAAGGGGACTTATTGATAAAAACAAAAACCTATATAAATCTTAATCACAGATAAAAGATTTCCAAAACCTTTATGTGGTTAAATTAATGGTTGTGGGGTTGCCAAGATAAGGAAATGTCTCACAAGGCAAAGAATGAAAGGTCTATAGTTTTTGTAGTATCACAGAGGAGGAATACCACAGGCCTTTGACCTGGCTTGCCTTGGCGCATACATACATCTTAAAAAAATACTGATTGCCATGCATAATGTGTAAATTTTTGTGGCTGAAATTTACTGTATCTCTTATCTTTCCATTAAAAAAAAAACTTAAAAGATTTCCAGCACGAGTGCTGAAAATGTGAACTGTTGCTGTCAATTTAAGTTTGTAACACTGATTGGTATGTTTGACTTTTCTAATTTTCTAGACCCTAAAGCTAAAGACCTCTATGAGCGCTTGATTCCTTGGATTGGTATGTGTACGAGTTACTTCTCTACGCATCATTGTCATTTACAGAATACAAGGGAATTGCAATCTTAACTGCTGCGACTTGTCACCCAAGCCTTAACTTGATTTAATTTCAGAGAGTTTAAATTCTCCTTTCAGGAGGAATGGCTGGGAAAGTGAATCATTACTATCCTCTCAACTGCAGTGCCATCGCCACTTAGGGGTATGGTACCATGTTATGGGGCATGGGGATGGCATTGTTTGGGTTCCATGGGTGTTCCTGCTGGTCTGGCTATGCAGTATGAACTTTAAAGCCCCAGTGCCTTGTCCCCATCCCAGTTCTGTCCCACATGACAAAGATTTTAGTCATATGGTACTGATTTTATGGGCAGTTGTACCTAGGTTTGTAATGTGCTACTTGTCTAAGGGATGAATTTAAGGATTATCTCATGGCACCACAGCCTAACATTAGCTAATACCAATCCATTCATCTCTTTTTCCGCATTTTGCATAGAACATAATGGATTTATCTTATTTGGATACTCTTCTATTTAAATGTAAAGTATCTCTTCTCTCTGCAGTTTTTTGTTTCATAGCTCTTATTAGTATTTTGACGACAAACCTATCTTTCTTCTGGTATTTCCTACATCTCTTGTTATTGCTTTTACACAGTTCTTGCAGTCAGGTAGGTAGCCGTGTTGGTCTGGATCGAAGTAAAATAAAAAAATTCCTTCAGTAGCACCTTAAAGACCAACTAAGTTTTTATTTTGGTATGAGCTTTCGTGTGCATGCACACTTCTTCAGATACCAGGTATCTGAAGAAGTGTGCATGCACACGAAAGCTCATACCAAAATAAAAACTTAGTTGGTCTTTAAGGTGCTACTGAAGGAATTTTTTTATTTTAGTTCTTGCAGTCATTGGCTTTCCCCCACTGATGAATTCTATAGTAATTAAACAGATCAGTGGGAGGTTCTTGCTACTTAGTACTATGCACTGAATAAACATGTAAAGGAAAACGACATTTGTTAACAAAGTTGACTAGAATCAATTTGTGAATATGCTACAGCCCATAAATTGCTTTGTTAGGCTGCGATCTCATGCACATTTCCCATTAAGTCCCACTGAACACTTTGAATTATGGTGCTGGAGGAGGAGACTCTTGAGAGTCCCATGGACTGCAAGAAGTTCAAACCTATCCATTCTTAAGGAAATCAGCCCTGAGTGCTCACTGGAAGGACAGATCCTGAAGCTGAGGCTCCAACACTTTGGCCACCTCATGAGAAGATAAGACTCCCTCGAAAAGACCCTGATGTTGGGAAAGATGGAGGGCACAAGGAGAAGGGGACGGCAGAGGATGAGATGGTTGGACAGTGTTCTCGAAGCTACCAACATGAGTCTGACCAAACTGCAGGAGGCAGTGGAAGACAGGAGTGCCTGGCGTGCTCTGGTCCATGGGGTCACGAAGAGTCAGACACGACTAAACCACCACCATATTGAGCTTTGCACTGTGCAAATCTATTTGCAAGAGGATTTGTAAAATCAAAATGAACAAATCAGCTATAGCAAGAGTGGGTGTAATAACATGAATCCTTTGCTTTGTACACTCTAACTAGTCTATTGCTATTTGTACTCATAGGGAGAGGACTGCTTATCTTAAATGGACCCAAGTGGCATCAGCACAGGAGATTGCTAACACCAGCTTTCCACTATGACATTTTGAAACCCTATGTGGCACAAATTGCAGATTCAGTCAAAGTTATGCTGGTAATTAACCCATTCTCACATTGCAAATGAAATGATATTATAAATACTCAATTCTGTATCCGTTATTACTGGGAAGAATTACCCCAGTCCAGTTTGTGTGTGCATTCAGCCAAATGGTAGCATGTCATTCAAAATACTCAGCATAGCTGCCAAGTTATCCCTTTTTTTAAGGGATTTTCCCTTATGCTGAATAGGCTTCCTCGCGAGAAAAGGGAAAACTTGGCAGCTATGATACTCAGCTCTGTCAACGAACTAATGGAGACTATGCCTTATCAGTTCCATCAGTTCCGTGCCCAGGCACCTTAGACATGACCCACATTCCTCCACATGGTTGCCAGCAGAAAAGTCTGTCTTTGCTTTGAATTTCAAAAGACTCATCTATACCACGTGTGCTGCATGACCACCCCCCCTATATTTCATATACAGTACAGCAGCAATTTGTGCACAAGTAGCCCCATGGTCATCCTGAAACATTGTTGCGCAAAAGAACCTAGAAATCTGTTGCACACATATATAATGAGAACTCAACATATTGCATTTTTAAAGCATTAGGAGTTGTATCCCATGAGATTGCCTTACAGTGCTCCTAACATGATATATGTTATCATAGCAACCACCAGCCACACTCAACTGTGGCACAAATCCAGTGGCATTGCTGTACACTAGCACATAGGCGCATGGCTTGGTGCATGTTACACAAGGGCACTTCACATTGCTACACAATGAAACTGAAGAAGGGATTTGGGAAATATCAGATATGATGCTTTCAAAGCACTTCCACCTTTAAAGAAAAGATACAGAGCTTTCAGGTGGTGGGTGGTACTCAATGGAGTGCAAAAGCAAATATTCTGCCTACACAAGGATTTCTCCTAGGGCAATGGAATGTTCTCATCCTCTCCACCCCTGCCTTAAATTCCCCCAACCATTTGTAGCAGACTCGGGGATAATGCAGGGCTTCACAGGGGGAGGAGAGTAATCATTGTTCTGGCATGATTATTTACTTGAATACTGCTCAAAGCAAGCAACTTAAGCTTCTTCATCTGTTTCTCACATCAGGATAAATGGGAGAAGCTGATTGTAGAGGACCCCACAAAGTCTCTGGAGATGTTTGACCATATCAGTTTAATGACTCTTGACAGCATCATGAAATGTGCATTCAGTTACAAGAGTAACTGCCAGACGGACAAGTTAGTACAGTACTGTCAAATTTATACTGTTGAAGGTTCTCGGTGGCATGGCCCATATCTGTATGTCTGAAATATTCCATTTTTCTTTTCCTCCAGAGAGCTGGATTATTATGTCAATGCTGTGCAAGATATGACTCTCCTATTGTTTCAGAGAGTCACCTCAGCATTGCTGCAGAATCAGCTCATCTATTCATGCACCCCGTCAGGACGGCGCTTTAAGGAAGCCTGTAGCTTGGCACATCATCATACAGGTATCTTACAAACATTGGCAGATTCCTCTCTTCTTCCTATGTGAGCTTTACCGAAATGGACTACTATAAGCAAGTCATTTGGTTCAACAGGACATCTAAGTAATAATGAGTGGCATAGGAGCCTAGGGGCTCCCAATGAAATCTCTGAGGGGGCTCCCCCGCCAAATAAATAGGCATCACTATTCAAGTGATGTGTGTGAGCCACATCAGGTGACTGGTTATGTGCAGTGGAGCTTACCTGCCCCCCCTATTTTATTTAAGTTGGCACCCGTGGTGAGTGGTGCTGAGGGTGGTCCCACCTGTGCAAGAGCTAATAGTTCTGGCCTGTATCCATTGCTTGATGTTGAAAATCAGTAGTGTTGGGATTCAAGCAAACCTGCCTGAGAGCATCTAAGCTGGAAGTTCTGGAATCTCTTCCTCTCGTACGGCGTCACTAAGTGCAGGGAAAGGGTCCAAGTACACCTCTTCATTGTTGCTTTATAAGTTCTCCTCCAAAATTATGCAGAAAGACAACTCAACCTTTGTAACCAGTATAAATTATGCAATTTAAGGACATTGCCATATTTTACTTCTTTTGCGTAATTTACACTGCAATCCGGTACATGTCTGCTCAGAAATAAATCACATGGCATTCAATGGGATGCTCTCAGGTAAACGAATATAAGACTGCAGTCTTATTTTCCTTCTGGTACTCATAGGAACAAGCCTTCCTGCTCCTTGATACACACCATGAGCATCTAGGATCCGCTGTCCAGCCCTAATAAGGCTTCAGTGTCCAGGGAGATTATCTGCAATCAGATGGTGCCTGCTAAATTACGGTTGGACCTAATGCAACATTTTAGGGTGCAATCCATACCCTCATGCTGGGAGAGCTGGATGGGACAGAGGTCTCCCTCCACCCTTGGAGGGGTGTAAGCATCACTCCACTGGCATGAGGCTCCCTGTTCTGTCCACTGAAGGTCCTTCTGCCAGTGGTAGCCTGTGAAGGGGTTGAGCTGGGATAGAATCCACAGAATCCCATGCCAGTCCCACTTGATAGCCCCAGGCCCAGTCACTATGTCAACTGCAGTCAGGTGTAACCCAAATCAGGCTTCTGCCTTGTGCTTGAAGGACGGGGCTGTGGATACCATGACACTCTCATGCCCTTCCAATGCCTGAATCCACTGCCAGTTGTACATTAGCTGCATTTTTAAGTAACCTTCATTTTGTATATTTTAAAATATTTGCCGCCTGCCCTGAACTCAAGGGGTAATATGGGGTTAAAGAAATAATGAGAAGGAAATGTGATATGCTGATGTAATTTTATCTTGCAATGGTAGAAAAAGTAATTGCAGAGAGGAAGAAATCACTTAAGAATGAAAGGGAACTTGAAAAGATCCAGAAGAAACGACACTTGGATTTTTTGGACATTCTTCTTTGTGCCAAGGTAAGAATTTATATGAAGCAGTTTAGCATCCTCTACCTTACACATCTTTTACAACTGGCTCACAAAGCAAACAGCTGGCCAGATATTTGATTAACTATAGTTCACCTTGATCTTCTTTGTAAGAATTGCACAGAAAGGACATAATTATGAGGTCCATTACTGTAGTACTGATGGGAAAAGGTGACAACTCTGGCCCTACTTTTCAGGGGACTACAGAAGTGTCAGCTTCCCCTTTGTCATCCTTTTGTATCATTTTATGGGCCTTTCGAGGCCACAAGAGTTACAGATTAGGGGGGAATGGACAGTGAGGTTGAACTGCAAAATTGTTAATCATGGCAAAACCAGATGGCTGTGGTCTCTTCCTGCTCAAGACATGTAGGAATAATCCACTATGTGGGCCACTGAAGCAGAAACCAATCTGTAGAACAAATCTAAAAATTCCATTGCTGTGATGCTTTTTGGTCTGGTATTTTCATTTACATTTCATCTTCATGTCTATTGATATAAAACACAACCATACTATTTTCCTTTGAATTCTCAAGTTACCTGCTGATTACCTATCCCCTACTTTGTCAGGATGAAAAAGGAGTTGGGTTGTCTGATGAAGACCTGCGTGCTGAAGTGGACACTTTCATGTTTGCAGGCCACGATACTACGGCCAGTGGAATCTCCTGGATCCTACATTCTATGGCTCAGCACCCAGAGCACCAGCAGAAATGCAGAGAAGAAATCAAAGACATTCTTGGGGATCGAGAGGACATCCATTGGTGAGATCAATATTGTTTGCCTTTGATTCCCCCACCCCCGAGTGACTTAAACTGAGGGCCAAACTTGATAACCTCATTAAAAACGTTATGGAAAGTCTTCCTACTCTTTTTAAAAACAACAGCAGCAGCAGCAGCAGCAACAACAACTGAAAAGCAGCTGGGGGAGGCTGCCAGTTTAAGAGAAGGAAAGTTGGGTGGGAGGCACTTCCTAATCAATGGGTGGGGAATTTTCCACCCATGGGCTTTCCAATTTGGCCTTTGAAGCCATTCTACCTAGGCCAAATCAACCTGTTACTCACCTGACATCACCCCCAAATCCCCAAGAACCTAACTAAGATATGTGATATGAACTCTCTCCAGTGACCACTTGAGTTAGTGGTTTTTATTCCCATTATACAAGGTGGTAGACAAAGGTGCCAACTCCTTGGGGCCCTGGGTGCCTGAGCAACCATAATATTCCCCATGAAGGTGCCAGGCACCCACAAATTTCGGTGCTAGGGCCATGCACGTTGCATGGCACCCATGGCCCTTGGCACCTATAGTCATGGGGCCAAGCTGCCACTCCTGGTGGTAGAAGGGAACAGAAAACCCATGCCTGGACATTCGATAAGGTTAACAGAATGCTTTCCAGATATTGCACTGCTATCAACACCCAGTGTTTTGCCAGCAGAAAGATGAATGGCTTTCTTTGCAACTTTCAGGGATGATCTTGGTAAGATGACCTATACCACAATGTGCATAAAGGAGAGTCTCCGACTATATCCTCCAATTCCGATAGTGTCCCGACAGCTGAGCAAACCCATTACTTTTTTTGATGGACGCACTTTACCTGAAGGTTTGCATATTTTCTTTAAAAGCGAAATTCTGTTTTTCATTCCCTTCTACTCACTGTATAACCCTTTACCGTGAAATTAGATTGCAGCTCAGAACTTCAGTATAAATCCAGGGTGACTAGACTGTGAGCCTTCAGGTGTTGCTAGGCTGCCAACTTCCACGAGCTGCATCCATTATGGCCAGGCATGATAGGGGTTGCAAACCAGCCGGAACTGGAGGACCGCAAGAAGCACCAAAAGAGGAAGTGCAAATAGATATAGATCATTTCTTCAGTCACCACTTGGTTGGTAACATAGCAATGGACAACATGTCTAAATCCCTATCAGGGACTGGGCAGAGGAGGTTCAGGTTGGTAGCCGTGTTGGTCTGATGCAGTTGTAATAAATTAAAAAATTGTCCAGTAGCACCTGACAGTCCCTTGCAGGGGGATATATGCACATACCAATACAAGGGCACAAGAAAGGCGGCAGAGGCCTTTCTGGAAGTGGCTGGGGTGCCTGTAGCTACACCAGCATCCTCCTTGTGAGGAACCATATATACGAAGCACAATAAAATGAGGTTTACCTGTATTTGTTAGTTTGCTCTTTGAATGCAGATTTTCTAATTAACTGCCAATCCGTGTACTCTGCATGGGAAATCCATTGTTGAAACCACTGTATGCACATATAATCATCAACAACAGCAACATAAGCAAGAATCTGAAGAGCTATTTTAATCAAGACCCTCAATGATTTAAGGTCCAAAACTCCTTGGGTGCATTGAATTAGATGTTGGTCTGTGATCTTTTGGTGAGTTCCAGTTCACTCACAATTCTAAAATGTTGTCATCACTGTATTCTCCTGTTCTTTCTTTTACAGGATTTAGAGTTTCAGTTGCCATCCATTATATTCATAAAAACCCCAGTGTATGGCAAGACCCTGAGGTAAATAATTCCTTTTAAATAAGGGAAAAGAATAACCACAAAACCTGCAAGAATAACCGTTTTTCCCTGCAAGAGCATGGCGGCCATTTTCGGTGCCATGATCTTGCGCCATTTCATGCTGAGATCTTGCTCCAAAAAAATCACTTTTGTGGGGCTTTGGGGGGAGCTGTGAGAACACACAGATCCCCCCAAAAAGCACGTCTTTTGGGCTCCATGGTCTTGTGAGGGTCATGTGACATGCATGGGAGCACGTCCTGGTTGGGGTCTCAACATGTTGGAGGGTATGTAACTGTATAGTTAAGTTCAAGCATCCAACTATATTCTGAAGTTCTACAAGGCTCTAGGATGCAAATGGGCACACACTCTGTGATGGGGCAAATGCCCATTCACATAAATCTTCTTGTATAGTTTACTTGTGGATGGTTTGATTTTAATGTTTATATAACTGGCTTTTAGTCTCTGTAAACCATATGGAAGCCTATATTGTCATTGAACAGTAGGCATGTATTTGCTATGTACATCTCAAACTGCACTTCCCACAGACTTGCTCTCGATTCCTTTTAGGGTTCATTTAATCACTAAAACAATAGGTATGCTGCTGTGATTAATGAAACAGATTTATGTGGCAAAACATTTTGGCTTCCACCTTAACAGTTGACAAGGGCGGAAGCTGAAGCATTTTGCCACATAAATAAACCTGTTTTGTTAACCAAAGTAAGATATATCTAGATGTGGATATCATCATAATGATGGAGAAGTTCTGCATGCTTACTAGCTTTTCAGATCAATAGATCTTTCTCTTATTTTAGGAAGCTTCAACAGCTGCCTATAAGAGTGCAACCTAGAGGATGCAAATATATACACACTTCCCCATTGCACTTGAAACAATGGTGTTTCTTTTTTATTGTTCCCTGAATAATATGGGTTATTTAGCTCTCCTATAAACCCTTCTCTGGTGTCAAAAGTAATGCTGCAGTTTAGCAAGCTAGAACCATTAATAAAGTACCCCAAACCTTGCTTACTTTAGGTATTTGATCCTACAAGATTCTCAGTGGACAACCCATCTCAAAGACATCCTCATTCATTTATTCCTTTTGCAGCTGGATCAAGGTGAGTCTGAAACACACCCTTTTTAATAGCATTGATTTTTTTTTAAAAAAAAGGAGAAGAAAAGTTTGTGTTCTGTCCCCAGGCAAGGTCTACTGAGCATGACTTTACGAATTATAGGAAGAAAATGTGTGCAACAAATATAGAGAAAGTTATGTCTTTCAGAAGGCTGTACAATTCATACAGCTCGTTTCTCAAGTTAAGTGTGGGATTCCCAAGATAGGCAGAAAGTAGGTGTCACCCATACTCAGTGTTCAAAAGATCACGGACTACTACTTTGACCTAATTCAATATAGACAGAGATGCATTTGAATTTGATCACTTGATGATATTCATAGCCACTTTCCCTTTCCACTCTGATTAGGAACTGTATCGGGCAACAGTTTGCTATGAATGAGATGAAAGTAGCTCTTGCTCTGACGCTGCTTCGCTTTGAAATCCTGCCAGACCCATCAAAACTGCCTATTCCTATCCCTCAGATTGTACTGAAGTCTGAGAATGGGATACATCTCTTCTTGAAGAAACTTGACTGATATATCAGATAATTCTATCAGAAGGTGCTTCTTTCTAAGTTGGTTCCAAGATGGTGGTTGTTTGCAAAAAAAACTTGACTTCGCTCAAACTCAGAGGATTTTTTTGCCACTTTTTTGCCAGAGGATTTTTCTAGCAAGGATGCTTTTGATAAATATACTTTGTATACTTTTATATTGGATTTTAAAGCTGATTGTAGGTCTTGTAAAATAATTGCACTATGGCTTTATGATGTTTTTAATTTGCTGTACCAACACCTAGAAATTTTATTTTGAGGTGTCTCCTAAATAAAAATAAAAATGCTTTAAAATCCTTTATTTATCAGATCAAATAAAAAAGAATACATACGATCAATTGAAACATACACAATCAAATAAGGAAAAGAAAATACAAACCAGTTATTTATATCCTAAGCACTTATTCAAAATACTTACACATCAATTTTCATGAAAAAGAAAAGGAAAAGGAAAAGAAAAGAAAAGAAAAGAAAGAAATTATTCCACACAAAGCATGTAAAGATAAAAATAAGGCAGAGAAAAGGAGATGAAAAGAAGAAACAAAAGGGAATAGGGGAAAGAGAAGAAAGAGGTACACTGCAAAGTAACATTGCACAACATTGTACAACTAAAATATAAAAAAAATTCTTAATGCACGTAAACGATAGTCATGTGATGCTTCTGCTACTGACAGGATATACCTTTTAATGAGAAAGGTATCTTTCTAAACATCCTGTGAAATAATAAAAAAGGGGGAAAGAAGTGATCCACTAATATAACTACTAGAAGCTCAGAGCTGCCTACCAAATAGTAAAGTCAAATACCAGAGTGCAATTCAAAATATGTAATATATTGTTGCACAACACCCAATCTCTGAGCAGTGTGAGATTCCAGGTGCTTACCCCGGGTTCATGTTTCCTTTTGGAAATGAGGCACAGGGAATAATGTGGTGACTTTTTGATATATGGTTTATTTACCCGAGCCAATGATGGAGGTATTCACAGCATAAACACCCCAAGAAGGTCGTGTTTCTCCCATAGGTGCAACTTTTGATTCAACAGAAATCAACCACCATGCTCTGGCTCACACCCCAAGCCAACTCAACTGGCATTGTCTTCTAACTAACTCAGAACTGGTGGAGGGGCCCCACCCAATTGCTGTCCCCTCTCCTTGACTTTCTTAATGGCCCATTGCCATTCCAGGGTTCAGTGTTTGGCACCCAGTTTAACACTCCAAGCATTGATAAAATCCTAAAACTTTCTGGGTCCAGGAATTATAGGTGTCTGGCCCCCACAAACTCATAATAATAAAGTAACACACACATACACACACACACACACACAGAGAGAGAGAGAGAGAGAGAGAGAGAGAGAGAGAGAGAGAGAGAGAGAGAGAGAGAGAGAGAGAGAGAGAGAGAGAGCATGAATACATCATGGATGTAAACATTTATAAATCAGCATTTGATATTGACATCTGTAGCAGAAAATTTGTGAGGGGAACTGTTGCCGCAGGTTCTCCATTGGTGCTCTAAAGAAAATACTTTGAAGTAAATCCAGCTACCTTTAGCTCTCATAAGCCACTATTACATAAAAGAACATTGCCCACCCTGTAACATGACTTAATAGCTAATTACAAGCAAATGTGAGTGTTTACCTTCATGTCTAAAACTTATAGCTATCCTGTTGCCAGGGCCAACCAAAGTTCAAAGATTACTGGGTTCCTTAGTCAACCTCCAATTATTCAGTGCCAAAGAGTTATAAACAGGTTGCTTGCACTTATGTCTACATACTGTACTTTATGGGAAAAGGGAATACAGTTTTACTATTGCAAGGTGTAGAAGAAGCTACCTAATAAGGTTCCCAAAAAATCGTCAAAGTGGAAAGTATGCAGAAGTATGGTCAAGTCCAGGGGTCAGAAACCTTTTTCAGCCATGGCGTCCCTCAGACTATGTGGTGGGCCAGACTATATTTGGGGGAAAAAATGAATGAATTCCTATGCCCCACAGATAACCCAGAGATGCATTTTAAATAAAAGCATACATTCTACTCATGTAAAAACACCAGGCAGGCCCCACAAATAACCCACATTCTACTCATGTAAAAACATGCTGATTCCTGGACTGTCCATGGGCCGGATTGAGAAGGCGATTGGGCCGCATCCGGCCCATGGGCCTTAGGTTGCCTACCCCTGGTCAAGTCTATACAATACAGGGAAATATATTAATGCACCTGTTTACATAAATGCTTTCAGAAGGAACTCCACTGAGTTCAATGGGACTTCTAAATAAGTGTGTCTAGGATTGAAAACATAGTAGTTTTTCAGACACCTCTAAATGTCTAATCTGACAGAGTAGCAAATAATTCAATCTATGGATGCTGCTATTTTTACAAGTCCCCCCTGTCATATATTTGAAGGGACCTGCCAGTCCTTATGAGGAAGTCACACTTCTCTTTACTACACAGTAGAATTGAGAGCAGAATCTTCTCCTTTATTTATTTGACTTCTGTTCTGTCTTTCTAAAAAAATTTAATCTGTTAACATGATTTACAATCATTTTAACATTTTAACACACTAAGTAACACGACTCAAGGTAGATCAGTTATGAAAACAGTGCTTTTCCAAACCCATGTGCAAATGCCTGCTTTCCAAGTGGTAAAGGTAAAGGTAAAGGGACCCCTGACCATTAGGTCCAGTTGTGACCGACTCTGGGGTTGCGCGCTCATCTCACATTATTGGCCGAGGGAGCCAGCGTATAGCTTCCAGGTCATGTGGCCAGCATGACAAAGCCGCTTCTGGCAAACCAGAGCAGCACATGGAAATGCCATTTACCTTCCCGCTGTAGCGGTTCCTATTTATCTACTTGCATTTTGACGTGCTTTCGAACTGCTAGGTTGGCAGGAGCTGGGACCAAGCAACGGGAGCTCACCCTGTCACAGGGATTCGAACCGCTGACCTTCTGATCAGCAAGCCCTAGGCTCAGTGGTTTAACCACAGCACCACCTGGGTCCCTTCCAAGTGGTATAGTTTGCTTTTTAAGAAATGTATTGTAAGGTTACCAGATTCCCCCCCCCCCAATGAATCCGGGGACACTTTTCAACTTCAATGGATTTTGTATGGGGACTGATTTGTAAATCCGGGCACTTCTAGTAACCTTAATGTATTGGGTATGGCTGAATTGTTATTTGCTTTTCAGTTGCTTGTAACATGCAGTGCATTCACCAAATCCTGAGAGGGCTAAGGTTGTCCAGCATCGCTTTTTTAGTTGATGGAGTTGGGGAGGTTTTTGCAGCACTGTGGCCTAGGACCAATCCCTAGCAATGTGACTAGTTAGATCTTGCTGGGAGAATGTGGTTGAAACTAAGACGGTGAGGATAAGTGTTTGTGTGTGTGTGTGTGTGTGTGAGAGAGAGAGAGAGAGAGAGAGAGGAATATGGAGGAGCCTTGAAACTAGAGGCAGTTGTGAAACTTGTTTTGAAGAGAAGAAACAAACCTCTCATTGGGTTAATCTTATCTGGGAAAATTATAGGGATGTCTCAAATATCCTGCTCCTGGGCAAGGTAAAAAAAAAACACACACACACACACAGGGCTGTGGTATATCAGATTTCTCTTGGAGAAAGCTGGTTTAATTTTCTTTTTAAAATTGCACTTTTATTGACATATAGCAGAAAACCAGATATAGATTTTAAAAATGTAGAAGATGACTATTTGAACAATTCAGAGAAAAAATCGTTTGTGCTTAGTCAGGGATAAGGTAAGGAGACAAAGGAACAGTAAAAGAATTTTTCAACCCAAGGGGAAATATGGCAATTTCCCAAGATAAGACCTGAACAGTTGATAAAAAACTCAAATAATCAAAAACAGCACCAGATGATATCATATTTGGAGGGGATTTGCCACCTGTGTGACTGTGATGTTAAATAAGCTAAAAAACAAACAAACACCACACCAGACAGCTACAAAGTCTGCTTCCTACTGAGAGCTTGGAGTTGGTGGGTTGATTTCTCTGATGTGTTTATGAATAAGGCTTTTTAAAAAACCAGTTCACAGCAGAGTAAGAAGAAGAACCCTCACAGCCTTGAGTCCTGACTAAATATTGGTCGCAGTCAGCAAATGTTTTGCTATGTACATTGGAGTTACTGTATCTCCAGAAAGCATGGAAAGTAAACACAGCCTGGGGCCCATATACGGTACTGTAGATCTTTTGTCTGGTAATGGTGCTGAGTTCAAAAACCACTGAATCCCAAAGTTTGTTCACATACCTAAAATTCCACCACAAGTTGTAAGAGCCTTACATGTTGCAAATCCGCCAACCAAAGTGGGGGACATCCTTTTCGCATGCGGGGTTAAAAACCATTTATGTATTGTTTTAATGAATTTTCCCTAAGCAGGGCTGAAACAGAAATAAACGGTTTAGAGAATTAGATTCTAGACCACTGAAGGATCGATCCCCAAGGCTTGATCAGCCTCCCATGCTAGTTGAAGATTTTTGAAGGGAATTTTTTTTGCAAATCTAGAAACAGAGCATCAGAAACTGCCCCTTCTGAGAACCCTTGGGCGCCAGAGGTTCAAACCCATAGATTGGGTTGAGCATCTTCTAGTGAAGATCTTCTGGGTAATGGCAGCCTGACCCAGCATCTCCAATACCCATGAGGCTAATTTATAGTTGAATGACTGCTAAATAAAAGCATTCTCCTCCTCAAATTTGTCTTCAGAAAAGTAATGTCGGGGAGATGCAGGGTCATAAAATTAAGCTGGTTAAGGAAGATGTCCAAGAAGTATTGGCAGCTGATCACCTGGTGCTATTTGAAGAGATTAGGAAAGATGACATGATGTCTGGCCTTCAGCATCAGAAAGGAGTGAGGAAAAATGGAGGAATATATAAACAAATTAAGGAAGGTTTCAGCAACAGACTGGGCTGCAGCATTGCAGCTCTTAGAAGCTGAAATTGAAAGTTTAATAACAAAGTTCTCACATACTACAAATGAAGCCCTTAATACGACTTTATCTATTCAATCAAAATTGCAACTAAATTTGCAACTGCAAAATTGCAAACAAAATTGTAAAAGGCAAATGAAAATCTTGAACTTAAGTGGGAGGAACATTCAAACTGGGACAGAAGAGAAAAATTTTCTCTTTGTGCAGTTCCAGAGCAGGAGGAGGGAGCAGACATGATTTATATTATAGTGGAATGGATAAAAAGTTTAAATACAAATGTATCTATTTCTCTGACTGATACAGAAAGAGCATGCAGAACAGGTGGGCTATGCTCGTCATCAGCATTACCTAGAAACACAGTAATCCACTTTGAGAAATATCAAATGAAAGACGCAAACTTTAAAGCTATGCACAATTTCAAGATTCTGAAATATGGCTTGGTCACCCTAGAATTGTTTCAAGATGTCTGTCCAGAGACCGTCTCTCGATGGAAATCATTCCTTATATATTGCTGCTCTAAAACAGTGGGGTTCCCTTTTAAGTTGCTGGTTCTAAAAAATGGCAAATACCAGTCAGTTTTGATGAGCAACAAGTGGAGAGCATATTCAGAGATCTGAATATCCCAATTCCAGAAGCAACACTCAAAGATGGTGTTGTCCCCACTTCCTGTTGTTTGGCAAACCCAAAGAGGCAAAGGCACGATAAAAGCTTCCACACTTCAGGCCTCTAATAAAAGCTAGCAAGACCAAGCAAGATAAATAAATAAAATACATCAGTAGTCATTATAATTTTTCAACAAGACATTAGGCTATCTTAATGCACCCCTGGGGGTAGGGAAGGGGTGGAGTATGGGAACAAACCCCCACGTTCGCTCCCAATTTTGTTTCTGGTGCACCAGGGAGAAGTTTTCATAGCCCTCCCAGCTCTGAGGTGTCTTGGGGCTATGCACTTCAGACTTTTTGTTTCGTTAAAGTTGTTACACTCTTTTAGTTTTGTAGTGTCCTCTTCAAAGCAACATAACATAATGCATCTCCCCAGATTCTGCAATGAAGTAGGCAAAAAGTCAAAGGACTCATGTCTGAAATGTCAGTTTTGTCCTTCTGAATCAAGGCAATATTGAAATGTTCCCTTTTCAGTAAAGCTTCAATTCTTGCTCTCTTAACTGGTGATCCTAAACTTCTGGCATTAAGTGACACATTTTTTACACTCATCGCCATTATGTTATATTGCTTTGAAAAGTTGTGCACTCATTCAACTAATGCTCTTTTTTACATCCTTCCAGCATGCCTTACTAGGGACATGGGTGGCGCTGTGGTCTAAACCACTGAGCCTCTTGGGCTTGCTGATTAGAAGGTCGGCGGTTCGAATCCCTGTGATGGGGTGAGCTCCCGTTGCTCTGTCCCAGCTCCTGCCAACCTAGCAGTTTGAAAGCACGCCAAAAAGTGCAAGTAGATAAATAGGTACTGCTCCGATGGGAAGGTAAATGGTGTTTCCGTGCACTGCTCTGGTTTCGGCGTTCCGTTGCACCAGAAGCGGCTTAGTCATGCTGGCCACATGACCTGGAAAAACTGTCTGTGGACAAACGGCGGCTCCCTCGGCCTGTAAAGTGAGATGAGCGCCGCAACCCCAGAGTCGACTGCGACTGGACTTAACTGTCAGGGGTCCTTTACCTTTACCATTTTACCAGCGTGCCTTGGATTCTGATGATAAAAGATGCATTGCATGAATTAATGTAGGGTATTATCTTCCCATCCCTCCTATCCATATCCTTTCCCCCTCTTTTGTATCAGTATGTTTGATATGTTTGTATTTTGTATTTATTTTAAAAATCAATAAAGTTTCTTTAAAAAAGAAAAAAAGATATTTGTTGCCTCCTTCTAAGTGCTGCAGAAGGGGAAAGGGCGTTCAATAAGCTGCCTTTCACAAATAATTACAACTGGTCAGCTATGAATGAAGGTAACAGCTTAACACTGTGATCCATTCATTGAACATAAACTGACTCAAGTTGTTGATTTCTCAGAGGTCATCGGAATGTTTGGTACTGAAAAACATGTGCTAAGTAATTTAGTCATATGTTGATGACATTTGATCTACTTGGATATTTCTCTTTTTCAGAAAGATATGGGTATTGATGAATATTGCTTTATTCATAAAGACTCTTTATTTCCCTATATGAACCCAGTTTGAAAAGTTTGTTTAGCTGCTGCTATCACTTTTAAATGCTACTTTAATATATAAATGTTATTAAAAATGAACTGTTATATGCTCATGGTTTTTTAAAGTATTCACATGAAAGGAAGGTTAAAAATCTGTTCAATAAATACATCTTAAATTAAGACTGCAGTTTCAAAATAACTGTCCATATTGATAATATATGAGTACAAATGGCAGTTTAGACCCAGGGGGGTATTCACATTTCCCAAAACAAAGTGCAAACCAACAAACAGGCACTTAATCGAATTTTACAACACAGTTCTTCAATTTTTTTAAAAAATATGCAGAAAATGCATATGGGTGCACAATAGTGTATTAGCAACATGATAAAACTGTCTGCAAAAATGTGTATATTATACAAAATTGTATACATAAAAATATGTGCACTAAAATGCTGATGAATTTTTGCGAGGACTTTAAAAAAAAATCACAAACTGGTGCAGAAATGTGAAGTGGAAGTGACATTAGGAAAAAGAGAAAGTGATTGTCAACCTGTAAGTGAGGCCCATTGAACTCAATGGGACTACATTTTTAAATGGACCTGTCTAGGATTGTACTGCAGGATTCAAAACCTTTGCACACTGACCTGCCCATTTCTCCCACTGAAGTCAGTGGGGACTTAGTTTTGAATGAACATGCACGGTGCTGGTATCAGTTGCACCCAGTATAGAGGGTGGAGACATCACCAACCCCTTCAATATTCCTTAGCAGGGGGCTTAGCCTCCTCATATTGAGGTGGCAGAGGAGTCCGAACCACCGAGCCAAGTGCAATGGAGCATCAAAGGCAGGCTCCTCCTGAGCACGAGATAGGACAAGCATGTGATCTGCGTCATGTGTGTGCCATCACAGGTGCACACCACACATTGCACATGTAACCTCATACATGCACCATGACACTGCCCCCCCCCAATCTTCAGCTCAAAGCAGTCAACATTGGCCATGGTACCAACATTGGCCATGGTACGTAAACATTTGAAGTACTACCTGTGCTATTCCAACTCAGGATGGTTTCTGGATTAACTAGGTGAAATGTTGTGAAATCACCTTTGTCCCTTCAAACTGTGGAAGATATTTTGCGCAATTCCCTCTCAAACACTGGAGGGAAGCACTGGAGCGTTCCAGCCCCCAGTTGTTACCCAAGAAGTGTCTCTGTGTGCATGTTAAATAGGAGGTTTCTGGTTACTTAAAGACAGTCTCTATTCATAGACATAACAAGGCAACACAAAGGCTGCTGGAAAAGGGCAGAGCATTATGCTTTCTCTGCTGGGAAAAATGTATACCCACTTTCTACAGGTCTTGCATCTTTTTATAGGGCTCATTATTATTTTTGGGCTCCTGCAAATCATTAAGTTGTACCGGAGGAAGAAAGAACTTCTCAAAAACTTCCAGAGTTTCCTAGGACCTTCCAGTCACTGGCTTTATGGCCATAACAGGGAGGTAAGGAAGAAGGCTTGGAAAAGGGAAGGGGGGATATTTATTTGCAGTTGAAAGGGCAGATGCAAACGAAGATGGGCTTTCTTTCTACTTGGCAGGCAGATATAGCTTTTCTCAGCCTTGAAATGGGTGGGAGGCTTCACTTGGCAGAAAAACCCTCTCTCCTTCAGCACAAGTGCAAAATCACAATCTCTCCCTTTGCATGCGATCACACTACTGGTGAGAATTCGAGGAGAATACCGTACTTTTCTGTGTATAAGACTTTTCTGTGTCTTATACACGGGGGCGTGTTCTATACAGGAAAATACAGTATTGGGTTAAAAAGCAGAATTAGAATTGTGATTGCAAATGTATGAAGAGTGTGCGTGTGTGCATAAGTAGAGTGAATAAGAGGTGGCTCTTCTTACTGTCCAATTCTCCTTCTGCTTTATCACCCAGTCAGAACAAGATCACCTTGAAACATTTCCAGAATATTCTCCTTGAATTCTCACCAGTAGTGTGATTACAAGCTAGTTCTGGCTTTCATCAGATTTACTGAAAATGTATTTCACTTGCCACCCATTTCTCTGTGCTTCTGCAGGTATGTCTGATGTGTGTTTTCTTTTGCTTGTATTGGTGTGTAGCTATCTTTTGTTTCTTCATCTTTGTCTTTAAAAAACAACAACCCTTCCTCACAAGTAAGTTGTGCAATATGGTCGATGAACACCTTATAAAGGTGGAAGGAGGGGGAAGAGGGAGGGCAAAACCAGCCCCACCCAGAAGAGTTGAAAATTGCAATGTCATGTTAATAAGGTCTTCAGTGTACTTTCTGGGAAAATTTTTGACTACTAATCTTATACGCCATGCAAGTACTGTACCTTCTTGTAGAGCTCTCTTCAGAAAAACAATGAAAGACACATTTTCATTCACTGATTGAATGATTCTCTGGGATGGGTTCTCTGCCATAACACCTATACACTCAGGACATGATTTAATAAACGTTTTATATGGTTACTTTCTGTCACTGCAGATCCATCGAGGACAGGAACTGAGGAAAACCTTAGAATGGACAGAAAAATATCCTTATGCCTACCCTAGGTGGTTTGGTGGCTTCGTGGCTGTCTTAGTAGTTAACCATCCAGATTATGCAAAAACTGTGTTTGGTCATGGAGGTAAGCTTACACACAGCTGCAAATTTCCCCTTACAGATGCCCCCCAAGCACAAATCCCAACTGTCACAGCCCACCCGCTGCCTCATTCTCCCCATGGGCCCTCAGGGGAAGCTTCCCACTTTTCTTGAGGAGGAGCATTTTTCCAGTGGGAAAGAGGCAGGACATATAGCAGAGGCTAGGCTACCATATGCAAATAGCAGCTACACTCTTAACCTTTCACAGTGAACTGGGCACACTATACTTATTTCTAAATTGTACACTGATGCCTATTTCACACGAAGCTGTCTGTTTATAAAGACTGGCTTTTAGACTTTAAGGCAATGTGTCAGGCGGCAGAGGAAGCAACTCCTTTGGCAGGTTGCAAGGAAAAGTTCTTAAAATCTGCTTTTTTAATTCAATATTTACAGAGAGAGACTTGGAACTCAGCCTCTTGGAATAATGGCGTTGTCCCGAGTGACTTTTCACCCCTTTTTTCTCCCACTTCCTCATTTGTCATCATCTCCCCTATGGGTAGCGCTGAGGGCCCTTTGCTTCTGAGCCCTGTGCTCTCCTACTTTCAATGCTTGCCGGGTTCTGGGAGGGAGGGGTCTGGAATGCTTTCTAAAGACACTGTGTCAGCTGTCACCCCTCTGGTGCTTCTTCTTCCTCTCCCATTATTTCTCAGCTTTCCTCCTCATCTGCCTCTGAGCTGTGACCTCCCTCAAACTTCTTCTTCTCTGGAAGGGTCAGGCTCCACCATTCCTCCTCTGCCCAGTCCCTGAAACAGTGGTTGGGGAGGGGGGAACTTTCAGCCTGGAGGCCATATTTCCTTGTAGGCAAACTTCTGAACACCATGTGCCAGCATAGTAATGGAGATGGGGGCATGTGCAAAAGTAAGGTAAAGGTAAAGGTACCCCTGACCTTTAGGTCCAGTCGCGGATGACTCTGGGGTTGTGGAGCTCATCTCGCTCATAGGCTGAGGGAGCCGGCGTTTGTCCGCAGACAGCTTCCGGGTCATGTGGCCAGCATGACTAAGCCGCTTCTGGCAAACCAGAGCAGTGCACGGAAACGCCGTTTGCCTTCCCGCCAGAGCTTTACCTTTATATCTACTTGCACTTTTTGACATGCTATCGAACTGCTAGGTGGGCAGGAGCTGGGACCGAATAACAGGAGCTCAACCCATCACGGGGATTCGAACCGCTGACCTTCAGATCGGCAAGCCCTAGGCTCAGTGGGTTAGACCACAGCGCCACCCAGGGCCATCTTAAGCATGCCTGGCGCCCTGGCACGACGGATCCCTCCGGTGCCCCCCCATTTCCCGGTGCGGTGGGCAGGCGCAGCGCGGCTGCCGCCTGGAGGTCCGGCACCCTGCGCCATTCAGCCTGGCCGCCCCCTGTTGCGATGCCCGCGCGCCTCTGGAGAGCGGCCTGAACAGTTGAGAGGCGCGCCTAGGGCTGCATCTGCCGCGCCTGGGGCGGCCTCCGCCGCGCCTCTCAGCGGGCGCAGCAGACGCAGAGGCGCCCCTGGTGGCCTGGTGCCCTGGTGCCCCGCGCCACCGGACCCGGGCCTAGGGACGGCCCTGGCGCCACCTGCATCCCTGTGCAAAAGTAAATGGAGCAGCAAATGTAAAATCCCCCTTTTGTACAATAGGCTACATTCCACACACACCCTTTCTATTCTCCATCCGGACAAGCAAGAGGCAAAAATACTGCAATGCAGGATCAGTGAGGAGCGTAACCTGGTGAAGGGGGTTGAGGCCTGGGGAGACTGAGATGCCACGAGGGCCTGACCTGATGTTCCCACCCCTGCTTTCAGGTTTCAGTGCACTTGTGTTTACTTTGTGGTCACATTCAGTTTTTAGTCCTATACGCCATGTCCTGAAACGGCTGGGCTGGATTTGTTCCACAACACCTTTCCCTTAATGATGATGATTTTTGCTACTCTGGATTTTGCCGGTCATCATGACTCTGCACGCTAGAGAGAGTCCAAAGTCCAAGCTAACCAATAACAAGCTATTACAAGTGCTTGTGTCGGTGACTTAATGCCAGCATAGAGATATACGAGCAGTCAATTGTGGCATCGAAGAGGGTGCCTTTCAAGCTGGATTTTGCAAGGAGCACAATCTTAAAGAAATAAACAGCACCCTTGTCAGTTTTGTACAGGTTCATCAGTCCCTCTTTGAAAACCAAATGCCATCTCAAAACAGATTGGTCTGCTTAAAATTTAAAAATAGACAAAGTTTGGAATATCCACTACAGTTTACCTTTGATTCCATCCTGTTTTTGTTTTTGTTTTGCTTTGAGCAATGAGCGTATATAGGATTGCAACCCTCAAAACAATATTTTCTGTTATTATTATTTTCAGATCCCAAGGCTATGACGACCTATAAGTTCTTCCTCCCTTGGATTGGTAGGTAAAATGATAATTCATTCATATATTTTTTTCACATGTGAGAGCTGAGGTATCTGCATTGCAATCTTGTTTCCTGAACCTCAATCATCCCACATATCTGATGATCTCAGTTCAACCTGCCACCTGAAGTTGCTTCACATCAGTATAAGCAAAAGCAAAGACCATTCACCCCATTTATCGCAGGTTTTCCTTTTAAGCGGGTCTCATACAGGATATGTAGTTAAATGAAGCAATGATGTTTTGCTCTTCTTTTTGTATAAAGAACAATCCTGTGCCTAAATATTTCAATCTCAAGCTTGCTTTATTGATTCAAAGTCAAGGCCCATTATCCATAGTGCATGTTCATATTATGCAATTCCAAGCAGAATTTCATTCAGAACTTTTTACCCTGATTTTTTTTTTTTTTTAGCGGTACGGTAGTGGTACGGTAGAGATTTTAAACAAATTGAAGAAATCATATGTGCAACTTGGAGGATTTTAGTTTTGAAACAACAAGCAAAGAGAGTTCTCCTGAACAAAATGAGCATTTTAAAGTGCTGTTGCTTTCTATGGAAGCATTTATCTCCATGGATAATTCTCTTCTGTTAAATCAAGTTACAGGTAGGTAGCCGTGTTGGTCTGAGTCGAAGCAAAATAAAAAAATTCCTTCAGTAGCACCTTAAAAACGAATTAAGTTTTTATTTTGGTATGAGCTTTCTTGTGTATGCACACTTCATCAGATCTGTGTATCTGATGAAGTGTGCATGCACACGAAAGCTCATACCAAAATAAAAACTTAGTTGGTCTTTAAGGTGCTACTGAAGGAATTTTTTATTTTGCTTCTGTTAAATCAGTGAGACTTAGAAGTGCTTGACAGGATCTGGGCCTTCAGTCCTCATTAAGGTTGCATTTCTAGCTAATCTAGCTAGTCTTACCTAGGGGTAAGTCCCACTGAATTCATTTGGACTTATTTTTGAGTAGACATGATTCATTCTTAGGCCTATAAGAGAGATATGAAAATGTACAGAATGAGTCTGTGATTCAGGAAATATGGCTCTATTCTCCCCATACCTGCCAATATTTCTGCCAGTATTCCCATTCTCAAAAAGCTATATGGTTCCTGAAATGGAACCTCTGTATATATCCACCCACCCAACCCCTTCCCACAAAAAACACCCCTTCCAGATTATGTAAACTGGTAATTTTGATTTTCAGAAGCTGACTTTGTCTGGGGTAGAATAAGAATAGTGCTGATTTCTCCTTCTGCTTCTAGATAAACCTTCTTGTAAAACCTTGTTGGACTCCAGCTCTCATCTGCCCCAGCCAGCATGTTCAACAGTCAGTGATGGCTGGAATTAGAGCAATATTTGGATGACCACAGGTTCCCTACCCCTGTTTAAATCTTGCATTCAAGTCTTCGTCTACCTATTGATATTTCCAGCACTTTGTCATTGCAAAGTCCTTCCCTAATGGCCTCCTTCCCATTGCAATCCTCTCTGAATATGTACATGGATAGCTCAGTTGGTTAGAGCATGGTGCTGATAACGCCAAGGTCACAAGTTTGGTCCCCATTTGGGACAGCTGCACATTCCTGCATTGCAGGAAGTTGGACTAGATGATCCTCAGGGTCCCTTCCAGCTGTACAATTCTATGATTCTATGTCTATAAACAGATGATTTTATTAGGGAAAGTCGCAGCCCAGAAATCCTGAGCTCTCTTGGGATCAACAACCCTGCAGTGTTCTGAATGGCATCTTGTTCTTTGTGTCCACAGGAAAAGGACTTCTGATCCTGGATGGACCAAAGTGGTTTCAGCACCGCCGACTGTTAACTCCAGGGTTCCACTATGATATTTTGAAACCTTACATAGCACTGATTGCAGATTCAACCAAAGTGATGCTAGTAAGTAGTATGGCTGATGCCGCTAAGGTGCTGAGATGCTGGTAAAAGGTTGGTGATACTAATGGGATAGTTACCTCTCTCACAGTAGGGATTGGTCATACCCGTCTTTCCCCTATTTTAAGACGTAGTCATTATATAAGCCATAGTAGGATTTCTAAGCAATTGCGCGATACAAGCCATACCCCGAAAATAAGACATACTGATAGACCCTTCACCCAGTAGCAATAACCCCCCCTCTCGCCAGCCAAGCCCCCTTAAAAATATCTCCCCATTTTGCTGTCGCTCCACAGACACGTATTTCCTTTAAAAGCTTGTAAAAATGCACTGAAGAGCCATAGCTGCTGGCTGCCGAAGCCTCGTGATTTTCCCTCCCCGTTTCTGAGAGCATTTTTTTAAATAAAAGGATTCGAAAATATTTTTTTTAGCCAAGCTGTGTAAGCTGTACTTGGTGAAGAGGAGAAAAGTGGGGTGGGGAGGAGATGAAGGCACGAGGAAGAAAAGAGGGGCGATTGAAGCCGTTGCCTCGTGAATGCAGAGGCTGTTTTCCCTTTAAGGAAGAGATCTACGTGTGCGCATCTCTCTGTCTCCCCGCGTCTCTCTCTCTCTCTCTCTCACACACACACACAGAGCCCACCTCTCGCTTCCCCCCACCTTTCCCTTCCATTCTATGCGCCCACCCATGAGTTGCCTGTTGATTTCCTCTTGACGGGAGAGGGGCTTTTGAAGCCGCTGCCTCGCGAATGCAAAGGCTGTTTTCCCTTTAAGGGAGATCTCCATGAGCGCGTCTCTCTCTCTCTCTCTCTCTCTCTCTCTCTCTCTCTCTCTCTCTCTCTCTCACACACACACACACACACACACACACACACACACACACACAGAGAGAGAGAGAGAACCCACCTCTCGCTTCCCTCCACCTTTCCCTTCCATTCTATGCGCCCACCCATGAGTTGCCTGTTGATTTCCTCTTGACGGCAGTCTCCTGTGTCTGATTGTTGTCTCCTTGCTTTTACCGAAGGCATAAAGCAGCCTTCCTTTCTACCTTATGCTTGCTTGTCTGTGGAGCTGCCCCTTTAAGGATTTGTAAGTAGTCTGGATCGCAGTCCTTGCCTTGGGGACTTTTTTTTTTAAATTAAGGACTTTTTCCGTCTTGCTGTTTGCGAGCACAAAAGTTAAACTGCCGGTCCTAGCTTCCTTTACCCACAAAAATTTAACTCACCTCGCTAGCTCAATTGCTTCTTAATTGCTACCATTTACCAAGTCAGCAATCTTAATTGCTGTTTAGCCATAGCTGCCAAGTTTTCCCTTTTCTCGCGAGGAAGCCTATTCAGCATAAGGGAAAATCCCTTTAAAAAAGGGATAACTTGGCAGCTATGGTTTACTGGCTTCTTTGTTCTCAGCAGGTAGCTTCTTTGCTATCACTACAAAGTGTTACATTGTTGGAACTTCAGACTGTTGGAACTTAAGTCTTGGGCTAGTAGAGATCCTTATTTGCTTTTACGTATAGGCTACTGCTAGGACTGTATCACACAGATAGATTCCATTATGCTGGTTTAGATTTAAGAAGCTCCAGTGTAGCAGATTGCTATTAAGTGAGTCCCCACATCAGAGGAGAGAGAGAGCAGCCCTTTGTGAACATCCCAGGGCTGGGGAGAGAGGGCTGGGCCAGGGACGCACACACCTCCCTTCCCTCAGACTCATAATAAAAATACCAGTAAGACATCCCACCAAAAATAAGCCACCCTGTGGTTTTTTGAGAAAAAAAAGTAATAAGACGGCGTCTTAAAAAAGGGGAAACACGGTAGTTCAGTGTAAGATGGAATCAGGGGCAGGTCTAATACTGGAATTGCCTGAACTTGAATGGCAAAATAATAACTGGCGATTTCTATATGCACTGAGTGGGCTCATCCAATCCACTCTTATCCCTTCACACACAGAGAGGGCAAGTTCACATTATCCACTGATGGTTAGCAAGGATAAAGGTTATGGGCACGTCATAAGCTAGGCCCAGTCTGCACTATACATTTAAAGCAGAATCAAAGGACTTTAAACAGTCATGGTTTCCCTCACATAAACTTGGGAAGTGGCGTTTGTTAAGGCTGCATAAATGAATAGTGCAGATGGAGTCTGCGCTATAGAACAGTTCATATGATAAGGATACTCTGATATTTGACCTGGGACAGCCATTCAGTAAAATGCTCTTCCGGATTTGGGAAGTTAACTCTCCTCATCTTTGCTTTCTGTTCTAGGATAAATGGGAGAAGATGATTGACAAGGATGCCACAAAATCACTGGAGATGTTTGAACATGTCAGTCTGATGACTTTGGAAAGCATTATGAAATGTGCTTTCAGTTACCAGAGCAGAGGGCAGACTCACAGGTTGATGTCTTATTTTATTTTTTATTTCCCCGCCTATAAAGCTGGCCTATATTTTTTTTTTTTGATGCCCATTTTCATTTAAACTGAAGGTGTTTTCACAAACATGAAGCACAACTGTTGGCAACACCAACAACAACTGTCTGCTTTTTCTTTCAGAGAGTTGGATTCTTACATAAAAGCAGTTTATGACCTGACCTATTTGGTGTCACAGAGAGTCCGTACCATGTTGTATCGGCTTGATCTCATCTATCGATGGACTGCAGCTGGGCGCAGTTTCCTGCAAGCCTGTAGAGTGGCACACCAACATACAGGTAACACCCTACCATCACTTCCCTCCTTCATTTACAGGAGAACTAGCTAATGGCAATTTGAGAGATATACTTTCCTTTAGCCCTTTGAGAATAAATTCCAAAAGAGTCACCATGGCTGCCTGGAGGCAAAACACTCACTCACTTGCAGAGACAGATGAACTTGACAGCAACAAGACAAAGGAACAGTATCAGAAGATTCTGGGGTTGGTAGTGAGCTCCTGGTGGGGCAAGGAGTCTTGGGACATGCCAACTCTTGAGAGAGGCCCTGAGTCACTTCATATTTGTCCAGTGACTTCTGACATGTATGGAGTCTATCACAACTCAGTGTTTACTTCATATGATTGTTGGGAACTTGGGACAGTGTTGCCTTTGCAGAAGTGTAAAGTCTTCATTCCTTAACATTTGTCACACAGACAAAGTCATAGAAGAAAGAAAGAAATCTTTTAGGAAGGAGGGAGAACTTGAAAAAATCAAACAAAAGCGGTACTTGGATTTTCTGGATATTCTTCTTTGTGCCAAGGTAAGAAACTTCAAAATGGCAATGCAATGGACAGTTTTTGCCATGTGGCATCAGTAGACACATGAACAACACTCACACTAACTATCCCACAATAGAATCTGAAGCATGACATCCAACCAAATGACAATAGTATATTTAGAGATAATATTGAGAGCTAAAAGTTAGATAACATTTAGCTGCTAACCAGCTCTAGAAGTAACTACACTGGCTTCCGTGTCTTCTACATTGGCTCTCTGGTTCTCCCTGTTCCCTTATAATACTTGATGATGTATTAGTTTGAAGTAGGGATGCATCTGGAACTGTACCAATCACACAGGAATCTTCCAGACTGGCTGTTTACTGCAGTATCCTGAAACCTTCGGTTTCCAGATGTTGTAAGCCTACAGCTCCTATGCCTCCAAGTCTGCTTAGCCATTGCTTGGGGATGACGGGAGTTGTAGACCAGCAACATCTCTGGGGATCCAAGGCTGAAGAAAATGGATTTATTGAGCATTCATGCTGATATGTTCACAGAAATTTTTTTAAAAAAATAAAATCTCTGTTATCCAGTGATCTGTTTAATGGGCATTCATCCTGATAAGTTGATGTGGAAGCTATACACCATTGCCTCCTAGTCAGGCTTTTGCAGTTTAAAACATTGAACCATTGGATTGTAGAGTTGGAAGGGACCCTGAGGATCATCTAGTCCAACCCCCTGCAATGAAGGAATAGGCAGCTGTCCCATATGAGTGACAGGATAGTGCAGAATAACTATAGTAATTATCTTTATTGCGGTCCAGCGACCCATAACATGGATTCAGAATAAAATACAGATTCATACAGACAACCCCCCAGGGATGGGAGACCGAAGCGTTATTTGTTTAGTCATAGGTATGTTGATCTTTGATTTGTATGACTTCTAAAAGAAACTTTGCCATGGCCACTGTGATATCATTGGACTTGTCATCCAGAATATATTTGGTATAGTAGGCTTCAGATTGACCTGGCCGATTTGCCAATACAGTAGTGGTTTAATCAATAGTTCCCTAGCTTGCAATAAAATATGCCTCATACAGTCAACATCCTGAGAGCATACACAGATCCTATTTTGATAAGGGATGCCTCTTAGTCTGCCATTTAGCACTTCTGATGGGAATACATTTAATCTGGCTTTGGTGAAGAGACGCTGATATGTTGGTACAGACAAATTTCTAAAATATGCAGGTGTCTGAAAATCGAACCCATAGTGAACTCCTACTGCTAATGGGCCACAGACAACATGAGATTGAGATCGGAGAACACTATGTGATATGTCCCAGAGCCTTTGCCTCAGAGATTCAAGGGCAGTATCATAGCACAGATGGTACAGGAGAGAAGGTGGCATACCAACCAAAGTGGCTTTTCTAACCATAATTTTCACCCATGAGCTGGTAAACTCCTTGTTGTTTAGGTATGGAAGTAACCCCTTCCCTAGGCCAAAGATTGAGATCTTGAGCCAGTATCTCAGGCCAGCCCACCATGCTTTAGTTGCTAGAGGACATTCACCTGTCTCTAAAAATAGTATTGCATTTGGAACACAATTTGGAACTTGTAGGAGGGACCGGAGAAACTTTGCCTGGAAGCCATTGAACCAGGAGAATGAGCCACTGAATCAGATGCTTGAGGCATAGAAGAGTTGAGAGACAGATTTTGCATTAAATACCTTAATGGCTGATGGAACATAATGGCCTCCCCTTGCATAAAGGAATCGAAGTTTAGCCAGTTTGCTTACCTCTACCTTTTGATAGGCGGTCTGCTGATGATGTTTCCAGGACTTGGAATGATGGAATAGAAGCCCTAGGTACTGGAAGAATTTGGTCTGCTCTAGTTTGTGACCATCCGGTACCCATTTACTCGGGGAGAATCTCTTCTCAAACACCAGGACTTTTGATTTTTCATAATTGATGAAAATTACCCATTACCAGAGCAGCAGCCTGAGCATTTCCTTAGTTGGTAGTTCAGGCCAGGTCTGGTTCGGGAGAGGATGGCCGCGTCATCCACATACAGCAAGACAGGGGTCTTTCTCGTCCCTATTTTTGGAAGATGGCCATCAGGGTCCATTAAGCTTGCCTCTAAGTCATTCAAAAACGAACTGAACAAAGTAGGGGCCAGAATGCATTCCTGTCTCACTCCCCTGTCCATCTCAATACAGTCCAAGAGCTGGCCCTGCAACCCACACCTAACCTGCAAATTGCTTCCACAGTACAGGGCTTTAATAAGATATCGGAGACGTTTATCCTTCAGTACTAGATGTAATTTGGACCATAGTTGGAATCTGGGGATAGAATACAGTAACTAAATTTTATATGAATAAAATTTTCCAACTGGAAGCACTCATTTACTTGATTATTTCTTCATCAGGGGTATAATAGAAAGAGCATGGGGGTATCTCAACTCTAGCAGCAAAAAGCATATGTAGGTGAAGAGTGATGAAGCCTTCCACCATCTGTAAATATTATACCCCTGATGAAGAAATAATCAAGAAAACTTTTTTAAAAGTTTTTTTTTAAAAAAAAAGTTTCTGAAGTCCTTTAATCGTGGTAATTTTTAAAATCCCTAACCATTTCTAACTCATCAAATAGCTAATCTCCTTTTTTCCCCTCTTCAGGATGAAAATGGTGTTGGGTTATCTGATGAAGATCTGCGTGCTGAAGTGGACACTTTCATGTTTGAAGGCCATGATACCACAGCCAGTGGGATCTCTTGGCTATTATATGCAATGGCCCAGAACCCAGAACACCAGCAAAGGTGCAGGGAGGAGATAAAGGACACTCTGGGAGATCGAGACACAATTCAGTGGTGAGACCTCTAACTCTGCTTTTTCTATACTTGTATGGCCTGTTTGGAGGGGAAGGATAATTGCTTTCTCATTCTAGAATTGGAAGATCAGTTTAATAGGCCAATCACAGAGACTCCTTTTTTTTCTTTTTTTTAATTAAAGTTTATTGTTTTCAAAAAGTACAATATAACAATACAGAAATAACGTCTTACAAAAAGCACACCCAAAAAGGAACATAAAGCACACACAAAAAAGAACATAAAATAAGACAGTCAAACCAACAGATAAACCCTCTCTTCCCCTCCCCCTTCCCCACCCGTCCACCATTCCCTCCCTCACCTAATTATATCATATTTCCCTATCGTATTTGTATTTCCATTGTCTCTACTAATTGAATATTGTTTAATTTAATAAAAATTATCTTTTAATCAAATCATTTTGTCGTTATTTGTCCTTAAAACTTATATTCTTTAGTTTACTATTAGTGTCGTTTAATTCAATTTAATTCCTCTTTCCATCAGGTCGTTTTGTCATTATTTATCGTTAAAGTTTGTATTCTCTTCTTTCTCAATATCATTGTTAGATAAGGCATGGGATAAGGAGGTGGGCCTAAAACCTACCTCTTGTATTTAATTTAAATTTTTCCGTGAACTTCCTGCCTTTCCCTTATGCATTTACCCGTCTTAACTTTGAACGTACACAACACAGTACATTTATCTAAGTCAATTATCCAATTTGTTCTTACGTCTTAGCGCACCAATATTCTATTATCAGAAATTTGTTTTTCTTCTCGCCCTTTTCTAAAACACAGAGACTCCTTTATCATTTCCCTTTTGCTCCTTTCTCACCAACAAACGCTTAGATCCCCAAGTTCTAAGTATGTTTACTTTCAAAAGATACAGGTGGAAGTTAGCAATTATTGAGTTTTTCCATTATTTCACCAACCTGGTATTATTTTATTATTTTGTCTATTTATGTACTTAAGTATTTATTTATTTTATATTCCGCCCTTCCTCCAATTATTACATGATAAGTCGGCAGGGATCCAGATTGGCTTCATCTTTTACATCCTTCTGTTTATGTGCTTCCAGCTTTGATATGTAATGAAAAGCTTCCTTATTTGGGGAAAAACTTGACTCATATACTTAGAACTCTGATAAAATCATAACATCTATTGAAATGAGTAAGTCATAACTAATTTAGCTCATTGATTTCAAAGGGACTAAAGCATCATTCTCCAACCAGGTGCCCTTCAGATGTTCTGGCCTACAACCATGCTAACTGGGACTGGAGTTGTAGTTCAAGACATCTGGAAGGCACCACATTGGTGAATGCTAGACTCAAATATAACTAACTGACTTTGGATCCAACCTACCATTTCCATGTCTAGAGACCTGTTTAGACATTCAGTATCTGCTGGTACTGCAGTGGCAAGGGAAAGTCAAGCCCATGTATCCTCACTATTCCTTTCATGTGTTCAGTACACCTAGGTACCAAATATCTGAATAGGGCTTAGGTCTTCTAGCCATCAACTCTATTAGAGCAATGATGTCACTGGAGATTTGTGATAGAGAGAGAACGAGAACACTGTAGTATATTTCTGACCCTTGCTACCTTGTTTGACCTGTTGCACAGCTGCTGAAAGATCCTATCATCTTAGTTGGAAAAGTTGTTGCTCAAATATGGTTTCATCTGAATTTTTCAGGGATGACCTGGGGAAGATTCCTTACACCACCATGTGTATTAAGGAGAGTCTCCGTCTTTACCCTCCAGTGCCTGCCATCTCCCGGCAGCTTAGTAAACCCATAACTTTTTGTGATGGACGCAGCTTACCTGAAGGTTAGTTCAGATTGGCCCCTTTCTGTTGGCCACAGTCTACCTTAGATTGAATAAAATATTTGACACAAGGTCTAGCCCTAGACCACAAGGGCCATCTAGTCCAACCCCCTGCCAAGCAGGAAACACCATCAAAGCATTCCTGACAGATGGCTGTCAAGCCTTTGCTTAAAGACCTCCAAAGGAGGAGACTCCACCACACTCCTTGGGAGCAAATTCCACTGCCGAACAGCTCTTACTGTCAGGAAGTTCTTCCTAATGCTTAGGTGGAGTCTTCTTTCTTGTAGTTTGAATCCATTGCTCCGTGTCCACTTCTCTGAAGCAGCTGTTGTGTAATCTCTAATTGTGTAGAATGTTTATGTGTGCCCTCTCAGAGATGTGACTAATATGTTCCATCAATTTGAGTAGGACATACATACAAGTCCATTTAGTTGGATCAGAACCATAAGCTCCTTCTGCCCCCAACATTGCTTCTTTCTCTTTGAAATGTTAGCTCTGAGATAGGTCTTTGGCATAGCTGCCAAGTTCTCCCTTTTTTTAAGGGAAATTCCCTTATGCTGAATAGGCTTCCTTGCGAGAAAAGGGAAAACTTGGCAGCTATGGTCTTTGGTAATAGAAATTGGAGTTCTTGGGAAAATCCAGAAATAAACGATAAATAGCAAGAACTCAGGCCAAAAGAGGATGGATTCCAAATAAATCTTCACAAGGTTTTGTTGATGTGATGCGGAGTTTAAATGGGAATCAATCCCAATGTTGAAGGCAAATAAAGGTAAATTTCAGTAAAAATCAGGACAAGGCCCTGTTTCGACTATTCTTCGTCAGCAAAGATTCACAGGTCAAAGTGTACCAAATATGTTTGCCTACAAACATATTTGGTACACTTTGACCTGTGAATCTTTGTTGACGAAGAATAGTCGATACAGGGCCTTGTCCTGATTTTTACTGGAATTTACCTTTATTTGCCTTCAACATTGGGATTAATTCCCGTTTAAACTCCGCATCACATCAATAAGACCTTGTGAAGATTTATTTGGAATCCATCCTCTTTTGACCTGAGTTCTTGCTATTTATCGTTTATTTATGGTCTTTGGTAATGGCAGTGCTTGGATTAATTGAAATTAATCATATTAACACTTTATTTTACAGGTTCCCTGGTGGCAATTAATATTTATTGTATCCACCGAAACCCTAGAGTATGGCAAGACCCAGAGGTAATAATTTGTAGTTACAGATAAACATCTGCAACTAGTTTCAGAGTTAGAATACATAGCTGGTGGATTTTAGCCAAACTGCATTTTAAAAATAATCTCAGCTACTGAGGATGTTGCCCTTCGAGTCAAACAAAGGGTTCATGCAGACTTTCCTTTGTGCCACACTTTCAAGGCACAGGTCAGTGCTATAAAGCTCCATTTCTGTGTATGTGTTTTTTGTCCTGGTGCTTTCCCTGGGAAAACCCATGCTTTACTGCTGAATTGGAGCAAATGGCAATCTGTGGGGAAACTGACTACCATTTCCTCCAATTAAAATGGTACAATGTGGGTTTTCCTAGGGAAAGTACCAGGACAAAACACAAAAAGAAATCACACAAAAAACACCTACTCGGATACAGAGCTTGAATGCCCAGACCTGTGCCTTGGAACATGGCACAAAAAGATGTCTGGATGAGTACCAGTTGCCGGGCAGCAATGGTGAGAGAGGGCTGTTGCCTTCAAAACCTGCCTGTAGGCTTCTCAAAGACATTTAGTTACTCTTTGGTCTGATCCAGCAGGCCGTTTATGTTTTGAAAGCAGAACTCTAGCATGAGTAAGAGAACAATTTGTAATCATGTCCCCCCCCCCTTGCCATTTTCTGCTAAAAAGAATCACTCCTAAATGCTTTTTGACTTAAAATAAAAAAATTCCTTCAGTAGCACCTTAAAGACCAACTAAGTTTTTATTTTGGTATGAGCTTTCGTGTGCATGCACACTTCTTCAGATACAGTGAAATGGGAGTCCCCAGGCACTTATGTAGAGAAGGGGTGGGGAGGGGTGGGGATGGGGAGGGGGGATCACTCAGAAGGGTGGTGGAAATGGGTGATTGACTGACTGATAGCTGTTGATGACTGTTGGTGTACAATTGTGTGCGAAATATGTGTACATAATGATAATGCAGATAACTTTTCAGGAGGACTCTTTTGTGTTAATGGTGTAGAAATGTGGAGAACTAAACTTAAAATTGGGAAACTGAGGGAAATGGTAATGGGCAGGTTTGTTTATGCCTTCTCTTACCCACATAAAATGTGGGGAGGATGGATGAGCAAGCAGGCCGGATGCTCCTGCTACTGCCCTGTTGCTTGCCACCAAAGGCAGATTTAGGGCTGTGTGGGTGGTGTGCATACACTGGGCACTGAGCAGAGGGAGCGCCCTCTCAAAGCCTGGTATGTGAGGTGCTGGGCTTTGGGAAAGAAGCATGAGACTCTTAAAGGGTCCTAGAGCACCCGAACCTCCTTCTCAAAGTCAGACGCCTCCTTACCTGGCTTTGGGAAGGCAGCGCAAAGGAAGGGCACCAAATGTTGGCCTTGCATAAGGACCATAGTAGCCAAGCCTGCCACAATTGCCAAAATGTTGCTGTTGTTACTGTTGCCAAAATGTGGGATGGGCATGCCACTGCTTCCATCCCCATGCTCTTCCTCTGCCACCACTGCACAACTCTACTTCCTGCTCACCTGCCAAGCCAATTGAGACAACTGGAGGAGGTGGGTCAAAATGACAAGGAAAGATGCAAGTTGGCGCAGGATGGTACCCTTCTACCTTCTTTCCACTTCCACTCTTCCTGTCCAGGGCCCTCAGCAGTAGTGACAGCAGTGGGTGGCCTGGAAATTGGGCCATTGGCCCAGAGACCTGAAGTTTGGATATTGGTGCATCCAAACCTATAATTGAAATTCTGGCAACCTTATAGGAAGCATCAAAGCATTTTAAACATATATGTCTTCAGACTGGGCCCAAGATTATATAAAAGCTTCCAGACTGTGAAACAAGACTATCAATTGCTAGAGATGCTAATAAAAGACATCTGCCTTCTTTTCCTTCAGGTGTTTGACCCCACTAGGTTCTCACCCGAGAAGTCATCTCAGAGGCATTCTCATGCTTTTGTGCCTTTTGCAGCTGGACCAAGGTGAGGATATAGACGGTTCATTGTCACGGTCTGATTTACTCTTGGCTTAATTAGGCAGCAAGGACTGTCATTAACACATTGAGGCATCTGAACTATGTCCTCGCTTCCAACAGGATATCCTCCAGGAGCCCCCTCCCTCCCTTCTCTTTGATCGATGGCTCTCTTTAACCCTTGTGAACCTACGAGCGTGAGCAGATTCATAGTGATATACTGCCCCTTCCTCTGACATACTTTCCTCTTTCTCAGTTGCTACCTGATACTCCTTATCAGTGTCTGTGCATTCTGCCAGCTCTGGCTCACTGTCCTGAGAAACTGTCTCTTCTTCTCTGACATGAGAAGCCAAGGAGGATTGAGGGGGGCTGAATTCAAACTGCTGTGGAGGAATGAGAGGTTCCTCGCTGCCTCTCCGAAGATCCCTGTCTCTGTAGATCTCTAGTTCGCTGTCCCCTTCTTCCTCCCCATCGTCGCTCTGGGGCGCCATGTCTCTGACATTCAGGCCAGATGAGTGAGAGGTGGCTGATGAACAATAGGGAGGAGAGGAAGAGGTTTGTCTATGGAGCCTGGTGGAGAAACTGTTACTGAGCTAGAAGTTCCATTGCCCCTGACCATTGGTCATAGTCATACTGCTTGAAGGAAGCTGGAGTCTAACAACATCTGGAGGGCCACAGGTTCGCCACCAGTGACCTAGTACATACTTGCAGGTGGCTACAGAAAGATTACATTGATTGTCACATATGAGTGATGTATTGCTACAGGAAGTAAAAAATAAAGCAGGGGCTTGGAAAGGGGCACGTATTTCTGTCCCACCCCTTCTGCTGGCTGGAGGCTACATCCTCAAGAGGCTTGACTTGCTTTTTGGGAGAAACCAAAGCTTTGGTAATGGGGAGACTATTGGGTTGTGGGTTGTTAGTGCTGTGAACCTTCCACTATTGTAAAAAACAACAACACATACCTCACATTGCAGAAGTGCCATAAGTATCCTGTGGCCCTCATTCCAAGGAAACCAATTCTGGAGCACATTCAGGAACCCCTGAAACCTTGCACCACACTCAAGGATTGGGGGATGCATTCCTGCAAGGTCCAAGGCTCCAAGAGGATTTGCGTTTCCTTGTTAATGGTTGGGAGTCTATCCAGACTGAAAGTTGGACTGAAAGGATTTTGACAGGCTGAGTCAGCATTTGCAGGTAAAGCTCCTGCATTATGATTAACTGTGCTTTTTAATAGATTTTCCTGATTTTTCTCTCTTCCCTCAGGAATTGTATTGGACAGCAGTTTGCCATGAATGAGATGAAAGTGGCCCTTGCCCAAATCCTACTCCGGTTTGAAATCTTGCCAGATTCAGCAAAGCCTCCTGTTCCGATCCCCCAGGTTGTTTTAAAATCTGAAAATGGGATACACCTGTTGCTAAAGAAACTCAGCTGATAGCATATACAATTGTAGGGTTGGAGAGGACCATGGGCCATCTAATCTAACCCTCTGCAATGCAGGAATTAAAAACCCCCGGCATATTTAAAGCAAGCTGTGAATCATTTGAAACTTCTTTGAGAGGAGGTGGGGTCTGATGGAGCATATTAGGAGAGTTAATGAAGTAAATGCTCAATTATGAAGAAGGAGCTCTGGGTCAGCCATGCCTCCATCCTCTCTCTCCAAAAACCCATCACCAGGACTACCTCCGAGTTCAAGAGGGCACCACTGCTACTGTGCCACTTCCAGGGGCATCAGACAGGTTCCCAGTCCCTCCAGAGTGTCTTCAGAACAGAGCTTTGACCCACCTAGACAGGAGTGGGTGGCATGGCAGTGCTGGGCTCCTTTGGGAAGAAGGGTGGGATATAAATTAAAAAAAATAAATGGAATAAATAAATGCAGTGGAGCTGGCCTGCTGGCTGAAACTCACAAATCATATCTAGTTTGCAGGGCCGTCTCAAGCAGGTCGGGCGCCCTGGCGCTGAGGCGCAGAGATCGCTCTGGAGCCCCCGCCCTCGCAGCGTGCAGTATGGCTTTCGCACGGCTTCGTCGCACAGCGCCCTCCCTCCTGGCCCGGCGCCCTGGCTCCCCGCGCCACTGGGACTATACCTAGAGCCGGGCCTGCTAGTTTGTATCTTAGTCAACAAAGTCATTGGCCATGCTTGAATATAGGAACACTGCAAGATATTGTAGCTAAACATGCTGAGTAAGGTTTAATGATTATCCTAATCACTTCCATTACTTCAGAGCCATTTCAAACATGCCAGGCAGACACATGGCACATGCCTCATCTATTTGTGCCAAGGAGTGGTCAGCACAGCAGGGCAGTGCCACAAAGCCACCCTCACAACATACGTTTTGCTGCTACTTACGGGGCAGCATTATGGCAAGGTTGCGAGTGTGCATCGTGGTGGGAGCAACAGATTAGCTCTGCCAATGGGGCTGCACAGTGCCAACCATGGTGCCTTCCTGCCCTGCCCAGGCACCATCCCAGTAAAGCATGCCATTTTCCTGGAAAAAGAGGTGCCAGAACTCACCATGAACACCTCCCTTGTTTGCTTATAATGGCAATGGCGCCCACATGAGAAGTGCTGGAACTGAGTTCTGGTGAATTCCAGCTGAAAAACAGCCCTGCCACTAAGTGGCAGCAATACCAGTGTTTAGATTGGCAGCCGCATGGCCTTGCTCTATTCCAGGCACGTCCAACAGGTAGATAGTGATCTGCCGGTAGATCACTGGACATGTGTGGTAGATCACTGGTAGATCACTGGTTCCCCCCAAAGCAGCTCAATATTTTTGCCCTGTACCCTCAAAAAACAGGGCTTTCCTCCTCCATAAAGATAGTTCAACAACTTTGACCTGAACCCCCAAAAGGGGGTAGATCACTGCCAGTTTTTAACTCTGTGAGTAGATTACAGTCTCTTGGGAGTTGACCACCCCTGCTCTACTCCATCAGCTACTCCTGCATGTTTTGCAAAATATGCAGGGATTTATGTAAAATGAACTATGGAAAGAGAAGAAGGGAAGTCATTGATATCTTAAGGATGTAAATTGCAAAACAGAAAACTTAATAGAAATTATATACAGAATGGTAAAAAGAAAAAGAAAGGAAACAAGGAATGAAAAGTAAAAAACAACCACATGGATGCTATGCCAGCAATGATAGCTTCAGCCTGCCATTCTCACCTCCAGCTAAATTCTTTTCATTCAAGTAATTACCTCGGCATGCATACTTTATTCATCATTCCCAAAAACAGCAGGCAACTGGATTTACCCCTGCAAACATGCCCTGATAAACATGTCTCAAGGTGTTCAATCAACAAAGAAGCAGAGCACTCTGTAGACCAGGGCCGGCTCTAGGTAGACCCCCGGTGGCGCCAGGGCACCAGGGCAAAGCCACGCAAAAACCATGCTGCGCCCGGCGGGGGCACCAGAGCAACCTCCGCCCCTCAGCACCAGGGCGCGCGGCCTGCTCGAGTCTGCCCTGCTGTGGACATAAAGTTTTCCAGTTTCATAGGGATTTCCCTACACTTTATTCACAACTGAATGGTGGCTGGTAACAGGGCCGTCTTCAGTATACCTGGCGCCCTGGCGCTGTGGTGCGACGGATCCCTCCGGTGCCCCCCCCCCGCCCTGTTTCCCAGGGCGGCGGGCGGGCGAGCGCAGCACGGCTGCCGCCTGGAGGGCCGGCACCCTGCGCCACCTGGGGCTGCCTCCGCCACGCCTCTCCGCGGGCACAGTGGCCGCAGCGGCGCCCCTGGTGGCCTGGCACCCCGCGCCACCGGGCCCAGGCCTAGAGACGGCCCTGGCTGGTCACACAACATTCAGTCAGTTTTCCGTTCCTTATTGAGAAATGCAATTTTACAAAGAGAGACCCAACATCCCACTAGGAAAGTCAGAGAATCCCTTACCATGTGGACATGGCCATATAGTCAGTGGCTGGGGGGTCATGGGAAACTCCTAAAACCCTTGTCAGATATAGCTGGATGGCTTTCAGAGCCAGGCAGGTGAAGATCAACGCCACAGTCCAATAGAAAAACTGAGGAGGACTCCCCGGTAGCCAGGACCATAAGGCACTGATTACAATTTCCATCACCAGCTGCCTGCTGCTTGCTTTGCTCCAGCATCTAGATCAGGCATCCCCAAACTTCGGCCCTCCAGATGTTTTGGACTACAATCCCCATCCTCCCCCACCACTGGTCCTGTTAGCTAGGGGTCATGGGAGTTGTAGGCCAAAACATCTAGAGGGCCGCAGTTTGGGGATGCCTGATCTAGAATAAGTCCTGAAAACTTTCTGGCTTGCTTGTCTTTGCTCTGTGTGCTGTGTCAAAATATCAGATCAACCTTTTGACAGCTGGTGCTGCTGGAATTTGGAATTGCTCAAACCTCCACCCACACGCTCTAATTAGTTCTACCTGCTGGGCACTGAATCTTCCCCTTTCCCCCACTTCAGAGCTGGATCCAGATCACTGTTATTGGGAAATGTTTTAAATGTGGATGTAGTCTATCTTGATTTCAGCAAGGCCTTTGACAAGGTGCCCCATGATATTCTTGTAAAGAAGCTGGTAAAATGCGGGCTAGACAATGCTACCAGTCAGTGGATTTGTAACTGGCTGACTGACCGAACCCAAAGGGTGCTCATCAAACTACAAGAAAGAAGATTCCACCTAAACATTAGGAAGAACTTCCTGACAGTAAGAGCTGTTCGGCAGTGCAATTTGCTACCAAGGAGTGTGGTGGAGTGTCCTTCTTTGGAGGTCTTTAAGAAGAGGCTTGACAGGCATATGTCAAGAATGCTTTGATGGTGTTTCCTGCTTGGCAGGGGGTTGGACTGGATGGCTCTTGTGGTCTCTTCCAACTCTATGATTCTATGATTCTATAATCAACTGTATGCAGGATGGTTAAGTCTCCCATCAGAAACTGAAGTCTTTATACCAGTAGCCTCAAATTCCCCAATAGGGATAGGGGACATATTTGATTCACTTTCCTTTTTTTTTAAAAAAAAAAAAATCATTTTTATTAAATTTTCCACTTTAACCATCCAATCATATCCCAAAATATACAAATTATACAAATACCAATTAATCAATTAATCCAAATATTCTGCCAAATTATAAAAATTTAACAGGACTTCCCTTGCTTCAGATTTGGAGGGTCTGATCACCTTATAGTTTACTGCATTTCTAATCAATATACAGTAATCAAAGTCATTTCCAATAATTCTGCTGTTATCCTTTTGTCTTTTCTTTCACAGCCTCTGAGTTGTTCCAGCAAGCGAGTTTAACCAAGCAATATATGATTCTGTGGGGATTTTATACCTATGATTCCCTTCCATAGGTTTGCAATATCTCCTCACACGCTGATATTTTGCCAAATCAGTCCAATAAAACCCTTGATCAGTTTCTGCCTGTGTGGCTTTCAGAACCACACAGGTGAAGATCAACACCACAGTCCAATAGAAAAACTGAGAGAGACTCCCCAGTAGCCAGGATGACAAGGGATTGATTAGATTCTCCATTGCCAGCTGCCAGCTGCTTTGTTTTGCGCAGTATTGAGAATAAGCCCTGAAAAGTTTCTGGTTCTGTTGGCAGTGCTGTCTCAAATTACCAGAACAACTTTGTGGCCTCTGGTGCTGTAGTTATATGGGAACTGCTTGAACCTCCACCCAAACGGTCTGATTGGTTTCCCCCCTGTGGGCGCTGTATCCTCACCTTTCCCCGCCTTCAGAGCTAGATCCAGATCACTGTTATTGGGAACTGTTATTATATTAGCTGCATGATGCAGGGTGCTTAAGTATTTTATGAGGGGAACTATCTCGTACATCCAGAATTACCTGATATTCAAAGAAGATACCACAGTAGCCTCAAAGAGGACTGGTACAGAGAAGGACACTTGAGGCAGATTTTAAACTTCTCATAGGGAAGAAGACATTCTTTGACTTTTACGTTTACCTCTTATTTTGTTCAATGTTTCTACTGAGCAAGTGCCTCCAGTTTGAATAAATGTTGTCAGCCAACCCCTGCTTGAATTGGGCTTCCCTCATCATCTGCATGGATTGAACGCTAGACTTCTGGAAAAGGGTCTATCTAGCCAGAGGCATCCCAGTCTCCCCCCGGGAACTGAAGTCTTTATACCAGTAGCTGAAAATCCCCCAATAATGATAGGGGGCCTATTTGATTCAATTTCCATTATTTTTTTTTTGAAGCAATACACAATCTCTGAAACGATACAAGAAACAAAGCGCATTATTCAAAACTGGCCCTTCTCCGAATTTTGCAGTGTTGTTCTCCAACATACACTGAGGTAAATGGTGAAAATGAAATTGAACAATATATTCTATTAATGACATTGCTTTGCAAAATATATGCATATTAGACAAAATTACATACATTTGTAGGCTAGGAAAAATTGGCACTAATATTATGGGTTTTCATGAGGACAGAGTGCCAAGTTTCAGCCTTCTTCCACCTTGGATCCCCAGATGATGTTGGATCACAAATCCCATAATCTTCCACCCTCTTATTCAATGGGCAGGGATGATGGGAGCTGTAGTCCAACAACATCTGGGGGCCCAAGGTGGAAAAGAGCACTGTTCTAGGTTTGGTTGGAGGAAGTTAGCAGCTTGGAGCTATTCAAGGCCCTGTTACTGGACTAAGCCATGGGCTCCCAGCTGAAGTTAGGTTAGCTCAAGAAAGGAAAAAAATACATGGGTTAGATCTAAAAAGTGTCTCCTTTTTCTATAAAATTATTGTTTTATTCATATGTTAGTGTGTGTAAATTTAGATTGCTTGGTTGACCTTTTAAAAATGGATAATATATTTCCATAAGTTGTACAAGAAGTCAATATGACAATTTTTCTTATTTGCAACTTCTAGATTTATTATATTCTTCTCTTATCACAGTGATTTATATTCCATAGTTCAGGAAATAAATATTTCTAAGAAGGCTTACAATTAAATTACACATTACAACAAATATTTTTTTACATATTTAAAAAGTCTTCAGGACCCTTCCCACAGAACAGTTCATGTGAGATCAGCAACAAGGAGGGGACATGAGAAATTCCAAAAGATCAGGATTTCTCCCTGTATGGTCCTTGAAAGAACAATAGTCATGACCTATTTATTATTAAGCAGGCTGATCCATACTTTGTTTCATTAAAAGAACAAACCCCAAAGTCGACAATGTAAAACATACAAAAATTAAAATCCAGGCATATTTGTAAATAACCGAAGCTCCTCTGCAGTGGACAGGTTCAATAGGCACAGGAGATAGTTTGCCATAAAAGCACAGCAAGGGAGCAAAGAATTCATGACAACTAAATATCCTCTATTCCTCTATTGTCTTTCAGGGGCAAATACTTATCTGAAATCATTAACAGGGCCTTGCCTGGATAATGATTTGCTACCATCTTCTGGTAGATATTTGCTCAACTAGTCTGATAGGACTGAAATGAAGAGAGCTGCTGGTGAGCTAAGATAACTCCTGGTCTATCACTGTTTGGGGAGGTCCCAGGAAAAGGAAAATTAACAGTTGTCACTATTTGCCACTGTGTGAATTTTTCCAAGAAGGTAACTTATTTTAAATGTCACAGAAGGGGATTCATTCTTGACCACATAATGTGATTTCATGATTAACAGTAGGAATAGGGCCACTTTCCTAAGTCCAGCCCCCCAAATGAAGGTGACAGCCCCTGCCCCATACATAATGTTCTTAATTAGAACATTAAAGTGTAATGGACAAAGGTAGGAACTCAAATAAGTGATGCTCAAAGTAAATACTTTGAAACCAGTGGACTTAAGTTAATCCAGTACATTTATTTCAATGATTCTACTCTGAATATGGTCTGCAGGGCCGGCCCTACTGCCAGGCTGGGTGGCGCAGGGCGCCACGGCGCCAGCCCGCCCGCCGCGCAGCAGCGTCCTCGGCACCTGCACTGTGCACTGAGCCCGGCTGTGCACAAATGGGGCGCCGGGGGGGGGGGCGCAGGGATCCATCGCACCACGGCGCCAGGGCGCCAGAGGTACTTAAGACGGCCCTGATGGTCTGTTAGGATAAAAGGAAGCATGTTGGGTTGAGAATGTAAAAGCGATGACTGAACATTTTTATTGCAGTAATAGCTGACTGAAAATACTGAAAGAATCTATATTTGGAAATCATGCTGTATTTTGAACCAGTTTCTGTATGCCTAAAGAGGACAACAATTCCCTTCAGAAGAAAAGCAGAAGTGCACTGCATAATATCCATGGTGCCTACCAATATTTATTGGCAGGAATTGAGAGTCCTGAAGCAAGTGTAACCATCAGTGGAGAGCTTTCAGCTTCAGATATATCCCATTCATGGACTGGGTGACAATTTGCGGCATGGGAATCGGGAGGTTGGCAGGATCAGGCAAAAGCTCAAAGCGCAGGAGTGTCAGGGCAAGAGCAACCTTCATTTCATTCATGGCAAACTGTTGTCCAATGCAGTTCCTGAGTAGAATAAAGGGCAACATTATATTACAAACAGAAGAGCATTCTGGAGATGGTCAAATCAGTGCATTTTTTGATGTTGCTCCTTCACTTTTAGATTTCCCTTCTCAGAAATGAATGTCTGTCACTATCTTTGTTCTCCTTTCTATGCCCCACCCTTCTAGGCATTTGAGCATATATCGTTTTATGCTGGCAATTTTTTCTGCTTTGCTGTAATATGCATTGTCAATTATTTTTATTGCATTTTCTAGCATTTCAGTGTTTTAATTCCAAAGCTGTTCTGAGAGGTTCAGCTAGGAAGCAGCTGATACATAAAAGTTATAAACAGAACAGTAATTAAATGCACTTAGGCGAGGCATAGGATGTGGGTGGCACTGTGGGTTAAACCACAGAGCCTAGGGCTTGCTGATCAGGTCAGTGGTTTGAATCTCTGCGACAGGGCGAGCTCCCGTTGCTCAGTTGCTGCTCCTGCCAATCTAGCAGTTTGAAAGCACGAAGTGCAAGTAGATAAATAGGTACCGCTCCGGTGGGAAGGTAAACGGCGTTTCCTTGTGCTGCTCTGGTTTGCCAGAAGCAACTTAGTCATGCTGGCCACATGACCCGGAAGCTGTACACCAGCTCCCTCAGCCAGTAAAGCGAGATGAGCGCCGCAACCCCAGAGTAGTCTGCGACTCGACCTAATGGTCAGGGGTCCCTTTACCTTTAGGCCAGGATTGGCAAACTTGGCCCTCCAGATGTGTTGGTACTACAACTCCCATGATCCCTAGCTAACAGGACCAGTGGTCAGGGATCATGGGAGTTGTAGTCCCAAAACTTCTGGAGGGCTGAGTTTGCCTATGTCTGACTTAGGCAGAGGAAATATTAATCCTAAAAAGTGAATCCAGGTATTGATTTACAAAGATCTGAAAATATTGGGTATCCAATAGGGTTCAGACTCATCCACAATTTTATAAGCCTTGAACACAGTTGTGTCTTTCATGGAAGATTAATATCAAAGTCTCCTGTTATGGGGGGAACAGTGCAAAGTATAGGTGAGAAAATATTTACCTTGGCCCTGCAGCAAAAGGCAAGAAAGCATATGGGTGGCGATGCTTTGAATTTTCTGTGGAGAATCTTAGAGGATTAAATTCCTACAACAGAAAATAAGTCATGGAATTTTGGATTAAAATGGCAACTGATATAGTGGCTGAAAGAGCTAAAAGAAAAAAAAGGACAGTCACAAAAAAGAATACTGTTCTATACCCACTTACCAGGTCATTGAGCTCCATGGGTCTATGTTCTATATAGGATTATAGGATTGCACGCTTAGCAATATGTTTTCCCCAATGTAATCTGAAGGAAATTCCTTCACATCATTAAATGCTTGGGCCACATTAGTGTGGATGTTATTAAAACTGTAAACAGCCATTGGGGTGTCTGTGTCTGACCAGCAACTAACCCGCAGGGGTTAGGAGGGAAATGCTAACCTCCCCCCCCCCCCCGCTGTGGTGCTGATGTTGCTCCTGAAGTTGCTCTGTGAATGGAGAGGAAAACCTTCACAGTTTATGGAAACAGCACTTTAGACAGCAAATACCAGCCCAGGTGTGCATGTGGAATTTTGGCAGGACACTTCCATAAACCCTATTCTGGATTAGAAATGTGTCCTGGATCAGGATTCCTCTGTACTCCTTTGAAAATCCATCACAAGCATCAATAGAAGATTATCTCTTAAAAGTAACTATTCAACCATTGTCAGAGGGGCACAGAAATTACATAAACCAACCAATATCTTTAGAGGAAGTACAAGAAGCAATAAAAATAAAATAAAACCAGGAATGTTTTCAGGGCCTGATGGACTCCCAGGAGAATACTATAAAGTTTTTAAAGTAGAATTGTAACCATGGCTAACTAAGCTCTTTAACACAGTGCTAGAGGGTGGGCAAGCTTGACACACGTCAAAATGAATTTCAATATTTATGTCCGAGAAACACTCCACTAAACATGATTCATATAGGCTGGTTGCTTTAATAAATGTAGAAGCGAAACTATTCACAGCTGTGATGCTTAAGAGATTAAGTGTTTTCATAGGTCAATACCATAGCTGCCAAGTTTTCCCTTTTCTCGCGAGGAAGCCTATTCAGCATAAGGGGAAATCCCTTTAAAAAAGGGATAACTTGGCAGCTATGCAATACATCACCACATTAAACAGGATTTATACCCTCAAGGAATATATCAGACACAACGTAATCTATGACTTGCAGCTACGAAATACTCAGGGGACATTAATTCCACTTGATGTCTTTAAAGCATTTGATAGTGTTGAATGGTCATATTTGAAACTCTTACTTTCTAAATTACAATTTGGAAAAGAAATTCTTCACATGATTCAACAAATTTATTCAAAACCTTCAACTATAATTACAGTAAATGTATATGATGCTGCTCCAATAAACCTCAGCATGAACACCTGCCAAGGATGCCCTCTGTCGCCACTGCTATTTGCAGTAGCAATAGAGACCTTAGCTATACAACTACATGCAGATGCCTGTGTGAAGGGAGTGAAAACAGGAAACATTGAACATAAATTAATATGTTTGTGGGTGCCACGTTGAACCAATTGCTGTGGGTGCAAGATCCAATTGCTGTGCTTCAGTCTTTGAAAGAACATTTAGAAAGTTTTTATCTAGTTGCAGGATTGCAAATTAATTATGCAAAATCAAAAGTACTACCAATTAATTTGACAGAGACAGTTCAAACACAGCTGACAGAAACGTCAAATATAAAGATAGTCCATGGAGGATTTAAATACGTCGGGATAACCTTAACAGTTGATCTCAAACCACTAAATTGAAAAATTATAAGTCCCTGCTCAAAATGATAAACAAAAAAAACCTGTCCAAATGGAAGCAGACACGTCTTAGCTGGCTAGGCCCTACCACAGCTATAAAAATGTCAATTCTACCAAAATTATATTTCCTGTTTCAGGTTTTACCAACATACATCTCTCCTGCTACGCTTTTAAAAATGGCAAAACAAATTGTTTTCTTTTATTTCATTAGAAAAAAGAGCCAGACTCAGTCATCAAATCTTATTTAGACATAGGAATAAAGGAAGGGGGCTAGGAATATCCAATCGTGGACCATACTACAGTTTTCCAAATTAAATCATTGATACCTCTCATTAAAGGCAAAGTAAATCTAAAGAATTAATTTCCTTCCTGTTCACAATAGCCAGACTAGTTATTGTCCAATGATGGAAGGAAACTTCTAAAAAATAATAATAGAGGCTTGTGTTAATAACATCTGGGGCATTGCTCTCTCAGAATGCCTCACATACCATGGGTGATTAATCAAAGGCATCTCCAAAAAAGATACATTTAACATGATCTGATCTCCCTTTTTCTCTTTTATTGAAGGAAGGAGAACAGGATATTTTAATGCCACCATCATCACAGAGGTGTCTATGGAGGGGATATATTAATTGAAAATGTATTGTATTGTAACTTTTGAATAAATGTCCCTCTATTTAATTAACTCATATGTTCATCATTCTGTTCATAAGCAATTCTATACAGGGAAAAACTAGGTCTGATATCGGAGCTGTGTGCAGATATATCTAATTTTTTTCTTTTTGCCAACAGCGGCTAGCAGGGAAGGGATTTGGATCAGAGTCATGGTATATGGATGAGAAGGAATTTAGCTCTATAAGTGTGTGTGTGTGTGTGCGTGCGCGCGCACACACACACTGAAGTCTCTCTCTCTCATGCACATACTGTGGAGCTGGTATTATCCTCATGGAGAAACACAGCCATCAGTTGTGCTTATATGTTTCTGCTCCACACCTAATACCATATCAGGGGATAGATGATTTGGCATTAGGCCATTGATAAGCGGCAATGGACTAAATCAGCCTTGCTTAGCTTGGTGCCCTCCAGATATTGCTGGACCAGAACTCTCATCACCCCAGCACAAGGCTCATGGTCAATAAGCTGTAGCCCAAACACCTGGAGGGGAACTAGTTGGAGAAAGTTGGGATAAAACTCCCCTGCAAATTGGAATACTTGTAGAGGAGCTAAATTAAAACAAGCAACAAGCTAGTAAAACAAACCATTGAGATAAATTAGCACATCTAGGACTACAGATGTGTACATTCGTAAACACAAAGCACTTTATATGCATTATAACACTGTGACACAAGATGGTGCTGTGGAGTCCTGTCTGTCTCAAATGAGAATTCCCTGAGTGAAGTATACGACATGTTTAACTGAATTGCTGTCTAGATCCAGCTCTAATCACTTGCAGCAGTGTGGGTGTGACAAAGAAATTGTTAATCATTTGGCCTTTCTTCCTTAAAGAATTTTTTGTGTTCCTATCAATTGTTCTGATGTTCTCTGCTCTCCTTTACTCCAAACACATTAGTCTCACCAGAAAGGTCTTGTTTAGCCCTTTATCCTTTTATCATTTATCCGGGGGGCACTGTTATGCAGTGGTTCTGCTCCTTCCTCCTGGGCTGTGTTCAGAAAGAGGTATAGGGGAATGAGTGTTCAGACCCCTGGGTTCTCACTTGTTCTCTCAGGGTTCTGTCCTCTCCCCCATGCTTTTCAACATCTATATGAAGCCGCTGGGAGAGATCATCAGGGAGGGTTGGGCTGGGTGTTCATCAGTAGGCGGATGATACCCAGCTCTACATCTCTTTTAAATCAGAACCAGTGAAGGCAGTGAAGGTCCTGGGTGAGTGCCTGGGGGCAGTTGGAGGATGGATGGCGGCTAACAGATTGGATTTGAATCCTGACAAGACAGAAGTACTGTTTTGGGGGGACAGGGAGCAGGCATGTGTGGAGGACTCCCTGGTCCTGAATGGGGTTAACTGTGCCCCTGAAGGACCAGGTGCGCAGCCTGGGAGTCATTCTGGACTCACAGCTGTCCATGGAGGCGCAGGTCAATTCTGTGTCCAGGGCAGATGTTCACCAGCTCCATCTGGTATGCAGGCTAAGACCCTACCTGCCGCAGACTGTCTCGCCAGAGTGGTGCATGCTCTAGGCCTTTGACAAGGTGCCCCATGATATTCTTGTAAAGAAGCTGGTAAAATGTGGGCTAGACAATGCTACCATTCAGTGGATTTGTAACTGGCTTACTGACCGAACCCAAAGGGTGCTCATCAATGGCTCCTCCTCATCCTGGAGAGTAGTGACTAGTGGGGTGCCACAGGGTTCTGTCTTGGGCCCAGTCTTGTTCAACATCTTTATCAATGACTTGGATGATGGGCTTGAGGGCATCCTGAGCAAGTTTGCAGATGACACCAAATTGGGAGGGGTGGCTAACACCCCAGAGGACAGGATCACACTTCAGAATGACCTTAACAGATTAGACAACTGGGCCAAAGCAAACAAGATGAATTTTAACAAGGAGAAATGTAAAGTACTACACTTGGGCAAAAAAAATGAAAGGCACAAATACAGGATGGGAGACACCTGGCTTGAGAGCAGTACATGTGAAAAGGATCTAGGAGTCTTGGTAGACCACAAACTTGACATGAGTCAGCAGTGTGATGCAGCAGCTAAAAAAGCCAATGCAATTCTGGGCTGCATCAATAGGAGTATAGCATCTAGATCAAGGGAAGTAATAGTACCACTGTATTCTGCTCTGGTCAGACCTCACCTGGAGTACTGTGTCCAGTTCTGGGCACCACAGTTCAAGAAGGATACTGATAAGCTGGAACGTGTCCAGAAGAGGGCAACCAAAATGGTCAAAGGCCTGGAAACGATGCCTTATGAGGAACGGCTTAGGGAGCTGGGTATGTTTAGCCTGGAGAAGAGAAGGTTAAGGGGTGATATGATAACCATGTTCAAATATATAAAAGGATGTCATATAGAGGAGGGAGAAGGGTTGTTTTCTGCTGCTCCAGAGAAGCGGACACGGAGCAACGGATTCAAACTACAAGAAAGAAAATTCCACCTAAACATTAGGAAGAACTTCCTGACAGTAAGAGCTGTTCGGCAGTGGAATTTGCTGCCAAGGAGTGTGGTGGAGGCTCCTTCTTTGGAGGTCTTTAAGCAGAGGCTTGACAGCCATCTGTCAGGAATGCTTTGATGGTGTTTCCTGCTTGGCAGGGGGTTGGACTGGATGGCCCTTGTGGTCTCTTCCAACTCTATGATTCTATGATTCTATGATTCTAGTTATCTCCTGCTTGGACTACTGCAATGCAATCTACATCAGGCTAGCTTTGTAGGTGACCCAGAAACTGCAACTATCCATAATGTGGCAGCTAGACTGGTGACTGGGAATGGTGGCCGAGACCATATAACACCAGTCCTGAAAGACCTACATTGGCTCCCAGTAAGTTTCCGAGCACAATTCAAAGTGTTGGTGCTGACCTTTAAAGCCCTAAACAGCCTCAGCCCAGTATACCTGAAGGAGTGTCTCCACCCCCATCATTCTGTCCGGACACTGAGGTCCAGCTCCGAGGGCCTTCTGGTGGTTCCCCGCACTGCAAGATGTGAGGTTACAGGGAACCAGACAGAGGGCCTTCTCGGTGGTGGCGTCCACCCTGTGGAACGCCCTCCCTTCGGATGTCAAGGAGATAAAAAATTACACAACTTTTAGAAGACATTTGAAGAAATCCCTGTAGTGGGTTTTTAATGCTTGCTGTTTTTATTATGTTTTAATATATGTTAGCCCCTTCATGGATGCTTTTGAATTATGGTGCTGGAGGAGACTCTTGAGAGTCCCATGGACTGCAAGAAGATCAAACCTATCCATTCTTAAGGAAATCAGCCCTGAGTGCTCCCTGGAAGGACAGATCGTGAAGCTGAGGCTCCAATACTTTGGCCACCTCATGAGAAGAGAAGAATCCTTGGAAAAGACCCTGATGTTGGGAAAGATTGAGGGCACTAGGAGAAGGGGACGACAGAGGACAAGATGGTTGGACAGTGTTCTCGAAGCTACGAACATGAGTTTGACCAAACTAAGGGAGGCAGTGCAAGACAGGAGTGCCTGGCGTGCTATGGTCCATGGGGTCACGAAGAGTCGGACACGACTAAACGACTAAACAACAACAACAATATATGTTAGAAGCCACCCAGAGTGGCTCAGGAAACCCAGCCGGATAGGTAGGGTGTAAATAATAAAATTTATTATTATTATTATTATTATTATTACTATTATACCTCAGGATTGTCCCAAACCTCAGGATTTCTGTGAAGACCATAAATATCCAATGCAGTTAGAAAGCCTGTGGAAAAAACAGACACATAATGTGGTCCATAAAAGGTTAGCCACCCTTGATGGAAGTTTAAGAGAAAGTGGAATTAAATAGTGAAGACAGGGTAAGAATGAAGGTGCCAGAGGAAGGGACGAGTTCAAAAGAAGTCTGCAGAATGGAGAGAGGGAAAGCCTACCTTTTGGTAAGGTTCGTCCATCAGCAAAGGTCACAGGTGAATTCAGTTCTCGTGCTATAATAGGTACTGGAGGATAAAGCCGAAGGGTCTCCTTAATGCACATGGTGCTGTACGTCATCTTTCCCAAGACGTCCCTTAAAGACACAGCCCAAAATTACTGGAGTTAAGTCGCATAAGGTTTTGTTAAGATGAAGCAAAAAAGGAGACAGAGTGGAATCTACTATTTAAGCTGTCCTTGCTCAATACAAGGGATGGAGGGAGGGGAGAAATTTGATTCAGTTCACATTTAAAGGTGAACTTATCTAGCTCACACTTTCTGGAACAAGATGTGAACTGAAACACAGCCACGCTTCAAAACCTGCATTTCTCCAGCCAAATAACATGTGCAAAAATGGACATTCTAGTTGTAAAGTGTACAAGAAGATGCATATATTAGTGAATAGTGCCATGGTCGGATCCCTTCCTGGTGCAACTGGACTTCTCCGCAACCCTTGCCCTTTGCAGGGAGGTGGGACTGATTCGGATGGTCTACCCCCACCACTTAATGGATCCAAATGGTTTCCAGAGAGTGGTAGGGGATGCTTTATCCCATGTAATGGCCTTTCAGCTGATTCCCTGGTGGCCCGCTGGAATGTGGAGTTAACCAGGGCTATAGACTGTCTGGTTCCGAAGCACCCTCCCCAATGGCATGGAGCCTGGACAGACCCATGGTTTATTTTTCCTGGAGCTGAGGGTGATGAAACAATTGCCAAGATGGCTAGAGCACTGGGGGTGGAAAACTCACTCTGAATATGACCGGACATGGACACGGGTTAGAGCTCAACATCGAGCCTACCAAGTGGCAATAGTGATGGCAAAGAGGACCTTCTTCACCGCCTCTACTGCATCTGCAGAAAACAGCAGCAGGAGACTCTTTCAGGTGGCTCGCAATTTAGCGGAACCACCTGTGGCATCAGGGCCTGGTAAGGACCCCAAGATTTCCTACAATGATTTTGCAAAGTTTTTTTGGAGATAAAGTTGCTCAGATTCAGAAAGAGGTAGACTCCACCTTGGGAGCATGGCCGGGGCAGGAGAGTGCTAGATACCAAGGAAATAAACAACAATTTGACTTTTAGAAGACATCTGAAGGCAGCCCTGTTTAGGGAAGTTTTTAATGTTTGATGTTTTATACTGTTTTTAAGCTGTTGGGAGCTGCCCAGAGCGGGTGGGGAAACCCAGCCGGATGGGCAGGTTATAAATAATAATTTATTTTTATATTATTATTCTGAATATATTCTGTGCTTTTAGGGCTGTTTTTAACAGGTTTTTTTATTTTTAGCTGTATCTTTTTAAATTTATGTCATTTGTGTCCTTGTGTCCTGTGCTAAGAGAAAGAAGAGGAGGAGGAGGAGGAGGAGGAGGAGGAGGAGGAGGAGGAATTTGGACTTGATATCCTGCCTTTCACTCCCTTTAAGGAGTCGCAAAGCGGCTAACAATTTCCTTTCCCTTCCTCCCCCACAACAAACACTCTTTGAGGTGAGGGAGGTTGAGAGACTTCGGAGAAGTGTGATTAGCCCAAGGTCACCCAGCCAGCTCCTTGTGGAGGAGCGGGGAAGCCATCCCAGTTCACCAGATTATGAGTCCACCGCTCTTAACCACTACACCACGCTGGCTCTCTTTAGAAACAAGTTAAATAAAAAAATAAAAATGAGATATGGCATACAATCCTACATTTTATTATCGGAAATCAAACCAGATGTTCTAAAAATCATGTAGGGAGCATACATGGATAGAGGAGGCATCCCTCTTTAGACGTTATCCCTCAGGACATTAGGGACCAGGAATATGGGTGAGACATTGGGCCTATCTATTGCAACTGTCTTACCTCTTCATCTGTCTGCTCCAATTCCAGTTTAAGAACATTAGAAGGTAGGAGAAGGACCTTGTAGTTGCAGCACCCTGGTGAGACTATATTTGTTTAAATTCTAAGAATTGCTATTCAGTTTGCATCTCTACATACGGTATAAATTTTCACATGCCAAACTTATATAAATCAGTGAGATATTTTTTGTGATATATTTCATTCCTTTATTATTTTTAGGCAATGCGGACCTGACCACACTAGCTACAGTATATGAGTGTAACAGCAATAACAGTGATTTAAATGTAGAAATAGAAATCAGAGCTTCTCTTTCTACACTATAGGATTGGCCCATCTTTCCTGAAACTTAAGCAAGCTGAGGCCTCTGGTCACACTGCTTTGATCCTAAAGTACTCTGTAATATTGTTCTCTCTCATCTTCTCTTAATTCTTAAGAAGCCTCATAACATGACCCAGGAAATACACATTTAAAGATAAACAAGAATTTAGTCTGACCATTGAATATCCTCCTGTTGCCCAAGAAGCTCCATGATCTCCTCTCTGCATCTCTGCTGATGCTCAGGGTTCTGGGCCATACAATAAAAGAGCCAAGAGATTCCACTAGCTGTGGTATCATGACCTGCAGACATGAATGTGTCCACTTCTGCACGTATGTCTTCATCCGACAATGGATTTCCATTTTTATCCTAACCGCACGGAAAACAGTGTTTTATACAATTTGTGAGATCTAATATTTAAAATCCTCCAATACTGTCCTCCTTCTCACAGCTCACCCCAAAACCTTTCAAAAAAGGGGAGGTGCTTCAGAAAGCAGTTTGCCAAACTGCTCTCTGAAGCACCCCCCCCATTAAACAGCTCACCTGGGCCACCTGCCACCCATGATGCTTGCTCACTCATGTGTCTACCCGCCATTCTGCCATCCTGCTGGACTTGACATGGCCACCTGTCAGCAGCCACACAAACTGCAAGTGTGATGACAGCCTTACCATTTTATGTATATATTACAGACCATGGGAGTTTTCCTTGGGCTATGTCATCTGAACCGATTAGTGATGGCTGGAAAAGCCCTTAGCAATATAGCATGCATAGGTGCATTATTTTTGCAATGTTCACCTTTGCACAAAGAAGAATATCCAGGAAGTCCAAATGCCTCTTCTTCAGAATCTTTTCAAGCTCTTTCTCATTCTTGAGGGAATCCTTCCTCTCTCTTATTACCTTCTCTGCATTGAAGACATACAGTATGAAATGAATAAAGCTATGCACAAGAGGCAAGCAAATATATTTAGACTGTGTTATGCTTGTGGTAACAAAGCCTTTTATTAGCAGAGCTCTGAAAAGGAAGCTTAGGATGATCAGTAGCTTAAAGAGCTAAACGGTCTCCAGTCCAAATTTCAGTCCACAGTTGGGAGCATTAAGGCTTCCGAATGCTGTTTTCTGGGAACCACAGGAGGGGAGATTTCTCTTGTGTTCAGGTTCTGATTCCTGGTTTCCCACAGAAGTTGTTGCCAGAAAGAAAAGATAACATACCTGTGTGATGCTGGGCTATTTTGCAAGCTTTGTAAAACTGACGTCCTTTGGAGGTCAACCAGTAAATGAGATCACTGTGATAAAATGGTGTTTTCATTCTCTGATTAATGAGGTAGTTGAGATCAAATACAGTCTGAATGTAGGAATTATTGCTGTGAACAGTGAGAAAGTAGAAACCAATATATTCACAGAATATACACAAAAACCTACACAAAAAAGTGCAGGTTACATATTTATTAAAAATCCCATTGTCAGCAACACACACTGCTCACATTCTCCTTTACATTCACAGCTGTGGCAGTAGATGTGTTGGAACATTGTATTAGCTTAGTAGTAGACTGGATTAGAGCCAAAAAAACTGAAAATCAATAAAGATAAGGCTGAGGTACTGTTAGCGGGTGGTTTCCTAGGCTGGAAGGAGTGGGGGTTGCCTGTTTTTGATGGATTTACACTTCCTGTGATGGAGTGGGTACATAGTTTGGGGGTACTTCTGGATCCTTTCCTGTCCCTTGAGGGTTAGGTGGTCCTGGTGGCATGTAGTGCCTTCCATCAATGTTGACTAGGGGCCCATCTGCATCCCTATCTGGACAGGGATAGTACAACGTCTGTTGTCTATACAGTGGTACCTCATGTTACAAACGCTTCAGGTTACAAACGCTTCAGGTTACAAACTATGCCAACCCAGAAATAGTACCTCAGGTTAAGAACTTTGCTTCAGGATGAGAACAGAAATCATGCTCCGGCGGCGTGGCGGCAGCAGGAGGCCCCATTAGCTAAAGTGGTTAAGAACACTTCAGGTTAAGAACAGTTTCAGGTTAAGAACAGACCTCCAGAACGAATTAAGTTCTTAACCAGAGGTACCACTGTACTCTGGTAACCTCTATGTTATATCACACACACACACACACACTTTATTTGACAAAAAACATTAACTATACAACATACACAACAACACACAACGATACAGCACCATATTTTCCGTCTATAAGACGCCCCCATGTATAAGACGACCCCTATTTGGGGGGGACTACGATTTAAGAAATTGGGGGGAGTTACTATCCGTGCATAAGACAAGCCCAGATTTTGAACATTGTTTTAGAGTAAAAAATCATAGTCTTATACACGGAAAAGAACAGTATATATAGGAAAAGAAAAGAAGAAAAGAGAAGAAGAAAGAAGATTAATAAAAAATAAAATTGACTTCTGATTAAACCCATTGTACTGTCACTTGTTTTGTTGCTTTACACACAGCATCATATTATTATTTTGCTTTCCTAGTTCAAAAGAAATTTATTATTTATTACCTTTATTTTGCAAGAATCATTCAAGGTCTGCCAGGAGTTTTTTTAAATTGTTGCAATAGTTTTTTAAATTACTCTTTGAATATTTTCCATTCTTCATGTACCTTCTATATCAGATACCCTCTAACTCTCCCCGTCATAATAGCCAACTGTAAATATTCTATCATATTGACCTGCCATTTGGTTATTATAGGGATCTTTTCGCTTTTCCATTTCCTTGCTACCAGGATGACACCATGATGCAGTATGAAAGGACACTTTCTATTGTGGACCGGTAGAAGGAGATCATCAAATGTTGATTGACATCGTTTTTCACAATACTCTAAGGAAATGGAGTCTCTGTTGGGCTTTCTTAACCACCTGGGTTGTATTGATTTTTCCAAGTAAGGTCTTCACTGAGATAAACTCCTAGAAATTTAAAGGAAGAGACTATACAGGTAGAATTTGCTCCCCAAAAATGGAGTGATGGCCATCAACTTGAATGGCTGTCTTTACCATATGCACATCTCAGAAGTGACTGGAATCTTGGGCTTACTTCTCATGTCACTGCTGGCCCACGGCACAGAAAAGAAGGGCTGTATCTGCCTGTGGCTCCCACCTTGTCTGAAACAGGCATCTTATACTGACCTGTCCATTTCACCATTTTTCTGGTAGCTGAAGGCACATTTCATAATGATACCGAGAGTCATCACTTTGATATGTTCAAACACCTCCACTGATGCTGTGGCGTGGTTGAGTACCAGCTTTTCCAACACATCCTAATATATTAGGAAAGGTTCAGAAATGAGAATAGGGAAGTATCCAGAATGTTTTGATGATTCATTATTAGGCACTGGAATATAATTTGCTGTGGTTGATATATGAAAACAATAAAACTTCTAGTTTTCAGTGCATCGGATCATCAAATATGTCCAACAATGGATTTTGCTGTTTAATGTAATACAGTGGTACCTCTACTTACAAAGAACTCTACTTACGAATTTTTCTACTTATGAATGGAGCTCCGTCCACCATCTTGGATGCGGTTTAGATAGGATTTTTTCTACTTACGAATTTTTAGATAGGGTTGCTTCGAATTACGAATTTTTTCTCCCAATGCATTCCTATAGGATTCGACTTACAATTTTTTTTGACTTACAAATGTGTGTTCGGAATGCATTAAATTTGTAAGTAGAGGTACCACTGTAGAATGAATGTTTACTGTGTCCCCCCTTCTTTCTCCTTCCCCAATCCCATACAGCAGGCATGTCAAACCTGCGGCCCTCCAGATGTTTTGGACTACTAATTCCCATCTTCCCCAACCACTGGTCCTGCTAGCTAGGGATCATGGGAGTTGTAGGCCAAAACATCTGGAGGGCCGCAGGTTTGACATGCCTGCCATACAGCCTACAGCAGTAATGTCTCACACTGAACGTAATGCACCTCCATGCTGCCCACTAACATTCCCCTGAAATGACCCCTACATCTGGGAAATGGTTTTGCCAAGGTGATGTGTGGTTGTCCTCTGAGAGAGACATAGCAGTGTGCTTCAGAGGTTGCTGACTGTATGTGGACTCTCGAGCAAAGAAGACAGTTCAGGAGGTTCTTGGGAGCTAATTAACTGATCATTAATTCACATGGGTATAAAGGAAAAAGTGATAGCACATAGCAGGCATCCCAGTCCCCAACTCTGGCTGAAAAGCAAATACAACACTGCACATCCCGTCAAAGTGATGCATTTAAATATTCAACATAGAAAGCTGATGGTAGTCAGCATCTGTCTGTCCTGAAAATGTGAATGAACTCATTAAGACAATATTAAGGTTCACAAGTTTATGCATCAATTTTAAAATTCAATGCTGGTATAAACTCATTGTCTGCAACCCAAAGGGCTGCTCAACTGGCTTCAAACTTTGAAGGGGGTTTCTGACTCAAACTTTTCAGAAGATTTTGGGAAACGGCAGAGGAAGTCTGGTCAAAGAAAAAGAAAATATTGAAGTTCCTATGAGTCTACTCAAAGTAGGACTATAACGACGGTGGTAGATGAGCAATTTCTTAGAATGGAGATCACCTGAAAGTAGCAATGGCATTTCTTACCAGCATCTCCTTGACTGATTCTGCCATAAGAGGTACATAAGGCTTCAGAATATTGTAATGGAATCCGGGAGTCAGCAATTTCCGGTGCTGTTGCCACTTTGGCCCATTCAGGGCAATAAGCCCCTTTCCTGGCAGGAGAAGGGAGAAAAATGAGGAACAGAAGCCAAAGATAGTGTTATCTTTCTTAGGCACATGCACTAAGGTCACATGTTAAATTATCCACTACAGATGAAGGAGTTTGCAGTAGAAGGATCCCTCCCCTCCTATATTTGTCCCGTGTAAGTAGGCACTTAATTGTTTCATTCACGTTAGGAAGCTCCCTTCCATAAGAATCTGTGCACCTGCATCTGTGTCCCGTGTAAGTAGGCACTTAATTGTTTCATTCACGTTAGGAAGCTCCCTTCCATAAGAATCTGTGCACCTGCTACTGGATTTCTGAAACATTGTTTGCAGTGGGGAGGGCTTTTTTCAGCTGGAACTTGCCAGAACTCAGTTTCTGCACCTCTCAGAAGGCCGCCATTGTCATTATAAGAGAACAGGCGAGGGGGTCATGGTGAGTTCTAGCACCTCTTTTTCTAGAAACATAGCACTGGCAGTGCAAATATTTGTCAGCATAGGTGCATAATGGCCACCGCAGGTGAAGGGAGGGCCACAAGAATGACACAGGAGGCTGGTAAATTATAAATTTTCCCCATTCCTTATTTAAAAAAATTATCTTCCTGGTTTCTCATCTTTCCAGTCATTTTTGCCAATTCAACGTAATCCATCCACTTGATCAACCATTCTTCTCTAGTAGGGATTTTGTCTTCCTTCCACCTCTGGGCTAGAAGCATCCCCACAGCTGTTGTCAAGTACATAATCAGTCTTTTCTGCTCCTTTGGTATTTCTGCACCTATAATTCCTAATAGAAAAGTTTCTGGTTTTTTAACAAAAGTTATTTTAAACAATTTTTTTCAACTCATTATATATCATTTCCCAGAATACTTTTATTATCTTATACTTCCACTACTTATGATAATGTAATGACTTCCTTTTCTTTGCATTTCTAACATGTATTTGAACTAGTCCTATACATTTTTGCTAACTTACTAGGGGTCAGATACCATTGATACATTATTTTCATATAATGTTCTTTCAACGTACAACATGCCGTAAATTTTAAATCCTCCCTCCATAACTTTTCCCATGATGAAATTGGATATTATATCCAAAATGTCTCACCCATTGTATCATTACTGATTTAACTTCTTCATCTTCCGTATGCCACTTTAATAACATTTTATACATTTTCGAAAGTAATTCTACATTATTTCCCACTAATTCTTTTTCAAACCTTGAAAATTCATTACTAAATGCATTTCTTTTGTCCATCTGAAATATGCATTTTTAATTGGTAATACTGCAACCATTCAGTTAGTAAATGTCTTATGTCTTCAAAATGTTTCAATTTTAACTGATGTTCTACTTCCGTTAACAGCTCTTTATATGCTGCCCATTCACTTTTCGGTTTTAACTTTTTCAAAGATAGTGCTTCTAGTGGGGAAAGCCACCATGGTGTTTTCTGTTTCAATATTTTTTTTTATTTCTCCCATACTACATAAACTGATTTTCTTACCAAATGGTTTAAGAAACCTTTATGGACTTTTACTTTTTCATACTATAAATATGCATGCCAACCAAATCTATTGTCATGACCTTCCAAGTCTAAAGTTTATATGTTTTGCACCCAACCGTTATACCTTTTATTCCATCATATTCCTCACCAAAGTCTCTAAAACTAAAATAAAAAATAATGGCAACGGGACATCCCTTTTCTTGTCCCTTTTGATATTTTACACTTTTCAGTTATTACATTATTTACAACCAGCATTGTCTGCTGATCTGAATAAATTGTGTCAATTCCTCAAGGGAATGACTCTCTGAAATTTCAAACGTTTTCTTCATAAGAGGTCCATGAAATGTTATCAAATGCCTTATCTGAATCTACAAACATTAATGCCACTTGCTTTTCATTCCTGACCTCCAGATACTCTATTATATCAGTTATATTCCTTATATTATCTTACATCTAGTGGGCAGGAAGAAAACTGGCTTGGTCTTTGTGAATTAACTCCTTTAACACCATCTTCATACGATTTGCCAACACATTGGCAAATAATTTATAGTAATTATTTAATAGGGAGATCGGCCTATAGTTATTAACTGAAAGTAAATCTGTGTCTTGTCTTAGATTTAATGTAATATAGGCTTCTTTCCAACAGTCTGGCACTTTTCCCGTATTCAGTATCTTATTCATTACATCTTTAAGAGGTTGTGCCAGAAAATCTTGTAGTTTCTTGTAATACTTTGCTGATAGTCCATCTGGCCCTGGCGACTTTCCTATTTTAGTTTGGCTAATTACCTGTTGTATCTCCATCATTGTTATAGGTGCATTTAAATAATTAATTTTCTCTTTCAGAATTTTTGGTAAATTATTCTGCTATAAATATTCTTCAATTGTTTCCTTATTCTCTTTATCTGCTCGATATACCTCTGTATAATATTATACAAATTGTTTCTTATATCTTTCAGATTATTTATTATCTTCCCCTCTATTTTCAATTTATTGACTGTTTTCATCCCCTGTTTCTTCTTCAACTGCCATGCCAATAATTTCCCTGGCTTGTTGGCAAATTCAAAAAAATTCTGCCTTAACCATTTTATCTTCCATTCAATTTCTTGATTTATTAACATTGAAAATTGTTTTTGTAGCATTCTTATATTCTGTTTTATTGAAACTTTACCGGGTTTTTGATAGGCACTTTGTTGCATAAAGAAACTTCACATTACTGCCTTGCTTGTATCCCAAACCATGTTAAGGTCTGTTCCTTGGTTTAAGCTTAATTTTAAAAAAATCTCAAAGTTTTTTCTTCTTTCTGCAAGGTGGTGTCAGGGAGTCTTGAAAACAAATGAGCCTGGTTAATTAGAAATAAGATTTATTGGGGGGGGAAACCCCAGTAAAGTTCACAGAGCGGCAAACGCTGCTGTCCACCGATCAGTAAAGACGTTCCTACTAAGGAGGCTTCTTCTGGCGAAACCAAAAGCAGCCCAGCCTCCTTTTGTGACGTATTCTGCCCTGAAGGCTGCCTATTCGATGAGAGCAGGGGCTAAGGGGGTCAGACCCCTCTCCTTCCTCATTTCCAGACACGGAGCTTCCATGTTCATTCCCGCTCTCTGAGCTAAGACTGTTTCTCATCTCTGTCATTTGAACTTCACTGGTAAGCTGCCAAACTGCTGGCTGTAGGCCATCAATGCTGGTTCCAGTTGACATTCCTGAGTGTTAGGGAGAGGCCTCCTGACCATAGCTGCCAAGTTTTCCCTTTTCTCGTGAGGAAGCCTATTCAGCATAAGGGAATTTCCCTTTAAAAAAGGGAGAACTTGGCAGCTATGCTCCTGACTGAATTCATCTAGTCTTGTGTTTAATCACCTTTCTTCCTGTCTGCCTTCTCCATCTGCCTGTACTTCTTCCCTGGGAAGTGGTTTATTCATGACAGGTGGTTTGATTATCCTAAACTGTTTCATTTAATCTCCACCTAAATGCAGAGTTCCCTTCTCTCAATTCCAATCATACTCAATTATGATTCAAAAGTGTCATTGGTTGTATATCTGTTATTTTAGTTCTTAATTACAGTTCACTTGATATCCATATCGAGTCATTTCTCCTGGCAGATTGATTTAGCTCTGGAAAAAAATGTGAATTCTCTGTCCAGTTGCTTTTTAAATCTCCAAATATCAGTCAATTTAAAATTTTCCACCATTTTGAAGAAGGTTATGGGCAGTCTCCCTTCTTTAGATTCAGTTTTCTTTATTGTTCTATCCATCTCTAAGGAGACTACCTCATTTGTATCTCCCATTAAGATTATTTTCTGGTACACCTGTAAATCAATTAGCCAAACAAATACAGCTGGCACCTAAACCCGTGGAAAGCTTAAGGTTAACAAATACCAGCAGCTTCCTGTAGACCCAAAGGAAATTTGAACTTTGGAAGCTGGGCATATACATAATTGTCTGATGCAAGAATATTACAGTAAATACAGTGAGAGACAATACATACCAATCCATGGAATTAGGAAGTTGTACGCTACAAGAGCTTTAGGATCTGAATAGTGAGATAAATGAGAGAAAACTGTTTGTGAGAACAAATTTAAATGTTTCATTTGCTAAATTGTACTCTGTTGCCTGAATCTAGGGGATTCCTATGGGCACCCAGAGCTCTCTCACTTGCCTTTCCTTGCTTTTCAGCAGCCAGATCTGTTGCACACTCATACATGTTTGCACATGCAAATTAAGACAAACAACCTTTGCAGGCCCAGCTTATTCCAAGGTGTGACCATTTCCTTGCCCAGCCTTGGGGACTCCGGCCATTTGTTGCGCAAATAATTGTGTTTTCCCAATTTTGAAAAGGTAGCATCCAAGTCTCTAACGTATCTGTTAGAACCTTGAACTTTGTAGCCTGTAATGTTCCTTATCTAACAATCTGATTTGAGCACTAAAGGCTTGGAGAGAACTAAAGCTGAGAGTTGGAGCTAGGGTTGCCAGACTCAATAGAGGACAGGACTTCTGTGCCTTTAATTGCCCTGCTCTCTTTTGAGTCTGGAAACGTTAAAGAGAAACCAGCAGACCCTTTGTTTAATTTCCAAGCAAAGGGTCTGCTGGTTTCTCTTTAAGGTTTCCAGACTCAAAAGAGAGCAGGGCAATTAAGGGCACAGAAGTCCTGTCCTCTAGGGTTGTCCTCCAACCCTAGTTGGAGCTCTTTGCCTGGCAGTGACGGCCAGGTCACTGACTGGGACTGATGGGAGTTGTAGTTCAAAACATCTTGAGGGCACCTGGTTGGGGAAGGTTGCTTTAGGCTGCCCTTGAAACATGAATCACTTACATTCATATCTCGATAAAAGCAAAGAACAGTGGAACTTACTGCACAGAGATAAGTGCATGGATAATTTTGACAGCCTCTGGCATATTTGTGTAACTGCATGGTTAGAGGGACATAAGATACAAATTTCTTACCGCCTCCGCTGTACACTGCCTTTGCATATTCGGGGTGGTTGATGCACAGGAAAGCCAAGAAATTTCCAAACCAACGTGGATAACAGTGTGGGTACTTTTCTGCCCATGCAGCTACATTCAGGAATTCTTCCCCAGGATTCATCTGCATCATTTTGTTTTCAAGATCGGTAATCAGTTTACAACTTCGTCATTGTGATTAGTAGATGTGATTTCAGATGTGAAAACAGATAATCAGATAATGCAAAAGTTTATAACTTTAAGCTGCTATGCATATGTAACAGCTGATTTATTGACCCACTTGGCTCAATGATAAAACCACAGTCTTTTTACATCTGCTTTCTTTCTGTTCTGTATTGGCCTCCCCTTACCAAGTCCAACTGAACCTCTTGGGGGGGGGGAGCCACCGATTTTTACAGTTCAAAAGTCCCCCCCCATTAGAATAAATTAAAACATTAGGTAAAGGTAAAGGGACCCCTGACCATTAGGTCCAGTCGTGACCGACTCTGGGGTTGCGCGCTCATCTCGCATTATTGGCTGAGGGAGCCGGCATATAGCTTCCAGGTCATGTGGCCAGCATGACAAAGCCGCTTCTGGCAAACCAGAGCAGCACATGGAAACACCGTTTACCTTCCCGCTGTAGCGGTTCCTATTTATCTACTTGCATTTTGACGTGCTTTCGAACTGCTAGGTTGGCAGGAGCTGGGACCAAGCAACGGGAGCTCACCACCGTCACAGGGATTCGAACTGCTGACCTTCTGATCAGCAAGCCCTAGGCTCTGTGGTTTAACCCACAGCGCCACCTGGGTCCCTGCAAAACATTAGACATGTGTGCATTAGACATGTGTGCAAATCTGAGAATCTTTCCCCGTTTTTTCATAGGATTAGATAAGAGAAACATATTGATCACAAATGCAAACAGATGCAGGTCAAATAAGGGAGCCAGGAAGTAGAGGTTGAATGTGGGACTACAGATTATCAACTTGGGGAGGCCACAATACATAACCCTGTTCAAATTGTCAGCCTTCCAGAAGGAGACTGAAATAGATATACAGTGGTGCCTCGGTTTATGAACTTAATCCGTTCCGGAAGTCCGTTCTTAAACAAACCGTTCTTAAACCAAGGCGTGCTTTCCCATAGAGAGTAATGGAAAATGGATTAATCCGTTCCAGACAATGAAAAACAACCCCTAAAACAGCAATTTAACATGATTTTTACTATCTAACAAGACCATTGATCCATAAAATGAAGGCAAGAATCAATGCACTGTACTACAAAATAAATAAGACTGTATTGTAGATGATAAAATCAAAATTATTTTTTTTCCTTATGTGCACTGATGATAGTCATTGTTTGGATGGGGGGCTTTTATCCATTTTTGCAGTCACACAATCAACCAGTAGCTGAACTGGGTTCCACAGAGTCACAAAAACAAGTCACAAAAACGAAGAAACAAACCACAGTCACAAAAACGAAGTCGCAAGCCACAGTCCCAAATCAGTCCCATAAAATGAAGAACAAGTCACAGTCAAAAAAATGAAAAAGCCACAACCACCCCCCCACACACACACAAAATGCAAAAAAAGAGAGCAAAAAACGCTGCAAATATCACCTCTGTGTTGTGTGGGTGCTCAGGACTCAACAGCTGACAGACTCAACAGGAAGCCTCTGATTAGCAGTGGGGGACTCAATTTACAAATGGAACACACTCAACAGGAAGCGGAACATGTTCTGTTCCAAGGAAAAGTTCATAAACCCAAACACCTACTTCCGAGTTTGCAGCATTCTTAATCCAAGTTGTTCATAAACTAAGCTGTTCTTAAAACAAGCTACCACTTTACATGCAATAGCTGAGCCAAAGTCCAGCAACATATGCAATCAATAAAGTTGTGCCCACCCCCAGCTCATTGTATTGCCAAGTTGATTCATTTAAACCATAGCTTTTGGCTTCACAAAGGTGTGGGAGGTGCTACGACTTCCACAGTGGTGGAAGGCGCTATGACTTCCACAGTGGTTGTGCACCCTGTTCATAGTGGGCAGCGACTGTGGCCCCTCATGGGTGACCCTCCATTCACAAGGTGAGAGGAGTCACATCCCAGCCACATTGCAGGGTGGGATAGCCCACCAAAACTAAAGTTCAAAGTGCCCAGTAATGGGCAACCAATAAACTGGAGCCTGGTCTCTCAAACAAGCGCCATGGTACCCAAGCCAGCTGCCTTGCAGGTGCAAACAAACTGCATGACAACAATAATAAAACAGCACATTTGATAGAAGATACCCTTTCAGAATGTGATATGAAGCAGAGAAAGCACTGTGGTAGGATTCCTGTGATCACACACTATGAATTGGAACCAGTGCTCCAGAAAGTAGTTATTCTGTGCCCTACTCTTTAGGCACAACTGAACTGTGCCTGGTAACACAGAATCCAGTCAATTTCCAGTTCCTTATTGAGAAATGCAATTTCACAAAGAGAGACCCAACATCTCACCAGGAAAGTCAGAGAATCCCTTACCATGTGGATATGGCCGTATAGCCAGTGGCTGGGAGGTCCTGGGAAATTTCTAAAACCCTTGATCAGGTTCTGCCTTGTCTGAAATAGCTGGATGGCTTTCAGAGCCACACAGGTGAAGATCAACATCACAGTCCAATAGAAAAACTGAGAGAAACTCCCAGGGAGCCAGGACCACAAGGGATTGATTAGATTCCCCATGGCCAGCTGACTGCTGCTTCGTTTTGCTCACTGTCTAGAATAAGTCCTGAAGACTTTCTGATTCGGCTGGCACTGCTGGCTCAAAATGCCAGAACAACTTTGTGGCAGCTGGTGCTGTAGTTATATGGGAACAGCTTGAACCTCCACCCAAACGGTCTGATTGGTTTCCCCCCTGTGGGCGCTGTATCCTCACCTTTCCCTGCCTTCAGAGCTGCATCCAGATCACTGTTATTGGGAAATACTGTAATAATTCACTGGATCCAGATCACTGTTATTGGGAAATACTGTAGAGTAATAATAATAATTTGCACGTAGGATGCTTATATATCTTATCAGGGACGTATGTATTTATTTATTGGCATGAATTGAGAGTCCTGAAGCAAGCATTGCTACTGTGGTAATAGTGGAGAGCCATCAGTGGAGAGCCTTCAGCTGGGTTGGGTGACAATCTGCAGCATGGGAATCAGGAGGTTGGCAGGATCAGGCAAAAGCTCAAAGTGCAGGAGTGTCAAGGCAAGAGCAGCCTTCATCTCATTCATGGCAAACTGCTGTGCAATGCAGTTTCTGAGTAGAATTTAGAATTAGAATTTAGAATAATTTATTGGCCAAGTATCAACCATATTTGGAATTTTGCTTTGACTACATTGCAATGTAAAGAAAAACGTACCTCATACAAACACTATTCCCCTCACAATACAACAGCACAGCTAAAAACCCCATACCACCAACTGGCCTCCCTTTCACCCACAACTACAGATTCAACAGTTTGATGGCACAAAGAAAAAAGCTATTCATGTGCCTGGACGTTTTTGTATATAGAGTCCAGATGGGAGTATATCAAACAGGTGATGACCAGGATGCAAAGGGTCTACAGCAATTCTCTCTATTCTCTTCCTGATTCGAGCGGCATAAAGTGTCTCTATTGGAGAAAAACTAACACCAATTACCCTCTCTGCAGTTCTTATTGCTTGCTGGAGCCTCTTCTTATCCAGCTTAGAGGCTGTACCATATCAGACAGTAATGGAATTACAGAGAACAGTTTCAATAGTACCTCTATAAAATTGGACCAGCGATTCTTGGGGCAGATTAAATTTCCTTAGTTGTTGCAAAAAATACAATCTCTGGTGTACCTTTTTAATAATAACATTGATCTGACCAATTCCATTTTTGAGAGATCATAGAGCCCAAGAACTTAAAGAACTCTACCACTACATGTTACCAAGAATGGAGATTGGCAACAAGATGGGAGGATGCCTTCTAAAATCAATTATCATTTCCACTGTCTTTTGGGCATTTAGCACCAAGTTATTCCTGCTGCACCAGGAGACAGGATGATCTACTTCCCGCCTATATGCAGATTCGTCATCCTTCCGAATAAAGTGCAACATTACATTACAAACAGAAGAGCATTCTGGAGATGGTCAAATCAGTGCATTTTCTGATGTTGCTCCTTCCCTTCCCAGAAATGAATGTCTGGCACCATCTTTGTTCTCCAATGTATGCCCAACCGTCTTGGATAGTGGGGGGTAGGTGTTTTTGTTTTGTAGTTTTCCCATTCCTCCTTGGTTGGTTGTTTCCAGAGGGTGATGCTTGGGGAGTTCTGTTATGTACTGAGCTTGGATCCTAGAACAATAGTCAGGTAGGATCCTAGAATGCAACAACCGATTGGCCTGCAGGTTCAGACCAATCAGGCTCCAGGAGGGAAGGAGAACCAGCCATTCACATGGGACCCATTTGTAAATAATGTATATACAGCCAGAGATTTGGAGGAAAATTCAATCACTGTTACTATGAGCTGAAATAAAGAGCATGAAATCGCTACTCGACCCTGAGTATATTTCACTGGCGACAAGGATGGGATTCCGCTGAGCTGACTATCACGCACCGCACCACGTACCGTAGCCCACCGCCAGTCACACCACTACATCGCATCGTGCATCCAAGCTACAGCTCCGGGACCCAAGGACCCAGAATGGCAACCGACAGCAGCTTCACGCAGTCCAGCCCAACCTCAGGAGACTGGGAAGGGTACACCACCCGTTTCCAGTTCCTCCTTGAGGCAAAGGATGTCACCAACACAGTCAAGAAGAGGACGACATTCATCTGTGGAGAGGAGACATTCGAGATCGCCCGGGCCCTCCTCGCACCTGAAAAGATTACGATTGTTCCCTACAACACGGATGAAGGGGCACTTCTTGCCACAGCCTTCAGTGGTAGCATGCTGCAATGCCTTCTACACAAAGCGGCAGGCCCCCGGGGAAGCCATAACTGAGTATGTGACCTCTCTCCCCCCAGGCCACCAGGCTCTGCAACTTCACAGAGCTTGAGAACATGCTCTGCGACCGCTTCGTGGGTAGCCTGAGGGACGAGAATCTGCAACGATGCCTCAACGCCAAGAAGGATCTGACGTTCCAGGTCACCCTAGAGGAGGCCCTGGCATCTGAAGCCTCCGAGAGGTCCACACAAGGGTTCCAGCCAACGACTCAAAATCCGACAGGGAGGACGTGCACTGAGTGCAGCAGCGCACACAAGCAACACGCCCATCTGCCTTGGCCAGAAGAGGGGAACTGCGCAAGCTGCGGGGAGAGCCACGAGAAGAGGACTTGCCGTTTCTGCAATGCAGAGTGCAGACAATTCAGAAAATAGGGACATATCGCCCGGGTGTGCTATGCCTGCCCCACCCAACGCCCCGCATCAGATGGCTGACCCAAGAGTCCCAGGCCCTGCAGCCCAACACACCAAGGCAACTCGACGGAGATCACGGACTGTCAGGTATACCAGTTACCCCATTCCAACATAGAAAAAAATTACATTGAGGTGCAAATAGAGGGGCTCCTGTGCCGCATGGAGCTCGATACAACCGCCTCCAGGCACTCACACAGGACCTTCACTGCCTTCACTGGTTCCAATTTAAAAGAGAGGTAGAGCTGGGTATCATCCGCATATTGATGGACACCCAGCCCAAACCCCCTGATGATCTCTCCCAGCGGCTTCATGTAGATGTTAAAAAGCATGGGGGAGAGGATGGAACCCTAAGCCACCCCACAAGTGAAGGCCCAGGGGTCTGAACATTCAGCCACCCCCCACACCACTTTCTGAACACGGCCCAGGAGGAAGGAGTGGAACCACTGCATAACGGTGCCCCCAGTTTCCAGCTCCTCTAGACAGTCCAGAAGGATGCTATCATCGATTGTTTCATAAACCGCTAAGAGATCCAGCAGAACTAGGAAACGGCTCTCACTTTTGTCCTTAGCCCGCTGGAGATCATCAACCAGTGTAACAAAGCCAGTTTCAGTCCCATGATGAGGCCTGAATCCCGATTGGAAGGGATCCAAATGGTCCGCATCCTCCAGGCGTGCCCGGAATTGTTCGGCAACCACCTGCTCAATCACCTTGCCCAAGAATGGAAGATTTGAGACTGGGCGGTAATTGGCCGTATTGGCCGGGTCTAAAGATGTTTTTTTTAAGAAGCGGTTTAATGACTGCCTCTTTCAGCAGGTCTGGGAATGCTCCCTCACAGAGGGAGCAACCAGAGGTACCACTGCAATGTATATAAAGCCAGATGGTTTTTTTTTTGGGGGGGGGATTCAATCACTGTTCCTATGAGCTGAAATAAAGAGCATGAAATCACTACTCAACCCTGAGTATATTCCAAGTTCTCTACAGCCCCATTGAAGGGACGCGGGTGGCACTGTGGGTTAAACCACTGAGCCTAGGGCTTGCCGATTGGAAGGTCAGCAGTTTGAATCCCTGCGATGGGGTGAGCTCCTGTTGCTCGGTCCCTGCTCCCGCCCACCTAGCAGTTCGAAAGCATGTCAAAGTGCAAGTAGATAAATAGGTACCGCTCCGGCGGGAAGGTAAACGTCGTTTCCGTGTGCTGCTCAGATTCACCAGAAGTGGTTTAGTCATGACCTGGAAGCTGTACACTGGCTCCCTCGGCCAATAACACAAGATGAGTGCCGCAACCCCAGAGTCGTCCGCAACTGGACCTAATGGTAGGGGTCCCTTTACCTTTACCTTTGCAGCCCCATTGAGACTTCAATGTGGGGTCCCCCCCCATGCTGTTTATTACCTACATGAAATTGCTAGTGGCATCATCCAGAGTTTTGGAGTATGCTGTCAGCAATATTCTGAGGACACACAACTCTAGTTCTTCTTTACATTTGCAGGTGTGGCAATAGATGTGGTGGACTAATATCTTGTGTTACTGGTTTATCAGCTTTATGGGTGCAGTATTAAGCTGCCAGGAACAATGTAACCTGTGTCAAGTATTTGTTTGGCGTATATTGTCAGCAATGTTTGCAATGGCGTCGGGCCTACGAGTAAATTTTGCAAAATCAGAAGCCTTGTGCTTCAACACCCCTCCACACACCCAAAAAGAACTCACCAATACCACCAAGATAAAACCAGGTCTGAATAAATTCATGGATTCTTATCTCATTACACATGATAAAGCTATATTTAGCCATCTCACCCCTTGCTTTTTCCTGTAAGACCAATTGCAGTCATTAACAGCCACCAACGGGTTTCCACACCTATCAGTCAATCACCCATTCCCACCACCCTTCTAAGTAATACCCCTACCCACCCTCTCACTATATACAATATAAGGGTCTGGTGACTTCTGTTTCAGTGTATCTGAAGAAGTGTGCATGCACACGAAAGCTCATACCAATGACAAACTGAGTTGGTCTCTAAGGTGCCAGACCAACACGGCTACCTATCTGTAACTATTAGATAACCTGTATGTTAGATTATTGCGACACGTTATACTTGGGTGTATCTCTGAAGACAGTTACAGAAGATTCAGTCTGTGCTCACCAGGTTGCAAACGTATTGCACCAATGCTGGTGCAACTGCACTGACTGCCAATTAGTTTGGGATTACCTAGTCCCTCCCAATGTGAGCTAAGGACAGCTAACTTTATGGGTTTAACCCCTTCATGCATTAATAAGATTCAAGTATGCTAGTTCTACAGTGGTACCTCGGGTTACAAACACCTTGGGTTACAAACACTTTGGGTTATAGTTACAGGTAGGTAGCCGTGTTGGTCTGAGTCGAAGCAAAATAAAAAATTCCTTCAGTAGCACCTTAAAGACCAACTAAGTTTATATTTTGGTATGAGCTTTCGTGTGCATGCACACTTCTTCAGATACACTAGAAACAGAAGTGTCAGACCCTATATATATACAGAGGGTGGTGGGGGTGGGTGGGAATGGGAGATGGGCTGATGGGAGTGGTAAACCTGTAGATGGATGTTAATGGCTGCTGATGGCTGCAATTAGTCCTGGGCTGAGGTGCTAAAGAAAGCTTGATCATGCATAATGAGACTTAACATGGTACCAGAGCCTGCAATAAACCCAGATGCCAACTTTGCTGCCACATACACCCGGACAACATCATTACTGGCCCCAACAACATCCAACATACCATCTCAGGACTATTTAATTGCTCATCTTCTAACATTGTGTATGCCATCAAATGCCAACGGTGCCCTTCAGCTCTCTATATTGGACAAACAGGCCAAACCCTACGCCAAAGGATAAATGGACATAAATCTGACATCAGGAACCATAAGACTGAAAAACCAGTAGGAGAACACTTCAATCTCCCAGGACATTCTATACAAGATCTCAAAGCAGCTGTTTTATTACAGAGAAATTTCAGGAACAGACTGGAAAGGGAAGTTGCTGAATTGGAAATCATTACCAAGCTTAAAACCATGGAAGCACCTGGGATGAATAGAGACATCGGATTCTTATCTCATTATGCATGATCAAGCTTTCTTTAGCACCTCAGCCCAGGACTAATTGCAGCCATCAGCAGCCATTAACATCCATCTACAGGTTTACCACTCCCATCAGCCCATCACCCATTCCCACCCACCCACCCCCACCACCCTCTGTATATATATAGGGTCTGACACTTCTGTTTCTAGTGTATCTGAAGAAGTGTGCATGCACACGAAAGCTCATACCAAAATATAAACTTAGTTGGTCTTTAAGGTGCTACTGAAGGAATTTTTTATTTTACTTTGGCTTATAGACTCTGCTAACCTGGAAGTAGTATCTCGGGTTAAGAACTTTGCCTGGGATGAGAACAAAAATTGCGTGTTGGCGGCGCGGCAGCAGCGGGAGGCCCCATTAGCTAAAGTGGTACCTCAGATTAAGAACGGTTTCAGGTTAAGAATGGACCTCCGGAACAAATTTAGTTAGTAACCAGAGGTACCACTGTATGAGGCTTGTTATCCCACAATAAGGACAAACAATTGGGTCCAGGGGCTAGAGGAAGGAACCCAGGGCCATCCATTGAAGCTGACAGTTGTTAGATTCAGCACAGACAAAAGAAAGTATTTCTTCACACAGTTGAACTATAGAATTTACTCCCCAAAGGTGTAATGATGGCTGTCATTCTGAATGGCTTCCTTAGCCATATGCAGATTGCAGAGCTGACTGCAACAGTGGTTTTGCTTCTCATGCCACTGCCAGTCCATGGCACAGAAAAGAAAGACTATCTGCATGGGGCTGCCACCTTGTCTGAAATAGGCACCTTATACTGACCTACAGCAGCTTCCTGTAGACCCAAAGGAAGTTTGAACTTTGAAAGCTGGGCACATATGTATATGCTCTATGCAAGAATATCACAGTAACTACAGGGATGCATAAAATAAGTGAAAGAAAATACATCCCAATCCATTGAATAAGGAAGTTTTATATCACAAGAGCTTAAGGAACTGAATAGTTTTAATAAATGAGAGAAGATGAGGTTAGCATGACATGGTAAACAGTATCTGTAAGAACACACTTACCGGTAAATGCTTTGCTAAATTGCACTATGTTGCCTCATTCTGGGCGATTCCTGTGGGCACTAAGAGCTCTCTCACTTGCTTTTCTTCAGGCCCAGCTCCCCCATTGACTCTAGTGGCGCAATACACCACGGCGCCTGGGCGATCAGGGGGCGCTGAGGGGTGCCCCAGCAAGTGGGAGAGCATCGCGACGGCCTCCCTTTTCCCTCCACCAGCCGCGCCGCGAGAGCAGGGAAGGAAGCTAGGGTCATCCCTCACCCCGGCGCTGCATTTCATTGGTAGAGGTGACGCCACATGGCAGCACCTCTACCAATGAAACGCAGCACCCTGTTGGCGGGAAGGAACCCGGCATGGCCCAGCCTGCCCAGGCACCCTGCTCTGCTGGGAGAAGGGAGGAAGGCCGCGTGGAGCAGCGGTGCCCCCTCCCCCACTCAATCCGGAGGCATTGGACAGGCAGGCGGCCTCCGGCACAGCGCAGCCCTGCTGTGAGGTGCGGGGGCCGCCGTGAGGCTCCCGCCGCCCGGCACGCCAGGTAAGAGTTTTCCTTTTTTTTAAAGAGTGAGGGGGTGCCCGAGGGATCCCTGCACCAGGGCGCCCAATGACCTTAAGACGGCCCTGCTTTTCTTTGCTTTTCAGCAGCCAGATACAATGCACACTCCCACATCTTTGCACATGCAAATTAAGACAAACAACCTTTGCAGGCCCAGCTTGCTTCAAGGTGTGCCCCTTTCCATGCCCAGCCTTGGGGACTCCGGCCATTTGTGGGACAAATAGTTGTGCTCCCCACACTTTCCCAAAGGAAGTATCCAAGTCTCTTACGTTCCTGTTGAACTTCGTAGCCTGTAATGGGCTTTATCTACCAATCTGATTTTGCTGAGCCATGGCAAGAATTGGAGGTGATAGATTTGAATGCAATAACATACTTGCCTGCAACAGAGGAGTGGCAGTCTCAATTACCTGGGCCTTCTTCCTACAAGAGCCAAGTACCTCCTAGAAGAACTCATTTTCATCTTGTGGCTGGCAAAGTAGCTGCATGACAATGAAAAGAACAGCAAAAGATTGCCCATCTCACCTGGACCATGGCTGGCTCGGCTTCATCCAACAGAGAACTGAGGTTTATTACATGCTGAACTGGCTTTGATATTATTCTCATCCAGGAAACTTGGCACACCGGGGAGCTGTCATTAAATGGCTTTCACACAGGGGCAGAAAAAGGGGGCAGATTTGGATGAGCAAGAGTGGGTCTCGGAATTCTCGTTTCTTTGACTTTGACTTTATAAGCTGTTTTCTCCTCAGGTTACATCTGAATCATTAATCAGTTTTTAAACCTGCTTTCATTCTGTTTCTTTCTGTTCTGCACAGTTTTACAAGAGTCCAAACATCTCGCCAGGAAAGTAAGAGAATCCCTTACCATGTGGACATGGCCCTAAAGCCAGTGTTCTGCACTGGCCTCCCCTTATCAATTTCATTTCCACCTCTCAGGTGTAGAAGAACATACACTAGCTAAGCATGAAGAAGCAATTGTAAAGTAATCCTATAAAGCTTTTTTTTTTAAAAAAAATAATTCTTCCAGTAGCACCTTAGAGACCAACTAAGTTTGTCATTGGTATGAGCTTTTGTGTGCATGCACACTTCTTCAGATACACTGAAACAGAAGTCTCCAGATATAGTGTGAGGGTGGGGAAGGGTATTCTCAGGAGGGTGGTGGGAATTGGGTGTTTGACTGATATAGGTGCGGAAACTCAATGATGACTGTTAACGACTGCAATTTGTCTTACAGGAAAAAGCAAAGGGTGAGATGGCTAAAGATAGCTTTATCATGTATAATGATACATGATAAACACGGCTACCTACCTGTAATATAAAGTTTTTGTTTGCTTATGCTCCTTTGTGGGTGCAAATCTGCAAATCTTTCCCCAGTTTTAGGTAACATTGGATAAGAGAAACAGATCCATCACAAATGACAAATGCCAAATATGGGAGCAGGGAGTAGAGGTTGAATGTGGGACTAGAGATTATCAATTTGGGGAGGCCACAATACATGGCATTACCCTGTTCAAAATTTCAGCCCTGCAGTAGGAGGCTGAAATAGATATACACCCAACCCCTGAGCCAAAGTCCACCTACATCTGTAATCAAGAGTCTGCAAATCCCCCAATTTCCATTTTTTCATATTAAAAAATTGAAACAATACGCAGTCTCTGAAACGATACAAGAAACAAAGCACATTATTCAAAATTTGCCCTTCTCTGAAATTTGCGGTGTAGTTCTCCAACATATACTGAGGTAAATTGTGCATAAAAATGCATGTATTAGTGAAAATGAAATTAAAAAACCACATTCTATTAATGACATTGCTTTGTAAAAAATATGCATATTAGACAAAATTACATACATTTGTACGCTTGGAAAAATTGGCACTAATATTATAGATTTTCATGAGGACAGAGTGCCGTTTCAGCTTTCTTCCACCTTAGATCCCCAGATGATGTTGGATCACAAATCCCATAATCTTCCACCATCTTAGTCACTGATCAGGGATGTTGAGAGTTGTAGTCTAACAATATCTGTGGGCCCAAGACGGAAAAAAAACACTGCTCTAGGTTTGGTTGGAGGAAGTTAGCAGCTTGGAGCTATTCAAGGCCCTGCTACTGGACTAAGCCATGGGCTAAAAAGTGTCTCCTTTTCTATAAAATTATTGTTTTATTCATATGGTAATGTTTGCAGATGTAGATTGCTTAGTTAACCTTTTTTTAAAAAAGAAAAAAAGGTTAATACATTTCCACAAGGTGTACAAGAAGTCAATATGATAATTTTTCTTATTTGCAACTTCTAGATTTATTTATTCATTCTTCTCTTATCACAGCGATTTACCGTATACTCCACAGTTCAGGAAGGAAATCTTTCCAAGAAGGCTTACAAGTAAATTACATATTTTAAAAACACAACAAATAGTTGTGACATATTAAAAAGTGTTCAGGACCCTTCCCACAGAACTATTGATGTAGATCAGCAACAAGGAGAAAATTCAAAAGAACAGGATTTTCCCCATACAATTCTTGGAACACCATAGTTATGACCTATTTATTACTAAACAGACTGATGCATACTTTGTTTTATTAAAAGAACAAACCCCAAAGTCAATGAGGTAAAACATACAAAAAATGAATATCCAGGCATATTAAGCTTTGATTTCAGAGTCTATCTTGTAAATAACCGAAGCTCTGCAGTAGACAGGTTCAATAGGCACAGGAGATAGTTTGCCATAAAATCACAGCAAGGTAGCAAAGAATTCATGACAACTAAACATCCTCTATCCCTCTATTGCACGGTCCCCAAACTAAGGCCCGGGGGCCGGATGCGGCCCAATCGCCTTCTATTATTATTTTTTGTTAAATCCTTTCTTTTCTTTTTTTATAATAATTTTTATTAGTTTTATAAAGAAAAGAATAACAAAGACATACAAAAAACAATCTTACAACAACAACAAAAAGAAAAGAAAAGACAAGAAAAAATATATCCAAATATAACTCCAAATTCTTTTAACATTATATATAGGGACCTCCTCGGGTTCAGTCGGTCTGCGTTTCAATTCATTTTAATCTTTAGCAATTTCTTATACGTTTTTATATAAATTTCATATCATATCAAATCTTTCGTCCCTCTTATTACTTCACTTATTCTCTAAATCCACAGTGTCTATAGAATTCTAAATCTCATCTTAATACACAATTTTAGCATATTTTTTCAAATATATTTTGAAATATTTCCAATCTTCTTCAGTTGCTTCTTCTCCCTGGTCACGGATTCTCCCGGTCATCTTAGCCATCTCCATATACTCCATCATCTTCATTTGCCAGTCGTCGACTGTTGGTAGTTCTTGAGACTTCCAGTTCTTGGCTAATAGTACTCTTGCCGCTGTTGTGGCATAAATGAAAAAATTAACATTTTTCTTAGGGATCTCTTTTCCGACTATACCCAATAGGAAGGATTCTGGTTTCTTGGTAAATGTGTTTTTCAACACTCTCTTCAGCTCATTATAAATCTTTCCCCAGAAATCTCTTACTAATGGGCAAGTCCACCACATGTGGTAAAAGGAACCTTCGTCTTTCTTACATTTCCAACGCTTGTTATCTTTATTATGATACATCCTAGCTAATTTTACTGGTGTAAGATACCATCTATACATCATTTTCATTATATTTTCACTTAAAAGACTACACGCAGTAAATTTCACATTCTGTTTCCATAGTTTTTCCCAATCTTCCATCAGAATATTATGTCTCACATCCTTTGCCCACAATATCGTAACATTCTTTGTTTGTTCATCTTTCGTATGCCACTCAAGCAGTAACTTATACATTCTGGAAAGTATTTTTGATTTTGGTTCTAACAATTCTGTTTCCAGCTTTGACTTTTCCAATCGAAAACCAACTTTCCTATCCATTTTAAATACTTCATTAATCTGATGGTATTGGAGCCAATCATTCAGTTTACTTTTTAACTGTTCATATGTTTTTAACTTGCATTGGTCTCCTTCTTCTATTAACAAATCTCTATATTTTAACCAACCGTTTAACCAACCGGTTTTCATATTCAATCTCTTATGTGTTTTAGCTTCTAAAGGTGAAATCCATTTAGGTGTTTTTCTTTCTAATAGATCTTTATATCTAATCCATACATTATACAATGATTTTCTAATTATGTGATTTTTGAAGCCTTTGTGAACCTTCACTTTATTATACCACAAATACGCATGCCAACCAAATGCATTATCATATCCTTCCAAATCTAATACATCAGTATTTTCTAGCAAAAGCCATTCTTTCATCCAGCAAAAGGCAGCCGCTTCATAATAGATCTTTAGGTCTGGGAGGGAGAAGCCCCCTCTTTCTTTACTATCAGTTAGAATCTTATATTTAATCCTGGGTTTTTTCCCCTGCCATATAAATTTCGAAAGCGTCTTTTGCCATTCTTTAAAACATTCCGTCTTATCAATTATTGGCAATGCTTGGAATAAAAATAACATCTTTGGCAATACATTCATCTTAATTGTTGCAATGCGACCCAACAAAGACAATTTCAGATTTGTCCAAGTTTCTAAATCATTCTTAATTTCATTCCATAATTTAACATAATTATCTTTGAATAAATTCAAATTCTTAGCAGTCATATTCACACCCAGGTACTTCACCTTCTTAACAAATGACAAACCAGTTTCATTCTGTAACTTTTCTCTTTTGATAGAATCTAAATTCTTATCTAAGACTTTGGTTTTACTCTTATTCAGTTTGAAACCTGCCACACATCCAAATTCATGTATTTGCTCCAGTGCCCTAATTGCACTGGATTCTGGATCTTGTAAAGTTAATACTAGGTCATCTGCAAAGGCTTTAAGTTTAAATTGTTTTCTCCCTACTGTTACTCCTTTAATTTCCTCATCCTTTCTAATCAATGAGAGTAAAACCTCCAGGACTGTTATAAATAACAAAGGGGAAAGGGGGCACCCTTGCCTTGTTCCTTTTTCAATTCTAATTTCTTCTGATACCACATTGTTAACAATAATTTTAGCTTTTTGCTCTGAATAGATCGCATTTACTGCATCCAGAAAATTCTGGACAATCTCCATCCTTTCTAAATTCTTTTTCATGAACAACCAAGAAATATTATCGAAAGCTTTCTCGGCGTCTATGAACATCAATATGGCTTTTGTATTTTTCTTTTGCTCCAGCATCTCTAAGATGTCCACCACGTTCCTTATGTTGTCTTTCATATGTCTCCCAGGTAAAAAACCTGCTTGGTCGTGGTGGATAATGTCTTTCAAAACTCTTATCAGTCTGGAAGCCAATATATTTGCAAATATTTTGTAATCCACATTTAATAATGAAATTGGGCAATAGTTCTTGACTTGGGTTCTATCCGTGTCTGGTTTAGGTATCAGCGTGATGTAGGCCTCTTTCCAAGACTCCGGCGCCTCCCCACCTTTCAATATTTGGTTGCATAAGTCCATTAAAGGCTGAATCAGCCAACCTTTCATCATTCTATAGTACTTAGCGGTTAGTCCATCAGGTCCTGGTGCTTTACCCAGTTGCATTTGCATTATCGCTTGTTCTACTTCTTGTCTCAAAATTTGTTGGCTAAGTAGGGATTTCTTGTCTTCGGGGATTTTCTGCAAGCCATTTTTATCCAGAAATTGCTCTATGTTATCCTTATCTTCCTTTCCTCTTTTGTACAGCTGCTTATAATATTTTTGAAAGCATTTTCTGATCTCAGTCGGGTGTTCCAGATTTTTCCCTTCTTGAACGAGGTTTGTGATGGTATTCTGTTTCTGTCTTTTTCTCAATTGCCAGGCAAGTAGTTTACCACACTTATTTGCAGAATCAAACAATTTTTGTTTCATCCATTTGATTTTCGATTCAATCTCTTGATTGACCAATTAAGAAAACTGTGTTTGTAATGCTTTTATTTCTTTTTGTATCTGTGTATTCTTAGGATTTCTTATATATATAACATTATAGTGTAATGGACAAAGGAAGGAACCCAAATAAGTGGTGCCCAAAGTAAACACTTTGAAACCAGTGGACTTAAGTTAATCCAGTGCATTTATTTCAGAATATGATCTGGTAGGATAAAAGGAAGCATGTTGGGTTGAGAATGTAAAAGCGATGACTGAACATTTTTATTGCAGTAATAGCTGACTGAAAATACAGGGGGGAAATCTATATTTGGAAGAGGTGCCATTTCCTGAACCAGCTTCTGTAGAAGTGTAGTGCATAATATTAATATTAATAGTGCCTACCAATATTTATTGGTAGGAATCGAGAGTCCTGAAGCAGACATTACTACTGTGGTAACAGCAAGCATCAGTGGAGAGCCTTCAGCTTCAGATATATCCCATTCATTGATCGGGTGACAAGTTGTGGCATGGGAATCGGAAGGTTGGCAGGATCAGGCAAAAGCTCAAAGCGCTGGAGTGTCAGGGCAAGAGCAACCTTCATTTCATTCATGGCAAACTGTTGTCCAATGCAGTTCCTGAGTAGAATAAAGGGCAACATTACATTACAGACAGAAGAGCATTCTGCAGATGGTCAAATCAGTGCATTTTCTGATGTTGCTCCTTCACTTTTAGATTTCCCTCCCCAGAAATGAATGTCTGGCACCATCTTTGTTCTCCTTTGTTTGCCCAACCCTTTTAGGCTTTTGAGTATATATTGTTTTATGCTGGCAGTTGATTCTGATTTGCTGTGGACTCATCCACAATTTTATAAGCCTTGAACACAGTTGTGTCTTTCATGGAAGATTTATGTCAAAGTCTCCCGTTATGGAGGAAACAGTGCAAAGTATAGGTGAAAAAATATTTACCTTGGCCCTGCAGCAAAAGGCAAGAAAGCATATGGGTGGCGATGCTTTGAATTCTCTGTGGAGAATCTTAGAGGATTAAAATCCTATAACAGAAAATAAGTCGTGGAACTTTGTATTAGAATGGCAGCAGATATAGTGGCCGAAAGAGTTAAAGGAAAAAAAGGGACAGTCACAAAAAAGAATACTGTTCTGTACCCACTTACCAGGTCATAATGCCCATTGAGCTCCATGGGGCTTAGTTCTGTATAGGATTATAGGACTGCACTCTTAGCAATATGTTTCCCCCAGTGTAATCTGAAGGAAAATTCCTTCATATCTATAAATGCCTGGGCCAAATGAGACATGATGTTAATTTCATCAGTGTGCATGTTTTTAAAACTGGAAAGAAAAAAAGATACCAACAGTCCAAGAATGGCAAGAAAAATTAATAGAGTATTTAAAATTGGCAAAACTAACAGCAATAGCAAGAAATGTACCTAGGCGTAAAATAATAGAAGAATGGAAATATGTACAAGACTATCTGGAAAAAGAGAACATAGAAAATAATATAGTAGCGTGTCTAGAATAGAGATATAAAAGGAGAGGAAAAAGGTTTGAATAATAGAAAGTAAATAAAGAAAGTAAAGATAAATAGCAGAAAAAGGGATTAGGTAAAGGGAAGCGTGTTGCAAATAGTAGGAAGGAAATTTTTATCTATTTTCTTTTCTTTTCTTTGATCCATGTGCTCTTTTCACCATTATTATTTTTTTCTTCCTATTTTTCTTTTTTCCTTTTTCTGGACTTTCATTTTTCATTTTCTTTATGTAATTTAATTATTGTGATTTTGTATTTATCAGTTGTATTATGTTGGAAGAGTGGGTTTGAAACATTTATGATTTATATGATTTATTTGATTTAATTTAATATGATTTAATTTGATTTAATTAATCCTTATGTTTGTATGAGTGGATTAGATATGTATGTGATTATATGATTTATATGATTTAATCAATGTTTATGTTGGTATGAATGGTTTTGTCATGTATGAGCTATATGATTTAATAATTTTGTATATTTTTAAAAGATCAATAAAGTATATTTTTAAAATTAAAAAAGGGGAAAATTCCTTCATATCTATAAATGCCTGGGCCAAATGAGACATGATGTTAATTTCATCAGTGTGCATGTTTTTAAAACTGTACACAGTCATTGGGGTGTCAGATCAGCAACAGGCCTTCAGGGGTTGGGAGGGAAATGCTAACCTTTCCCCCCCCTGCTGTGGTGCTGATGTTGCTCCTGAAGTTGCTCTTTGAATGGAGAGGGAAGCCTACACAGTTTTTGTAAGCAGCACTTTAGGGACTTGTGGGTGGGGGTGGGTGGATTTTTGGCAGAACACTTCCATAGGTCCTGATCTCCATAGGCCTTTCTCACCTCCAAACTGGAATACTTCTGGATGCATTTAGTAAGGTAAAACAAGCAAGAAACTGGTAAAACAAAACATTGGGATAAATCCACATATCTAGTCAAATGTTGCAGTACCAGTGAGGCAAACAATTGGTCTCTTTTCTTAAAGAAATTTTATGTGTCTATGGCAATTATTCTGATGTTCTCCACCATCTTTTTCTTAAAGCATGTCGTTGTCGTCTTCATCATCATCATCATCATCATCATAATTTATTATTTATACCCCACCCATCTGGCGGGGTTTCCCCAGCCACTCTGGGCGATTTCCAACAGAATATTAAAATACAATAATCTATCAAACATTAAAAGCTTCCCTAAACAGGGCTGCCTTCAGATGTCTTCTAAAAGTCTGGTAGCTATTTTTCTCTTTGGCTTCTGATGGGAGGGCGTTCCACAGGGCGGGTGCCACTATTGAGAAGGCCCTCTGCCTGGTTCCCTGTAACTTGGCTTCTCGCAGTGAGGGAACCGCCAGAAGGTGGACCTCAGTGTCTGGGCAGAACAATGGGGGGTGGAGACGCTCCTTCAGGTATACTAGAAAATGTCAACTTCTCTCAGTCTCACCAGAAAGGTCAAGACTTTTCTTCTTTTATTATTACCTCAGGATTGTCCCAAACCTCAGGATTTCTGTGAAGACCGTAAATATCCAATATTGTTAGAAAGCCTATGAAAAAGAGAGAGACACATCATCTATTATCATTTCATCAGCAGTGATATTATGTAATCTGAATTAATTGCTTTCCAGTGGCATTTAGCAAACATTCATTCCCCATAACTTGCTGCAAAGACAGGCAGATTTTCAGAGTTGTTGCACGGGTAACCAGGAAGATCCTGCACAGAGTACCGGAAGGCAGCTGGAAAGCATACGACTGTGCTTTCCTGGTCATATAATATTTGTTTGTTTGCCCAATGAATTCATTTAGGTGTAGGTGGGGCCTCAGGAGATGATCCATCTAAGGCTTAGTAGCTCCAGAAAGTGTCCACCTGAACACAGGGGCTGTGTACCTCTGTGTAGGCATGCACACCTGTGTGTGTCCTCCACATATTCCCTGTGTGCATGAATGTGAGTGTGTGCATGCAAGAGTGTGAGGTGGCCGCATCACAGTTGTCAGTAACCCCACAAGGTAGGCCAAGGGTGAATGTGGTCCATAAAAGGTTAGCCACCCTTGATGGAAGTTTAAGAGAAAGTGGAATTAAATAGTGAAGACAGGGTAAGAATGAAGGTGCCAGAGGAAGGAATGAGTTCAAAAGAAGTCTGCAGAACAGAGAGAGGGAAAGCCTACCTTTTGGTAAGCTTCGTCCATCAGCAAAGGTCACAGGTGAATTCAGTTCTCGTGCTATGAGAGGTACTGGAGGATAAAGCCGAAGGCTCTCCTTAATGCACATGGTGCTGTACGTCATCTTTCCCAAGTCGTCCCTTAAAGACACAGCCCAAAATTGCCAGATTTAGGTCTCATAACCATTTATTAAGGGACGCAGGTGGCGCTGTGGTAGTCTTGGGCTTGCCAATCAGAAGGTCAGCGGTTTGAATCCCCGTGACGGGGTGAGCCCCCATTGCTTGATCCCAGCTCCTGCCAACCTAGCAGTTCGAAAGCACGCCCCAAAGTGCAAGTAGATAAATAGGTACTGCTGTGGCAGGAAGGTAAACAGCGTTTCCGTGCACTGTTCTGGTTTCGCCAGAAGCGGCTTAGTCATGCTGGCCAAATGACCCGGAAAAACTGTCTGTGGACAAACACCGGCTTCCTCGGCCTGTAAAGCGAGTTGCGTGCCACAACCCCAGAGTTGTCTGCAACTGGACTTAACTGTCAGGGTCCTTTACCTTTACCTTTTACCTTTTTAACTGTTTATTAAGATATAGCAAATAGGGTTCAAGAGCATAGGAGAGCTTCCCTGGAACCTAAGCAACCTGAGACTTGTGGTCAGAGTACTCTGATTGTAAAATACTCTGCACTGTTGCTGTCCCTTCATCTTCTCTTAATTTTTGAGAAACCCCATAACGCAGGAAATAAACATTTAAGGTTGAGCAATAATTTAGTCTGACCATTGAATATCCTCCTGTCGCCCAAGAAGCTCCATGATCTCCTCTCTGCATCTCTGCTGATGCTCAGGGTTCTGGGCCATACAATAAAAGAGCCAAGAGATTCCACTAGCTGTGGTATCATGACCTTCAAACATGAATGTGTCCACTTCTGCACGTATGTCTTCATCCGACAATGGATTTCCATTTTCATCCTAACCGCACAGGGAACATAGCGTATTATACAATTGGTGAGATCCAATATTTTAAGTTCTCCAAAGACCTTCCTCCTCCCCCAGCTCACATCAAAGAAGGGGGAGGTGCTTCAGAAAGCAGTTTGCCAAACTGCTCTCTGAAGCACCCCCCCCATTAAACAGCTCACCTGGGCCACCGGCCACCCATGATGCTTGCTCACTCATGTGCCTACCCGCCATTCTGCCATCCTGCTGTACTTGACATGGCCACCTGTCAGCAGCCACACAAACTGCAAGTGTGATGACAGCCTTACCATTTTATGTATATACTAGTATCTTGAAGCCCGTTAAAATAACGAGTGCTAGAACAGTGAGCTAAGGAAGGAAGGAAGAAAAGAGGGAGCAGGAGGGAGAGAGGAAGGAAAGAGGGGAGAGAAAAAAGGAAGGGAATAAAGAAGGAAAGAATAAGAAAGAGGGAGAGAAGACAGAAAGGGAGAAAGAAGGAAGGAAGGAAGGAAAGAAAGAATAAGAATGAGGGAGAGGAAGAAAGATGGGAAGGATGGAAGGTAGGAAGGAAGGAAGGAGGGAGCAGGAGGGAGAGGGGAAGGAAAGAGGGGAGAGAAAGAAGAGTAGGAAAGAAGGAAGGGAATAAAGAAGGAAAGAATAAGAAAGAGGGAGAGAAGACAGGGAGAAAGAAAGAAAGAAAAGGAAGCGGGGGGGCGCTTCCATGATTCGGCGCCAGAAAAGAGCGGGAAGGGACCCAGGGGCAAAAAGCATTTCCCGCGCAGCGTGAGGCAGCGGGTGTCTTTTTTTAGGAGAGGTGCGTATAGCCTCCTCAGAGTTGCGCGTTAGCGGGGAGGGTGCTGAGCCGCGGCAGGAGGAAGAGGAGGTGGCGGCTTGCCGGGTCGGCGAGTCCTGAGCCTCTGGGACGCAGCAGTGCTCTGTAGCACTTTGAATCCTCCTCCTCCTGCCGTGGCTCGGGGCGCTCCACGCGGCGCTGCTGGGTGCTTTGTCGGTGCTTCAGCAGCAGCAGCAGCAGCAGCCAGTTCCAGGCGCCAAGCCACGGCAGCAGGAGGAGGATTCAAAGTCCTACAGAGCACTGCTGCATCCCAGAGGCTCGGGACTCTCTGGCCCCTCCCACGGTGCTCTAGGCTGTTTGTGTCCCTGCGTCCGTTGTGTGCTTCCCCTGACGTCGTCGCGTCTCCCGCCGCGTGCACGCACGCCCTCCCGCCTTTCCCAACCCACCCAGAGCTGAGCCCGCCTTGCCTCATTCTTTTTACGGCTATCTTAACCGCCGGGTGGGGAGAGGGGTTGGGATGCGGCGATGGGGTGGCGGTGGGGAACGGCGATGGCGGTGGGGTGGGGGTGGGGAACGGCGGCTCCATCGCACGCTCACGTCACAATCCCTCGCGGTTCCTTTCCCTCTTCCCCTTGCGCCGTTAGTCGGGAGGCAAGGCGCGGAACGGCGGTTTGGAGGGGAAGCCGTTGAGGGAGAGAGAACTGCATTCCGCCCCCCCCCAGCTCGAGGGCGCAAGTGAGTGCGCAGGGATTGCGCTCTGTGCGTCCAGTCCCTGTGTCTGTGGGGCACATGCGCAGTAGCGCAAACCCAGGGACACAGGGAATACTGGACGCAGAGACACTTGTACTTTATTATATAGGATTACAGACCATGGGAGTTTTGCTTGGGCTATGTCATCTGAACCGATTAGTGATGGCTGGAAAAGCCCTTAGCAATATAGCATGCATAGGTGCATTATTTTTGCAATGTTCACCTTTGCACAAAGCAGAATATCCAGGAAGTCCAAATGCCTCTTCTTCAGAATCTTTTCAAGCTCTTTCTCATTCTTGAGGGAATCCTTCCTCTCTCTTATTACCTTCTCTGCATTGAAGACACACAGTATGAAATGAATAAAGCTATGCGCAAGAGGCAAGCAAATATATTTAGACTGTGTTATGCTTGTGGTAACAAAGCCTTTTGTTAGCAGAGCTCTGAAAAGGAAGCTTAGGATGATCAGTAGCTTAAAGAGCTAACGGTCTCCAGTCCAAATTTCAGTCCACAGTTGGGAGCATTAAGGCTTCCGAATGCTGTTTTCTGGGAACCACAGGAGGGGAGATTTCTCTTGTGTTCGGGTTCTGATTCCTGGTTTCCCACAGTGAGAAAGGATGTTGCACTAGAATGGGCTATTGGCCTGAGCCAACAGGCTATTCCTATGTTCTTAGAGAGAGTTACAGGTAGGTAGCCGTGTTGGTCTGCCGTAGTTGAAACATTTTTTTTTTTAAAAAAAATCCCTCCAGTAGCACCTTAGAGACCAACTAAGTTTGTTATTGGTATGAGGACTTTTCGTGTGCTGAAGAAGTGTGCATGCACACGAAAGCTCATACCAATAACAAACTTAGTTGGTCTCTAAGGTGCTACTGGAAGGATTTTTTTTATTCTTAGAGAGAATTATCATGTTGGTATTAAAGCTTCACATAGGAGAAAGCTAAAAAGGAAAAGAGGTCCCAGAATATAGGGAAGATAATAATCCAGATGCAAACTCTGCCCTTTTATCTGCCAGGTTTCCTGAGGGTCTTTTCACCTTGCTGGACATTTAAAAATTCAGTAAAGGTTACATGATCTCCAAAGACAGTTGCTAGAAGCCAGGGAGAAATCCTGAACAGGAATGATGTGGGAAAAGGACAATGAAATATGAGATATGTCTCTGGGGACAGATAGAAATGATTAAATTGGCTGCATTCATGAAAGATTCTGAGAAGTATAGGTAAAGGTAAAGGGACCCCTGACCATTAGGTCCAGTCGTGACCGACTCTGGGGTTGCGCGCTCATCTCGCATTATTGGCCGAGGGAGCCGGCGTACAGCTTCCAGGTCATGTGGCCAGCATGACAAAGCCGCTTCTGGCAAACCAGAGCAGCGCACGGAAATGCCGTTTACCTTCCCGCTGTAGCGGTTCCTATTTATCTACTTGCACTTTGACGTGCTTTCGAACTGCTAGGTTGGCAGGAGCTGGGACCAAGCAACGGGAGCTCACCCCGTCCCAGGGATTCGAACCGCCGACCTTCTGATCAGCAAGCCCTAGGCTCAGTGGTTTAATAAGAAAGATATATTCATTATGTTAGACAAATGATCAGATTTAAGGGTTCCAGAAAGAGAATTCATGTTATTATGAAGTATAAGATGAATTAATAGGAAGGTAAATATATTGCCAAGGTGCTGGTTGATTTCAATGATAAACCCTAGTCTCTCTAACTTTTCTAAGATGACCAATTGATAAATTATTATTTTTAAAAAATTGTCTTGTGCATCATACCAATACTTATACTTATAATAATATCTTTATTTCTTTTGAATTTTTTTATTAGGAAATAAAATTATATATTAGCTCAGAAGAAGAAGAGGAGGGGGGAGGAGGAAGAAAAAAGTTCTTGACAGGAAGTAAAAAATACATACCTGTGTGATGGTGGGCTATTTTGCAAGCTTTGTAAAACTGACGCCCTTTGGAGCTCAACCGGTAAATGAGATCATTGTGATGCAATGGTGTTTTAAATCTCTGATAAGCCAGGAACCCGAGATCAAAAACAGTTCGAATATAGGAATTTTCTCTGTGGACAGTGAGAAATGGAAACCAATAAAACACAAAAAGACAAAAAAGAAGATTAGATATATATAGGGCTACCTCTGAAGACAGTTTCAGAAACTTCAGCTGGTGCAGTGTTTGGCGGCATTGTAGCTCACCAGGGTAAGATGTTTTGAGCATATTGCACAAATTCTGGCCTGACTGCACTGGCTGCCAATTAGTTTCTGATTACCTGGTCCCTTCCATGGTGAGCTAAGCCTGGCAGGGCAGCTTACTCTATGGTCTTAACCCCTTCATGCATTAATTAGACTTAAGCATGGTGGTTAGATGAGGCTGGTTATCTCACAATAAGAACAAACAAATTGGTCCAGAAGTTAGAGGAAGGAACCCAGGGCCACCCATTGAAGCTGACGGTTAAAAGAAGCAACACAGACAAAAGAAAAGTTTTCTTTATGCATTTAAACTATAGAAATTATTCCCCGAAGATGAAGGGATGTCCATCATCCTGAATGGCTTCCTTAACCATATGCAGATCGCAGAGGTGACTGCAATCCTAGGCTTGCTTCTCATGACACAGAAAAGAAGGTCTGTATCTGTCTGTGACTCCCACCATCTCTGAATTAGGCATTTTATACTGACCTGTCTGTTTTAGCATTTTCCTGGTAGCTGAAGGCACATTTCATAATAGTATCAAGAGTCATCAGGCTGACATGTTCGAACATCTCCACTGATGCTGTGGGGTTGTTGAGTTCCAGCTTTCCCCATATATCCTAATATTTTAGGAAAGGGGAAAAAATGAGAATAGAGAAGTCTCCCAAATGATTAGATGATTCATTATTAGAGACATCACCATCTGTTCATCTTGAAAATGTGAATGAACTAATTAAAGACAATATCAAGGTTCACAAGTTAATGAATTTTAGAATTCTATGCTGCTGCAAACTCATTGCCTGCGACCCAAAGGGCTGCTCAACTAGCTTCACACTTCAATGGGGGCTTATGACTCAAACTTTTCAAAAGATCTTTGTGGTATGTCAGGTAAAAGAAAAAGAGAAATTAGAGGCCCCCTGAGTCTGCTCAAAGCAAGACTGAGATCATCAAGGTGCATGACCTACTTCTTAGACTGGTGCTGACCTCCTGAAACTAACAATGACATTTCTTACCAGCATATCTTGGACTGATTCTGCCATAAGAGGCACATAAGGCTTCAGAATATTGTAATGGAATCCGGGAGTCAGCAGTTTTCGGTGCTGCTGCCACTTTGGCCCATTCAGGATTAGAAGCCCCCTTCCTGCCAGGGAAAGGGAGAAAAATGAGGAACAGAAGCCAAAGATAATGTTGTCTTTCTTAGGCACATACACCAGGGTCACGTGGTAAATTATCCACCACAGATGACAGGGTTTAGAGTAGAAGGATCCACCCAGTACTATATTCGACCCATTGAAGTAGGCACTTAATTGCTGGAACAATTCAAGTTAAGAATCTATTTACCTACTAAAGGATTTCTGAAACATGGAATGCAGTGTGTATATTTCCTTACAACCCGAAAAGTCCATATTCATAGACTCTATAAGGACAGATTTTTGAGATTTTAGGGAAACATACTATAGAGTCTGATTCTTCAGCAACATGGGCAGAAATCAGTTGGCCAAAGGAATAAAGCTGGCATTGAAGCCTCCTGGAAGGCACCAGCTTAACAAATATCAGTAGCTTCCTGTAGACCACGGGTGTCAAACACAAGGCCCGGGGGCCTAATCCGGCCCGCCAGACATCGTCATGTGGCCCGCGTAGCCGCCGCCGACATTAGCAGCTAACAGTAGTTCTGGAGCCTGCGATTGGCCGAGGGTCAAAACCGGGGGCGGGGCTGCAGGCGGAGGCTGGGGCGCTGGAGCCGCGCTGACGGCTTTGGCCAGGGAATTTCAATTTCGAATGAGGCTGAGGGAGGCGGTGGCACAGCGGCCAGACGGGGAAGTGAGATGCAGGAGGAGGAGGAAGCCCGCCGAGGAGATAGGAAAGCCCTACAGGCGCCGCCAGCAAAGTTGGTGCCGGGACGGAGCAGCGCTGGATTTTTTTTTGGCGGGCTTTGCTGTTGTCTCCGAGAGCGAGTGAGGCGGCACTGGGGAGCCGCCGCCCGCCACTTCCCTTCCTCTCCTCGGCTGCATCCGGGAGTTGGGCGAGCGAGCGGGCGAAAGGGACGCGGAGTGAGCCTGAGGGGGAAGTAGGCGAAGCGCAACAGCCGCTCTCTTGATGGAGCCGGGTTTCTCTTCCCTCTTTCCCCGTTTTCTCCTCATAGACACTCAGGAGGGTGCCTGGCTTTTGCTCTGCCCCCCACCCCCGAGCCGCCCTTTGGCTTCTCAGTTCCGGCGGAGCTGATCCCCGGGGGGGGGCGGCCGGGAGGGAGGCGGCGGTGACGGCACGGATTCCTGCTCTTCCCGCTCTGCCGCCGCCTCCTCTCAGCCCCTCGTGATGTAGGGCTCCAGATGGAGTCGCCTCGCAGTTTGAGTAGGTGGGAGGGGAATTTTTTTTGGGGGGGGGAGGTTTTCAAGCCTCCTCTGCCTGCAGTCCCGGTAGGGAGAGGCGGTGGCGAAGACGACAACAGCGCCACCAGCAAAGTTGGTGCCGGGACAGAGCAGCGCTGGATTTTTTTTTGGCGGGCTTTGCTGTTGTCTCCGAGAGCGAGTGAGGCGGCACTGGGGAGCCGCCGCCCGCCGCTTCCCTTCCTCTCCTCGGCTGCATCCGGGAGGTGGGCGAGCGAGCGGGCGAAAGGGGGGGGGAAGAGCAGCTCTGAGGCGAAGATGCACATCCGCTGGGGCTGCCGCCGCCTTCCTCCTCGGGAAATCCGCTGCCCTCCCTCAGCGCGAGGGGAAGGGACTCTGGCGCTGAGGAGGGAGGATGCAAAAGCAAAGCAGGGAGTTGGCGCTGCACCACATGTTCCTGCCCCTCTCCAAAACATGGGGGGGGTGCAAGGTGTGGCATCCTGCCTAGCGGGGTTTGGGTGTGCGCAGGGCAGGAGAGGGAAGCCCTCTTTCCATCTGCAGGTTTTTAATCCCAGCAGTGGCTTTCTCCTTCCTGTCAAAGGTTTAGTTGAGCCCCCCCCCAAGCCGTCGATCCCCACCTTTAGTTCAAATTTCCCTCGTTTACATCCCCTCCCACACACGCGCCACGACGCAGGAATGTGATCCGCGTGGGGGAGGGAATGAGCTTACATTATTACAAAAAACAGTAATAATTGAATGCAGTGACAATAATTTATGATAATAAAGAGTGGACACATAGTCCTACAGACACAACCGGCCCTTTGAGGGTGACCAAACTGCTGATGCGGCCCCCGATGAATTTGAGTTTGACACCCCTGCTGTAGACCCAAAGGAAGTCTGAACTTTGGAAGCTGTTCATATATGTATATGCTTCATGCAAGAATATCACAGTAAATACAGGAATACATAAAATTAGTGAGAAAAAATACATACCAATCCATGGAATTAGGAATTTGTATATTATAAGAGGTTTAGGATCTGAATAGTGTAATAAATGAGAGACAATGAGGTTAGCATGAGATGATACAGTATTTGTGAGAACAAGTGCAGATGTTTCATTTGCTAAATTGCACTCTGTTGCCTCAATCCAGGGAATTCTTATGGGCACCCAGAGCTCCCTCACTTGCCTCTCCTTGTTTTTCAGCAGCCAGATCCAATGCACATTCCCACATCCTTGCACATGTGAATTAAGACAAACAACCTTTGCAGGCCCAGCTTATTCCAAGGTGTGACCATTTCCTTGCCCAGCCTTGGGGACTCCAGACATTTGTTGGGCAAATAGTTGTGCTTCCCCCCAATTTCCAAAAGGAAATATCCAATTCTCTAATGTACCTGTTGAACTTTGTAGCCTGCATTGTGCCTTCTCTACCAATCTGATCTGAGCATTAAAGACTTGGGTAGAACTAGAGCTGGGAGTTGGAGCTCTTTGCCTGGCAGTGAGGGACTGGTGGTAGTTGGAGTTCAAAACATCTTGAAGGTTGCTTTAGGATGCCCTTGAAATATGAATCACTTACATTTATATCTCGATAAAACCAAAGAGCAGAAGAGCAGTGCAACTTGCTGCACGAATAATTTTGACAGCCTCTAGCATATTCATTTAACTGCATGATCAGAGGAACATAAGTTTCTTACCACCTCTGCTGTACACTGTCTTTGTATATTCAGGGTGGTTGAGGCACAGGAAAGCCAAGAAATTTCCATACCAACGTGGATAACAGTGCGGGTACTTTTCTGTCCATGCTGCCGCGTTCAGGAATTCTTCCTCAGGCTTCATCTGTATTGGTAACCAGTTTACATCTTGGTTATTGTGATTAAATGTTTAGTTCAGGATGAAAACAGATAATCAGGTAATGTAATAGTGTATAATTTTCAGCTGGGATGCATATGTAACAAAGAAATAATTCACCCACTTGGCTCAGTCCTAAAACCACAGTCTTTTTAAACCTGTTTCTTTCTATTCGACATTGGCCTCCCCTTATCAATTTCATTTCATTGGATAAGAGAAACAGATCCATCACAAATGCAAACTGTTGCATGCCAAATATGGGAGTCGGGGAGTAAGGGTTGAATATGGAACTCGAGATCAGCATATTGGGGAGGCCACAATACGTGGCAATACCCTGTTCAAAATTTCAGCACTTCAACAGGAAAATGAAATGGATATACATGTGAGTCAAAGTCCACCTCAATAAGGTTGTGGCCTTTCCCCCCTCCCAAATTGTTGTCTTGTCAAGTATGTTCCTTTACACTATAACTATTGCCTTCACACAGTAGGGAGGGCACTATGACTAAGCCCACAATGGCCATGTATCCGGTTCCTAGTGGGCGGCAGTTGCGGCCCCTTGTTGGCGGCCCTCCATTCAGAAGGTGCCATGAATCATGTCCCAGTGACTAGCTATTGTAGATTCCTTGGGCAAATCAAAAGTTCCAACAGTCCAATCATGTGCAGCCAATGAGTGGAGCCCAGTCTGCTGACCCAGCACAGCCGTCCCCAAGCCAGCTGCCTTGCAGGTGCCAGCACACTGAATGGCAACATTAATGAAGCAGCACATTTGATAGAAAATAGCCTTTTAGAATGTGACATGAAGCTGAGGAAACACTCGGCAAGAAAGTAATTATTCTGTGTCACATCATAAAGTTTAAATCCACTGATTTCATCTATCTTTCTGTGTTCCTGATGTAGTCTTTGCATGCCAACAACAACAAAAAACAGATTTATCCTTGTGATATGAAGCAGAGAAAGCACTGTGGTAGGATTCCTCTGATCCACAATATGAATTGGAACCAGAGCTCCAGAAAGTAGTTATTCTGTGCTCTACTCTTTAGGCACAACTGAACGGTGGCAGGTAACACAGAATCCAGTCAATTTCCAGTTCCTTATCGAGAAATGCAATTTCGCAAAGAGAGACCCAACATCTCGCCAGGAAAGTCAGAGAATCCCTTACCATGTGGATATGGCCATATAGCCAGTGGCTTGGAGGTCCTGGGAAACTCCTAAAACCCTTGATCAGTTTCTGCCTTGTCTGAAATAGCTGGATGGCTTTCAGAGCCACGCAGGTGAAGATCAATGCCACAGTCCAAAAGAAAAACCAAGAGGAACTCCCCGGTAGCCAGGACCACAAGAGATTGATTACAATTTCCATAACCAGCTGCCTGCTGCTTGCTTTGCTCCAGTAGCTAGAATAAGTCCTCAAAAGGTTTGCTGTTTTGCTGGCTTTTTTCTTGTGAGTGGCATCAAATTACCAGAACAACTTTTTGGCAGCTGGTCCTGCAGGAATCTGGGAACTGTTTAAACCTCCACCCACACACTCTAATTACTTTCACCCATTGGGTGCTGATGAATCCTCCCCTTTTTCTCACTTCAGAGCTGGATCAGATCACTGTTATTGGGAAATGCTGTTTTAATTAACTCCATGCAAGGTGAAAATGTACTTTATCCGTGGAAGTATTTGGTACACCCAGAATTCACTGATATTCAAAGAAGATATCACAGTGACTTCAAGGGAGGACTGGTATAGAGAAGGGCATTTGATAGGGAAGAAAATATTCTTTCGGTTTTATGTTTGCCTCTTATTTTGTGCAGTGTTTCTACTGAGCAATAGCAACTGCTTCCAGTTGGAATAAATGGTGTCAGCCAACCCCTGCTTGAGTTGGGCTTCCCTCATCATCTGCATGGACTGAATCCTATACTTTTGGAAAAGGCTCTATCAAGCCAGAGGCATCCCATGAGCCAGTCTCCCCTCAGGAACTGATGTCTACCAGTAGCTGCAAATTCCCCAATAGTGATAGGGGACATATTTGATTCAATTTCCATCTTTGTTTTTGTTTTTTAAATTGAAACAATAAAATACAAGAAACAAAGCACATTATTCAAAATTTGCCTTTCTCCGAATTTTGCAATGTAGTTCTCCAACATACACTGAGGTAAATGGTGCATAAAAATGCATGTATTTGGGGAAATGAAACCGAACAACACATTCTATTAATGACATTGTTTTGCAGAAATATGCCTTGGGTCCCCAGATGATGTTCGCCCACAGCTCCCATAATCTTCCACCATCTTAGTCAATGGTCAGGGATGATGGGAGTTGTAGTCCAACAACACCTGGGGGCTCAAGGTGGGAAAAAGCACTGCTCTAGGTTTGGTTGGAGGAAGTTAGCAGCTTGGAGCTATTCAAGGCCCTGCTATTGGACTAAGCCATGGGCTCCCAGCTGAGGTTAGGTTAGCTCAAGAAAGGAAAAATACATGAGTTATACCTAAAAAGTGTCTCATTTTCTATAAAATTATTATTTTATTCATATGGTAGGTTGTGTAAATTTAGATAGCTTAGTTAACCTTTTTTAAAAAATGGTTAATACATTTCCATAAGTTGTACAAGAAGTCAAAATGATAATTTTTCTTATTTGCAACTTCTAGATTTATTATTCATTCTTCTATTATCACAGTAATTTATATTCCATAGTTCAGGAAATCAATGTTTCCAAGAAGTCTTACAAATAACTTACATATTTAATAACTACAACAAATATTTGTTACATATTTTTAAAAAGTGTTCAGGACCCTTCCCACAGAACAGTTGATGTGAGATCAGCAACAAGGAGGGGGCATGAGAAAGTCCAAAAGATCAGGATTTCTCCTTGTACAGTCCTTGAAACACAATAGTTATGACCTATTTTTTATTTAGCAGATGGATGCATACTTTGTTTTATTAAAAGAACAAACCCCAAAGTCAACGATGTAAAACATACAAAAAATTAAAATCCAGGCATATTAAACTTTGATTTCAGAGTCTATCTTGCAAATAACCAAAGCTCTGCAGTAGACAGGTTCAATAGTACCCAAGCCAGTTGCCTTGCAGGTGCAAACAAACTGCACGACAACAATAATGAAACACCATTATTTCATAGACAATATCCTTTCAGAATGTGATATGAAGCAGAGAAAGCACTGTGGTAGGATTCCTCTGATCCACAATATGAATTGGAACCAGAGCTCCAGAAAGTAGTTATTCTGTGCTCTACTCTTTAGGCACAACTGAACGGTGGCTGGTAACACAGAATCCAGTCAATTTCCAGGTCCTTATTGAGAAATGCAATTTCACAAAGAGAGACCCAACATCTCACCAGGAAAGTCAGAGAATCCCTTACCATGTGGATATGGCCATATAGCCAGTGGCTTGGAGGTCCTGGGAAATTCTAAAACCCTTGATCAGGTTCTGCCTTGTCTGAAATAGCTGGATGGCTTTCAGAGCCACGCAGGTGAAGAGCAACATCACAGTCCAATAGAAAAACTGAGAGAAACTCCCGGGGAGCCAGGACCACAAGGGATTAATTAGATTCCCCATCGCCAGCTGACTGCTGCTTCGTTTTGCTCACTGCCTAGAAAAAGTCCTGAAGACTTTCTGATTCGGCTGGCACTGCTGGCTCAAAATGCCAGAACAACTTTGTGGCAGCTTGTTCTATAGTTATATGGGAACAGCTGGAACCTTCGCTCACACATTCTAATATGTTCCACCCTGTGGGCACTAAATCCCCACCTTTTCCCCACATCATTGCTGGATCCAGGTCACTGTTATTGGGAAATATTGTAATAATAATTCTTTGCATGTAGGGTGCTTACATATTTTATCAGGGACAGTATGTATCTCTTTATTGGCAGGAATTGAGAGTCCTGAAGCAAACATTACTACTCTGGTAACAGCAAGCATCAGTGGAGAGCCTTCAGCTTCAGATAGATCCCATTCATGGATCGGGTGACAACTTGCGGCATGGGAATCGGGAGGTTGGCAGGATCAGGCAAAAGCTCAAAGCACTGGAGTGTCAGGGCAAGAGCAACCTTCATTTCATTCATGGCAAACTGTTGTCCAATGCAGTTCCTGAGTAGAATAAAGGGCAACATTACATTACCGACAGAAGAGCATTCTGGAGAGGGTCAAATCAGTGCATTTTCTGATGTTGCTCCTTCACTTTTAGATTTCCCTCCCCAGAAATGAATGTCTGGCATTGTTCTCCTTTGTATGCCCAACCCTTTTAGGCTTTTGAGTATATATTGTTTTATGCTGGCAGTTGATTCTGCTTTGCTGTGGACTCATCCACAATTTTATAGGCAAAGGATAAAGGGATCCCTGACCATTAGGTCCAGTCGTGACCGACTCTGGGGTTGCGGCGCTCATCTTGCGTTATTGGCCGAGGGAGACGGCATACAGCTTCCAGGTCATGTGGCCAGCATGACGAAGCCACTTCTGGCGAACCAGAGCAGCGCACGGAAACGCCATTTACCTTCCCACTGTAGTGGTACCTATTTATCTACTTGCACTTTGACGTGCTTTCGAACTGCTAGGTTGGCAGGAGCTGGGACCGAGCAACTGGAGCTCACCCCGTCGCGGGGATTTGAACCGCTGACCTTCTGATTGGCAAGCCCTAGGCTCTGTGGTTTAACCCACAGTGCCACCCGTGTCCCCACCACAATTTTATAAGCCTTGAACATAGTTATGTCTTTCATGTCGAAGGCTCCCTTTATGGTAGGAACAGTGCAAAGTATAGAGTGAGGAAATATTTACCTTGGCCCTGCAGCAAAAGGCAAGAAAGCATATGGGTGGCGATTCTTTGAATTCTCTGTGGAGAATCTTAGAGGATTAAATTCCTATAGCAGAAAATCATGGAACTTTGTATTAGAATGGCAACAGATATAGTGGAAGAAAGAGCTAAAGGAAAAAGGGACATTCACAAAAAAGAATACTGTTCTGTACCCACTTACCAGGTCATAATGCCCATTGAGCTCCATGGGGCTTAGTTCTGTATAGGATTATAGGACTGAACTCTTAGCAATATGTTTCCCCAGTGTAAACTGAAGGAAAATTCATTCATATCTATAAATGCCTGGGCCAAATGAGACATGATGTTTATTTCATCAGTGTGCATGTTTTTAAAACTGTACACAGTCATTGGGGTGTCAGATCAGCAACAGGCCTTCAGGGGTTGGGAGGGAAATGCTAACCTTTCCCCCCCCTGCTGTGGTGCTGATGTTGCTCCTGAAGTTGCTCTTTGAATGGGAAGCCTGCACAATTTTTGTAAGCAGCACTTTAGGGACTTGTGGGTGGGTGTGGGTGGAGTTTTGGCAGAACACTTCCATAGGTCCTGATCTTCATTAGGAATGTGTTCTGGATCAAGATTCCACAGCAGCTTTGCTAATATATTTTGCAATGGTGTAGTGGTTAAGAGTGGTAGACTCGTAATCTGGTGAACCGGGTTTGCGTCTCCGCTCCTCCACATGCAGCTGCTGGGTGACCTTGGGCTAGTCACACTTCTTTGAAGTCTCTCAGCCCCACTCACCTCAGAGTGTTTGTTGTGGGGGAGGAAGGGAAAGGAGATTGTTACCCGCTTTGAGACTCCTTCCGGTAGTGATAAAGCGGGATATCAAATCCAAACTCTTCTTCTTTTTGCTATAGATTCTTGCCATTTTGTTAGTGCTTAAGCAAAATTTTAAGAATCATAACTACATAATACATAACATGTGGTCTGTCCCTCTGCTTAATTAGTACAGTATCTTCCTCATACTGTACTAAACCAATTCTGTAGAGGGACACACTAAACTTGACATCAGAGTTGTGTGAAGATATATCCAAACTTTTTTCTTTTTGCTAACAGCAGCTGGCAAAGAAGAGATTTCGATGAGAGCAAAGGCATGAGACCAATGTAAATCTCTCTCTCTCTCATGCACACACTCTAGAGCTGGTACTATCCACATAGGGAAACGTAGGCATCCCTTGTGTTTATATATTTCTGTTCCACATCTAATATCATATCAGGGGGTAGATAGTTTGGCATTAGGCCATTGATATGGGGCAATGGACTAAATCAGCCTTTCTCACCTCCAAACTGGAATACTTCTGGATGCGTTTAGTAAGGTAAAACAAGCAAGAAGCTGGAAAAACACTGGGATAAATCCACACATCTAGTGACACAGTATTAGTGTGACAAACAATTGGCCTCTTTTCTCAAAGAAATTTTATGTGTCTATGGCAATTATTCTGATGTTCTCCACCATTTTTTTCTCAAAACATGTCAGCTTCTCTCAGTCTCACCAGAAAGGTTTTGCTTAGCCCTTTATCCCTTTATACTTACCTCAGGATTGTCCCAAACCTCAGGATTTCTGTGAAGACCATAAACATCCAATGCAGTTAGAAAGCCTGTGAAAAAAGAGACACATCATCTATTATCATTTCGTCAGCAGTGATATTATGTACTGTAATGAGAATTAATTGCCATCCAGTGGCATTTAGCAAAACATTCATTCTCCATAACTTGTTGCAAAGACAGGCAGATTTTCAGAGTATCCAGGTATGATCCTGCACAGAGTACAGGAAGGCAGTTGGAAAGCATACGGTTGTGCTTTCCTAGTCATATAATATTTGTTTGTTTGCCCAATGAATTCATTTAGGTGTAGGTGGGGCCTCAAGAGATGGTCTATCTAAGGCCTAGCAGCTCCAGAAAGTGTCCATCTGAACACAGGGGCTATGTACCTCTGTGTACCTCTGTGTAGGCATGCACACCTGTGTGTGTCCTCCACATATTATCCGTGTGCATGAATGTGCGTGTGTGCATGCAAGAGTGTGGGGTGGCCGCATCACAGTTGTCAGTAACCCCACAAGGTAGGCCAAGGGTGAATGTGGTCCATAAAAGGTTAGCCACCCTTGATGGAAGTTTAAGAGAAAGTGGAATTAAATAGTGAAGACAGGGTAAGAATGAAGGTGCCAGAGGAAGGAATGAGTTCAAAAGAAGTCTGCAGAACAGAGAGAGGGAAAGCCTACCTTTTGGTAAGCTTCGTCCATCAGCAAAGGTCACAGGTGAATTCAGTTCTCGTGCTATGAGAGGTACTGGAGGATAAAGCCGAAGGCTCTCCTTAATGCACATGGTGCTGTACGTCATCTTTCCCAAGTCGTCCCTTAAAGACACCGCCCAAAATTACTGGAGTTAGTCGCATAAACTTTTGTTAAGATGAAGCAAAAAAGGAGACAGAGTGGAATCCACTATTTCGTTTGTCCTTGCTCAATACAAGAGATGGCGGGAGAGGAGAAATTTGATTCAGTTCACATTCGAAGGTGAACGTATCTAACTCACACTTTCTGGAACAAGATGTGAACTGAAACACAGCCATCCTTCCAAATTTGCACTTCTGCAGCCAAATAGGTAAAGGTAAAGGGGCCCCTGACCATCCAGTCGTGTCCGACTCTGGGGTTGCGGTGCTCATCTCGCTCTATAGGCCGAGGGAGCCAGCGTTTGTCCGCAGACATGTGGCCAGCATGACAAAGCTGCTTCTGGTGAACCAGAGCAGCGCATGGAAACGTTGTTTACCTTCCCGCCGGAGCGGTCCCTATTTATCTACTTGCACTTTGATGTGCTTTCGAACTGCATGCATGGAGATGCATATATTAGTGAATATCTGTGCTTTTAGGGATGTTTTTAACAGGATTTGCTATATATATATATATATATATATATATATATATATATATATATATATATTGCATAATCCTGTTAAAAATATGCTGTATTTATTTTAATTTATTCTGTTAGTCACCTTGTATCTTATAGTGTGAGAAAGGCAGTAAATAAGTTAAATGATTGATTGAATGAAATACAGCATACATAACTGTTTTTGTTATGGGAAATTAAACCATGCAGGAAGTCCACCTAGAAAGCAAATCATGCTGGAATCCCACTTGAATAGAGGAGGCTCCCCTCTTTAGAAGTTATCAGGACATTAGAGTCCAGGAGTATTGGTGGGCTCAGTCCACAGCCCATCTGTTGTAACTGTGTTACCTCTTCATGCAAGTAATGGGTGAGGGTGGCTAATTGTGTCCTACTTTACATAGGGCAGTCCTCTTTTTTGAAGAGCTGTCTCTTTTTGATAATATATTTTGATTTTTGCATTATTTTTGGCGATACAAGCATGACCACACTAGCTACAGTACATCAGTGCAGCAGCCATAGTAGTGATTTAAATATAGAAATAGAAATCAGAACTTCTTTTCCTACAAAATAAAAAAAATTCCTTCCAGTAGCACCTTAGAGACCAACTAAGTTTCATGTGCATGTACACTTCTTCAGATACCACACTTCTTTTCCTACAGTATAGGACTGGCCCATCTTCCCTGGAACTTACACAACCTGAGGACTACTTTGATACTAAACTACTCTGCAGTGTTCCTCTCCTTCATCATCTCTTAATTTTTGAGAAACCCCATTAAGCAGGAAATAAACATTTAAGGTTGAGCAATAATTGAGTCTGACCATTGAATATCCTCCTGTTGCCCAAGAAGCTCCATGATCTCCTCTCTGCATCTCTGCTGATGCTCAGGGTTCTGGGCCATACAATAAAAGAGCCAAGAGATTCCACTAGCTGTGGTATCATGACCTTCAAACATGAATGTGTCCACTTCTGCACGTATGTCTTCATCCGACAATGGATTTCCATTTTCATCCTAACCGCACAGGGAACATAGCGTATTATACAATTGGTGAGATCCAATATTTAAAGTTCTCCAAAGACCTTCCTCCTCCCCCAGTTCACATCAAAGAAAGGGGAGGTGCTTCAGAAAGCAGTTTGCCAAACTGCTCTCTGAAGCACACCCCCCCCAATTAAACAGCTCACCTGGGCCACCTGCCACCCATGATGCTTGCTCACTCACATGCCTACCCGCCATTCTGCCATCCTGCTGGAGTTGACATGGCCACCTGTCAGCAGCCACAGAAACTGCAGTGTGATGACAGCCTTACCATTTTATGTATATATTACAGACCATGGGAGTTTTGCTTGGGCTATGTCATCTGAACTGATTAGTGATGGCTGGAAAAGCCCTTAGCAATATAGCATGCATAGGTGCATTATTTTTGCAATGTTCACCTTTGCACAAAGAAGAATATCCAGGAAGTCCAAATGCCTCTTCTTCAGAATCTTTTCAAGCTCTTTCTCATTCTTGAGGGAATCCTTCCTCTCTCTTATTACCTTCTCTGCATTGAAGACATACAGTATGAAATGAATAAAGCTATGCGCAAGAGGCAAGCAAATATATTCAATCTTTTTAAATTTCTAATTTCTCTAACCTTCCTAATAAATCCACTGTGTTACTAATCATTTAACCCATATTAAATTGGTTTGGTTTTTTTCCTTTTCACACCTACATTTTATATGCCCTTAGCACATCATACCGACACTGTTAAAATTTTATTTTTCCTAATGGTACTGAAACAGTACGTTTTTTGTTTTGAATTTTCTATTAGGAAATAGATTTATATATTAGCTCAGAAGAAGAGGAGGGGGACAAGGAGGAAGAAAAAGTTCTTGCCAGGAAGTAAAAAATACATACCTGTGTGATGGTGGGCAATTTTGCATGCTTTGTAAAACCGACACCCTTTGGAGCTCAACCGGTAAATGAGCTCATTGTGATGCCAAGGTGTTTTCAGTCTCTGATAAAACAGGGAGCTGAGATCAAATACAGTTTGAATGTAGGAATTGTCTCTGTGGACAGTAGGAAAATGGAAACAAATATAAGCACAAAATGAAGACAAAAAAAGGTTAGATTACATGCTTTTTTTAAAGTCCAATTTCTAGATCCATTTCTATTTGAGATCAGAGGCAGGGGTGAGAGGCATTGTTTTGTAGTGGTTCCACTCCTTCTTGGATGGTTTTTTCCAGAGGGTGATGCTTTGGGAGTTCTTCTCAGCTCCATGGACCCTTTAATGTGGGGTTCATCAGGGTTGAATTTTATCCCCCACGACTTAACACCTGCATGAAACTCCGGAGTGGAGTTATCCAGAGTTTTGGAGTATGTTGTCAGCAATTATGCTGATCAAACACAGTTCTGCTTCTCCTTTACATCTGCAGGTGTGGCAATGCTGGAACATTAAATTGCCTTGGTATGAGCACCAAGAAATTGAAGCTCAAACCAGATAAGACTGAGACATTGTTGGTGAGTGGTTCCCTAGGCTGGATGGATGGGTGGTTGCCTGCTCTTGATGGGGTTACACACCCTCTGAAGGAACGGGGACATAATTTGGAGGTACTTCTGGATCATTTGCTGTCACTTGATACCTAGGTGGCATCAGTAGCAAGGAGTTCCTTCCATCAACTTCAGCTAGTAGCCTAGCTGTATCCCTATCTGGATACACAACTTCTGTTGTGTATACTTTGGTAACCTCTGTGTTAGAATATTGCAACACATTATACATATGTCTACCTCTGAAGACGCGGGTGGCGCTGTGGGTTAAACCGCAGAGCCTACAGCTTGCTGATCAGAAGGTTGGCGGTTCGAATCCCTGCGACGGGGTGAGCTTCTGTTGCTCGGTCCCAGCTCCTGCCAACCTAGCAGTTCGAAAGCACCTCAAAGTGCAAGTAGATAAATAGGTACCGCTACAGCAGGAAGGTAAACGGCTTTTCCGTGTGCTGCTCTGTTTCGCCAGAAGTGGCTTTGTCATGCTGGCCACATGACCTGGAAGCTGTACGCCGGCTCCCTTGGCCAATAATGCGAGATGAGTGCCGCAACCCCAGAGTCGGTCACGACTGGACCGAAGACAGCTCAGAAACTTCAGCTGGTGCAGAATTCGGCAGCCAGGTCACTCACCAGGGCAAGACGGTTTGAGCATGTTACACCCATCCCAGCCTGCCATTAGTTTCCGATTACCTACTCCAGGCATCCCCAAACTTCAGCCCTCCAGATGTTTTGGACTACAATTCCCATCTTCCCCGACCACTGGTCCTGTTAGCTAGGGATCATGGGAGTTGTAGGCCAAAACATCTGGAGGGCCGCAGTTTGGGGATGCCTGACCTACTCTCTTCTAAGGTGAGCTAAGCCTGGCAGGACAGCTTACTCTATGGCAGGGGTGTCAAACTCAAATTCATCGGGGGCCGCATCAGCAGTTTGGTCACCCTCAAAGGGCCGGTTGTATCTGTAGGACTATGTGTCCACTCTTTATTATCATGAATTATTGTCACTGCATTCAATTATTACTGTTTTTTGTAATAATGTAAGTAATAACTAGCTCTGAAAGCAGAAACATAGTCAGAATAATGGCAAGTAGATATTCAAATGTACAATTATTGTACAATTTATTGAAAAATGATTTTTGGTAACTGCACTGGGTGGTGGAGGCTCGCTAGGGTTTCATGCAGGACCTTTGCAGAGCTACTAGTACCTGGAGATGCTGGGGTCCTTCTGCATGCAGGACAGATGTTCTGCCAGTGAGCCACCACCCTTCACCAAAGGGACTGGCTGAGGTTGACTCACTGGAGCTGCTCTCCTGGTTCCAGGGTTTAAGGGCCAGAAGTATAAAGCAGCATCCTATGTTTCTGAGGAGGGGGAGGGGAGGGAAGGGAAGGAAGGAAGGAAGGAAAAAGGGAGTGGGAGGGAGAGAGGAAGGAAGGAAAGAGGGGAGAGAAAGAAGAGTAGGAAATAAGGAAGGAAAGAAAGAAGGAAAGAAAAAGAAAGAGGGAGAGAAGACGGAAAGGGAGAAAGAAGGAAGGAAGTAGAGGGAAAGAAAGAATAAGAATGAGGGAGAGGAAGAAAGATGGGAAGGACGGAAGGAAGAAAGGAAGGAAGTAAAGAAGAAAGGAAGAAAGAAAGAAAGAAAGAAAGAAAGAAAGAAAGAAAGAAAGAAAGAAAGAAAGAAAGAAAAGAGGGAGCAGGAGGGAGAGAGGAAGGAAAGAGGGACGAGAAAGAAGAGTAGGAAAGAAGGAATAAAGAAGGAAAGAAAAAGAAAGGGAGAGAAGACAGAGATAAAGAAGGAAGGAAGGAGAGGGAAAGAAAGAATAAGAACGAGAGAGAGGAAGAAAGAAAGGGAAGGGGGGTCGCCGCCTTGATTCAGCGCCAGAAAAGAGCGCGAAGGGACCCAGGGGCAAAAAGCATTTCCCGTGCAGCGTGAGGCAGCGGGTGTCCGTTTTAGGAGAAGTGCGTAAAGCCTCAGAGTTGCATGTTCGTGAGGCTGAGCCGCTGCTGAGCTCACGTTCAGGAGGAGGAGGAGGTGAGGCAAGAGGAGGAGGAGGCAACGGCTTGCCGGGTCGGTGCCCGGCAGCGCTGTGTGGAGAGTCCGAATCCTCCTCCTCCTCCACGCGGCGCTGCTGGGTGCTTTGTCTGTGCTTCAGCAGCAGCCGTTTCCAGGCGCTGATCCATGGCAGGAGGAGGAGGATTCAAAGTGCTACAGAGCACTGCTGCGTCGCAGAGGCTCGGGACTCTCCGTGCGGCACTGCTGGGCGCTGACCCGGCAAGCTGCCTCCTCCTTCTCCTGCTGTGGCTCGGGGCGCTCCACGCAGCGCTGCTCCGGCCGCCTTTCTACCCCCCCCCCGTGCCCCAGCTGTTTGTCGGCGCTTTGTCGGCGCGGCGCTTCAGCAGCAAGGTCCCGCTGCTGGGTCCCGCTGGCTGGGGTGCTCGGCGGGCCACATGACGAGGTCTGGCGGGCCGGATTTGGCCCCCGGGCCTTGTGTTTGACACCCGTGCTCTATGGTCTTAACCCCTTCATGCATTAATTAGACTTAAGCATGGTGGTTAGATGAGGCTGGTTATCTCACAATAAGGACAAACAAACTGGTCCAGGGGCTAGAGAAAGGAACCCAGGGCCATCCGTTGAAGCTGACAGTTGGAAGATTCAGCACAGACAAAAGAAAGTATTTCTTCACACAGTTAAACTATAGAATTTGCACACGAATGATGTAGTGATGGCCATCATCCTGAATGGCTTCATTAACCATATGCAGATTGCAGAGGTGATTGCAACTCCTGTGACTGCTAGCCCATGGCACAGAAAAGAAAGACTGTATCTGCCTGGGGCTCCCACTTTGCCTGAAACAGGCATCTTATACTCACTTTTCCGTTTCAGCATTTTTCTGGTAGCTGAAGGCACATTTCATAATAGTATTGAGAGTCATCAGACTGACATGTTCAAACATCTCCACTGATGCTGTGCCATTCTTTGGTACCAGCTTCCCCCATATATCCTAATATTTTAGGAAAGGGACAGAAATGAGAAGTCTCATTCTGCGGAAGTCTCTAGAATGATTAGATGATTCATTATTAGATACTGGAACAATATATGATCTTCTGTGGTCAATATATGAAAACTTTAGATTGTCAAGTATGTCAGTGGCTGCCCAACTATGGATTTTGCTAGTTAACTGCAGAATAAGTTATATTTATTTTCTGAGCTGCTTCTTTCTAAAAATGGACTTTGGGTCCTTTCATGTACTCACATCACTGAAGGTGAAATTGCATATTACAAGGTAACCACAGTGGTGCTTACCCCATAATACTAAGGCATGGCATGGCAGAAAGCATTTCCAAGGGAGAATCATTGGGTGAGAAGGACAGGTGCTTAACCCTTTCCCCATACATCAATTTGCCTAGACCCCTCCTAGCAGTGGAGGCTAGTTCATTAGGATGACTGGACTGTCCCATCAACCTCAGGGTGACCCCACCCACATGCCTTTTTTACTTATAACCAGTCAAAGGCATGCCTGTGTCTTTAGCCTCAGTGTTGCATTTCTAGAACTCGGCATGGTATAAGATTAGTTGGCTCTGTCTGTCATTTGCTCTGGCTCCACTTATTGCTGACCACCCTGCCTTCTACCCTACTGGTCGCAATGTGCATCAGCCACCACTGTCTGCTGGGCAGTTTCCTCTACTGGCTGGTAAGCCTAGTTCAGGGACACACATAAAGCCTGTGGGGAGGAAATGTGGAGAAGAATGAAGAGGCATTCCACAAAGAAAGATAGTGGTAGTCACCATCTGTTTATCTTGAGAAAGTGAATGAACTAAAGAAGACAATCTTAATGATCACAAGTTTGTGAAGGAATCTTAGAATTCAATGCTGGTGCAAACTCATTGCCTGCGACCCAAAGGGCTGCTCAACTAGTTTCACACTTCGATGGGGGCTTCGGACTCAAACTTTTCCAAAAAAAATCTTTGTGGTATATCAGAGGAGGTTTTCAGGTGAAAGAAAAAGAGAATTTAAAGGCCCTCTGAGTCTGTTCAAAGCAGGACTGAGATCATGGATGAGCTACTTCTGAGACTGGAACTGACCTCCTAAAAGTAACAATGAGGTTTATTACCAGCATATCTTGGACTGATTCTGCCATAAGAGTCACATAAGGCTTCAGAATATTGTAATGGAATCCGGGAGTCAGCAGTTTCCGGTGCTGCTGCCACTTTGGCCCATTCAGGATTAGAAGCCCTCTTCCTGCCAGGGAAAGGGAGAAAAATGAGGAACAGAAGCCAAAGATAATGTTGTCTTTCTTAGGCACATCCACCAGGGTCACATGGTAAATCATCCACCACAGATGACAGGGTTTATAGTAGAACCAGCACCATATTTAACCCATTGAAGTAGGCACTTAATTGCTGGAACAATTCACGTTAAGAATCTATTTACCTACTAAAGGATTTCTAAAACATGGAATGCAGTGTGTATATTTCCTTACAACCCGAAAAGTCCATCTTCATAGACTCTATAAGGACAGACTTTTGAGATTGTACGATAGAGTCTGATTCCTGAGCAAAATGGGCAGAAATCAGTTGGCCTATGTGGCCAGTGTGGAGGGCACCAGCTTAACAAACACTAGCAGCTTCCCGTAGACCCAACGGAAGTTTGAACTTTGAAAGCTGAGAATATATGTATATGCTCGATGCAGGAAATACAGGGCTGCATAAAATTAGTGAGAGAAAATACATACCAATCCATGGAATTAGGAAGTCGTATGTTATAAGAGCTTTAGGATCTGAATAGTGTAATAAATGAGAGACAATGAGGTTAGCATGAGATGATACAGTATTTGTGAGAACAAATGCAGATGTTTCATTTGCTAAATTGAACTCTGTTGCCTCAATCCAGGGAATTCTTATGGGCACCCAGAGCTCACTCACTTGCCTTTCCTTGCTTTTCAGCAGCCAGATCCAGTGCACACTCCCACATCTTTGCACATGTGATTTAAGACAAACAACCTTTGCAGGCCCAGCTTATTCCAAGGTGTGACCATTTCCTTGCCCAGCCCTGGGGACTCCAGCCATTTGTTGGGCAAACAGTTGTGCTTCCCCCAATTTCCAAAAGGAAATATCCAGTTCTCTAGTGTACCTGTTGAACTTTGTAGCCTGCAATGTGCCTTCTCTACCAATCTGATCTAAGCATTAAAGACTTGGGTAGAACTAGAGCTGGGAGTTGGAGCTCTTTGCCTGGCAGTGAGGGACTGGTGGGAGTTAGAGTTCAAAACATCTTAAATAATAATAATATTTATACCCCGCCCATCTGGCTGGTCTTCCCCAACCACTCTGCGTGGCTTCCAACAAAATATTAAAATACAATGGTCTGTTAAACATTAAAAGCTTCCCTAAACTGGGCACCAGCTTGGGGAAGGTTGCTTTAGGATGGCCTTGAAATATGAATCACTTACATTCATATCTCGATAAATGCAAAGAACAGCGGAACTTACTGCCCAGAGATAAATGCATGGATAATTTTGACAGCCTCTAGCATATTTATGTAACTGCACAATCAGAAGGACGTAAGATACAAATTTCTTACCACCTCTGCTGTACACTGCCTTTGCATATTCAGGGTGGTTGAGGGCCAGGAAAGCCAAGAAATTTCCATACCAAAGTGGATGGCAGTGTGGGTACTTTTCTGTCCATGCAGCTATGTTCAGGAATTCTTCTTCCGGTTTCATCTGCATCATTATTATTTTTTTTAAAAAAGATCAGTAGTCAGTTTACATCTCAGACACCGTGATTAAATGTTTAGTTCAGAATGAAATCAGACTTAGATGATTATATAATGCAATGGTTTATAACGTTAAGCTAGGATGCATATTTAACAATGGGATTATTCACCCCCTTGACTCTGTCCCAACACCGCAGTCTTTTAAAATCTGCTTTCTTTCTGTTCTGCACTGAACCTCCCAGGTGTAGAAGAACATACACTGGTGTCTAAATTTAAGAAGAAGAAAACAGCCACCAAATAATAGTTAGAAAAACATTTTTTTTCCTAATTGAAATAAATCGAACCATTATAATAACATTATTATATAGCATTTATGATTGATTATGCTCCTTTATGCGTGCAAATCTTTCCCGTTTTAGGTAAGATTGCATAAGAGAAATAGATCAATCACAAATGCAAACATTTGCACGTCAAATAGGGGAGCCAGGGAGTAGAGGGTGAATGTGGGACTAGAGATTCATGTCTCGGGGAGTCCACAAAACAATGCATGACCCCGTTCAAAATTTCAGCCCTCCAGTAGGAGGCTAATAATACACCCAATGCCTGAGCCAAAGTCTACCTATACCTGTAATCGATAAAGTTTTGACCACTTTTTACCCCAGATCGTTGTCTTGCCATGTTTGTTCCTTTACACCATAGCTATTGCTTTTGCACAGGGGTGGAGGGTACTGTGACTGGGCCCACAGTAGGATATCACAAAGAACATAATAGAGCACGTGCAGGGAACCTTTGGCTCTCCTGAATTTGCTGAACTACAACTCCCATCAGCCTTAGCAAGCATGAGCAGTGGCTATGGCTGATGGAAATTGTAGCTGAACAATATCTAGTCAGCCAAAGGTACCCTGGACCTGTTGTAGGACATATAAGTGTATAGAAACTAACAAGAGAGGGACTGGGATATGCCTGTGATAAATGTGCACACACATTTCGAGCTTTCCATCATAAGCATGAGTATTAGAGGAAAGAGGCTCTTTAGAAACATTGAAAACTAAAAAATTTCAAGATACCTCCCTTTCTTAATGAAAGAAAATGTGTTGTTTACCCTCCAACTGCCAAGCAATCATCTGAGCCAGCAAACGGTTGCAGAGTGCTCAGCATACATGAACAATGTCTCATGGAAGACTTCCGTGGTATGTTGAAGTTGCACCATTGATTTTCAATTTAAAATAAGCAATGGTAATTTAATAATTGCTTGTCGGCTGTCAGTTTCTTGACCTAGCTATGGATCAGGCTTTAATTTTCAAAGTAAAATAAACTCTGTATGCCAGTCTTCTGTTTAGGAAAAAGAAAATATGACACACACACCCCTGAATTGAAAAGCTTGAGAGTTCCATAACACGTGAGTCACAGCTGTACAATTTTGCACTCAAAATCCTTCTCATTTTTTTCATAATGGAATGGCATTCCAAATTGGCACTTTGTCCCCCGACCACAAGTACCTAATGATAAGAAAATATTCAGCAGGTATCAGTCAAGGCCAAGTTAATGTTATACTTCTAGAATGTAGGATGGGTGTGGAATAATCATATCATCTTAAAGTCCTTAAGTCATGAGCACATAACATGCTGTTTATGCTGCTCTTCGTGTTCAGCACAGATTATATGAGGTTCTCTATTATTTTCCTTCAAAGTGCTCTCAAGAAGAAATGTTTGTTTCTACTGGCTGAGTAGATTCTTTGGTTTCTGAATGTTGGATTAAATGTTTGCAGTTCAGCCCTGTATCTGGCAATGGCTGAAAGCTTTTAGTACAAACGTGATGGGAAATTCCATCATATGTTGCTTCCTTGCATTTCAAAAAGTGTGAAACAAACAAGATATGAGGAAGTAATGGCATGAAGCACCCCTTGCAACTTAGCTTAGCATAATGGCTGGCAGATCTGCTATAGCTGATCTCTAGTGTGTTGCTGCAGTTTGCAATTATTTACCTTGGAATATGACTTAGTTCCATTCATAATGTTCAGCGATGTTCTGAACTGAGCACAATGTCCCCCAAAAGCTCTTCTCTAGCTTGGAATGTAAACTGAACTCCTGAGTAGGGATGCTGATTCAGTTCACATTTAAAGGTAGATATGCAAAATTTCCATGTTCCAAAACAATATGAGAATCAAAACACAACCGTCGTGTGAAATTCACATTTACTTTGAATTTTGTGATGCAGTTCTCCAAGCAAACAAAGTTTAGAAAAAATGTATATATTAGGTAAAGGTGTGCATAAAAATAAATAAACGTATGTGAAAATAATGTACAAAGATACACAGTACTGTATAGGGGGAAAATGTTTTCAAAAATGTGTATTAGTTAAAAGTGCATTGAAAATGTGTTTCTTATGAGACATTTGCGGTAAAATGCTAAATCATTTTCATGAATATATATATTTTTTAAATCATAATTTGCAAGTTACTGCAGAAATGTGGAGAACCAGATTTAAGTTTGGACAAATAAAAAACAGAGAGTACTGAGACTCAGAGATTAAAGGTAAAGGGACCCCTGACCATTAGGTCCAGTTGCGGACGACTCTGGGGTTGCGGCGCTCATCTCACTTTATTGGCCGAGGGAGCCGGCGTACAGCTTCTGGGTCATGTGGCCAGCATGACTAAGCCGCTTCTGGCGAACCAGAGCAGCACACGGAAACGCCATTTACCTTCCCACTGTAGCGGTACCTATTTATCTACTTGCACTTTGAGGTGCTTGCTGAAATAAAGACGTGTTCAGTCAGTGTCCAAACCACTGTGGTGAGGGTGCCTGCCTAGTGTCAATAAAGAGGGAGTCCCAAAGCACACAAAAATATTTACTTCTTGCAAATGTGGACAAACATTACACAGCACTTTTAAAAGTGCAAGCAGACTTTTCCTTACATTTGAAAGGGTGAAGACCTTCTCCTAAATCTGTATTAGTAGAAAAAGCAAGCGAAAAGCACATTTCTCACTTATGTTTACATAACACAGAAGAATGTGGGCATTGATCCATTACTTTCTTAGCATAAAGCTTAGTAAATACATAAAGACACTTTCTCTACCCCCCTCGCTCTGCCACATACATACCGCCTGCACAACCACCTTACCATTTTGATATGGCCATATAGCCAGTGCGCTGGAGGTCCTGGAAAACATCTGAGAACTTTGACCAGGTACTGTTTTTTCCGATACAGCTGAACAGCTTTCAGGGCCACATAGGCAAAGCTCAAAATAATTGTCAAGTGGAAAATATGAGAGAAATCCCAAGGCAGCCAAGACCAAGAAGAATTTAGGACCGTCTCTGGAACAGTTTTCATACTCCCACCTTGGTTCACTGTGCCTTCTTCCATTGAGCTCCTATTGCTGAAAGTGCCAGTTCTAGAAGAAGTTCTAGTCCTAATACTGTACACTATCTTTTTGCAAATTGCTGTAATCTCTGGTACATTACCAGGAAAATCAGAAGTCAGAAGTATTTGCCTGCAAAAACCACCCACATACTTTCCCCAAAGCACTAATCTTACTGACTATAGGAACTGTAATTTTAATCCAGCCAAAGTCTACTGGGTGGGGCCAACAACCAATAACATTCTCCCTTTCAGCTCTCCTTTTTCTCTGCCAGGAAACAGTGTAACAACCATTGCACCCTTTAATATCTATTCAGTCATTTAAAAAAATGCAGTTCCTAGATGTGACTGTGTTGGGTGTGAATGCATGTGTGTGTGTTGTGTATGTTGAGGTCATATACTTACTCTCTGTAAACATTAATCTGAGTTTTATTGTATGGAAGTATAATTATTTATTTAATGGGTTGTCATGTCACAGATTGCACAGCTAATTCCCAAACCTCTGATCGTAGGAGCTAAGAAGTACAAGATTTATGCAGGAGAAAACAAAATAAAAACACAGAAATTCTGCAAATTTGTCTGGAGCTATGGAGCAGGGTAAGGGGGCTTCAGCTTTTTCCATGGGACATTCTGCCAATCAAAAATCACTTCCCAAGGATATATGCAGTGCTATTTTTCTAGAAAAAGAGGTGCTGGAACTCACTATGAACCACCTCCCTTGTTTTCTTAGAATGGCAATGGTGAGGTGCCGGAACTGAGTTCCTGTGAGTTCCCTCAGAAAAAAAGCCCTGGATATATGGAACCAGGGGGTCCTTCAGGTATCCTGGGTCCAAGTTGTTTGGGGCCCTGTAATTTAATGCAAGAACTTTGAACTTGGTCCAGTGGTGTATGGGTATCCAGTGAAAGCTTTTAAGCCCTGGAGTTATGTGCTGGCTGTAGTCTGTCCCCACCATCAGTCTAGCTGCAGCATTATGCACCAGCTGAGAGAATTTCCAGATCAGGAGCAATGGTAATCTCAGAGATGTCAACAGGATTCCCTGGGCCTGGTACATTGTATGTGGATTGGCCCCCCTGCTGCTTCGTATGTATCTATATTAACGTAACCTAGCCCCCCTCACAGGGCTGCTGCAAATATAGAAGCAGGTAGGGGAGGAAAATGTACACAACCTTGAGCTGCTGGGTAGAAAAACAAGTTACAGATATGCCACACAGTTCATAGATGTACTATGGAATCAAACATGCCACCATGCCCCTGGCAATTGAAGGGACCAGGGCCAAGTGATGTCTTGACTTGTTCTTACTGATGGTGCCTTAGATCAGGGATAGGCAAACTCGGCCCTCCAGGTGTTTTTGGCCTACAACTCCCATGATCCCTAGCTAACAGGACCAGTGGTCAGGAATGATAGGAATTGGAGTCCCAAAACATCTGGAGGGCCGAGTTTGCCTATGCTTGGCTTAGATGGTCATTGGAACAATTGAATAATAATAATTATTATTATTATTATTAATTTTATTTTTATAAAGCATTTTATTAAATTTTCCAATTAAAGCACATTTAAGACAATACACAAAACAAACAAACATTAAAAAATACAATACTACACAAACATCAATCTTTTTAACAATTCTTTCCAAATCTCTCAATCTCAATGCTCTGCCGAGCTTGACTTCCCTCCCTCCCCTCATTTGGTTTTCTATTCAGTTCTTATATCACAGTTCCTTTATACCTTATTATACATTATTATTTATACCCTGCCCATCTGGCTGGGTTCCCCCAGCTACTCTGGGCGGCTTCCAACAAAATATTAAAATCCATCCATCAAACATTAAAAGCTTCCCTAAACAGGGCTGCCTTGAGATGCCTTCTAAAAGTCTGGTAATTGTTGTTCTCTTTGACCTCTGGTGGGAGGGCATTCCACAGGGTGGTTTGCCACTACCGAGAAGGCCCTCTGTAACTTGGCTTCTCGTAGCGAGGGAACCGCCAGAAGGCCCTCGGTGCTGGACCTCAGTGTCTGGGCAGAACGATGGGGGTGGAGACGCTCCTTCAGGTCAGAAGTCATGTCTGATGCTACCTAAAGAGGAATGGTTCAATAATGTCTCGGATATAGCCCTATCTGAATGTCTTACACAACAGAGATGAGTGCTGAGAGAGGTGAAGCAAAGAAATATTGGCTCAAGGAAGTCTGAGTTGGTTTTTTATTTTATTTCCTTTATTAGTAAGGACACAAAATTGTCAGGTCCCACCAATATCCATGCTTCACTGGGGGGGGGGGGGTCACACAATACAACTCTTCTAAGATAATTTAACCATTTGCTGTCATCTGTACTAGGTATTATTATAATCTGTGTCTGTAACTGGATTCTAGGGCCGGCTCTACGGCCAGGCTGGGTGGCGCAGGGCGCCATGGCGCCGGCCCGCCAGGGCGGGGCGCCACGCAGCTGCTCCCGCCCGCCCGCTGGCTGCTCCGCCGCGCAGCACTAAGCACTGCGCGCTAAGCCCACCCGCCCGTCGCGCCAAACTGGGCGGCGGGGGGCGGCGGAGGGATCCGTCGCACCTCGGCGCCAGGGCGCCAAAGGTGCTTAAGACGGCCCTGCTGGATTCTGTTATGCATGTTTACTTGAAGTTGTTCAACACCATGGCTGCTTCTCATAGAGGCTTTTGTTGCTTGCTTGCTTGCTTGCTTAATATCTTACCCTTCCTCCCAATGGAACTGAGGGAGGCAAACACTCAAGCAATTTTTAAAATTCAAACACATGGGGGGATTCCAATACAAGTGCAGGCTAGGAAAGATTTCTACTTAAAAGGCTTGTTGGAAGAGGAAGGTCTTTGGCAGGTGCTGAAAAACATCAGGGGTGGCACTTGCCTAAATTGTGGGGGGAAGCTATAGCAGCTGTTTCAATTGGTATCATATCTCTTTAAATGTATACAGTCAAACTTCGGTCGTCGAACGTAATCTGTTCAGGAATCCCATTAGGCTTCCAAAACATTCGACAACTGAGGAACGGCTTCCGATTGGTTACAAGAGCTTCCTGCACTCAAGCGGAAGTCGTGTCAGATATTTGGCTTCCGAAAAATCTTTGAAAGCCAGAGCATTTATTGATAGGTTTTTGGCGTTCAGGAGCAGAAACGTTTGAAAATGGAGCCGTTCGAGAGCCGAGGTTTGGCTGTAATATGTTTCTCCTGATCTACCAAATAGCGATAAAGATAACACATCTTAGCAGCTCCACAAGTTTTATTATTTACAAGAGTCATGTTCTGTGGTTGACAGAGAATCTATGTAAGCTTCTTTAAATATAAATGTATCCCATTCCAAGAGCGCATGATGAGCTGAGGTTTCTCAAGGGGAGGATTAGCAGGATCTGGTGCAACTTGGAAGCGCAGCAAAGTCAGAGCAACCGCCAGTTTCAACTCCATCATAGCAAACTGTTGCCCAATGCAATTCCTGAGGAAGAAAAAACATTCAAGCTGAAACTTGAACAGCCCCATAATAATTTTTATTTAGTATTTCATGTCATAAGAATCACATATAAGCACCGCCCCACTTACACGGGGGGGGGTGTGGCCTGCATGCATAAGGTGCAGAGCCCCCTCTAAACACCTTTACTGTTACTCTCTCTTCAATCCATACCAAAAAATACGGTATCAGGAGCTGGCAGGAGGCTGAAGGACACACAGGAAAGCAGCAGCTACATCAGCTGTTAGACAGAGAGGCTGGGCAGCGCAAATAACAACAACAACAACAACAACAACAACAACAGGAAAGTGTTGCAGAAGCTATAGAAGTAATGGAGAAATTTGGCCAATTGGCAGGATTCAAATTAAATAGACAAAAAACCAAGGTTATGGCAATGAATATGACGAAAGAAGAAAAACAGGAATTACAGTTAAAACATGGACTCGACGTGGCTAAAAAGGTAAAATATCTGGGAATATGGATGACAGCAAAGAATATTAATCTTTATAGTGATAATTACGAACAAGTATGGAAGGAAACAAAGAAAGACCTGGAAAGATGGACTAATATGAAAATGTCATTCTTAGGAAGAATCGCAACAATAAAGATGAATGTATTACCTAAGATGTTATTCCTATTTCAAACTATACCTGTGGTTAAAGGTACGAGGCAATTCCAAGAGTGGCAAAAGATTTTATCAAGATTTGTCTGGCAGGGGAAAAAACCTAGAATAAAACATAAAATTTTGGTAGATAAGAAAGAAAGAGGTGGATTCGCCCTGCCAGACTTGAGACTTTATTATGAAGCGTCTTGTATCTGTTGGATAAAAGAATGGATAACTCTAGAGAATACGGACTTGTTAGATTTGGAAGGTTTTAACAATAGATTTGGATGGCATGCATATTTATGTTATGACAAAAAGAAATCACATACCGGGTTTACGAATCATGTGATAAGAAGATCTCTGTACGAGGTGTGGGAAAGAAATAAAAGGCTGTTAGAGACTAAAACACCCTGGTGGGTCTCACCAGCAGAGGTATTAACAGTTAAGAAAGTAAATATGGAGAAGAGGCGGGCCACGTATGAGGAAATCTTGATGAAAACTGAAAAAGGATGGAGTTTAAAACCTTTTGAGGACATTAAAGGAGTGTTAACAGGATGGATAGAATACCATCAAATAAATGATGTGCTTAAAGAAGATAGAAAAATAGGTTTTGAGGATAAAAGATCCAAATTTCAAATAGAAGTGCTAGAAGGCAAAACAAAGCTTTTGGCAAAGATGTATGATTTGTTGTTGGAGTGGTATACAAAAGATGAGTTGACAAAAGAAGTGATGATTAAATGGGCAAAAGATTTGGGGCATAATATTGAATATGATGCGTGGTTGAAATTATGGAATCAAACTTTAAGATTTACAGCATGTACTGCCTTGAAAGAAAATGTATATAAGATGATGTACAGATGGTATTTAACTCCAGTTAAATTAGCTAAAATGTATAGAATGAGTGACAAAAGTTGCTGGAAATGTAAAGAGAAAGATGGTGAATTTTATCATATGTGGTGGACATGCGAAAAAGTTAAAAGATTTTGGGAAAGTTTATATAACGAATTGAAAAAGATGTTTAGATATACTTTTCCAAAAAAACCAGAAGCATTTTTGTTAGGAATAATGGGAGGAGAGATTAGAAAAGAAGATCAAACACTGTTTATGTATGCAACAACCGCAGCTAGGACTTTGTTAGCCCAAAAATGGAAATTACAGGAATTACCTACAATTGTGGAGTGGCAGACAAAAATGATGGACTATGCTGAACTTGCTAGATTGACATGCAAGATTCGTGACCAGGGGGAGACAAGGTTTCAAAAGGACTGGAGTAAATATGTGGACTATATGGAGAAAAACTGTAGATCATTAAAAACTCTCGCAGGATTAAAATAAACCTTACGAATTGACCAATATGTCAAAAAAGGAACTGCAAAAAAGGGAATTAACAAGAAACCCGCATGAAGGGAGGGGGGGAAGTCATAGCTCGGCGGAGCAAGGTAAAAGATGTGAATATAAGATTTTGTATAAAAGATTGGTTTTGTTAATTTGTTGAATTTGGAAAATTGGAATAAAATGTATTTAAAAAACAACAACAACAACAACAACAACAATCTATTATTTATACCCCGCCCATCTGGCTGGGATTCCCCAGCCACTCTGGGTGGCTTCCAACAGAAATATTAGAATACACTAATTTCTTAAAGATTAAAAGCTTCCCTAAACAGGGCTGCCTTCAGATGTCCTCTGAAAGTCTGGTAGTTATTTTTCTTGTTGACATCTGGTGGGAGGGCGTTCCACAGGGCGGGTGCCACTACTGAGAAGGCCCTCTGCCTGGTTCCCTGTAACTTGGCTTCTCGCAGCGAGGGAACTGCCAGAAGGCCCTCAGCGCTGGACCTCAGTGTCCGGACAGAGTGATGGAGGTGGAGACGCTCCTTCAGGTATACTGGACCGAGGCCTTGCTGCACCTCTGGCCTCTTTGGGGCTTCCTCTGCCCTCACTGAGGGTCTCCTCATGAACTATGAGGACTCCACACCTCTCTCCTGCCATTTCCAGGCATGAATTGGATTATTTAATGATCTCCCGGTACTTCGCATATGGGGAGTCACCCATTCTGCTTGATTGTAGAAATAAATCTCAAAGTGGTTTACATACAAGATAAAACATTTTGGTGTGGGGTGGGAATACTTCTAGAGAAGCCTTTGCCAATCTCAGCTGCCCTACAGCCATTTTGAACCTCAGCTCCTCTCAGCTCCAGCCAGCAAATTCGTGCTGATGGGAACTGTTTTGCCAGCTTGGCAAAACCTGTTCTAAAGCAATGGGGCGTTTCCATAGAGGGCTTAAATAAAGAAGAATTTGGCTTCTGGTGCAAGATTCCTGATCCTCAGTTATGACCATCTAAGTCTTTACAATACTCCATTCACACTAACCACATTTTGAGTTTATTTTTAATCTTTAATCTTGTTGTCATCACAGGCGGAATATATCCACAGAAAAACTATTTCTTAAGGATCCATGAATCCGTGTATTAAGCACAATAGTATGCTAAATTAAGAGCAAGATCTGTGGTGTGTTCAGAAAACTGCTTCACTATGGATGCATTCAATCCATAGAAAAACCCCCACATGGATTACCCTGGACTTGGGGGCAGAAACGACCCAAACGAGTGTGGATTGGTCCTAAAGCCTCAGTAAACAGAACACTCACACAGGGACCCCTTTGTAAGGGGGGAAAGCTAATCTTTCTGGAACAAACCTTCTGTCCCATGGAAGAGGGCTGTTCCATTCTCCTTGTCACAATATCAGTGAGAACCACACACAGGCAAGCAGCAACCCATAATTCTGAGGATGAACTTCACTCATCCATCATATGAATCAAGTTTTGCTTTGGGCTGACTGTCTTTCTTCTTGCTTCTGTCTATTTTCAGTGAACAACTTCACATCATTAGTTGTATTACCTGGGTCCAGCAGCAAATGGCAAAAATGCATAGGAATGTCTTTGAGATGAATTATCGGGTGAAAACCTTAGAGGATCAAACACCTGAAAGAGAGCAAGACTGTAGTTATCAGCAGCTTGCATCCGAAACAAGCTGCTTCACACATGCATGCTCATCGCTGGATTACTGCAATATCAAGTGATGTTGCACAAGTGAATCATGGGTACAACATCACAAGAGGAGCTTTCACTCTTGTAAAGCACAGTGGTTTCACTGAGGTCACTTCATGCATTCAGATGCCAGACTTCAGAGACAGAATTCAAGTGATGTACATGTATATGTGGGATAGCCTTCAGTTTGGCAACAGGGATGTACACAGACATGTAGAAAGTTGCCGGGGGTTGGACCCATCACATACCGCATCTCAAGCTTGTACTCTGAGCTACAGCCCTTCCTCATTATCCAAACGCCCCCGATTTGTCATCAATGTCTCTTTATCCCAGGGTTATCGCCATCTATTCCAGTGGCTCCTCCATACTACTTTCTACTATCCCACAATAGTAGCAACCTAGTAAGATGTGTATAAACAGTAAACTTATCATTATGGAATGGGACGTCCCTATTTTTATCAGACAAATGTTGGAGGGTATGTCAACATTAGGCTGTGAAATGCTAAGTTGTCCCAAGTTGCAGCAAATTTTCATGCCCCAACTCTTCCCATTTTGCACAATTCTCAAGGGATTCCCCGTCAAAAAGTGGGGTACAATACCAGAAGCCCAGATCCTAGAGCACCCCCAAATTCTCCACCTCATACATAAGGAATTGATCAACTGTACATTTATCTCGTTTTGCATGCAACACTGCTGTGGTACTGTGATTCTAAGTGCACATCCATGCTATACATTTAAAACATATTCTGTGCACAGTCAAAGCACATGATTACCCCCAAAGAATCCTGGGAGCTGTAGTATATTAAGGGTGCTAGAAATGGAAGCTCCATGAAGCAGGAACAACTGTTCTTATTATTCTTGGGGGAGGAGTCACCTGCTTTCAGTGTGCAATAAACATGCTTTAAATGTGCATCCAGCATGCTCTAAACCAATGACCGAACAATGCTCCAGAGCATAAGTACCTGAGGATCCTTCCACACTTCAGGATTTTTGTGAAGAACATAAATATTCAGGGATATCAAAGCACCTGTTAAGGAGAGGAGAGAAATACCTGATTAGTAAATGGAAGACAGAACACATCACAAAGTTGTGTTTTCAGTGCTGCATTGCTGGATTGCAGAAAGGCTCCAGGGAAGGATTGCTTAAGATGCAGCTGTTATGGCATCCCAATGTATTTTGTGGCATGTGTTTTTGAGTTACATGCATGTAGGTTACAATGCCTTAGTGGGGGTTTGAGTCTGCTTTCATGAAGAATGGTCATTCTCTGAGGTGACAAAGAGTTTTGCCAGAACTCATGGAACAGAAAGATTAAGCTGGAAGTCCTCGGGGTGACTTTATATTTCATTTTTATTTATTTTGTCATTCCCAGACCACAGCCAGTTTTACAAACAGCCTCCGAAGTGGTGCATAGTTTAATATGTAAATATATCTGCAGAGGAAGATATGAAGATGCCTTATCCCGGCATTGGCTTGTCGAATTCAAACTTGTCTTCAGTGAGGCAAGGATCTTAGCCAGCCCTACTTTGAAATTTGGACATGGTATACTTAAAAGCCTGACAGAGGATGTGTATTTCCCACACATGGATTTTTCCTCTTCAGCTTCGAAGTTCTTCATGTTGTAGTTTAATGCAGTTGCCCTAGTAACGTCTCAAATCTTGTGTCTTGCCTCTTTAGTTCCAGTGTCCTAACACAAAGAACTTTTGTAGTACAATTTCTAAGCCTCTCAACAACTTTTAGGGGCACATGACTCCAAAGTCAGATAGAGAATTATATCCTTCAAGGCAACTGAGCAAGTCAACTCTTATCACATCTTGCCAGATACTTGTCACAAAACTCACAATCGGAACACCATTGCCACTCTTTCAGTTCCCATCCTTCATGTCTGTCACTGAAAATGCTGTGAAATATAATCAAACATATATGCCAATAAAGGTGTTGTGATTGTGATTGTGATAATCAAACATAACGAAGCAGACCTGCAGGCAATGTCTTTCCATCAGCAAATGTGACGGGTTTATTGAGCTCTCGGTACACTTGAGGAACAGGAGGATAAACACGGAGGCTTTCCTTAATACACATTGTAGTGTAAGTCATCTTACTAAGGTCATCCCTGGGACAAACAAACAAACAAACAAACAAACTGTGAGGAAGATTCGCAAGTGACAAAAAGACAAAAATACTACACAGACAGTGGAGTCGAATATTAAAAGAAGTGACAAAAAAGGAGATTTGAGCATCCTTGCATATTCTGCATTTATACTTGCAGTGAAATAACTGGAGAGAAACTTGAATATGAGACACATGTACCTCTCACAAAAGAAAAACAGATAGTGGAGCAAAGGACGTTCTCACCAGCGCAGAGTCTCTCGCTCTCCAAGAATCTCCTTTATCTCCTCCCTGCATTTTTGCTGGTGCTCTGGATTCTGGGCCATGGCATATAAGAGCCAGGAAATCCCACTGGTGGTGGTATCGTGACCCTCAAAGAGGAAAGTGTCCACCTCAGAACGTATGTCTTCATCAGATAATCCCTCACCATTTACATCCTGAAAAATGGAGTATGATCAAGGTCAAAAGCCATGGAAGACTTTTTCCGTCACATGCAGCCACTTGCCTCCTTCATGGGATTAGGAAGCCACTCTGGAAGCCCTTTATGGCTGGGCAGGGAGATAGAAACACTGTAAACCAATGTATCTAAGGGACAGGACTATTGGTTGCATATGTGCATATATCCCTTATCTGGAAATATATGATGATGTGGATTTTACTCACCCTGGCACAGAGAAGAATATCCAGAAAGTCTAGATATCTCTTCTTTTGGATCTTCTCGAGTTCCCGTTCATCTTTAAGGAGTGCCTTTCTTTCCCTAATCACCTTTTCTGTGTCAAAAAAGTAATAAATCTAATAATTTCCCCAAACAGTTGTCATGACATTCACTGCTTCAAAGTAATTTTCTGTATGTTACTAACTTTAAAAGGATGAGGAAATTCCCATAGTGGAACAGGACTTAAGGGTGAAATCTACACACATATAAAAAACATTCTGAAAATGCTTCTTTTAACAATATTTTTAAAAAATACATTGAATTTTCCATAAGGCTCGCCGTCACCATCTAGTGTCGCATTGTATATTGCACTTAAAATGTTTGCTTTGCAGCTGTATAACTGAGTCCAAGGTTAGGAGTCTTAGGACTGTTCCATATCCTGGTGTAACCTGCTCAAACAAATATTTGCAAACAAATATTTGCAAACATTGCTATTTAACTTTGGATGTGACATTTTGAGTTTGAAATGTAAAACCTTAACCTTAAAATTGGAAACTCGCATACTTTAGACTTGCTAGTGTCTTTTGATTGACTTGATTTTGTCAGAAATCATATATGAAACCTCACGTTATCAACTGTCAAATATTCTTTTTTTAAAAAAAAGTCTACACATCAGTTTATTTTGGGTGGCAATTAAGTAAGCCATTCTCAGAGCAAACCCACGGTTTTAGGCTGTCCAGTGGGACTTAACTGAAGGGCAGGGACAGCCAGAGCAGAAAGTGGGGGCAGACCAATTTTTGCACCATCCTGTAGCCGGCGCAGTGATCAGGCCAGAAGCTGTTACATGATAGCAGTGAGGAGAGCCTGGGAGCCAACAGATCCCAGGCCAGCTCAGTCCCTCCCTGTTCCTGGAATACTCCCCCCCCCATTTTGGGGCTTTTCACTGGTTGCCACAAGTGGGGTTCCCACCAGTAACACTTCTGCCCACCCACCCATTCAGTGGCTGGAAGGAGAAGCTCTGTGCCAGGAGAGTAATGCTGGCATCACTCTACAGGTGAAAGCTGGCAAAGGTTGGCAGGGCTGGGTGAAGGGGCCCAATCCAACCCCCACCCATGGGAAGCAAAGGGTGTGTGGATTGCATCCTTAGCTGAATACTGCCCACTTTTCATTCATTCATTCAATGTCGATACCTGCCCTTCAGTAAACATAAGGGTTGCCATATGTCCGGAACACGTCGTAAGTGTAGATTTTGGCGGAATTCGTTAAAAATAGCTCAAAAACGTTGTCCAAAAAAGCTCAACAACTTTTGTGTCTGGATTTTTGAAATATGGCCACACTACCTGAATCCCTTACAACAAAATGTTTAAAATACAATATGCAATAATCAGAAACCAGCAATAATCAATAAAAGACAGCAATTGAGACATCCTTACATAAAGGCAGCATAAAATAGTTTATGGTCCAGATTTACAACACAAGTAAAAAAATGTGAGTGAATAAAAAAGATCTTCTGGTATTGAAAAGACTGTAATGCAGGTGCCAGGCGAGTCTCTCTGGGGAGGCTATTCCATAGCTGAAGTACCCCTGCTGAAAAATCAAGGGTTTAGAAACCCTTGAGAGGCACCAGAATTGCTCAGCATCCCCACCCCCACCCCCCAGGAGAGCCCAGGTTGACTTTCTGCAGATTAAATTTTGCAGTTGGGTTCTGCCTGGGGCCTGGCAGCTGGCTCTCCATGCCCGTGGGGTGTTATTGCACAAGCCTAACCAAATCTGCTCAGAAGTAAGATCCATTTAATTCAATAAGGCTTACTCCCAGGTAAGTGGGGTTAGGCTTGCTGCCTTGGCTATGTACATACAGGTGTAGATCCCTCCACTGAAGAGAAGAACCGAAGGAAATAAATACCTGTGTGTCGATGGGCTATTCTGCAAGCCTTGAAGAAACGGTATCCATGAGGACAGAGGTGATAGATTAGATCATTGTGATAGAGAAATGTCTGTATTCTTTCCTGCATCAAACAACTGAGGTCACTAATTGCTTGGACATATGTATTCTTACTAGAGGAGTCAAAGAAAGAGTTTAATTGAGATGTGATTATTTTTAACAGGCACAATACAAAGCAATGTAGTTTGTTTATCACACTCTAACCCCACCTATCCTCCAAGAAATAGATAGTCTTTCCCACCATCACCATTTTATACTCACAACAACCTTCTGAGGCAAATTAATCTGAGAGAGCAAATTATCGTGGCCGAGTCCTAGCCTGCTAGCACAACTGCAAGCCTTCTTGGTGGATATTGATTAGTTAGACCATGGGTAGGCAAACTAAGGCCAGGGGGCCAGATTCGGCCCAATCGGTTTCTAAAGCCGGCCCGCGGATTGTCTGGGAATCAGCGTATTTTTACATGAGTAGAATTTGTGATTTAATTTAAAATGCATCTCTGGGTTATTTGTGGGGCATGGGAATTTGTTCAATTTTTTTCTTCAAAATATAGACAAGGTCTGAGGGACAGTGGACCGGCCCCCTGCTGAAAAAGTTTGATGACCCCTGAGTTAGACCCATTCCACTCTGGATTGTAACATGGGACGTGTGAGAGACTGCCCATAGACCTGGAAAGAACAGGTGCAGGGGTTTCAAGCAGTTTCTGTGCCCTGATGCTCACGTGAATTGGTTCTCACTAGACAATGATTTATACTAAAAGTGATCCCACCACCACCCAAATTGTTCTGTGGTTCATTTATAAACTGGAGTTAATTTTTCCCTTGTACTATAAGTCTTTTCTCTCTCTCCCTCTATCTCCCCCCCCCCCCAGCAGTTCTCATGATACCTGTCAAGCTGGCAATTGCTTCGATAACTGAAGATACACTTCAGCATGCTGTCCAGTGTCATAGACCCAACATGCTGGAAAATATCCAGTGATTTATCTTCTGAGATCAGCCTTTCCCATTTATCCTAATGTAAGAGAGAAAGGTTTCACACAGCAAAAGGAAATTTCTCAGATGATTAGATTTCTGGCATCCATATGCCACACATGCTGCTAGACCACATGGAGAATGAGCAGGGCACACTGTCCATTTCTTTATTTAGTACATTTACAATTCACGGTAAAAAACATTTAGTCAGATCATTAGACACCCGGGGGATTTCCCCTACAACCACAAATACCACAAAATCCCTTGTTGCAATTATAGATTGGAGAGAGAACTTGGCAATCATCTCAACGGCAGTGGAGCAATCAGATTTGGGTGATTATGATCATGTACTAATCAACCTAGGGACCCAGGTGGCGCTGTGGTTAAACCACTGAGCCTAGGGCTTGCTGATCAGAAGGTCGGCAGTTCGAATCCCTGTGATGGGGTGAGCTCCCGTTGCTTGGTCCCAGCTCCTGCCAACCTAGCAGTTCGAAAGCACGTCAAAATGCAAGTAGATAAATAGGAACCGCTACAGCGGGAAGGTAAACGGCGTTTCCATGTGCTGCTCTGGTTTGCCAGAAGCGGCTTTATCATGCTGGCCACATGACTTGGAAGCTATACGCCGGCTCCCTCGGCCAATAATGCGAGATGAGCGCGCAACCCCAGAGTCGGTCACGACTGGACCTAATGGTCAGGGGTCCCTTTACCTTTTTTACTAACCAACCTACCATGTGTAGTAAGCAATGAATTCTTATTTTTATATACTGTGGTATCATGGTTTCCATTTCTTTCTAATGTGGAAGCCCTTTAAATCTTTGATGATCAAATTCCAATCAGTTAAAGGTGCCTATCAGGGGTGCCAACTTGAATAAAATATGGGGGGTAAGCCCCACCCCACATAATTGATCACATGATACACCATCTAAATGGCAATGCCCATCAACCTGGGGTGTATGGCCCCCTTAAATATTTTATATATGCAACATACAACATACATATGATCAGTTAGTGAGTTAATAGATTATGTTTATGGCACAAGTAAGGATCGCAGTTGGTGACCCTGTTGTGGTGTTGTTGGTGGTATGTGTGTTTTGCCTGTATTTTTAACACTATGTCTAAATATAATTCCATGAGACCCATTTCCTTTGTTAGGCAGATTTCTGGATGACAGTCAGCTTTTTCTCAATGAGAGCTATTTGAGAATCAATGTTTGTGCTTGCATGAGGTACTCAGCTTGGGGGTAGTGGTGACACTCATCCTCTAGCTCAGGCATAGGCAACCTCGGCTCTCCAGATGTTTTGGGACTATAATTCCTATCATCCCTGACCACTGGTCCTGTTAGTTAGGGATCATGGGAGTTGTAGTCCCAAAACATCTGGAGGGCCGAGGTTGCCTATGCCTGCTCTAGCTAGGGGGTGTTTGGAAGAGGCAGAGGCAAAGCTATGAATTTGTTGAAGGCAGAGTCCCTTTAGGGTGATCTGACATGGAGCCACATATGTGGTACCTTGTAGGACTGTCTCATTGCTTTCCCTGATGCTTTACTTATGTGTTTGAAAATAAAGCAATGCTTGAATCCTCTAATAGTACTAGCCCAAGACATTTTTGCTGAATGAAATAGAGCTCTAGAATCCCAAGCCAAACCTCAGGGCCAATACTAAAGAGCTACAAATTCATGTCTTCATCTCACCATCAGGGTGATGCCTGAAGCAGGTACATTCATCTTGCTGCATGAAAGTGCTGGGCTTGTACTCCACCATCCAAAGGAAATCAAGGCTCAGAGGAGTACAACAAGATGGTTTAAGTTTGTGAATAAGCTATGAGTAGGAACAACATTTCTGATCAAGGTTGGTACCTGGGCACAAAGTGTAATTGCCATGCTGGAATAGTTTAACCCAGTGCTTTTTTTCCTTTAAAAAGTGTTTTGACTCAAGAAAATCACCATTTTATAGTTCAAAGTGGGAAAAATAAATAGGGTAAATGGACAAAAGTACAAAGATTCACAGAATGTTTAGGGGTATGCATACCCCTGCGTCCCCCCAGAAAAAAGCACTAGTTTAACCACAATACTATTGGCTTAGATCTTCTATTAGATATAAGAGAGAGGTGAGATTTTTGGGGTTTTTAAAGCCCTTACCAGCATCACTTTGGTGGAATCGACCATCAGTGCCACGTACGACTTTAAAATATCACTGTGAAATGCCGGAGTCAACAGACGTCGGTGCTGGAACCATTTGGGCCCATCTAATACCAGTAGCCCTTTCCCTAATGTGGAACGAAAAAGCTAGTCAAATCTCATTTTTGTTAGTAATCTCTGCAGAACATGTCTGAACAGAGGCACGCTAATAAGATTTAAAATTCCATGCCAAACCCCATCTAATCCTGCAACTGATACTCTCAATAAATGACATACAGAGATTGTTGGCATTAATGCGGTTCATCATGTTGATCTCCACCCTGCTACCACAAAGAATTCAACCTTGGCAGTTTCTGGAATCGCAGAACAAAGGAGTGGCACAAATGAAAGGAGATACAGCAGTCGTGATGACAGACTTTAACACAGGAAACAAACTTTAATAGGAATTGGATCTTTGGTTGTATTGTAGTAGGGGCTTCAGTCTGAACAGGGCATTATTATACAAGATACTTAGCATAATGGTTAGTGACATGCACTGCAACCTTATCCAAAGGGCCCGAAGAGCTGCTCATACACTGTCTTCCCAAGAAGATTACTCCGTTCTTCAGAATAGATGCCAGTGGTCTAACACAAACAAAACTTAATGCATAAATGGAATGTGAAAAGCTGCCCTTCCCCTAATGAGGTCAGCCAAGGGACAGAAAGTCCAATGAGAAACGACTAATTTGCTTGAAAGAGCAATAAGAGCTTGAATCCCCTTGGCACTTCTGAGGTATGTTGCTGTCACATACATTAAATGCAAGGACCAATGCAATAACAAGTTGTACATATTCACAGCAGTGACCGAAGGAGGAATGACTGCTGGGAGGGGCGCAGAAAGAAGTAATGCCATTGTACAAGTGCCTCAGCACAACCGGACATCTTCATCTGCCCCAGCTGCAACAGAACATGTCTCTCCTCTATTGGTCTCTACAGCCACAGCAGGCTCTGTATCTCCAACAGTTTGGCTTCATCCCCAAAGGCCAGTGTCTCCCGAGACAGATGAATCCCAATCAACGTTTCTCTTATTTGGCTGTTCTTTGGAACTCGGTGTTCAGATTTTATCATATAGGTTGATAGTATGTCATGGGTAGAGTACATCATATGAGGAAACTCCTTGTTCACATTTAATCAGGGATAGCACCACAAGAAGAATCCCTAAGTTAAGTTAATTCGTCTAACTTTGGAGTCCCTAGTGTGGCAGCTGTGGTCACTATGGGCCCATTGGTGCCTGCTAGAGCTCCCTCATCATCCCATACTTGCTTGCTTTTTCTTTTCCTTTTTTAAGTAATAACCTCCCCACCCTTCACCCTTTTCTTTGTGTGTTTCTTGTTTTAGGCTGTGTGCAAGTCATTTTAAGGTTGTTCTTTTCTTTTTGGAGGGACTGTTCTGAGCATCTTCAAATTTTTCTTTTGTGAAATGGGTATTTGGGGGGCACTCTCTACCAGTTCCTTAGATTTCCACATGTGCCCCAGGGCCTAAAGAAGTTGGAGATTCCTGATCAAAATGTAATAACCAAAAGCATACTTACCGATCCATGGGAGAAAAAAATTGTAGAAATCAAGAGCCTTCGGATCTGCAACATTCAAAAAGGATGAGTGCATTGAACAATGCAGAAAAAGAGAGCAGGATATATATATATATATATATATAATCTCGGTGGGTCTATTCTGAGTATGGCTAACATTGGTTGGATACAACCATTAGCGGACAAGTAGCACAGGGAAAGCATAGCAAAATGGAATAATGGACACAAAATGCTGAGGGCTGGCTAAACTAGTAGAAATATTTTTATTTTTATTTAAGTAACTCTTACGAAACGGCAAAAAAATTAAAATATTATCATGGGGAAATGGTGTCTTATTATTGCCTTTCTCGCTTTTGTTGTTGTAGTTTCATTTTCCCCTCTTATCTATATGTTGTTGTTGTTGTCCTTAAAAACAAAAACACCCACACAAACATATAATTTACAATTAGTACCCCTCCAACTTAACATTCTATTTTTGGTTGCTTTCTAAATATCATGTTGACACACACACTGAATTAATGATGTTGACTAAGGATATGGCTTTTTAAAAAAGTGCACACACATGATGCTGATCATGATGCTCTTGTACATCTATTTTCATCACAAGGTGGACAAGCATCAGAGCCAGAAGTAGGGAGTTCTTCTTCCAGAAACACTGACTCATTTTCCTCTTCCACACTCATACATTATCTCCTCCCTCTCTCACACACACTCAAGATACTGTACATGCTGTCCTAAGTGTTGTAGGCATATGCCACACATGCAATTCCAAGAATAAATAGGGAGAATGAAAGGCTGTGTCCAGATCTTTAACAATGTTTCCCCCTCCCTTTGCATCTCCTCAGTGAAATGAGGAGAGAGAAACATCGCTAAAGATAAACAGAAAACTTTTCTCCTTTCCTCTCCTACAAAACTTCCATACTGAGATATGAAGGCATAAAAAATGTTGTCGCTGGCTCTTCAGGAAATACATAGAGGCAATGTTTCCCTTCCCTTCCAACTATCTCCATGCTGATATGAGGAGGAGGAAATGTCATCGATTGATCTCCACACTGAAGATCCCCCTTTTCCTCCAATAATCTGAAATGTAGGCTCCACTAAACAATCTATGTTCTCTCTCTTTTTTTCCACCTTTCCTCTCTGGCTTTCAATCCCTTTCCACATTTAAATATGTCTCTGTTACATTCCTGAGTTCATTTTGGACTTTTACCATCAAGCATAGCTGCCAAGTCTCCCGCTGAAAAATGCAGGTTCAGCAGCAGCGCAGCACCGGAAGCCGCTTCTATGCATGTCTGGACATGCGTAGCAGCAACTTCCGGCGCTGGCGCTGCCTGATTTCCGGTGCCCATTTCCTACCTGCCAGGGAGGCTCCATTTTGGGTCCTGGCGCCGCCTGATTTCCGGTGCCCATGTCCAGACATGTCCGGACATGCATAGAAGCAACTTCCTGTGCCGCTCTGCCTGACTTTCGGTGCCCAGGCATGGGCAGAGTGGCACCGGAAGTCGCTTCTACGCATGTTCGGACATGTCTGGACATGAGCACCGGAAATCAGATGGCGCCAGGACCCAAAATGGAGCCTCCCTGGCAGGTAGGAAATCCGGGGGATTTACAGGGTTTTTTTTTTCAATCTGGGCTGCCAGCGGGAAACGGTTTAAAATACGGGGTTTCCCACGAAAAACGGGAGACTTGGCAGCTATGCCATCAAGTTTAATCAACTTAAGCTGTTGTTTTTAATGCCTGGGATCAGGGCCGGATTTAGGTTTGATGAGGCCCTAAGCTACTGACGGTAATGGGGCCCTTTCTATATCCAGCTGTCCTTTGTCAACAACAAATTGCCACTGTTTTTTATGTTGAATACATGCTATATGGTAATTTATGGACCTAATATGTACCTAATTTGCACATAACAAAATATGTATTTTATCAAAGCAGGCAGGGCCCATTACTTACATCATGGGAGCCTACACAACACAAAACACTGTTGCTGTATGTAGGTTTTATTTTATTTGGTTTTTTTATCTTATATTTTGGAAATGTACATCCAATTTTTTTTCTTTACATTTTTGTGGGGCCCCCAAGATTGTGGGGCCCTAAGCTATAGCTTGTTTAGCTTATATGTAAATCCAGCACTGCCTTGGATACTTGGGGGGAAAAGGTTTTACCTTTTAAAATTGGCTTTTCACTACTACCACTCTGAGTTGAGTTGGGTAGGGTCTCAGCTCTGCTACTACTTCTGCTGGCTAGGGAGGGAAGGATCTGTCAAGTTTGGTTCTCTCCAGGTCTCATTTTTCCAATCTGACATTCAGTTATCCACATGTTGTTCCTATTTGCTTTTTTAAAAAATGAAAATCCTCATGAAACTTCACCAGCATTTTAGTGCAAATTTTAGTGCAAGTAAACACATTTTATATGCAGTTTTGATGAATGTACACATTCCGCAAGCCATTCCATAACATAATGCATCTTTGTTGTTGTTTTTCACTAATACCCTCACTTTTATGCACACTTTCCCCTAATATATATTTTTAATAAACATTTGTTAGAATACTGCATTGCAAAAATACCTGCGCATTTCAAAGGATAGCCATGTTTTGGTTCAAAAATTCGGAAACTGCGAAATTGATAATTTGGTTTTAAATGCCCACAGAATCAAATTTCTCCAGCATCTCTATGACTAGCTCCCACTGTCTTGCTAGAATGATCATGCAAGAACTTATCAACCAAAGGCAGAAGTAACAGTGAAAACAGCTGGAGGCAACAGAGGAAGGTGCCAACTGCTACAGGTAAAGGTAAAGGTAAAGGTAAAGGGACCCCTGACCATTAGGTCCAGTCACGGATGACTCTGGGGTTGCGGCACTCATCTCGCATTATTGGCCAAGAGAGCTGCTTCTGACGAACCAGAGCAGCACACGGAAATGCCGTTTACCTTCCCGCTGTAGCGGTACCTATTTATCTACTTGCACTTTGGCGTGCTTTCAAACTGCTAGGTTGGCAGGAGCTGGGACTGAGCAACGGGAGCTCACCCCGTAGCAGAAGTGCTGTTAATTAAGATTTGCTAGGAAAACTGTGTTGGTTCTTGTTGTTTAAATGAAAACCATTTTGCCACCTCATATATTTAGTAAGGAGCTGAAAACAAACATACGAAGCCCACTGATTATTCCTACAAATGCATGTTAGGAATAATAATGTTGTAGAAGGTATAAAACAGTCAAGAGCTGAAGTGACCTTCAGGTAAAGTAGTGGATAGGAATCCTGCTGTTATCACACCACTTCATAACAGAGTCAGGTTTCTTCTCAGAAAACCTTATTATAAAGCTCTCTTTCGAAAGCTGTTGAAGTGGTCTGGCAAACATTTTCCAAACACACAAAGTATTAGCTTTCTACTCAGGGCCAGAGGCAGCAGTTGGTATCACTGGATAACTCATGCCCCAGTAAAAGGCCCACTGCCAATTCCTGGAGCCTCCTGGCCATCTTCCTCCTCCTCCTCCTCCTCCTCCTCCTCCTCCTCCTCCTCCTCCTCCTCCTCCTCCTCCTCCTCCTCCTTGCTATTACTGCCTGATCATCTGATATCTCCAAACAAGCAGTTTAGGATTAAGGACAAGGAACATGCCTTGTGTTCTCTTTCTCTGGAAGATGGTGCCAACTGAGCTCAGAAGCACAGGGAAGGGAGAGGACAGTAGTGAAAAGGAAGAGCAGTGGGCACTCTTAAGGAGCAAACCCCAGAACTTGCAATGATTTTACTGAGCGATATAGCAGATACAAGAAGCATTGTTGTTGTTTAGTCGTTTAGTCGTGTCCGACTCTTCGTGACCCCATGGACCAGAGCACGCCAGGCACTCCTGTCTTGCACTGCCTCCCGCAGTTTGGTCAAACTCATGTTCGTAGCTTCGAGAACACTGTCCAACCATCTTGTCCTCTGTCGTCCCCTTCTCCTAGTGCCCTCAATCTTTCCCAACATCAGGGTCTTTTCCAAGGATTCTTCTCTTCTCATGAGGTGGCCAAAGTATTGGAGCCTCAGCTTCATGATCTGTCCTTCCAGGGAGCACTCAGGGCTGATTTCCTTAAGAATGGATAGGTTTGATCTTCTTGCAGTCCATGGGACTCTCAAGAGTCTCCTCCAGCACCATAATTCAAAAGCATCAATTCTTCGGCGATCAGCCTTCTTTATGGTCCAACTCTCACTTCCATACATCGCTACTGGGAAAACCATAGCTTTAACTATACGGACCTTTGTCGGCAAGGTGATGTCTCTGCTTTTTAAGATGCTGTCTAGGTTTGTCATTGCTTTTCTCCCAAGAAGCAGGCGTCTTTTAATTTCGTGACTGCTGTCACCATCTGCAGTGATCAAGGAGCCCAAGAAAGTAAAATCTCTCACTGCCTCCATTTCTTCCCCTTCTATTTGCCAGGAGGTGATGGGACCAGTGGCCATGATCTTGGTTTTTTTGATGTTGAGCTTCAGACCATATTTTGCGCTCTCCTTTTTCACCCTCATTAAAAGGTTCTTTAATTCCTCCTCGCTTTCTGCCATCAAGGTTGTGTCATCTGCATATCTGAGGTTGTTGATATTTCTTCCGGCAATCTTAATTCCGGCTTGGGATTCATCTAGTCCAGCCTTTCGCATGATGAATTCTGCATATAAGTTAAATAAGCAGGGAGACAATATACAACCTTGTCGTACTCCTTTCCCAATTTTGAACCACTCAGTTGTTCCATATCCAGTTCTAACTGTAGCTTCTTGTCCCACATAGAGATTTCTCAGGAGACAGATGAGGTGATCAGGCACTCCCATTTCTTTAAGAACTTGCCATAGTTTGCTGTGGTCGACACAGTCAAAGGCTTTTGCATAGTCAATGAAGCAGAAGTAGACGTTTTTCTGGAACTCTCTAGCTTTCTCCATAATCCAGCGCATGTTTGCTATTTGGTCTCTGGTTCCTCTGCCCTTTCGAAATCCAGCTTGCACTTCTGGGAGTTCTCGGTCCACATACTGCCTAAGCCTGCCTTGTAGAATTTTAAGCATAACCTTGCTAGCGTGTGAAATGAGCGCAATTGTGCGGTAGTTGCAGCATTCTTTGGCACTGCCCTTCTTTGGAATTGGGATGTAGACTGATCTTCTCCAATCCTCTGGCCATTGCTGAGTTTTCCAAACTTGCTGGCATATTGGGTGTAGCACCTTAACAGCATCATCTTTTAAAATTTTAAACAGTTCAGCTGGAATATCATCACTTCCACTGGCCTTGTTATTAGCAATGCTTTCTAAGGCCCATTTGACTTCACTCTCCAAGATGTCTGGCTCAAGGTCAGCAACCACACTACCTGAGGTGTACGAGACCTCCATATCTTTCTGGTATAATTCCTCTGTGTATTCCTGCCACCTCTTCTTGATGTCTTCTGCTTCTGTTAGGTCCTTACCACTTTTGTCCTTGATTATGGTAATCTTTGTACGAAATGTTCCTTTCATATCTCCAATTTTCTTGAACAGATCTCTGGTTTTCCCCATTCTATTGTTTTCCTCTATTTCTTTGCATTGCTCATTTAAGAAGACCCTCTTGTCTCTCCTTGCTGTTTTTTGGAAATCTGCATTCAGTTTCCTGTATCTTTCCCTATCTCCCTTGCATTTTGCTTGCCTCCTCTCCTCCGCTATTTGTAAGGCCTCGTTGGACAGCCATTTTGCTTTCTTGCATTTCCTTTTCCTTGGGATGGTTTTCATTGCTGCCTCCTGTATAATGTTACGAGCCTCCATCCATAGTTCTTCAGGCACTCTGTCCACCAAATCTAAATCCTTAAACCTGTTCCTCACTTCCACTGTGTATTCATAAGGGATTTGATTCAGATTGTATCTTACTGGCCCAGTGGTTTTTCCTACTTTCTTCAGTTTAAGCTGGAATTTTGCTATAAGAAGCTGATGATCTGAGTTACAGTCAGCTCCAGGTCTTGTTTTTGCTGACTGTATAGAGCTTCTCCATCTTTGGCTGCAGAGAATATAATCAATCTGATTTCGATGCTGCCCATTTGGTGATATCCATGTGTAGAGTCGTCTCTTGTGTTGTTGGAAGAGAGTGTTTGTGATGACCAGCTTGTTCTCTTGACAGAACTCTATTAGCCTTTGCCCTGCTTCATTTTGAACTCCAAGGCCAAACTTGCCAGTTGTTCCTTTTATCTCTTGATTCCCTACTTTAGCATTCCAGTCCCCTGTAATGAGAAGAACATCCTTCTTTGGTGTCATTTCTAGAAGGTGTTGTAGGTCTTCATAGAATTGGTCAATTTCACTTTCTTCAGCACCGGTAGTTGGTGCATAAACTTGGATTACTGTGATGTTAAAAGGTCTGCCTTGGATTCGTATCGAGATCATTCTGTCATTTTTGAGATTGCATCCCATTACAGCTTTTGCCACTCTTTTGTTGACTATGAGGGCCACTCCATTTCTACTACGGGATTCTTGCCCACAGTAGTAGATATGATAGTCACCCGAACTGAATTCGCCCATTCCCTTCCATTTTAGTTCACTGATGCCCAGGATGTCGATATTTATTCTTGTCATCTCAAGAAGCATATCAACCACATAAAACATCAGTCTTCTGTTGCTCTAGCCAAACACACTGAAAGCCTAGTCAACCTGGCCTGATATGAGTGAAGCTCTTGCTCTGAATCTGTGTAAACTATTATGCTTTTAGCTAACATGGAGGTAGAGAACGCTGGAACATGCGAGTTACACCTTGATTAGATGCCGACAAGTCAAACCTAAAAAGGCCACACGGCATTGGCATGACCTGGAAGGAACCTTAAGAAAAAGAGAAAGTGCCATCAACAGGGGAAAATGTCAGGGGGGGTGATATTTAAACCAGGCAAACTGATGTTTCAGTACAGTAAGTTAAGATCATGGCTTTGTTCCATGTTTTAGAGAGACTTTCCACTTTTAGCCAGATGTTTAAGAAAAAACATTTTCCACGTGGCATTTATGTAGTAATTATAGCGTGTAAACAAAGAAAGAATGCAAGGGCACACTGGGACCATTTGTTTTGCAAGCGTAAGAGAAAAAAGATTATTGCATATGGAGAAAAGGGGGGAAGAAAAGCAAATGAGAACCATCGGACACAGTTAGCTCCAACTGTGCTAATTGTAGACAGAGCTTTAAACAAGAACTCACTGAACAATAGGCTGCAGGATGTATAGCTCAGCTGGTTAGAGCGTGGTGCTGATAAGGCCAAGGTTGCAGGTTCAATCCCCATATGGGACAGCTGCATATTCCTGCATTGCAGGGGTTGGACTAGATGATCCTCAGGGTCCCTTCCAACTCTATGATTCTATGATCAGACAGGTGCCTGTTCAAAGGACGAATCTTTGCCTTGGGCTGATTTCTGGCTTGTTTCCACCTGGAAATTGAAAGGCTGGTCATCGCCCCTCCTCTGCTGAAGATATCACATTGTTTGAGCCCTGGCTGATCTGTAAATAGTTTTCCTGTTGTGGCGAACACCCTATGGGCAGGTGTTTTTTAACTATAGGCATTTACATTGCCTCTGTAATTACTAAAATGGAATTGTAGCTTTTCACCGAGGTCTGGATTTCTGTTCCTGATTACACTATCTGTACAATCCTAGTCAACCTTTCATGCTGAGCTGTGTTGGGTATGTGACTTTTCATAACCATAGGCTGGTAGGAATACTTGGTAGTTCTACCATTGACCTGGACCAGGGGAAAAGAAGACTCAGCATTGATGCCAATAGAGCAAATTAGAGGGTTGCAATAGAAGAGTGCCAGGCCTACTCTTCTTTTATTATAAAATGCCAACTTCTATGCCTTCCAGGTAAGTTTGGGCTTGCTGCAAGTTTAACAAGTAAAAACCTGCAAAATGGTATGAGAAAATATGATGGTAAGTTCAAAACACAGATACTAACACTCAGAATGATTCAAAGAAGTGACATGGTTAGGCTTCCTCTGAACAACGAACTCTTTCTGGAGCTTCAGCACCATGTGCAACCACTGTATCTCAGAGGTAATTTCCCCCTCAATCTCAATCAATTACCATTTGTGAGGCAAGTTAACATTTGCTATCTCACATATAATTCGATAGTGATACTTGCAATACTTTTCGCACCTTCCTGGGTTTCCTGGGCTAAAATGGCTGTTGGTTTGGTTTGGTTTGGTTTGGTTTGGTTTGGTTTGGTTTGGTTTGGTTTGGTTTACAATATGGTTGTGGCATCTGCTTCACATGCAGAAGGTCCCATGTTTAATCCTTGCATAGCTGCCAAGTTATCCCTTTTTTAAAGGGAAATTCCCTTATGCTGAATAGGCTTCCTCGCAAGAAAAGGGAAAACTTGGCAGCTATGAATCCTTGGCATCTCCAGTTAGGACTGAGAGAGACCTAAGTCTGAGACCCTGGAGAACCACTGACAGTCAATGTAGACAATGCTGAGCTAGATGGGCCAATGGTCTTACTCAGTATAAGCAGCTTCAGGTGGTGCTGTGGGTTAAACCACAGAGCCTAGGGCTTGCCGATCAGAAGGTCGGTGGTTCGAATCCCCGCGACGGGGTGAGCTCCCGTTGCTCGTTCCCAGCTCCTGCCAACCTAGCAGTTCGAAAGCACGTCAAAGTGCAAGTAGATAAATAGGTACCGCTACAGCGGGAAGGTAAACGGCGTTTCTGTGTGCTGCTCTGGTTCGCCAGAAGCGGCTTTGTCATGCTGGCCACATGACCTGGAAGCTGTATGCCAGCTCCCTCGGCCAATAACATGAGATGAGCGCCACAACCCCAGAGTCGGTCACAACTGGACCTAATGGTCAGGGGTCCCTTTACCTTTACCTATGTTTCTACAGCTAAGCTCTTACAACATAACAGTGATGAGAAACCTGGGCTGCTCCAGATGTTGGAATACAACTCCCATCATCCCTGACCATTGGACATGTTGGCTGGGGCTGATGGCAATGGAAGTCCAAGAACATCTGCAGGGCCACATGTTCCCCATCAGTACATATTAGCTACCAAATGACACTGAGTGTACAGATAGGAGATGTAAAGGTATTGCCTTAAAATGGACCATTTTGTTACCTCCTCTGCTGTATACAGCCTTGGCGTAATCTGGATGGTAGATATTGAGAAACCCCAAGAAAGCTCCAAACCACAAGGAATGGCCGTTGGGATATCTCTCCGACCATGACACCATTGTGGAAAGTTCTCCAATTCGACCGAGCTGTGGCAATTGGGGACAAAAATCAAATCAATGCTATTATAGTCAACTAGGTGTGGGCTTCCCACTCTCCAGGCCATCTCAGGGTCTTAAGTCAGCCTGATAAACATTACATATAAAGATGGTCTCAGAAGCTTTACACTGGTATAACCAATTGTACCCAGCCTATATCCACCTAAAATATCATGGTGTAACAAACAAGTTTTTTAGTTTTCCAAAGTCTTTGATCAGGCATGAGATGAAGCTGATTCCTAATTCCCTATATCTGATGCAGATCTGCATGAGCAATCAGAACAAGGAAGCACATATGTTTTTAGACCCCTAAACAAGTTTTGGGCTACTGCATAACATAGATCTCCATTTCCTTGGAGATTCAGCCTTCTCTCTGATCAGAAACATTTCAAGCCTGCTTTAAAGCACAAAGTCCCCAGGCCATTGGGGATCTCTCACTCCACAATAAGCATTGGGCTGCTTCATAGCATGCTTATCAGATACCTTCCAAAACTATCCCCTTAATCCTGTAATTTGTACCCCATTTAGGTTTCTCTCCTAAACCTAGTACTTTCCCCAAAACAGCAACAGCCTGGAAGCAACCTCAGTGTGATGGCGACATATCCCTGTGTTAGAATCTAATCACCAAATTCCTATAATGTGAGAAATGGCTGATTTAAGGTAGTGTATGGGTGGGTTGAATAGGAAGTGGGTGCTGAACCAGAAGGCGACAGCACCATGGCTAGGGACAAGCAGCTTCTGGGGTAAAGTACAGATAGGCACTTCTAACATTCGTTTCATGTCTGCCTCTCTGTACGTGAAATTACATCCTGCTTTATAGGAATCTAGCTCACATTCTAACACATAGGTCATGGCACCACAATGTCTAGTTTGTGCCCTTTGCCACTCGCATCGTAGTCGCTCATGAAAAGTCTGATGTACCAGCAATGGCAACAGCACTACATTTGTTTGGCACAAAACATTACAATCACTCACTTTTTTTTCCTGAGTTCTACTAGATTGGGTGAAGAAGTCCTACCTCATTGGTGTGTCCATAAAACCAATGCTTCGGTGGCCCTGGGAAGCTCTCCAAAGATCTGCTCAGCTTTTGCCTCCTTTGGCATAGCCGGATGACTTTCAGGAGCACGCTGACCAGACAGAAGGTAGCAGCTGCATAAAAAAACAGGTAAAGGTTTAACCCCAGTCCAGGCAAGGCGAGTTGCATTTTGCTCAGTATGAATTCCCTGGAAGCAGCTTCTGGGTCTCTTGGTTGAAGTATGACTGGATGCAGCTCATATGCAATCCTGTAGTAATGCTATACAGTATATGAAACAAAAAGGTGGGAACACCTTAGATATCATATTTCATCAGGCTGGCATGAAGTGCAACACCACTTCCAAAGTGAGCAAACAAACGAAGGGAGAAAAACAGGGGTGGAGACCAGCATTTTACCGATTATGCTATAAATAATATCACTACAGCTCAGCTGATTAACCTGAATTAATCTGTAAGCCTTTATAAAGCAAGGGCCCTTGGTGGCTATGCCTAAAGTATGTAATCTCAGCCACTGAATCAGACAAGAGCTAATTGCAAAAGCCTTCTGTTTGCTTTTAGGGTTCAAGCTGGCGGATAAACGATCCATTGTGATCTGAGGCTTTGCAGCGTGAATGAGCTAAGCAATGTAAGGTGCAAGAGGCTGATCTCTACTCTTGTCATTTACTGTGCCTCCCTCCACCCAAGAATCAGATTGGGTGGGTGTTGGAGTGCGGTTGCAAAGGATACAGGTGCATCCATCAGTTAGGGCTGAACTCAGCAACATTGCCTTACAAGTACATGCCTATGTTCTACCTTCAATGTCAGAGGCATTAATATTTCAGGGGCAATGCCTCTGTAATCCCATTCATAATGGGTTCAACCTACCTACCTGGTCAAATGAATAATCTGCCAATTTAGCCTTCTTTTTGTCTGGATTGAGTTTCAGTTTATTGGCCCTCAGGCAGCCTATCAGTGGCTCCATTGCAAAAGAGACATGGAACTGGATATCATCTGTATATCGATGACACCTCACTTAGATTTCTGACCTCTTCCAATGGCTTCATGCAAATATTGAAAAGCATGGGAGACAAAAATAGAACCCCATGGAACTTCATAGCAAGAGATCGAACACATTACCACTTTCTGAAACTGGACAAGGAAGTGGGAATAGAACCACTGAAGACAGTATTTCCAGTTCCCAAACCAGCCAATATATCAAGAAGGAATGAAAGCTGATGAGAGATCAAGGAGAATTTTCAGGGCCACATGCCCCCTCTTTCTCTCCTGGATACTGTAAGTCATTCATCAGAGCAGCTAAAGCAGTTTCTGTGCTGAACTAAGACTGATATAAATCTAGATTACCAGGTTCATCCAGCAGTTTTACACAGGGTTGACAGGTCTGAGGATGTAAACGAAAATTACAGGGCTTTGGTCTCTTTCATCTTTGAAATGTACTCGGAGTCAAGAGTGAATTTCATGCTCTTTATTCAGCTCATAGTCATCAAGGAGGAGAAGAGAAGACGAATGGCTCTTTTCCCAAAACCATCTGCTTATATACATTATTTACACAATGGGCCTTGCGTGATTGGCTACTTCAGGGCTACACCTGTGGGCCAATTATATTGTGGATTGACTTTTGCCTGCAGCCTGATTGGCTGCTCCTACAGGCCAATCAGGTAGCAGATTCACTTCTGCCAGCCGCCTGATTGGCTGCTCCAGCAGGCCAATCAGGTTGCGGATTCACTTCCACCTGGAGTTGGATTGGGTAGCTCCCGCTGATTCTGAATCCTATTGTTCTAGGATTCAGCTCAGTACATAACACCCCTCCCCTCTAAGTTCCAGTCCTGCCCGGGAAGTTGCATTCGTAGTCCCCAAGGTCTGCTGGCCGCCTCCGTGTGCGTTGTGGCCTGGGGTGTTCCTTGGTCAGGGGTTCTGGTTCTGGCTCGTGTTCCGAGGCTGCTGGCTGTGCCGGGGCTGTCTGGTCTGGCGCCACTGAACCACTAGGTTGTAGCTCTGGTTCCGGTGTCCTTCCAGCCTTGGGGCGCCCCTCTGTGCCTACTGCTTCTGCTTCCTCTGCCCACCCCTCTCGCTCTACAGGCCTCACTGCCCTGCTGTCCCCTTGGGACCCCTCTGTCCCGCTCTCCTCCCGGGTTCCTCCTGGGAATCGTCGCCGTATCTGGTCGCAGTGGCGGCGCCAACATTGCCCCCCTTCCGTTAGTACCTCGTACGACACGGGACCGGTCACCTTGGTGACTGTGGCGGGTACCCATGCTGGGCCTGCCCCAAAATTCTTTGCATACACTGGGTCCTGGGCCACAAATGTCCGGGGGTTCCTGCCTTTCCCCACCACTACCTCATCCTGAGCTCTGTCGGGGTGAAGTCGGTCCAGTCTAGTTGCAAGGCGCCGGCCCATTAGTAATTCAGCTGGGCTCCGGCCCGTCGTTGTGCTTGGGGTGCTGTGCTGTGCTAGAAGAAATGCGGCAAGGCGGTATTCCCAGTCCCCTTGTGTCATGCGGCGGAGGCTGTCCTTGGTGGTCCGCACCATGCGCTCCGCTTGGCCATTGGTGGCAGGGTGGAATGGTGCTGAGCGGATGTGGCGGATGGCTTTCTGCGCTGTGAAGGTCTGGAACTCCTCTGACGTGAATGCGGTTCCATTGTCCGAGACGAGGGTGTCAGGGAGCCCGTGGGTCGCAAACAGCTTACGTAGTACCCGGATGGCTGCCGCCGTAGAAGTGGATGGTACCAGTGCGACCTCCAGCCATTTGGTGTAGGAATCCACCACTATGAAGAATGTTTTTCCCTGGAAGGGGCCAGCGAAGTCCACGTGCAAGCGTGACCATGGATGTCGGGCAGACTCCCAGGGCTGGACTGGGGCCCTTGGGGGATCCGGGCGGGATTCTTGGCAGGTCTGGCAGTGTTGGACCCAGGCCTCTATCTCTCTGTCAATCCCCGGCCACCACACATAACTCCTGGCAAGGGCCTTCATCCTCACTACCCCTGGGTGTGTCTCGTGTAGGGCTGTGAGGACCCTTTTGCGGAGGGGCTGGGGAACAACAACCCTGCTTCCCCATAACAGGCACCCCTTGTGGGCCGACAGTTCATGTTTGCGGTTTGTGTAGCCAGCGAATTCTGGCCCGGGGCTGCTGCTGGGCCATCCTTGCCACACCCAGTCCAGGACCCGGGAGATGACCCTATCTTTTGTGGAATGGTGCGCAACTTCTCGTGCCTGAATGGGTCGGTCGGGAAGCAGCTCCAGGGTCATAACCTCTTGTGCAGGCGCTGGGTCGGGGCCTGTTTCTGGTAGTGGTAGCCTGCTGAGGGCGTCTGCGTGGCCCATCGCCTTCCCAGGGCGGTGGATTAGTGCATACTGGTAGCCGGCAAGGAAAATTGACCACCTGAGGACACGTGGAGACAACACTTGGGGGGTCTGCTTCTCAGGGGCAAACAGGCCAAGCAACGGCTTGTGGTCAGTCACTATGGTAAAGGGCCGCCCGTACAAGAAATCATGGAATTTTTTTACGCCCTTCACGATTGCCAGACCCTCCTTGTCAATCTGTGAGTAGTTTCGTTCGGCTGCAGCAAGCGTCTGGGAGAAGTATGCCACCGGCACCTCTCTTCCATCCGGGAGTTGGTGTCCCAGGACAGCGCCGATGCCATAGGGAGAGGCGTCGCATGCCAGCACCACTGGCAGCCTCTCGTCGAAGTGTGCTAAGACCGAGTTCGAGACGAGCAAGTCCTTGACTGCCTGGAATGCGGCCCTTTGTCGCTGGCCCCACACCCAAGGGGCCCTTTTATCTAGGAGTCTGTGTAGGGGCTCCGCTACCGCTGCCTTATGGGGAAGGAAGGCATGGTAAAAGTTCAATAGTCCCAAGAATGACTGAAGTTCGGGCTTGCTCTTGGGCGCTGGGGCCTCACAAATGGCCCGTACCTTGTCACCGGTTGGATGGACCCCTTCTGCGTCCACCTTAAATCCCAGAAAGTCCACCTGCGGCACTCCCAGTAAACACTTTTCCCGCTTCACCTTGAGGCCAGCCGTCTGGAAACGGTGCAGGACGGAGCGGAGGCGGTCCTCAAATTCCTCTGGTGTGGGCCCGGCGATCAGTACATCATCGAAGAAGGGGGTGACACCAGGAATCCCTTTAAGGAGAGAGTCCATTAGATTCTGGAATATGCCTGGTGCCACGCTAACGCCAAATTGCAGCCGCTTTACTCTGAATGCACCTCTGTGCGTCACAATCGTCTGAGCCTCTGCTGTGGCTTCGTCCACAGGCAACTGTTGATACGCTTGGGCCAAGTCCAGTTTGCCAAAGATTTTTGACCCAGCCAGGGTGGCGAGGACATGGCTGACCACTGGCACTGGGTATGCATGGGCCGTGAGAGCCTTGTTTATGGTGCATTTGTAGTCTGCACAGATGCGGACCGAACCGTTAGGCTTGACGGGTGTGACAATTGGAGTTTCCCAGGGGGCGTTGGGCACCGGCTCCAGCACTCCTTGCTCCACGAGCCGGTCCAATTCCTCGTCTATGCGGGGTTTCAGGGCAAACGGGACCCGGCGGGCCTTGTGCCTGATGGGTCGTACAGCGGGGTCTAGCTGTAGGGCAATGGGGGGTCCTGTATATCGTCCCAATGCCCCATCGAAAACCCCTGGAAACTCTTTGCATATGGCGTCCACGTCCACTTGTAAGCTAGTGCGGTTCACCCCGGTAACGGCTAGCCCCAGAGGTCCAAACCATGCCAGTCCCAGTAAGCTAACGTAGGGACCCTTAACTACCAGCAAGTCCAATTGTTGCTTTCGCCCTCGATATTGCACCCTGAAGGTCCCCACCCCTATAGTAGGGACCTTACGTTTCTGGAAGTCCCGGAGGGTGAATGGGGCCGGCCTTAGTTTGGGACCCCCATTAGGGCACAGTTCCCTTAATGTTCGGGCCGAGATTATGGATAGAGTTGAACCCGTGTCCAGCTCCATGCGGCATGGGGCTCCCTCTATCTGTACCTCTATATAAATTTTCTCTGTGCTGGGATGGGGCAACTGGAATACCTGGTAGTCCGTGATCTCCGTCGAGTTGCCTTGGTGCATGGTGCCGTGTGACCTGGGGCTCCTGGGTCGGTCATCTGATGCTTGTCGACGGGTGAGTCGAGCCCGACACACCCGGGCGATGTGTCCCAATTTTCTGCACTGCCTGCACTCTGCGTTGCGGAAACGACAGGTCCTCCTCTCGTGGTTCTCCCCGCAGCTTGCACAGTTCCCTCCTTCTCGTCGAGGCTGCTGTGGTGTGTGTGCTGCTTGAGTGCGCCGCTGTACTCGGTGTACTTCCTCCCTGTCAGATTCGGATTCGTCGGTGAGGTCTTCGTGGTAGACCCTCGGTTGGGATGGCGGGGCCGGTCGTGCCTCTTGCGTTGACCTCTCGGCGGCTTCGGTTGCCAGGGCTTCCTCCAGAGCAATCTGGAACGTGAGGTCTTTTTTGGCGTAGAGGCGTCGTTGCAACATCTCGTCCCTCAGGCCACCGACGAGGCGGTCACGAAGCATGTTCTCCAATTCTGAGAAGTTGCATAACCGGGCGGCTTGGCGGAGGGAGGTCACAAACCCAGTTATGGTTTCCCCCGGGGCTTGCCGTTTTGCGTAGAAGGCATTTCGGCAAGCTACCACCGAGGGCTGTGGTGAGAAGTGCTCCTTCAGCCGTTCCATTATTGTTTTGTAAGAGACGGTAGCGACATCTCTAGGTGCAAGGAGAGCCCGGGCGATTTCAAACGTCTCCTCTCCACAGACGCTGAAGAATGTCGCCCTCTTCATGGCATCGTTGGTGACTTCTTTCGCTTGCAGGAGGAAGTTGAAACGGGCGGCGTACCCTTCCCAGTCTCCTGATGCTGGTTTGAATGGCGAGAAGCTGCTGTTGGTTGCCATTCTGGGTTCCTTGGGTCCTGGAGCTGAAGCCTGGATGCACGGTGCGATGCAGCGGTGCAGCAGGTGGCGGTGCTGCGGTGCAGTGCGTGGTGGCGGTCAGCTCAGCAGGATCCCACCTTCGTCGCCAGTGAAATGTACTCGGAGTCAAGAGTGAATTTCATGCTCTTTATTCAGCTCATAGTCATCAAGGAGGAGAAGAGAAGACGAATGGCTCTTTTCCCAAAACCATCTGCTTATATACATTATTTACACAATGGGCCTTGCGTGATTGGCTACTTCAGGGCTACACCTGTGGGCCAATTATATTGTGGATTGACTTTTGCCTGCAGCCTGATTGGCTGCTCCTACAGGCCAATCAGGTAGCAGATTCACTTCTGCCAGCCGCCTGATTGGCTGCTCCAGCAGGCCAATCAGGTTGCGGATTCACTTCCACCTGGAGTTGGATTGGGTAGCTCCCGCTGATTCTGAATCCTATTGTTCTAGGATTCAGCTCAGTACATAACACTCTTACTTCTAGAGGAAGAAGGGAAAGCTTAGTTGAGGACATAAACTTTGAGGACAGAATAATTTCTGTTTGGCTTGGAATTTTTTTTGCTATATCTCTGTCCCCATGTTCATAAGGCTCTATCCTGAACCACCAGACTCTTCTCCCTGACCCAATAGCTGCCATATTCCAAACACATCAACCAGGATATGCCCTTGGATTGATTGATTGATTGATTGACTGATAGATTGGTTGATCCACCCTGGAACACTTGTGTTCCCAGGCTCCAATGATGATTCTTAGGATCTGAGCCTCAGGGAACAGGGTGACCTAATTTCATACCAGGCTCTAGCGGTTTTCAAAGCAATTTATCCTGTGGTTTCTTCTGAAGAACACTATTTGAACACTAAAGACAGCATTGATCTCATGTTGCTAGTGTGTAGGTAAACCTTTGGAGGTCTTTAAGCAGAGGCTTGACAGCCATATGTCAAGAATGCTTTGATGGTGTTTCCTGCTTGGCAGGGGGTTGGACTGGATGGCCCTCGTGGTCTCTTCCAACTCTATGATTCTATGATTCTATAAAGTTATCTATAGTTTGTTGAGCAAACACAGCAAAAACAACAAGGTAGGCAGCAGTTAAGAGTTACTGGTTTCTGCAGCCACAGCAAGCGGTGTGATTCTCCAGTTGTTTGACTTCACCTTTGTCTCTTGAGACAGACTGATGCCAACACAGCAATAAAACTATCAGTACAACTCAGCTATAATAATAATAATAATAATAATAATAATAATAATAATAAAAATTATTTGTACCCCGCCCATCCGGCTGGGTTTCCCCAGCCACTCTGGGGAGCTTCCAACAAAAATTTAAAATACATTAAAATGTCACACATTAAAAACTTCCCTGAACAGGGGTGCCTTCAGATGTCTTCTAAATGTCAGGTAGTTATTTATCTCTTTGACATCTGGTGGGAGGGCGTTCCAAAGGGTGGGTGCCACTACCAAGAAGGCCCTCTGCCTGGTTCTCTGTAGCTTTGCTCCTCGCAGTAAGGGAACCGCCAGAAGGCCCTCGGCGCTGGACCTCAGTGTCCGGGCAGAACAATGGGGGTGGAGACGCTCCTTCAGGTATATTGGGTTAAGCCGTTTAGGGCTTTAAAGGTCAACACCAACACTTTGAATTGTGCTCGGAAACGTACTGGGAGCCAATGTAGGTCTTTCAGGACTGGTGTTATGTGGTCTTGGTGGCCGCCCCCAGTCACCAGTCTAGCTGCCACATTCTGGATTAGTTGTAGTTTCCAGGTCACCTTCAAAGGTAGCCCTACGTAGAGCGCATTGCAGTAGTCCAAGCGGGAGATAACTAGAGCATGCACCACTCTGGCGAGACAGTCCGCGGGAAGGTAGGGTTTCAGCCTGCGTACCAGATGGAGCTGGTAGACAGTTGCCCTTGATACAGAGTTGACCTGCACCTCCATGGACAGCTGTGAGTCCAAAATGACTCCCAGGCTGTGCACCTGGTCCTTCAGGGGCACAGTTACCCCATTCAGGACCAGGGAGTCCTCCACATCAGCCTGCCCCCTGTCCCCCCCACCCCGTCTTGTCAGGATTCAACCTCAATCCTCAATCAAGCTAGTTAACCTGAGTTAATCATTAAGCCTTTATAAAAACAAGTGCCCCTGGTGGCTATGCCTAAGGTGTGGCATCACAGCCATCTTGTTCAGTTGGACAAGAGCTAGATTGCAAAAGCTTTCTGTTTGCTTTTAGGGTTCAAGCTGGCAGATAATGTGATCCATTGTGATCTGAGGCTCTGCTTAAGTTCTAGTGCAGAGCTAAGCAATGAAAGGTGCAAGAGGCCATTTTTTATTCCTGTCATTCACCATGCTATGAAGAATATACTGTATTTGTAAGATAGGGCTGAACACAGCAACACTGCCCTCTAAGCTCATGTGTATGTAGGATGGCCAGGGTAAAAAATAAGGAAACGGCTCTTGCACCTTTAATAGCTGTGTAGAAGAGGGGATTCAGCAGGTATAGGGCGTCCTGCACAATTATGTAGAGGAGACCTATTATTTATTTTTTATTTTTAACTTGGCCACCCTAAACTCATATGTTACAAGTTCAGCCACATTCCCTGTAAGTGCAGTCCTTTGCATGCTTACTCAGGAACAGGGCCGGCTCTACATAGCCCCCCGGTGGCGCAATGCACCATGGCGGGGGGCTGGTAAGCTGGGCGCCGGCCTGGCAAGGAGGGCGCCGCGCGGAAACCAATTGCGCCCTGCGAGGGCGGGGCGGGCGGCGGAGCGATCTCCGCCCCTCAGCACCAGGGCGCGCAATCTGATCAAGACGGCCCTGCTCAGGAATAATTATTACTAAGTTCAACTGAGTTTTTGTGTTAAATAGCACATTTAGAATTGCAGCATTGTGATGCAAATCACAAATGCGAAGTACATCCCATTAAAATCAGTAAATTTTATTTCTGAGTAACATCCTTAGGAGGATAACAAAGCATGTGAAAAGCGTGTTGTTGACTTTTACTTGGAAAACTGCCAGCCTCTCCAAACAGCCCGAGCCCAATATCCTCAGTTCCAGAATTCTGGATCTTACGCAAGACTGATCTGGCAACTGTTTCAGAGGCAAATACAAACAAAACAAAAAAATAGGCTAGGAGTTTAAAAGGGTGGGGGAGTGAGTTTGTTTGTGTGTATGTGGTTGCTTGACAATGATAAAAAGTCAGGTTCTGGCATTCTCTTCTAATACTGAATCAGATTTCATGTCTCAAGCAGAGGGCATATTTCCACACAAATTCATTGTAGCCATGTACAGTCATACATTGGAAGTCGAACAGAATCGGTTCTGGAAGTCCTTTGGCTTCCAAAACCAAAGCGCAGCTTCTGATTGGATGCAGGAAGCTCCTGCAACCAATCTGAAGCCGCGGAAGCCCCGTCGGATGTTCGGATTCCAAAAATAGTTTGCATACCGGGACACTCACTTCCGGGTAAGTGGTGTTTTGGAGCTAAAACGTTCGAGAACTAAGCTGTTCAGTATGACTGTATCTTAAAAGGTTATGTGTGGGTATTGGATGGAGTCATCTAGACTAATTCCCTGCAATGCAGGAATCCTGCCCACAGCTGCCTCCAGGTGGGCTTGAATCACCAATGTGTCTAGATAACATCTTTGTAAAATGCAGTTATTATTTGCATATTATGGATTGAGAAGAGAAACTAAATGAATATGGCTTGGATACAGGTACCCATGGAACATTTGACAATAGCACATTCCTTTCAAGCCAATCCTATACATGTCTACTCAAAAGTAAGCAGCACTGAGTTCAGTGGGAGTCACTCTCAGATAAATGTGTAGAAGGCAATGTTCTTTGGTTGGTACACAACCAAATCATACTTAGAGTAGACATGGTGAAAGAATAGACTGGCGTTCAATTGGTCTACTGTAAGTAGGACTTTGTTGGATGCCAGCCTCTCGATTCCAGCCTCAACATGTTCATGTTAACTCACATGGAAACAAAACTATAGCATTAGATTAGCTGCATTCTCCTTGAATGCAGGGGCAATGCAGCTCTACTGCATTTCCATTGCTCTGCAAGAAGGAAAAAAAATTCAAAACATCGAACCCTTTAACATTGCTCCATGCAAAAGAATAACTGACACCTCTTCATATATTCTCTTGTACAAACATGTCCAGCTGTTTGTTTCTCCCTACTCTGTTGCTTCCAAATGAGTTTAAGCAATTTTTTCATTACAGCAGAGTAAAATTGGTTTCGTCTGCTTATCTTCTTCCTGAGTGTTTTGTTGCAGTGCAGTGCACCACAGCACAGCGCAGGAGAAGTACGCTGGAAGAACTGCTGAAGAAGAGACCTCAAAGGCCTAAAACATTTCAGTCATCAGACTCTTTTTCAGGGATAACTGTAAAGCAAAAACACACACACAGCTCATGTAACAGATCAGGGACCAAACTGCTGGAAAAAAGAAGAGAAGGGGGGATAGCTAACCTGGCACACTCCAGATGTTGCTGGACCACATCTCCCATCATCCTTCAATAAAGAGTTAACTTCACTGGCCTCAGTAGATTAATTGTTTCATTGCTGACCTACTCCTAGCTCCAACCCTGACAGATGGCTTTTGTGTAGGAGAAGCCTGTTTGGTCACATGCACCTTGTCAAATGAGAATGCATAAGTTGGGGAGAGGGTGGTCTCACTGTTGCTGTAACCAGTGCTTTTCCCCCTCTAAAAATGTTTAGGGGTGCTCTCATTTTCCTACTCATATTGAAATACTACCCCTCAATGAGGCCAAACTTAGATTTACAAAATGTTTAGGGGCATGCGTTTCCCCCCCCCCAGAAAAAAAAAAGCACTGGCTGTAAATGTTCTGCAGGGTACAAATGTGAAGACAGCTGCCTAGAGGCTATTAGTGTGCGCACATTGGCGAGTAGCTGTACATGTGTACTTTTGTCAATAATGAATTAAGTATTAGAGATGAGCCTTCCTAGGTTGGGGGTGCCTAGGTCAAGGGATACATCGACACAAGGAAAGAACAAAAACAACAATTTAGAATTAGGAATAATTCCATAGAAGGTCAAACGGCGATAATATATCATTCTGACACACATACCAGTTTCAGTTTATACAACCAGGGAGTCTTTGACTCCTCCAAATACAGTCCAGTCCTTCCCCTACACATGCTATTGGGTGTGCATACAGCCTTCCTGCAAATGCAGCTCTCCATGAACAGGAAGGCTAGTGATGAAGGAAGGGGAAGTGTGGGAAGGTAGGGAAGAGGGGAGTCCCAGATCTGCCCTTAGAGAGAAGCTTGGGTAAATCAAAGGAGGAACTTGAGCACTATGCTGCAATCATCAGTTTTATTCTGTCAGTACATGTCTGTTTAATAAACAGTTGAGAGGGCTATAGTAGAGCCAAACCAGATGATATGCAAGTGATCCACTCCTGGATACAGGTAGGTCGCCGTGTTGGTCTGCCGTAGTTGAAACAAAATTTTAAAAATTCCTTCCAGTAGCACCTCAGAGACCAACTAAGTTTGTTATTGGTATGAGCTTTCGTGTGCATGCACACTTCTTCAGATACACCCTCTCACTAAGGGTCTGGTGACTTCTGTTTCAGTGTATCTGAAGAAGTGTGCATGCACACGAAAGCTCATACCAATAACAAACTTAGTTGGTCTCTAAGGTGCTACAAGTTTGGAAAACTCAGCAATGGCCAGAGGATTGGAGAAGATCAGTCTACATCCCAATTCCAAAGAAGGGCAGTGCCAAAGAATGCTCCAACTACCGCACAATTGCGCTCATTTCACACGCTAGCAAGGTTATGCTTAAAATTCTACAAGGCAGGCTTAGGCAGTATGTGGACCGAGAACTCCCAGAAGTGCAAGCTGGATTTTGAAAGGGCAGAGGAACCAGAGACCAAATAGCAAACATGCGCTGGATTATGGAGAAAGCTAGAGAGTTCCAGAAAAACATCTACTTCTGCTTCATTGACTATGCAAAAACCTTTGACTGTGTCGACCACAGCAAACTATGGCAAGTTCTTAAAGAAATGGGAGTGCCTGATCACCTCATCTGTCTCCTGAGAAATCTCTATGTGGGACAAGAAGCTACAGTTAGAACTGGATATGGAACAACTGAGTGGTTCAAAATTGGGAAAGGAGTACGACAAGGTTGTATATTGTCTCCCTGCTTATTTAACTTGTATGCAGAATTCATCATGTGAAAGGCTGGACTAGATGAATCCCAAGCCGGAATTAAGATTGCCGGAAGAAATATCAACAACCTCAGATATGCAGATGACACAACCTTGATGGCAGAAAGCGAGGAGGAATTAAAGAACCTTTTAATGAGGGTGAAAGAGGAGAGCGCAAAATATGGTCTGAAGCTGAACATCAAAAAAACCAAGATCATGGCCACTGGTCCCATCACCTCCTGGCAAATAGAAGGGGAAGAAATGGAGGCAGTGAGAGATTTTACCTTCTTGGGCTCCTTGATCACTGCAGATGGTGACAGCAGTCACGAAATTAAAAGACGCCTGCTTCTTGGGAGAAAAGCAATGACAAACCTAGACAGCATCTTAAAAAGCAGAGACATCACCTTGCCGACAAAGGTCCGTATAGTTAAAGCTATGGTTTTCCCAGTAGTGATGTATGGAAGTGAGAGCTGGACCATAAAGAAGGCTGATCGCCGAAGAATTGATGCTTTTGAATTATGGTGCTGGAGGAGACTCTTGAGAGTCCCATGGACTGCAAGAAGATCAAACCTATCCATTCTTAAGGAAATCAGCCCTGAGTGCTCCCTGGAAGGACAGATCGTGAAGCTGAGGCTCCAATACTTTGGCCACCTCATGAGAAGAGAAGAATCCTTGGAAAAGACCCTGATGTTGGGAAAGATTGAGGGCACTAGGAGAAGGGGACGTCAGAGGACAAGATGGTTGGACAGTGTTCTCGAAGCTACCAACATGAGTTTGACCAAACTGCGGGAGGCAGTGGAAGACAGGAGTGCCTGGCGTGCTATGGTCCATGGGGTCACGAAGAGTCGGACACGACTAAACGACTAAACAACAACAACAACAACAAGGTGCTACTGGAAAGAATTTTTATTATTATTTTGTTTCCACTCCTGGATGTCACTTAGAAACGGTCTTAGGGAGATTTGACATTCATCAGCAATGCAGGGCTCTGTGGCTGTGTAGGTGCCAGTCTTCCTTGTGCCCAAGCCCTTTCCTCAGGCTAGTAATCCCCATCCAATCCAGTAGCAGGAAACATACAGGTATGAAGGACAATTAACCGTTTGAAAGAGGCAGGATTCTTCCATGGACACATTCTTACTTGTTGCTTTGCATTTCTTTGGGCAATGGAGAAAAGTGAGGGAGCTAAGGAGGAGGGGCTGCCAGCAAGGCTGTTATGGTTGCTAGGCTCTGGCTTGCTTCATTCAGCATCTGCATCCCTGCCCCAGTCTCTGTGCTGCTGCTGCTGCCCCCTCCTCTTCTTCCTCAGAGGCAGTGGAAGCTGAAGGCAGGGGCAGAGGAAGGGGGTGCAGTGGGGGTGGTCCACCCCGGGTGTCACCACTGAGGGGGGTGTCAAAATGCCAGGCAGCACTCACCGCAGGGTCTGCAGTGTGCCCGAGCCATGTCTCTCCTGGGAGTGACGCAGTGGCTTGGGTGCCCGCAGGCTCTGCGTTGCCCCAAACGGTCTGCCAACCGCTTTCCCCTAAGCTGTAGGTCAACTGAGTGGGAGGAGGCAGGCAGATTCCTCAGAGGCCCTGCAGAGTATCCTGCCCCAGCAGCTGGCCCCGCCCCTGGGTGCCGGGCATGCGCGCTGCCCCATGCACCCGATTGGCTTGCTCCGGCACCGGCTGAAGCCCTGGGACAACTGAGCGCTGAGGTGTCGACCTTGCAGAAGAAAGTGGCTGTGCTGGAGGTAGAGCTGGGCACCTGCCAGAGCCATTTGGAGCAGAAGAGCTGCGCCTCAAAGCCCAGACTGGCGTCCTTATTTTCATCGGAGGAATGTTGGAGGGCATGCAATGCACCTCAGCTCTCATGTGAGAAGATCAGATACAGCAGGAGAGAATACGACGCTCACCAAGCCTTTGTTGCAATCCACTGTCATATGACAGTAAGAGCTGTTTGTCACCGACTGCTTCAGAAGGTGGTGGACTCTCCTTCATTGGAGATTTTTAAACAGAGGTTGGATGGTCGTTTGCCAAGGCTTCTTTATCTCTGCGAGGGTTGAGCTAGGTGGGCCTTGGGGTCCCTTCCAACTCTACAGTTTGATGATTCTATGGAAAGGGGTTAAAGAACCCTACCTATATGCTTTGGAACAAACAGCGTAAGTTTTTTACAAGTGAGGAGGCTGCCAGTGTCAGGAAGCTTGCAATGCCACTTCAAACATCGGGTTTAAAATCCTCCCATGCTGCTTACCAAAGGACAGATGCAAGGAAAGGGCATAGCTACAGCAACCACACCCAGGATTCCACAGAAGAATAGCTGCTTTGACTTGGTTCAGGCTGACATCCACATGATCAGTGTAAGAAAAGGAAAATGTCAGTTTTTCATAAAAGGTCAGAAGGCCTTAAACAGTTGCAGCATCTGAAGAGAAGGTTTCAGCAGCTACTAAACCGCAGACTCTCTTGGAGGCTTATCTTTATGGACCTGAGGTTAGGACGTCCAAGAACAGAGCAGCTTGCTGCTAGAATGTGGTTTATCTAGATGCTTCAGCCAGGTGAAATTTGTGCATGCCTAAAGGGTGGTTGCACTGGCGGAGGAAGGGGGTGCAGTAGGTGCAGCCGCCCCGGGTGTCAACCCTGAGGGGGGTGACATCGCCCCACCGGCCCCCTGGGACACTAGGCCCCACCCCCTGGGACGCTCCCACAGGCAGCTAGCCCCGCCCCTGGGTGGTTGAGATGTGGCTTTATCACTTGGGTAGATGTGTAAGGGCATAGGAACATGCTTCCTTATAAGGCCCAAAGTAATTAAGGGTGACAGTCTCTGAATTCAGAGGAATGGGAGATATCAAGAGAGGCAGAGATTTTAGTACAGTGGTACCTCCGTTTAAGAACAGTCCTGTTTAAGAACGATTTGGTTTACAAACTCCGCAAAACCGGAAGTAGTGTCCTGGTTTGAGAACTTTACATCGGTCTAAGAATGGAACCCGAATGGTGGAAGGGCACCGACAGCGGGAGGCCTCATTAGGGAAAGCACACCTCAGTTTAAGAATAGTTTCAGTTTAAGAACCGACTTCTGGAACAGATTAAGTTCGTAAGCTGAGGTACCACTGTACTTTAATTAGGCAGTCGTGATAGGCTGTGAATCCTGCATGCCCCAACCAATAGGGAGGCAGGGGGAAGGAAAGTTGCGTTCGGTTGAAGGGAACATATACTTGTTTTACTGAACTTGGGTGTGCCTGCTTTCGGACACCCGTTTCTTGCAAGAAATGTATGTACAGTGGTACCTCGGGTTACAAACACCTTAGGTTACAAACACTTTGGGTTACAGACTCCGCTAACCCAAAAGTAGTCCCTCAGGTTAAGAACTTTACCTCAGGATGATATCAGAAATTGCACACTGGCGGCACAACGGCAGTGGGAGGCCCAGTTAGCTAAAGTGGTACCTCAGGTTAAGAATGGTTTCAGGTTAAGAACGGACCTCCGGAACGAATTAAGTTCATAACCAGAGGTACCACTGTAGATCAATAAACCATTTGCTGCTTCACCAATTTTGCTCAGATCTTATTTTGAGGGTCCCAGGACCCAGAGTCTCGGGACCGGTGTTATGTTTAAAATATCTCACAGTCAGGCCACTGGGAAAGTGAAACTGGCGATGAAAGTCTGGGAGGCAGAGGAGGGGAAAGGGTGGGCTTTGCAGCAGTGCTCCTTTGCTTGTTAGGAAGATGTGGGAGGAACTAGCATTGCAGGAGTTTAGCACTCATGCTGGGCGGCTGAAAGAGCTAGTCTCAGAAGCACTACTGAACCTGCACAGGAAGAGTGGAGGGTCAAAGTAACAGGGTCATCTAAGGCTAGAAGAGCCCTGCATGCAAAAATTGTCAGCCTTTTTGTTTTCATTCCACTTATACGCCCCCCCCCCCCCCACACACTTTGGTTCAGTTCTTAAAGGCAGGCCACTTCCAGATAATGTGTCTAGCCATGAGGTGGAAATCAACATTGTTTGAGGTGGAGTGTGCATGCACAGAATGAGGCCCACTCACACAATTACTATTACTATTATTATTAATTATGATGATGATTATATGTTAGATTTGTATACCAGCCTTCATCTGAAGGTCACAGGGCAGTTCACATCATAAAAATACAAAAAGAGAACACAAAAAAAAACCGTAATACAGTAAAACAAAAACAAATCAACTGGCTCCTTCCCACAATGTCCCACACAATGGCACTTTCCCTTCCCTCCTCCTGCCATGCACCTGCTAAATCTGTACTGGGTTCCCCCCCCCAACCCTCCACAGCAGATTTAGGGGTTGTGGGGGTGCATGTGGGGAATAGGGGGCAAACTCATTGCATGAGTGGACCTCATTCCATGCATGCAACAACATAGCTGAATCCTGCACCTCCTGAATGTATCCGGAGAAGCTATGCAAGGCTGCATCGAAGCAAGTGCTACCCCTCACTTCCCATTGCATTTCCCCACCTCTTTCATTATTTTGGGAGAGTGGGTTTGTGGCACAAGGCTTTCCAATCAGATATATTGGCACAGCCTGAATCTGCCGGTATGTGACTGAAACCCGCTCCCCAAATAGCAGCAGCCTGGAAGTGCCCAAAGGAGCATCACTTGGTAGTTGAAACCTCTATACCGTTTATGGAGCCTGGGTCAACAGCTAAGCCAGAGCTCGGCTCAAGGTGCTTTCTCACCCTCTGTCTCTGTGGACTCACTGAGTCTTCCTACCCCAGCCACTGCTGAGACTCACAGTGGAGAAGGAAAACTGGAGAGCAATTTTCTGGGATCCCACCAGGAGTAAATCGCCAGGAGGTGGAGCTAACGTCGCCAGCTTTCCTCAGTACAAAATAAAGCCTCTGTTAAATGTTATTTGCGGGCCGGCAAACTACGGCTTCAATGTGCTCGGCCATAAACGGCTTTTATTGAAGCACCAAATGAATTATGCCACGTTCCGCTCCAAGTCTTCCACCACACGTTATTCCCGCCGCTGTTTCAGATTCACGCCACTTTCTTCATGCGAAGGTGTATCCCTTTGTGGGAACGCAAGACGATCTGAGGGATGGGGATAGGCGCAGGCCGAGTCGGGTCAGGCGAAAGCTCAAACCGAAGCAGAGTCAGGGCCAGGGCCACTTTCATCTCGTTCATGGCGAACTGCTGCCCAATGCAGTTCCTGGAAGGACAAAGAGAGCGGGTTACAACAGAGAACCCCCACAATGCTAAACCTGAACCTTCCTGTAAATGCCCTTGGCCCAAGGCTGGAGGACCTCCCTGGACTGTTTGATGTGGCCCCTGACCTCCCCTGCAGCAGCTGAGGTGTGGCAATTTGGCTTGCCAAAAAAAGGTCTCATTTGCACAAATTGGTCCTTTCCCCTCTAGGTCCTGCATTGAAGAGGGGGGCAGGGGATTTTCAGGGTGTGGGAGCTGGAGAGGGAAGGAATAGCCATCCTTTCCCCCACCTGCTTCCCTCCCCTGAAAACTGTCCCGTGTGACAATTAAGCTTGGGGCAGGAGCAGAATTCCGCTAATGTCAATGGAAGCTTCTTTCTAACTATCCTATGGGTGAGGGATGGGGAGGCTGCTGGGAAAGGGGAGAAATAAAGAGAGGAGGGGAGGATGAATAGCAAGGAAAAAAGAGAAAAGCTGAGTGTGCACACACATCCAGACAGGTGCTTGTGTAAATTCAGGTGGGTGGGGATGGTTGTGTGTGCAATTGGAAGAATGCTGTGAACATGGCAGAAGGGGGAGCAGCTCTACCACCACCACCACCCCACACCCTTTTGGCACCAGTTCCACCTTAGGCCAGGGGTGGGGAACGTCAGGATCTGGCCACACCTACTGCATCCTATGCACATGCCCCCCCCCATCACTGGCATCTCTCTGGTCCTCGGGCAGAGGGAGGATGTTCTCCACCCCTACTGTAAAGGTAAAGGGACCCTTGACCATTAGGTCCAGTCGTGGATGACTCTGGGGTTGCGGTGCTCATCTTGCTTTATTGGCCGAGGGAGCCGGCATTTGTCTGCAGACAGCTTCTGGGTCATGTAGCCAGCATGACTAAGCTGCTTCTGGTGAACCAGAGCAGCGTACGGAAATGCCGTTTACATTCCCACCAGAGTGGTACCTATTTATCTACTTGCACTTGACATGCTTGCGAACTGCTAGGTGGGCAGGAGCTGGGACCAAACAACGGGAGCTCACTCCATCGCGGGGATTCGAACTGCCAACCTTCCGATTGGCAAGCCCTAGGCTCTGTGATTTAGACCACAGCGCCACCCGCGGCCCAGAAAGGAAGGGGTACTGGACCTCTTTTCCATGTGACTGTGCCCAAAGGAACTGTGAAGTAGTAGGGGGCAGTGCAGAGATTCAGGCCAAAGCGCTGGGCCCTGCAGCCCAGACAGAGGTTTGTGGGGTGTGTGTGATGTGAGAGAGCAAGTGGCAGTGGCAGTGGCAAATTGATAGGAAGTCCCCTTCCCCTTCATTTCCCCAGAAACCACTCTGGGCCACAAGCAAGGCAAAAACTGGGGAGGGAGAAAGGAGCAACCCAGAGGCCCAAAAGCTTTTTTAAAAAAAAAAAGAAAAAAAGAAAAAAGGGGGGGCAGCAATGGCAGGGAGAGAGGAGAGGAGCACCTGGGGCAAAACAAGAGTAGACTAGTGGAGTGTCCAAAGTAGAGGGGTGGGGTGGGGTGGAAGTAGCAAGCATGCCCCGCACCTGGATGCCACCTTACCCAGGACTCCTGCATGATTCGCTTCACCTCCCCCATAGATGGAAGATACACTAACGACTACCTTTCTGCAAGATTGGAGCTACCCAGAAGTGACTTTGTTGATATCCCCCATGCTAAAAGTGCACTTAAAATTCATCTTCACTATGCCAAGCTTACGGGGTCTTCTGTGTTTTATCAGAGCTCAGGTTTTCTACTACGATTTAATATCTTAAACACTGCTCTAGTTTACATAGTATATATGTATATAAACGTCACCGTGGCCCAGCAGAGAAAGGCAGGAAGGCATGAGAGTTTCTGTTGGATACGTTCTCAGGAGAAAACCTCAGAGGATCAAACACCTAAAATGAAAGCATTCATTATTTTAAAAAAGAAACAATTCCCAAACATCAGTTTGACGTTTAAAAAGCCATAGAATGTTAGTCAGCGCAACACCTGGTTGATATTTTACTTGGTGCCTAAAAATATGCAATGAAGGCACCAGGGGAGTCTCCCTGGGGAGAACATTCCACAAGCCGGGAGCCACCACAGAAAAGGCCTGTTCCTTTGTTGCCACCTATTGAACCCCTCGTGGAGAAGGTACTCGAAGAAGGGCCTCTGATGATGATCACAGGGACTGGGGCAGTTCATATGTGGAGAGGTGGTCCTTAAGGTATTGCAGTTTTGAGCCGTTTAAGGCTTTATTGCTCAAAACCAGTACTTTGAATTGGGCCTGGAAACTAATTGGCAGCCAGTGCAATCAGGCCAGGAATGGTGTGCTCTTCAGAGGCAGCCCTAAGTATAGCTCATTACAGTAATCTAGCCTAGAGGTTACCAGAAGCTAGACCAGTGTTTCCCAACCTTGTGCCTCCAGCTGTTTTCGGACTACAATTCCCATCATTCCTGACCACTGGTCTTGCTAGCTAGGGATGATGGGAGTTGTAGTCCCAAAACATCTGGAGGCACAAGGTTGGGAAACACTGAGCTAGACAACAGAAGTTAAGCTATCCCTATCCAAATAAGGGCGCAGCTGGGATACCAGTCAAAGCTGATGGAAGGCACTCCACATTCTCTTGGCTGTGAGTCTTAGGGGACCTGCTCCCTGCCTTGCAGGTCTCTTTCACCTGGCCTAGGAGGGTGGGGACTGGACTGACTGCAGCTACAAAACTGAGGCTACTGAGGGTGCCAGAGACATCTTGGCTGCAAGGCTTGGGGGACTGCTTGTGTGGGTTTGTTGTTGTTCTTGCTGTTTTTATTTAGGGATGGGAGATGATTTTGGGGAGCAGAGGAGCTGTGGAGAGAAATGGGAATCAATCACAGGGGTTCAGGGGGTATGGCGTGGCAGGTGGGGCAGATAAGGGGCACACAACACAGTTTGTGACTGTGTCATGCGTCACCCCCGCCTTCAATATGGGGAATTGCAGTCAGCCCTTAGGTCTGCAGCTGGGATTGCTGAATGCCAGGACGTCTTGGAGCAAGACCTCCCTCATCCATGAACTGATTGTCGTAGCTGCCAAGTACCCCATATCTCCTGGGAAACCCCCTTTTTTTGTACCGTTTCCCAGCGGTCCCCCGTATCGGTTCCTCTCCCATTATTCTCCCTTATTTCGCTCCTGCCAGCAGCCTTTTTTTCTGCTTTGCCCATATATGGGCACCAAAAATGGCTGGCGCCGGCAACGGAAATCACGTCTACGCATGTCCGGAAGTGCATAGACGTGACTTCCGGCGCTGGCGCCGGACATTTTCGGTGCCCATAGATGGGCAAAGCGACACCAGAAGTTGCGTCTACGCACTTCCGGAAATGCGTAGATGTGGCTTCCGTTGCCGGCGCCGGCCATTTTTTGTGCTGATTGTGGATGAGGAGGACCTTTGCTGCATTAAAAGCTTGTTTTTGCAGAGTGAATAGTATTTAGCAATGACTTCACACTAGCAAACTGAAGGAGCACTGTTGCCTTAAAGTTAAATAGCTAGAATACCAAAGTACCATACCTCAGGATCCTTCCATATGCTGGGATTCTTGTGGATGAGATGAATGCTTATCGCAACCCAAGTTCCTGAGAAGCAATCAATGTGGAAAAAATGTCAAGTTGTGTTACAAGGCCCTGGGTTATCTGTTTGTTGAGGGAGTAACCATAGTGTTAAAGTGGGTTTGAGGCAGCAAACCTTAAGTTTTAAAGTTCCTGAATATTGTAATGACCATCTTGAATTCACCTAGGAGAAGTGATTCATTGCTAAGGGGCTCTTGCTATAATCTATGACTCACTTTTAAAATGGAAGACAATGTGGGTCACATCTATAAGGACAAATTCTGGCTATGGGAGCGGAACAAAATGAAGCAAACCTTCAGGTAAAGTCCGTCCATCAAAGAATGTGATAGGTTTGCTGAGCTCTCGGGACACTCCTGGCACTGGAGGGTAAAGGCGGAGGCTCTCTTTAATGCATTGGGTGCAGTAGGTCATCTTGCCAAGGTCATCCCTGAGGAAAAAGAAAGGCAAGTGCTACTCACTTTAGGGTTAAGGATCAGCCAGGTAGTGAGGCAAACTCTGGCCGGAGCCTTGAGATGGGCTGGGCAGTCTCTCCTGCAAGCTCAGTTCTATTCTTCACTGCACCCCTGCTTTGCTTGGCACATCCTGGGGAAAATGGGCGTGTTCTCCTAAATTCCCTGTATTGTGGAGAAACTGTCCAATAAAAATGCGCACTCACCAGTGGATGGTGTCACGTTCCCCCAGAATGGCCTTGATCTCCTCCCTGCATTTCTGCTGATGTTCCGGATTTGCTGCAAGGCAATGCAGCAGCCAGGAGATCCCACTGGCTGTAGTATCGTGGCCTTCAAACATGAAAGTGTCCACCTCGGCACGCAGATCTTCGTCAGATAGCCCACTACCATCTTCATCCTAAACATTGATAAATGTCACCTGGGGTTCGTTCAGGGAGCCATTGTTTCTGACTCTTTGCACAGTGCATCTGCAAAACTGCATGATTTGCAACATTCATTTTCACAGAATGTGGGTTTTCTTGGCACAGAATGCAAAACTAGCAGCATTCTGCCATACGAAAAGGCAGGATAAATATGATGTCATCATTTGTTCTTTGAAGACAAAAAGACGTCAATACAGATGTAGAAACATTGGTGCAATATTTTCCTTCAACCATATTTTGTTCCTTCCCCTCTCCAAAGGGGGAAAAGAAAGGAGTTGCGCACTGCTTTCTCCATCATATGAAACTTCCAAACATTCCAAGGAAAGCTCTGAGACAGCGAATTAGTGAAGCCTAGCCCCGAGTATACAAAATTACAAATGATGGTTGCAAGATTCTACATTTAAGTTAAAAGGGTCACCAGTATTACAAGTCACTTGGAAATCACAGCTATATTTGGCGCAACAGATTCAAATATTGAAATGACTATGCCCCCCGCTACTCACTTTGGCACAGAGAAGGATGTCGAGAAAATCAAGGTGCCGCTTTTTCTGGATCTTCTGGAGTTCTTCTTCATCCCTCAGAGATTTCTTTCTCTCTTTGATTATCTTTTCTGTGTTGGAAAATGAATACTATAACAACTTAACAGAAATTACTAGCTCACTGATCAGATTCGTTAAAATGACTATGTTTAGTCCCATACTCATTTCTGGATAGGTGAATGTTTGCCATAGAATCACAGAACTGTAGAGTTGGAAGGGACCCTGAGGATCATCTAGTCCAACCCCCGGCAACGCAGGAATATGCAGTTGTCCCACACAGGGACTGAACCTGCAACCTAGGTGTTATCAGCACCATGCTAGTGTATATTAATGTGCATTAACCACTAATATTCTTTTTTAAGACTCCATCTCTTGCACACTTCATCAAGTATGTTCACACCCACTATATTCATTTGGAGCAAGGACTCTTATGCCACAATTCAGGGTTTCCCGCAAAGACTTATGGGAACTAAAGTTTGTTAGAATTGCATAGCTGCCAAGTTATCCCTTTTTTTAAGGGATTTTCCCTTATGCTGAATAGGCTTCCTCGCGAGAAAAGGGAAAACTTGGCAGCTATGGAATTGTTGCTGAGAACTATTAGGAGGCCCTTAATAAACTATAGTTCCCATGAGTCTTTGGGGAAATCCACATCTGCTAAAGTGATATACGAGTGCTTTAAATGGAGAATGTGGATGTGACATAGGCTTTTATTTCAATGACAATTTTAATGTTTTGCAGGCTAAACTCTGGAGGATTCCTATGAGCTTCACACATGAAAGAGCTGTATAGGGGAATAGGAGGACTATAAGCAACATATGGTAAGCAAAGCTAATCACTATCTTCAAGCTAGTGGCCTCATTCACACGACCTTTTAAAATAATGTGAACCCCCTCAGAACAGATTTAGGGAGACATGCAGGGGAAAGAGGAGGAAAGTTCTATTGTGCAAGCAGCTTTTTTTTCCTGCATTGATGGGATGATTCCTTAGCCACTGCATTGGATACAAGCCTAAATGTGTATGGGCGCTTCTCTGTCCTCTGGGTCAGACACAGCCTGGCATTCCTTGATTTGACTTCTAAAATCTAAGGCAGAAAGAAGAAAAAAAGAACGATTCAGGGATATTACCTGTATGATGATGGGCAACCTGGCAAGCCTTCCGAAACCGATATCCTTCGGGGGTGAACCAGTAAATCAGATCACTCTGACCCAGGATTTGATGCAGTCTGGTATGCACCAAGCAACACAGGTCCATGACAGCTTGGACGTAGGAATTCTCCCTGAAGGTCAAATAATGAAATCCCGGTTTTGAGGCCACATCTTACCCATGAACATTGTTCTTACAGTATAGTTTTAAAACATTAAGTTAACTCCGTGCCACTAAATCGTACAGGAAGCATGCAACAAAGCACATGAATAGGTGAATATTTCAAAATGTGAAAAGGGTGCGAGAAATCTCTGGATTTTCACTTGCTAATACTACCGCTACCTCTTATAAATACTGTATAAAAAGTTTGATTTGATTTTATTTTTGAGAAGGAAAGGTTACCACACTAATGTAAACAACATTTTCTCAATGATGTAATGTTTATGAATCCGGTTATTTTTGTAAGCTACTGGAATTTACATCTAATTATATAAGCAGACCAATCAGCGCTGAATCAGATCATAAGAGAATCCCAAACATTTGGGCAAATAGCACTGGATGTTATGCTATTGCCACATGTGGTAGTTTAAGTAGGCATCAACTGTGTATTTCAGAGCAGTGAAACATGGTGTGGAATGCAGAATGTAAATTCAGGGCAGCCAGTTGGATTTTTTAAAATTACTGCTCAGTACCTTCCTAGTCTGTGAGGGGAGCCTCTTCTCTCAGAGCTAAAAGACACTAATACTACTAACCTGTCCATTTGGCAGTTGCTGTTATAACTGAAGGCGCATTTCATGATGCTGTCAAGAGTCATCAAGCTTACATGTTCAAAGAGCTCCACTGATTTACCTTGTGTGATCAACTGTTCCCATTTATCCTAAGACAAGAGATGAGAAATGGTTCATAGTTAATCTCACCGCTGATGTTCTCAGAGTGCAAAACCGATTCTAGCTTTTTTAGACCATGGGGAAAGCACATTGCGCAGAGCATAAAAGAGGGGTGTCTTTGAGAGATCTCCCTATACTGGTTGGTGGGCCTAACTCTGACAGAGCCTAACATCCAAAGAACTTGAAGATTTCCTGAATATTTATGGTAGAGTAAGGCACATAGTCTAGTCCCTATGGGGGATTTTTAAGTAGCATGAAGACAGATAAGTTCCAAATAATGGATCTCTCCCTTTTGCATGTCTGGAGCCTGTCTACTGTCTGCATTTCCTCTTTGTACTCTGGGTTTCAGCAATTTCTCTTCCAGCTTTAGAGAATCCTTCATTCCCAGCTCTGGGGCACACATTGCAACTATGTCTCAATTAAGGATGGACTTTGGGCACATTCATCTGTATTGCAGTGTTATCAAGTGACAGAAGAATCAGAACTGCATCCATCTCCCATTTTTCTGACTCCCGACACACAGATTTGAAGCAAACTTTGCTTGAGCTTTGATTGTGAGCAACGTGTCTGATATGCTTTATATCCTAAGATAAATGGCCCTTATTCATGGCTCCCATATAGGCTGCAGCCCCTTGATTAAACAATGAGACAATGTTTTAAACTCGTCTCTTGATGGCTTTCATTGCTGCTTGTTCCTTTTCTATGTTGCTGATTTTGGAAGCCACTTTGAACTGCATAAGATATTTTAAGTAAATATAAATGGTATGAAAAAATACCTAGTGCAGCCTTCACCAGCCTGGTGTACCCCAGATGTTTTGGACCAAACTCCCAGCAGCCCCAGCTAGCTCAGCTGATTGGGGCTAATGGGAGCTGCAGCCTGGAGGGCACCGGGTTGGCACCGACTGATCTGGTGTATAAAACAGGCGTAATCCAGCTCATAACTTTAGAACTCTACAAATCCTGCTGCCCGCTAAACATGAACAACAACTTTCTCAGCAACTGCCCCAAGACTTTGGCATTGTTTCCCCAGGGAGGCCCAACTGTCTTCTTCCCTACTGATTTTAAGTGGAGGGTAAACACGTTTTAGTATTATTATTTTAAAAAGTATTGGGAAATATAGTATTAACAGAATGCTAGTACAAATCAAGTCAGCCTCACAAACAGTGGAAGTATTGCTTTGCACTGTAAATTTTACAGCAACAGTAGACAGCAAGCAACATTTTATGGCATGAATTTGGGGTGCATGGAGGGGAAAAGACTAAGTTAGAGAGGAAGCTGGCTTAGATCAGACAGGGAGGGAAAGACAAGTAAGCTTTAACACACTAAGATAGAGTATCGCTCCACCTGCTGTTGGAGCAGACTAATAACTCCTTCAGTAGCCAATACATGGATCTAACTATGCGTTGTTGCTTCTCTCCACCATATAGTACTATCTCATTTTTATACAGTGGCACCTCTACTTACGAATAACTCTAGTTATGAATGTTTCTACTTACGAATGGAGCTCTGTCCACCATCTTGGATGTGGTTTAGATAGGATTTTTTCGACTTACGAATTTTTAGATAGGGTTCCTTCGACTTACAAATATTTTCTCCCAATGCATTCCCAAGGGATTCGACTTACAATTTTTTTCGACTTACGAATGTGTGTTTGGAACGCATTAAATTCGTAAGTAGAGGTACCACTGTATTTCAACTTTTGGTTAAATATTAATTGAAATGATTTTAACAAAGAAGCATCAGCAACAACAACAAAGCCAAGTAGTTAGGTTGATTCCTGCAACAGGACTTACCAACATTGTTTTTGTAGACTCTGCCATCAGTGTCACATAGGGTTTCAAAATGGAATAATGGAAACCTGGAGTGAGAAGCTTTCGATGCTGTGCCCACTTTGGCCCATGTAGGACGAGTAAGCCTTTCCCTGGAGGAACACATACATTTCCTTTCAATTGAGCATCTACAAACATAATAGTCTTGGTATATCAAACAGAACAATCTTCTCTAGTCACCAGAATGCAGCTGCAATTGTTTTCTTTCTCTCTGTGTTTATTTCCTCCAATCACTGGAGAAACAAGTACCTGATATAAGTAGAGAAAAAGATGGGAGCTTTTGAGATGTCAATCAGAACCACAGATTGCTTGGATTGAGGATCTAGGTCAGGCATCCCCAAACTTCGGCCCTCCAGATGTTTTGGACTACAATTCCCATCTTCCCCGACCACTGGTCCTGTTAGCTAGGGATCATGGGAGTTGTAGGCCAAAACATCTGGAGGGCCGCAGTTTGAGGGTGCCTGATCTAGGTGGAAATTCTATTGTAGCCAGGGGGCGCGGGGGCGCTGTGTGTCTAAACCACTGAGCATCTTGGGCTTGCCAATCGTAAGCTCGGCAGTTTGAATTTGTGCAATGAGGTGAGCTCCCGTTGCTCTTTCCCAGCTCCTGCCAACCTAGCAGTTCAAAAGCATACCAACACAAGTGGTGGGAAGGTAAACAGTGTTTCCGTGTGCTCTGGCTTCCGTCATGGTGTTCCATTGCACCAGAAGCAGTTTAGTCATGCTGGCCACATGACCCAGAAAGCTGTCTGGGGACAAAGGCCGGCTCCCTCGGCCTAAAAGTGGAGATGAGTGCCACAACCCCATAGTCACCTTTGACTGGACTTAACCGGCCAGGGGTCCTTTATTTTTTTTGCCAATTGGCAAAAAAATAAAAATATAAAAAATAGACACAGTTTGTCACAATCTGACCTAAGGCTCTTGATTTGGTGGTATCAATCAGGCCTTTTCAATTCCATGTTTACACCATAGCTGCCAAGTTTTCCCTTTTCTCGCGAGGAAGCCTATTCAGCATAAGGGAAAATCCCTTTTAAAAAGGGATAACTTGGCAGCTATGGTTTGCACCTATGGCTTACTTTCTGTCTGTCTGGTTTGAGTAAACTTGTGAATTTTCTATACTTACTCCTTGCTCTACAGGTATCCCCCCCTTTATTTATTTATTTATTTATTTATTTATTTATTTTCTCTCTCTTACTCTCTTCTGTCTGTAGCAGCTCTATTAAAAAGGTGGCTGTTCATTGAGCTGGGGTTCATGCTTAAAACACAGCAAGTTGCCTTAAGCATGCATACCACCTGTCATTCTGCTGCCTCAGTGCTCAAACTCAACACTGCATTAAAGGTAAAGGTACAGGGACCCCTGACCATTAGGTCCAGTCGTGACCGACTCTGGGGTTGTAGCGCTCATCTTGCGTTATTGGCCGAGGGAGCCGGCGTACAGCTTCCAGGTCATGTGGCCAGCATGATAAAGCCGCTTCTACATAGTAGTTTACTCCGCCGCTGCTCCAACCCTCTTCTTGAAAATAAGTATGGGGATTGATGTGGAATTCAAACTTGAAATGTAGAATTGTGCTGTGGCCGTGTGTGAAAAATTTCATTCCCATATCTAAAGTTAAATGTAGCTAAAGTATTGAAAACAAACAGGGTGGTACCCCACATTCCAATTCTGCTAGTGCAAGAGGTTTCTGCTTGTGCGACGCATTACTTTCCCTGCCTCTTCTCTGCAACTCCCCACACACACTCATAACCAGGTCTGGTGGTTGGGGACCCCTAGGAAAGATTTTGAGAGCACATGAGTGCTGCAGGAAGGAGGAGAGGGTGGTGAAGTCCCACTGCATGAGGAGAAATTTGCTCAACAGTGTATTTCCCCCTGTCTGCAATTTTATTATTCCATAACACTTCCTACCGGTAGTTTTCAGAAATCATACCTAAATAGCCCAGCTAGTATCTGGATCCAATTCACTATCCTAATGGATTTTATTTATTTATTTAAATATCTTCCAAAATAAATGTCATGGGGAGTATACTTAAGAGGAAAATTAAAACGAAACGAAACCCCAAACCTTTAAAATCTAGATGTGGAACCCCCCACGCCGACAGTCCCAGAATGTACACCTTTTTAATTCCTAGAAAACCTATGCTATTTATTTACAGCCCGTTATGAACTGCCATTAATTCTTCTTCATAATAAAGGCCTCAAACGTACATACCTATCCATGGAGTTATGTTCCGATAGGCCAAGCTGTCCTTTGGTTCTGTAAAGGGCAAGAGATAAAGTAAAGAAGAGCAACGAGGACAAAACTCAGTACTAACTCATAGCACTCACCTGTATTTAGAGAAGAGACCATAAAGCTGTGAGTGATGCATTTACTAATGTAGCAAACCAGTTCCCACATGATTCAGGATGATGGTACATGTGAAAGAATCACACAAGTTATTGCATGTCTATCTAGATAGGAACACAGGCAGATCATTTGCAATTCTAATTGAATAAGCTAGCAATTAAATGCTGTTGAGCATTATTGCAGTGATTTAAATGCCTGCTGGAAACAGCCAATCCTTCTAGCCTATCTATATCCAGGGGTGTAGCTGGGGGGGAGTAAATAAGTAAAAATAACTAACTGACCAATTGTGTCACAGATAACTTGGTTCTGCCCCCCACCAGGCTGCCCCCATAAAATAAATCCTGACTGTGACCATGCCCGCTTCATTGAGAGGTCCTACAAGGGTCTCCTGCTATGTGTGTGTCTGTCTTACCAAAAGCCAGATGAAGCAATCATCACCTCCCCAACTCATGATGTTCCATTCCACTCCTTTGGGAAAACTTTACACCTGGTTTTTCTGCTGCATAGGTCAGATTTACTTAGGGCAACATGGGACATCATGCAAATCTGGGATAATAATGTGACTTCCCTTTCCCCCACTGTGGATAACTGGAACTTATCATTGGCATCAGCCAGATGGGCGGGGTATAAATATATTATTATTATTATTATTATTATTATTATTATTATTATTATTATTATAATATCAGAATCACTAGGATGTCTACAATGCGCATGTACGCCAATCAACCAGATATCAATTCCATTTTTTTTACCTGCTCTTGCAAGTAATGATTTTGCATAATCAGGGTGTGTGATATTTACACAGGCAGAGAAGCTCCCAAACCACAAAGGAAAGGCAAATGGGTACAGAAGGCTCCAGCCTTCTACCTTCTGGAAAACCTTGGAAACAGGTAAGAGCTGCAACAAAGGAAGAGAGCAAAGAAAGAGGTGAAGGAGGAGTATTTTCCTGAGGGCATCAGAACAAACATTCAATCCAAATTATGCTTGAGAGTGATAGAACTAGGATCCAGCACAATACAGGAGTGGGAATAAACCTGGAATGTTTAACTATAAAACTAAACTGTAAAATTAAATTTCAATTAAAATGCCTGCTGAAAGAAAAAAAAAACCCATGTCTTCACTAGATTGGTAAAGAAAAATTGTTTTATATGTGCTTTACATGCGATATAACATTGTGACACCAGATGGCACTTGGGAGTTCTGTTTTTGCCAACATGATTTCTCATTATAAAGGTTACAACCTAGGGTTGCCATATATACAGGATTTTCCAGACATATCTGGAATACTACAGTTACAGGTAGGTAGCCGTGTTGGTCTGAGTCGAAGCAAAATAAAAAAATTCCTTCAGTAGCACCTTAAAGACCAACTAAGTTTATATTTTGGTATGAGCTTTCGTGTGCATGTGTGTATCTGAAGAAGTGTGCATGCACACGAAAGCTCATACCAAAATATAAACTTAGTTGGTCTTTAAGGTGCTACTGAAGGAATTTTTTTATTTTGGAATACTACAGTTGGCAGCAGTGTCCAGGGGGAAATCGGTTAAAAGTGTCCAAATTAAGAACCTTAGGTCAGATTGTGACTAAATGTGTCTCTCTCTCTCTTTTTTTTTTTTTGGCCAAGTGGCAGTCCATATCAGCAGTGCCATTTATGCTGATTTTCCAAATCCAAGCTCAACAACTTTGCCCCCGCTCCCCCAAAAAAGCATACAATGCATTTTTCTGAAGTGCCTATTTGATCTAGCCTGGGTGTCAGAAGTTCAACAGGGAATTGTACATAATTGAGTTATATATATATTATTTCAATTAGGACATGTGTGATTAAGCAGAGATTTCATGGTTTGGATGGCTATCTGCTACAACAGGTATCTTCAACCTTGAGATGTGCAGCTTTCTCTCTCTCTTTCCCCCTCTATCATTACGAACCTATGGGCAGTTGTTTTGCTGGCATATGCCGCCACTGAAATCCCAGGCTTATCTGCATGTTTAATTTATTTATTTCTATATTATTTTTAATCATTTTGTAATTTTCCCATACCAAACTGGATTTCTATTTTTTTCTATACCATTTCCCCCATACCACACCAAACTGTATTACAGAAATATACATAGAATTTGCACATTTTTAAATATATATCAGTATCTATTTCCCTCCAAAGAGCTCCACTTAAGCCCCTCCCTTCACTGTTTTGTTCGCACTTCACACAATGACCTAATGACAGAGGTTAGTCTGGTGATGACTGATCCAATGGCTGTGGCTGTTAATGTAAATGGCTCAAGGGGTGGTATTACAGGCAGCCCTGTTTAGGGAAGCTTTTAATGTTTAATGGATTTCTGTATTTTAATGTTTGATGGATTTCTGTATTTTAGAATTTCTGTTTTGTTGGAAGCCGCCCAGAGTGGCTGGGGGAACCCGGCCAGATGGGCGGGGTATAAATAATAAATTATTATTATTATTATTATTATTACACTAAGCCTTACTCAGAGTAGACTCACTGAAATTTATTGAACTAACTTAATCATCAACATTAATTTCAATGGGTCTAGTCTGAGTAGAACTCAGTTGAATGCCACCGAAGGTTCATAAACATGCAAGGTGACATTGGTCAATCTAGATAAACAAGTCGTTGTGTTTTCAGGTCACCAGACCAAAAGGCAGGATCAAAGTTTGCTGCCTTACCGGTTCAGGTTCAGGTTCAGCCTCATTCAGTACTTCAGAAATTTACAATGTAACCTTTCCTACAGTTACACAACCTCTCCTCTCTCCCAGCTCCATGGATCAATGATCTGACTCCATAAAAAAAGGCATCTTCCTTGTTCTAATTGCTTCTGTTAACTTAATAACAATAACAATGTATTATTGATACCCCGCCCATCTGGGTGGCTCCCAACAGAATAATAATAATAAGGGATAAAACATCAAAAAAATTAAAACTTCCCTAAATAGGGCTGCATTCAGATGCCTTCTAAAAGTCAGATGGTTGTTTAATCAAAGCACATAAAAATGTGTGTTTTTATTTATTAATAAATGATACAATCCATTAATAATAATGTCTCTTAACAGTTGTGAATTTCACTCAACTACCAGCAACACCTCTTTGGATCGGGGATGGGAAAACCTTTTCAGCCCTTTTTCAGCCACATTTCCTTGTGGGCAAAGCTTCCACCAGGAAGGGCAAATGGGCACAGTAATGAATGTAAATGTCACCTTTGTACCACATGACCCGGAAGCTGTCTGCGGACAAACGCCGGCTCCCTCGGCCTATAGAGCGAGATGAGCGCCACAACCCCAGACTGGACCTGATGGTCAGGGGCCCTTTACCTTTACCTTTAGGCTAGTTTTTACATGCACTCACACGCCCCTGGGTGGAGGATACAGAAGGGTGTGTCAGGCCCTCCGGATGATGCTGGACCCGTCCCTCAACCCCACCCCCCACCCCGCGATGCTTTGTGCGCTGTGGCGGCGTCCGGATTTGAAGCTGCTTTTCTCCCTTGCACAATACAGTACGTCTCTCTTTTCGCCTACCTCAGAGATGTGCCCATACAGCCAGTGGGTGGGGGGCCCCGGGAAAGAGCTCAAAACCTTCAGTAGCTCCTGCCTCCGGCGATGCAACTGGATGACTTTGACCAGCACGCACGTCAGGCAAAAGACAAGCGCCAGGTGCCAAATCCGCGACAGATCCATTGCAGCAGCAGGAAGGCGTGGAGCAAGTGGGCTTCAGAGCAGGACGCGGCCTCGATCGCGTGTGCCTCCCACGAACAGGCGAAGGCGGCGCTTCCTGCATATTATGGATGGCCAATTCCTCGGGGCAAAGTGCATGCAATCGCGCAGTTGCCCAACGTACCGCACCGTCGCCGTCAGAAAGGAAGAAGCAACCGAGGCCTCTGGGAACCTGGGCGATCGGAGAGATAGGAACAGCTTTCTGCCGCGGGGGCGCAGGGCCGCGTCTGCGGGGAAAGGGTTAAAAAGCGCTGCAACTGGTGCTGCTGCTGCCACGCGTGGAGCTCCCGAGGCAGATTGCAGCCTCCGTGGTTGCATTAAAACCAACCCAAAAAACCCACGTCACTTATATTGTAGCCGCTGTCCTCGGTCATGAAAGTATCCAAGCAGAGTTAAATACAAGATGATCCAAAAGTCCGCCCATTCCAGGTAGTATACAGCTATCAGTGATCAGCAGCCCTGGATAGACTCTATATCCATGAATTTGCCTAATCCCCATTTAAAACTGTCTAAGTGAGTAGCCACCGACACCACATCTTGTGGCGGCAAGTTCCATTAGTACATTTTTGTGGTCTGCCTTGAGTCTCTTGCCAATCTGTGTGGTTGGAGGATTATATTTTGTTACATCTCCCGTATAAATATCAGGGCTGTTCCAATACGTTTTACTGCTGGAGACAAAGCAATGGAACCTACATCCAGAAAGTGCATGTCATGGGGTGGGGTAGAGTGGGTTGAGGGATGGATCCATCTGAAAGATGTTGCACTAATAGCCAATAAATAATAATAATAATAATAATAATAATAATAATAATAATAATAATAATAATATGATGATGATGATGATGATGATGATACAGTATTTAATAGCCAAAATATGGGAGAAGAATGATGCACAGGTGGTGTACAGTAGATGCAAATGATACTCCAATGATACACCTGCACCTCCAGGATAGAATCATCAATGAGATGGCATTGAGTTGCATCATGGTCAATGCTTGGCCAATGACAGCCAAAGAGGAAAACACAAATAAGGAACTAGTTTAGTTTTCTTCTTACATATTTTGGCTATTACTGGCATAGATTCCCGAACAAAATGCTGGACCCGGCAGTTTGCTGTCAACTTGCAGAAGACACTCTTCACAATGTATGGTAATAATAATAATAATAATTTATTTATTTATACCCCGCCCATCTGGCTGTGTTTCCCCAGCCACTCTGGGCGGCTTCCAACTGAATATTAAAAACAGTACAGCATCAAACAGCTGACACCATGGTGAGGTGGTGGCACTCACTTAAATGTCTGACAGTTGAGTTGCCACTGTTTACCAGGCAAGAGAGGGAGAGGTAGCTGGGAATCTGGTGGTCTTGCTGGTGTGTTTGCATTGCATTGACCTCCCTCTGCTTCATCCTCTCCTCAGATAAGCAGCAGTGACTCAACAGCCAGGAGGCCACCCCACCGCACTGATATGTGGGTAAATAATTTGTGATAGCCCAAAAATTATTGTCAGTTGCTTACCAACAGTTTCTTATTCTGGTCTGCATATTCTGGTTATTGGCACAAGGGCATCATGCTTGATAATGTTCTACCCTCAAACAAAAGCATTGGGCCAGTTACAATTCAATGCTGTATTGCAGAGGAATCTCTTATGGGGGTGTGGGCCAAAGATTTGTAGTGGCCCAAAGACTATTTTAGGGTGCACACCCCTGGCTGCTTAATCACTGTTTTGATTACTATTTGCAGCATCCTGTGTCCAACAAAGTATTGGACTCCATTCAATGCTATCTTGTAGTGGACAGTCTCCTGGAGATGTGGGTATATGTTTTATTTGACCTGGTTTACTTTGAGCTGCACAGCCCCAACCCTATAGTCTCTTATAACAATATTATATTACATTGCACTGGCTATTATTGAAACATTTATAATTTGACATGCCCTTTATGGATTTAGGTGCTGTGCCTCTTAAGAGCGTTGCTGGTGATTTTTGAAAATTGTTTCTGCAGACTTATGCTAACTTAGTTACAGGTAGATAGCTGTGTTGGTCTGACATAGTCGAAACAAAAATAAAAATTCCTTCCAGTAGCACCTTAGAGACCAACTAAGTTTGTCATAGGTATGAGCTTTCGTGTGCATGCACACGAAAGCTCATACCTATGACAAACTTAGTTGGTCTCTAAGGTGCTACTGGAAGGAATGTTTATGCTAACTTGCTCATGATGCCCACTTTTTATTTTCTAACCCTTCCAAACTATGTTTTTCTAGATCATCTAAGTGAAATTACCATCAGTGACCATTTTCCTATGGATATATATTAGAGGAACAGGGCTATTATTGTTAGCTCAGATTTATTCACAACTGTCTCAGGTGGTTGCTTTAAGTGAAACCATAAACAGAACAGAACATGAGACTATGAGAAGCATCTGCTCCAGTGAGATTCAAGGAGACCGGCTCTGAGCCCCAAGTGCATCTACATCAACGGCCGTCTCACTTTCCGACCGGAAGCTGCTTAGTACGTTTCGGTCATCACTGTACTTAAAACTGACCTAATACCCCAAAGCTATATACAGTACTGGCCCTTTAATCATTTCCGTACGTTCTCGCTGTGGGCTGACATTAACTGGCTCACTAGCCAATGAGAATCCCTGAATACATCTACGGTTGAGAGCGGCGTGACAGGCGAAGAGGAGTTGCCCTTTTGTCCAATAGGAGCGGCCGATGCTGGTAGGCGCCAGAGCAAAGCCGTCCAGTCAGCTTCCTCAACCTTTTTCAGCCAATGGCAGCGCCTCGTATTGGCCGGCAGGCGCTGAGGGCAAGGAGGAAGCTGCGCTCGCTCAGCTGCCATGGGTCGGGCGGTTGTGGCGGGAGGAGCAGCCGATAAGAAAGAGGAGCAACGGCACCGCCGGCGTCTGAGGGTGCCGCGCCAGCCCCGCTGAGGCTGCTCTAGGGCGGTCGGGGAAACCTCCGAGACGCTGAAGCTGGCGAGCCGTGGCCCGGAGTTGGGAGCCCCTCCCGGGTTGCGCTGCTGCCCGGCTTCCCCGGGTCCTGTCCCGGCCCAGCAGAAAAGGATGAAGAAGCGCAAGGAGCTCAACGCTCTCATCGGACTGGGCGGCGGGAATGGGGACCGGGGAAGCGGGAGCGGCGGCGGCGGCGGGCGCAAAAAGAGACACCCGAGGAAAGGCTCTGCCTCGGGCCACCGGCTCCTCCGCACCGAGTCCGCCGAGAGCAGCAGCAGCAGTTCTTCCGGCCCGGAGTTCGGGGACGGCTTCGGGCTCCCGGGCGCCCGCTCCCGCTTTTCCAAGTGAGGCCCGCGAGAGAAGCGGGGAGGGGCTGCGCTTGGGGAGGAGGGGGCGAGGGACCTCGGTCCGTGGAGAGTCAGGCGTAGCTCGGGCAGGACGAGAGGGGCAGGATCTACGCAAAAGGAGTGTGGAATAGAGTTTTAGATACGATGTGTTATTGGACGCGGGGCTACCCCGTGCGGGATTTGGGGCTCCAGAGTGGGTTGGGTGGGTAGGGGTGAAGGGAGGGGGTTGAGGTGCATGTGGAAGAGTTGATACGTGACTGTAGGTTTAGAAGGCACCGTCGGGAGTATGCTGGGAGGAAAGCGGGGTTGGGGCGTTGGGAGTGTAAGGTTGACATGATTGCAGCTGAGATGGAAAGTTGGTGACTGGGTGGGTAACATTTGGGTGTGCTGGGGTTGAAAATGAGTTAAGGCTACTGAGGATTTGGAGCAGATTGTTAACAACCAGTGAGTTTTTGTTCTGAGAGGGAAGCTGTGACATGAATAGTTGGGTGTGTTTCTGGTATAACTTGTTGCTCTTGCACTAAGCCCAGGTGTGGGTGGGAATACTAGTGCCATTCTTTTTGCTTGGTTATTGTCATTTTTGTTTATTTCATTTATTCAATTTATATCCCACACTTCTTCCTGAAGGAGCCCAGGGACTGTTCTGCTAAGCTTGTTGTTGTTTAGTCGTTTCTGACTCTTTGTGACCCCATGGACCAGAGCACACCAAATATAAATCTCCCAAATATAGCTTTTGGTGCTCATAACCATGCTTTAATACATTTGATCTTGATTGATCTGTACCTCTGGTTAATGCCTTTCCTATGGTCTTTGGTGTACTTTCTACTGGTCAATGACAATTTGATGTATTGTCTTCAGCACAGTTTATTGTAAAACAAGATTCTGTTTGATTTTTGGAAATAGGAATCCCAAATACAGATGTGGGGAGCCTTTGGCCCTTTAAATGTGGTTGACCTACAACTCCTGTCAGCCCCAGCAAACATGACAGGAGTTGTAGTTCAGCAACATCTGGAAGGCCAAAGGTTCCCCGCACCAGTTCTAATAAGACTCATCCCTAAATTCAGCTTTGCGGGTCATTGTGAAATAAGATCAAATTCCTTCAAGCTTATTAAAACAGAAATAGTTCTTACAATACTTCAAATTTGACTATAAACTTTCCCCAAAAAACCACCTGGTTGTGGTGATTTGTAATTGACGTTAAGACCAGGGAAATGTACAGAGTGCTAGATATCCTGATCCAGTGCTATTCTGTGCAAGTACCCTTTTGCCAGCTTTTGTGTGCATGTTTCTATTGTTGGATTAGGATACTAATCTAGAACATCATGACAAGTATTCTTCCTTGAACATTGGTATAAAAAGATAAAATATCAGCAAGAACTGGGATTACTAGATATTGAATAATTAATGGAATTCCTACAGTCAAGAATTAATAACAATCTCTGGTCAAGGGATTTAGGTGAAGGCCCTTGAATAATAAACTAGTTTTGAGTTTATCTAGCTGTTTTGGATTGGATTGTGAGAGAATGATATATTGCATTAATATTGAATACAATGTAAGTTCCAATTTTGTGTGATATTTGTGATGTAGCTGAACCATTTATTTATTTATTTAGGGGTGACTACCTGCGATGCTGCAAGCTTTGCTACCCATTATGTGCTTTTGTCATTTTGGCTGCTTGTGTGGTAGCTTGTGTTGGCTTGGTATGGATGCAGGTTGCTCTCAAGGAAGACCTGGATGAATTAAAGGAGCGGTTTCGAACCAGTAAGTACTGATCTTTGGTTTTCTCTTTCTTTATTATAACTTGTGGGATGTGGGACAAAGTCTTATATAGCTGGTAATTGCCAAAACACTATTTATAGTCTGTTTCAATATGAAGCAAACATGATGACAAATGGTCTTTTGTGTACAAAATATTATAACTCTGTTACTAGGTATTGTAACAAATATTTTACCATCCTCTGTAAGCCACAGGTGATTGAAAACACATGGCCATACATGTATTTTTAGAAGGCGGAAACCGTATTTATTGGCATATGTCTGATTTGAACTATTTAATGCTTACAAATCATGTAATTAGATTTCTGTGATCCTTGGTGAATGTGTTCAAAAAATTCAAGTACTCAAGAATGTTTTGAAAGCCTGAGTTGCTAAAGTATCCTGAAAAATTGCAGCTGCTTTGTCTTGTGGATGGCAGTGGGTAGACAAGCTCACATCTGTGTCATCTGATGGTAATTGTAAACAGGAAAGATCCATAAAGATTTGGCGCCTTGCTAATTTTACTAGAAGTATGAGATAGAAATTGTCATACAGAAATTAAGGAAGGCTAGTATCATGAGGTGGAGGGAATTACTTTGGAGGAAGTGCTTTTCTTAAAAGCTGTTGATGCTTTTAAGAAAATCTTGGAAGGTATACATATATGTATTGATAATCACAGCACTATGATTTGCCTTTTTGATATATCATAATTTATATATATACCTGGATACTTGCTCCAGGTGATTTGTGAGACTATACTGGCATATAACAAACCACTTTTGCTGTTGACCCAACTCTGTAGGGGAGAGGATTTCACAATTAATTGGTGCGTTTCCAGGAGGAAAACCACCAATGGCAATGGTGAAATACTATCTTGTTTTTTATCATGACACTTTCAGGTCACCCATCACTATAGAGCTTAATCTTCAAAGTGCTATTCATTCTTCAAATAGGTTACTTGGTTTTATGTCTGTTAATGAACTGTCTTGAAAATGTACTGTGTTGAGTATGACAGTTTTTTATGTAGGCTGAGCAATTACTGCATTTCTCAGCTGTATTTGTCTCTATTAAGAAAAGAATTCTCTACTGAAAAAAATTAAAAACACAGTGTACTTAAAAATAGCTTTATGGTGTTTGTTCTAAAAGCTTTAAATAGTTCTATCCAATCTTGTAAGTTTTGACAGCCATTCAGAATTCAATTTTATTTCATTTTACCGAGCTATGTCCAAGGTCCATCGATCTAAGGTTGTTGTATTAATCTACAAAGCTCTGGGCAACTTAAGTCCAAGGGTACTTTAGTGACTGCCTGAACCCTTATATCCTAGCTCAATCAGTGATATGATCTGTAGGAGCATTGCTGGTTATCCTTTGAGTCACTGAGGTTCAAATTATGTAGCCAGTAAACCACGCTTTCAGCATCTTTGGCCCAGTCCTGCGAAATGCTGTTCTGGTTGAGATTCAGCAGACATCTGCTTTGTCTTTTAACTTTTGCTGAACACCTTTTATGTCACTAGGCTTATGCAGGCAATTAAGAAAAAGAGTAAATGTGATAACTGGTGGTTTTAGATTTTGTCAGTTGTAAGCTGCCTTGATTTTTTTAATGAAACACGGATAGTACACATATTTATGGAAAAAATATAATAAAAATATTCTTAAATAAAACTATGTTTCTAGATATTAACAGACTGTTAAGTTTAATGGCATAACTCTGTTATGAAAGAAAATTACTAAGGAGAACATGCTCGGAAGCATATTTGAAACTTGAAAGAAAGAGGTTTTATTATTTTATATACACTTCATACAGTGGTAGTGGGAGTCCCATTATACTTAGTGGGTGAAATTCAGCATCGTGCTCTTCCAACAGCCACTATGGTATAGTGGTTAGTGTGTTGGAGTAGAACCTGGGAGACAAGAGTTTGAATCTCTGCTTGGCCATGAAGCTCGCTGGGTGATCTTGGGCCAGTCACAGTCTCTCAGCATAACCTACATCACAGGGTTGTTGTGAGGATAAAAATTGGGGAGGGACTATACATGCCACCTTGAGCTCCTTGGAGGAAAGGTGGGGTAGAAATGCAATTAATAATAAACAAATGTACAAGCACCTGAAGCATATGACACAGCTGAAGTCGTACGGACATAACAATGATTGAGTAAAAATGGAATTCAATGAAGATTACTAATAGTTACCTTAGCATTGTATTGTCTGTTCATCAAAACAATTCCAATGGTTATTTAGTCATTAGTGTATATAACTAATTTTCATTACAAGAATAAACTGCCTATTTAATTCAACTTCTCTTAAGAGCAGTCACAGATTACAGGAAGTTGGTTCCTGCAATACATTATATGATGTATTTCATATATGTCAATCTACAACTTTGTTTAGCTTACTCTTTGTTCCTAAATGCACAGTGTGGAAGCTTTGCTAAAATCAATGCAGATTTTACATAATATGTTTAGAATTCAATCCCAAATTACAAAGCAATGAAGGCATACCTATTAAAGAATTTCTGCTTGTGTTCTCAGATCTTGGTGTTGATGGATAACTATTGCTTCTGACTTTGTGTTTTAGTGGAATCTAATCAAAAAACCTCATTCCAAGAAATTCCTAGATTGACTGAAGATCTGCTTAATAAACAAAAGGAACTGGAAAAGATTGAGAATGGAGATACGGGATTAAGCAAAATATGGGTAAACATCACTGAAATAAGCAAACAGGTAAAGTAAGTGACCATTCAAGTAAAGTTATAATCTAAGCCAGGGGTAGGCAGCCTAAGGCCCGCGGGCTGGATGCGGCCCAAATGCCTTAATCTGGCCAGTCCGGGAATCGGTGTGTTTTTACATGAGTAGAATTTGTCCTTTTATTTAAAATGCATCTCTGGGTTATTTGTGGGGCCTGCCTGGTGTTTTTACATGAGCAGAATGTGTGCTTTTATTTAAAATGCATCTCTGGGTTATTTGTGGGGCATAGGAATTCGTTCATTCCCCCCACCACCACCACATGGTCTGGGGGACAGTAGACCGGCCCACGGCTGAAAAAGGTTGCTGACCCCTGATCTAAGCCATTTAAAATAGTCGTACCTCGGGTTACGTACTCGGCAGATCCAGAAGCATTTATTTCTGGGTTTGCCGTGTGCGCATGTGCAGAAGCATTCTGCACAGAAGTGCATGCGCAGAAGCGCGCTTTCACGCTCGTTCTGGTTACATAATTTTTGGGTTACGAACCACACCCCGGAATGAATCAGGTACGTAACCTGAGGTACCACTGTATGTTTTATAATATCTTAGTTGAGCCATTTGCTGTTATTGATATTACTGTTAATGAAGAGCAACATTCTGGGTCAACGTGTATGTTGACATTTTTCAAATTGGTAAAAGTTATTAATCCATTATTTTTACTGTCTGTGTTAGTACATAATGCTAAGCCATAAAGTATGGTTCCATAAGCCACACAGTACATTAGTTGTGTACTGGTTCATGCAACCCAAGGGCTCCTGCTTCACTTCTCCTTTGTGTAAGCAAGTAAACAAGCCATAATATAGGTAGGTTGCAATAATTACCGAAGTTGGGGCCATGGTTTGCTTTCTCCCTGACAAACCATAGTAACTAAGTCACCAACAAGCTATGATTTAAGACTGGCTAAAGTGGTCATTTGTTAGGAGAAGAAAAGATGATTTCATGTTCAGATGTCACTCAAAGCTATTGACTTTGTGGTTTATTCATGTGTTTGTGCAAAGCAGCAGGGCATAAGCTGCATGCTCCAGCATGTGGCTTGTGGCCAGTATGGCTTTCTAAATACTGCATAGTTTAAGTGTTTATGTGCAGTTGTGGCCATTGGCTTAGCTTGAGTTCTGACAAAACCATGGTTTATTGTGACAGTAACAAGCATGCTGCCCTCTCCCTCTTTCTTTTGTGCTGCTGCTAAAAGGAAATAAGAAATTTTACTTCCACTTCATTTGAACTTGACTTGTTAATCTTTGTTGTTTGCTTGAAACAAGGCAACTGCAAATCATTGGTTATGAAACTAGCTTGTTTCAACAAATCATATTCAAAAGGAAACTGAGAAGCATTCTCATGGAAGGAGTAAACATAGAAAGTCTCTGCACAACTGGATTGTTCCTAAATTTTTAAAAGAATGTTCAATGACTAAAAGCTGGGAAGGAAGTGTGTGTTTTTTGAATTTTTGTCTGTTTAGTGTATTTCAGTAGTTGGGAAATGTTTCCTTGTACCCCACTTCTCTTATGATTGAAGAGTTAATGGTGCTTAATGTTTTTATATAAAATACAAGTTAGCAAGGAGCTAGCAACTTGCTTAATCGGTAGACTGATACTGACTGAAGATGAATCCATCAGTAGATTCTGAGCAAAGTGTTACCATGGTTGTGCTAGTTGTATGTAGTACAGACTCAAGAGGCTTCTCAATATCAGGTGTTGTGCCATTTATGTTTAAATGATTTATCTGTAACCTCTACTCTGAGAGAGAATGAAATAACATCTTCCTTTGGTTTTAGATTTCTTTGTTGATGTCGGCTGTAAATCACCTCAAAACGAACATTAAATCTGCTTCTGATTTGATTAATCTTCCTGTCACAGTAGAAGAGCTTCAGAAAGTATGTACTACATCAAGTATATTGTGTTTATCAAATTCTGCAAGCTACAAAAGTATTTTGAATCAGAGTTTTTGAACCACTGCTCTGAGTGTACAATGGTGTTAATCACTTGTAGGAAGTATGTAGGTGGGAAATGATAATGCTGTACTGGGTCACATTGTCAGGATGTGCGCAGTTTGTTCAGTATGACTCTCTCGTGGTTTTTTCTAAGGTTATAAGGATTATTTGTATTGCTTGGTATTTTGGGTTGGGGTTGCATGTTTGTGTTTGCATTATTGTATTATATTACAAGTTTCTAAATGTAACCTGCCTTGGGATCTTATGTGAAGTGTGGTGGTTATTATTATTATTTATTAACTACATTTCTGGAATTAATACATTTGAGTCTCACACTTTTTAATATACCACTGATACTACAAGATTATGATTGGGTTTTTTTTCCCAGAGTGTTGCTACTATAGGTAGCACAGTAACTAGTGTTCATCATGATGTTGAGAGTATGCAGGCAGCAATTGAAGAACATAAGAAAACTATAGAGACACTCCAAAATGAAATGGTAAGGACTTGTATTAATCTGATTCCTAGATACTATAAACAAATTTGTAAATATTGGTCATCTTTGAGGATGTAAATAAGTTAATGATTGGGTGTCTGGCCTCAATTGACTTTCCTAATCCACCCTCTTCATATGCTCCTTGTACTATTTCTTAAATCAGGCAAGGCAAGCAAATACGACTTTCATTATAACAAGAACCTTTTGAGTAATTGTGCATATTGAGGGAGCATCACATATCTCCCATGTTTCCTAACTGCTTTCCATCCATACAATACTTGTATCATTGCACTTGTTTATTTGTTTTGAATCTCTTAAATACATTTACATGGAGCACCAGTATAATTGTGTATATCACATTCTGCTACACTCTGTCTTCCTAGTATTGTATTTGTGAAAGCTTGGTTCCCATGTTCAAAGTTTAAATAACTGGTTTGAAAAATTCATTTTTACTGCTTTTCATAGAGTGAACTTGCAGAAGATGTTAGAGGAAAGCAGCTGCCTTCATTTCCCTCCTCTCCAACCCCCCAAATAAGTGAGAAGAACCTGACAGACTTTTGTAAACAGGTACAGCTTGCTTGCTGCTTTAGATGCTTTGCAAATCAGTGTTTCAAGATTTCTGTAGAACTAGTTTAAACTAGGATTCTGGGACAACGAAGAAACAGTCAGCCTCTATTTTCAGGAAACATGGGTCGATATTTAAGATTAGTTATACTCTGAGTAGACTCATTGAAATTGGTGTCGTGGTCATTAATTTCAGAGGATCTATACTGAATAGGACTTCATAGAATCATAGAATTATTGAGTTGGAAGGAACCACAAGGATCATCTAGTGTCCAACCCCCTGCAGTGCTCAGGTCTGTCTCTAACCTTTAGTGAAATACAGTTTCCTAGGCAGAGAGCAGAAATAAAAGAGAGTATGACACTCTTTGTAATAGGAAGCTGGATATTAATTTTAGGTTGTGATCTGTGTAATAGTCTCTTCCCTCAATCCCTTGAATTGCATAACATCCAGCACAATGTGGAGTTCTGGAGAACTAAGAAGCTTGCGCACACACTATTTTGAGGCAATTTAGTTAATTTTAATTCATTTATTGTCCAACTGTGAATTCTGGAAATTGAGCAATACTGTACGTCTTTCTTTGCTTGTTAAAAAGGAAAACCATACAATTTCTTTGAAATAAATCATGAATGTTAAAACAGCCAACAACATGGCAGTTCTTGAAGTAGATCTCCTAGCTTTGTGGTTAGTCCCTTGCCCTAGCTAAGAACTTAATTTATGAGTAGTAAATTGCTATGCCCACTTGTCAGACTGCCTTTCAAAACACTGGCAAAGTGTATTTATTATAAAATAAATGCACCACTCTTCTAAAGATTCTTACCCAGGGTGTCAATAAAATATAGTAAATAACACAGTAGTATTAAAACAACATGTAGGCAAATTATTTTGTTTGATCTGTTAAACTTTGTACTCTTTGAAGGCAGCTTGCATTAAACAACATAAGACCTGTGTGATTTAGCACACCTGTTTTCACAGAGGGTAGTTGCTGAAACCCAGCTTTCAACTTTCAAAGAACTAACAGACCGCCTTCATTTAAGGATTTGTCAAGTGGCTCTAAACCCTCTTTGAGCTGCATCCAATGACACGGGAATATGCTTTGCTGAATTTAGGGATTTACTTATGAGTAAGCCAGCATAGTCAAGCTGCAGATGAATGACAATTGCATAGGTATAAACTGCTTACTCTTAGTTATTGCTGTTTCTATAATAGTGTAGTAACATTGTTTCTGTGTTGAACAGGATAACCAGTACCTGCATACCTCTATAGAAGAGGTTAACTCTACCCTAATGTTGTACCAGAAACAGAATGATTTAAAACTTTTCAATATGGACTCCACAGTTGGTAATCTAAGTTGGAGAGTTGCTTCATTAGAAAATCATATGACAGTGAATAAACTGGAAAAAAGAGAAAACCTGACCCTTGGTATGGTAAGTGCCCAGCTATTGTGGGTTTTTGAGAAACGAATTTTTGCAAAGCAGTTATGTTTGCTGTATGCTATATGGATTAGTTGTGCTGCATAGTGGTTGAACTGATACTGGGAAAGCCACACTTTCCAAAAAGAAATTGCAATTCACACCTGGTGTGTGGAGTTATAAATGCTAACTATAGTGAAAGTGGCCATTCTCTAATAATCTGGATTCCTTCTATCACAAGCTTTGCACTGAATTAATGAATTTCTGCAACAATATGAGCTGTCAGTTGGATCTTCGGTGATGCTTTCTGTGTTACTGTGGATCTTGGTCACCTTGAATTTCTAATTTGCTCGTACAGCTTTTGTTGACTGATAATTTGAACAGTAAGGTCAGCTATACTCTTAATGTCTATGAGAACTATGCTTCAGTTTTATTACAAAGTTAAAACTGCAGTCCTACACACTTCTTGGGAAGTAAGCCCCATTTATGTCAGAGGGAGTTGTTTCTGAGTCGACATGCGTTGGATTGGACCTGGATTGCAAGATTGTATGGATGCAGTAGTGGTGCTTGCATTGCAAGTAAGCTCCTACCTGAATCAGTTAGTGTTTGTTGCAGCATTTTGTGTAGTTACTCTCATCTGGCTATGCATTGAGACACTGCACCTAGAAAAATCTTGTACGTTAATAAGTAGCCTGAAATGTTGACAAAGCCAGATTCTACATGCCTACTTTGTGTTTTCTCACTCTTTCCATGTTCTGCAAGATTTTGGGACATATTGGGATGAAACTGGGGGAACTGGCTGTCAGAATGGCAACTTGGTTGGGCACTAGACAAAATGATATTTCTCTGTGATTCTATTACTTTTTAAAAATTTAAACACTGGAGTGGAAGTACTGTGGTGAAATGGCAAACATCTAGAGAAAGTGTAATAGTTGAATGTATACTTTAATGTTTTTAGGGGATTAGAAATCTCAAATAATGAAGCTGGAAATCTTGGCCATATGTAGGACTGAAAACTGTATAATACTATTGCCATTTAAGATGGCAACTGTAGAAGGAAGGCTAGGAGAAGCTGTATTGACCAGGTTGTATTGGACATTGGCACTAAAATGTGTAACTCTCATTAGAGTTTGGTTGTTCAGCATATTGGATCCCCAACTCCACCTTTCTGGCAGCACTGCTATGTGTGTGTTCCTGTGGTACAATTATTATACAGTCATGCTGGTTGTTTATTTCCTTTAAAAATGTAATTACTGATACAGTGGCAGCCTTATTGATCTGCTATTTCAACCTCAGCGTACTTCTTTCTCTTTTTGCTTAAATAGCCGCTGGGTTGTGCCAGTTGCAGACTAGGACTGCCTGAGCTCCCACTGATCTCAGCATGTCCTGATGAGCCTTGCATATTAACTTTTCTCTCCAATGTAGTTGTTCAAATAATAGGTCTTGTTGCTTACTCACACAGCTACATTTTAATATCTTTGTGATCACTGACTAGTCCTAGGCTGTTCATCTCTTGTATGTCTTAAGGGTAAACTATATTTTAGAAGAAGACACAAACATATGCCTTGCTTTTGGTTTTGCTTTTTGCAGGTGGGTGACTTAACTACCTCGGTGAAAGTAGAAAGTGAACCAAGGAATGAAACTACTACTGAAAAGGTACAGGGCATGGAGATAATTCTAGGGAAACCAGAAGTAGTGTTTAAAAGCAAGCCATATCATATTACTGCACAGTTTTTTCCTGCTTTCCCTAATTTACCCATAAAGCCTGGAAGGTGTGATAACAAACTCCAACTAAGGAAATATACAAAATGGTACAGATTCAAATTTCTGGAAATATATAATAAATCTATTCTCTGCAATGTATCAAACTATATATGCTGGAGATCTCTCTGGTTTGCTCTTAAAAGCAAGCTACATGTCTGTCGCACACCAGAGAAGACACTCTAGAACTTCCTAGGTAATAAGAACTTAAAGGTAAAGGGGCCCCTGACCATCAGGTCCAGTCGTGTCCGACTCTGGGGTTGCGGCGCTCATCTCACTCTATAGGCCGAGGGAGCCGGCGTTTGTCCGCAGACAGCTTCCGGGTCATGTGGCCAGCATGACAAAGCTGCTTCTTGCGAACCAGAGCAGCGCATGGAAACACCGTTTACCTTCCCGCTGGAGCGGTCCCTATTTATCTACTTGCATTTTGATGTGCTTTCGAACTGCTAGGTGGGCAGGAGCTGGGACCGAACAACGGGAGCTCACCCCATTACAGGGATTCGAACCGCCAACCTTCTGATCAGCAAGCCCTAGACTCTGTGGTTTATCCCACAGCGCTATGAAGGATAAAACAAGGTTATGCAGATTTTTGATAAAAGGAAATGACCAATTTAAATGCTGGCTGGGTGAAGTTGGTTGGTGCAGAGTATCTTATTTTTCACAAATAAGGTACTCACTAGTACAGAAAATGCTATAGTAAACTGGTCCTATTGAATATGTTCTTGTTTTGTCAGGTTACTGGGCAAGTGAAATTATTATTTTATTTTGGCCTTATTGGTCTATGGAAAAAGTGTATTGTAGCATCTTGTTATCTAATCCTATGGCTACCATAATAGGCCACAGGGGTTCTATAGAACATATGCTTCCATATAGATCAAGTACTTAGATCTGTGGAATCTTGCAGTTTATTACAACTTAGTCTGAAATTGGCAGTGTTTTTTCATGAAATATTTCTGTTGGTATTGCAGAATATAGAAAACGGGGATTCTCAGGTATCTATGTTAAGAGAGAAGCTGCAGCTGATCAACGCTCTGTCAAGCAAACCAGAAACTGAGCGATCTGAAGCGCTGAAAAAAGGTGAATGTTGCATATACTGTAGTTTCACTTCCTACACTAAATTACTATACTGCTGCTTTAGCTAATTTAATCATGAGTCATTTGCACTACAGTTACTTGGACAAACGAGCAAACAGGGTGCTGAAAGGAGTGGAAATACGTCTGATGGCTGGCCGCTAGTTATGAGCTTCTGACCAAAGCCTCCCATAGCTCATCCTTTATGGAAAGACAAATAACAAGAAGTGTAAAAATATAAGTGCTTACTTTGGAAGGAAAAACTATTAGCAGAACCACATTCTTAACAGGAACAATTGAGGCATGTACAATTCAGTTCCAAATTTATCAGTTCTATCACTTTCAGCATATGAACTGCTTTGATCGTTCAAGTAAGCATTTATACATGTATATCATTCTTATTGTGCTGTAATGAAAAAGCAAGGTAGCTATCATCTTGTCAAAATCCACAGTAAATGATCAGTCAAAATATTTCTCTTTGCCTTATTGAGTTAATACTCTAGCATAGAAACACATGTGCCACATCAGTTAGGCTAGGTCAGGCATCCCCAAACTGTGGCCCTCCAGATGTTTTGGCCTACAACTCCCATGATCCCTAGCTAACAGGACCAGTGGTCGGGGAAGATTGGAATTGTAGTCCAAAACATCTGGAGGGCCAAAGTTTGGGGATGCCTGGGCTAGGTTATAAATTTGAAATGTGCTTTTGCATTCAAAATGCACAAGAAGAAGCAAGTTGGAAAAGACTGGTCCATTAATTTTCCATGTTCAAAGGGGAAAGCCCTCTGCCTCATTGGAAGATAGTTTCTATAAAGTGTTACAGTCTGGGGTTACCACTGTGACACCCACAAGCACCAATGTATCCACCAGTACCAGTAAATATATGCTCTGAAATTTGCAATACGTGAGTATCTGTTTGCTCTTTCAGCTCAGTTCCTGTTTGCACTGTTTTCACTGGCTCAATCTCTCCTACATTAGAGATACCCATGTTACATTGGATGCCAGAATTGGACACCCACCCTCCAGTTGGAACAAGGGGAGAGGTGCAAAGAGCTTCTTTATGAGAGAGTGCAGTGGTAGCTGATGTAGATGCCTTTCCCCTTAGGCTGGGGGGGCGGGGGGCGCATGACTGCACCACTTTGCCCTGTTGCTTTTTCTGTTTTTTGGATGTGGAAATCCTTTTGTGACTGGCACTTTTTCAAAATTTCATAGATGCCCACTGGCCCAAAAAGGTTGCTGCCACCTGCACTGATTTTTCCACTAATGACATCTCTGGTGTGTTACTGTGTTGAAAGTGCCATATTATGTTGGATACCATCTTCATGTAGCCCCCTTTGTGAAGCATAATTGCCTTCCACCTATTCTTGCCAGATAATTAGCAACAACTACTGTAAAATTTCTTGACAGAAGGAAAACTCCAGAGCACTACATCAAAGCCCACAAAGCTTCCAAGACTTTCTTCAAGATCAGTTGGCAGCAGTTTTGAGGGGAATAGACACCCAAGAGACTTGTCATTACCTGGAATATCCAACATAGAAGGTAACCACATGTGGTTGGAGATGAAGGAACCTTAGAGAACATTTGTCAAATGTAGCATAAACAATCCCAAAGGACCTCTCCAAGCTGAGTGAATGCGCAGTAAAATAGCAAATGCAGTGCAAACAAGTGTAAAGCGATGCATGCCTGGGTAAAAAGATAATTTTAAGTGTCTGAAATGGCAGTAGGTGGCCAGGAACAAGACCTCAAGAATAGCGTCACAATTGCAGCCAGTCTGAATCCTTAAGATTAGACATTTATGCCTGCTTAAAGGCCTGCAAAGATGGGGAACTTAAGGGAGGTATATTATTGTCTCCTGGAAAGTGATGCAGGTAGAAAGGGTTAATTCCCTTTCCTTTATTTACATTGCTGTTTGGATATTTTTAAAATATCCAAAGCATGCAGTTGCAAGTTGCATGCTGTTCAGCCATAAGTGTTCAAAAGTAGAGAAAACAGTGGTGAAGATGTATAAAAGAGATAAAGGGTGAACTGAAACACTGACCAGGATTTATTTGGCAGAAGTACAATTTACTTTGTATGTTCTCAAGCAAAGTATGAGGTTTCTGGTTCAAACTGTTGAGAGACGTCCAATATTTTAACAAATCAATGTTGCTTTTGTTTAAATGTCCACAGAGAATGTTTCTCTTTCGGGCTGGTTCACATGTAGCAATCTCCTCTGAGAATGAGTCATGCCTCACTTACCCTCTGTTACCACTCCCCCTTCCTTACCTTACATGCTGAGAAAATAATCTTCTGTGCTGTGTTTAAGCCACAGTTTCCTGTTAGCTCTGAACTGGGAAAGCGGGTGAATTTTGACTAACAACCTGGTTTCATATCCTGATTAGTAATGAGAAACTGGTTTAAACAAATGGCAATAGAAGCAGCAATGTTGGCACGCAAGGGAAGGAGGATTGTGGGGACCCAGTGCTAGTAGTTCTTGGCTTAATAAACTGGCTCTTTATCTATTGGAATGTATATTATAGACCAGGCATGCCCAACCTTCGGCCCTCCAGATGTTTTGGACTACAATTCCCATCATCCCTGACCACTGGTCTTGTTAGCTAGGGATCATGGGAGTTGTAGGCCAAAACATCTGGAGAGCCGAAGGTTGGGCATGCCTGTTATAGACCATATAGTGTGTATTTTGTGTGTCTGGTGGGAAAAGCTGCTGCTGCTGGAGGAAAGTGTTAATGCTTCTTAGCTACTGTCCTTTAAAATTATTTGTTACTTCTTGCAGACCTTCAGGATTTATTCAGGACCATCAGCCAAGGCTCTGATGGCAAGCTCTCCTGTGAAGACCTGCAAAAACTGGTTGGATCTGCAGTGTATGATTTACAGAGCTTTAAAGAATTTGATACAGATGGAGATGAAAAGTATTCCTTACTGGAACTAAGGATGGCTTTAGGTTTATAGTATCTCTACATATATAAAAAACAGTATTTAAGGACTACAGTAGCTATACAAGAAAAACTGATAAGTTAAAAGCTACATTTGGCACTTTCCGAATTATATACTAATCTTTGCAGCTAACTTAGTGTACATGTTGACACCGTTTTAATTTTGTGTTCTTTGGAAAATATGGAAAGCTTCTAATTTTTGATTTAATTTAAGAGATACAGACACCTCAGATTTTCAGTTTTGAACCTCTAATCCCGAGATTATTTGGTAATGCCTAAACTCTGTTGACAAGTAGAGGGCACATAGGTGCAACTAAATTTTCTCTGGATTGAGGTATAGAGGATTATATTCTGCCATGGTTTTGGATAACTGGGCTGCACCTTAAATTGCACTAAGAATTTTAGCTCAAAGTTTTTATTTCCCTTATAAGGGAAGCACTTGTCTTCAAATTAGAATATGTGTGTATATATTGACAGACATGTATTTTATATTTCAAATTTGCCTTAAATTAGCTGCACTTTAGAATATAAAAAAATAAAAGCATCTATCTTCACAGGATGGGGGCTCTTTTCCTTGTAAATATTTTAAATTGAATCAATTACATCTGAGTCAACTTGGCAATCTATTAAAAGTAATAAGGATCCCAAAGTAAGTCGTGTTGGAGGAGGCTGGAAAGACATGTTTCTCCTTAGGACCACACTTTGGGGATCTGCTTTTTGCCATAGTTGCATGGGAATCCATGGATAACATTCTGATACTAAAGGTAAAGGGACCCCTGACCATTAGGTCCAGTCGTGACCGACTCTGGGGTTGCGCGCTCATCTCGCATTATTGGCCGAGGGAGCCGGCGTATAGCTTCCAGGTCATGTGGCCAGCATGACAAAGCCGCTTCTGGCAAACCAGAGCAGCACATGGAAACGCCGTTTACCTTCCCGCTGTAGCGGTTCCTATTTATCTACTCTCATTTTGACGTGCTTTCGAACTGCTAGGTTGGCAGGAGCTGGGACCAAGCAACGGGAGCTCACCCCGTCACAGGGATTCGAACCGCCGACCTTCTGATCAGCAAGCCCTAGGCTCAGTGGTTTAACCACAGCGCCACCTGGGTCCCCATTCTGATACTAAGATACCTGTATATCAGACTCTCAGTAGGACATTTATCCCTAAAGATGAGATGAAATAAAGTTGCTGTTTATTTTATACTCTGAACCATGGAAGATAAGAATAATAACTAGTTCTTTCCCTCTGCCATTCAATTTCATATGGATTGTTTAGTATTAAAAACATTTAGAAGAAGTGCAGTTACTAGCCTTTCTGTAGACTTTCCCTCTTATTTTGGCTAACATTTATTTATGGGCTGTGGAAGGCTGTACAAGGGCTCTGACAGCATCCTAGAGTCCTCCCATCTCCTTTCCAAAGCCTAGTAAGTGCTTGCAGGCAGGAGGTCTCTGGGCCCCTGTAAGCCTCTAATGGATAAGCCCACAATCACAGCTCTGCACAGGTGTGTGTTGGGGAAATAAAGATTGGGTTTCTGCCACTCTCCATGTATTTATTTCCCCACCTATCTGCGCAAAGCTGTAATTGCATTAGTGAAATAAGCATAGGTTATGCTTATTTCACTGATCCAGGTTGGAACTGTGGCATGAGTAAAGGATTAATAAAAAAAGGTAGGTAAAGAACCCCTGGTTGGATTAAGTCCAGTCAAAGGCTACCATGGGGTGCGGTGCTCATCGCGGTTTCAGGCTGAGGGAGACAGCTTTCTGGGTCATGTGGCTAGCATGACTAAATCACCACTGGCACACGGAGGTCCGTGATGAGTGCCGGAGCGCATGGAAACACTGTTTACCTTCCCGCCACAGCGGTACTATTTATCTACTTGCACTGGTATGCTTTCGAACTGCTAGGTTGGCAGAAGCTGGGGGAGAGCAATGGGAGCTCACCCCGTTGCGGGGATTCGAACCACCGACCTTCCGATTGGCAAGCCCAAGAGGCTGAGTGGTTTAGACCACAGGGCTACCTGCGTCCCTTGTGGCATGAGTAGAAGAGCGTTAACCCTTCCCTCTCCCAGTATCATTGTTGTGACCCTGAAATTGTCTCATAGCGCAAATAGCTTTGTGGGAGGGATTTCCATTGGGATCACCACACAGGGAGTAAATATTAACCCATTGATTCAGCACCGCAGTCCAGATCTGGATTGGGGGCTCCACATGTGTTTTAAAAAGTGTGTGCAAATGTGAAGGGTTGGTTGATGTAAACTGCAGCTTGGTCCTTTTTAGAGTTCCCTTGCTTAAACTTAAGAACTCTTTGATATTTTAAGCTATTATACACTATTGGAAAAAAGCAGGTAGAGGGAGACGCAGGGTAAGGCATAGAGAGAGAGAGAGTAAATTAAGTGATTTGTTTTCTAGATACTTAGAACAAATAAAATATTGGAAATTACATTTGAAGGGACATACAAAGTTTACTACAACATAAAGGATTTGACCTTTTCACTTATAATTTGATCAGCAAAGTAACACAACAAAGTACAGACTTTACAGTCATCTGAATATGCATGCCATGGACAATAATAATACTTTTATCTATATGCCACCCATCTGACTGAGTTGCCCCAACCACTCTGGTCACTGTCAACAGAAGACTAGTGTACATGGAGGTCTGAAATAATGTTGGTTTACTCTATAGTAGATGGAAAAGATTCCCCCAAAAACATTACAATAATGAAAAGCCTTGAAAAACCAAATTTCTCTCATAGGTTCTCTAGTTTTTTACTACCAGTTTCCTACCTGGGCAAGTTGACCTTGCCCAGTGAAGTTGAGAAATATTTCAAGATTACTGAAAACCAGTGCTCTGTCAGGCAAGCATCAACCACTTTTTTTAATCTGCTTTCTGTATAAAACTGTTGACCAAATTAAATGAAGCAATAAAAATAACTCGGCTAGTATTTATTTGTACCTATGTAATTCTTGAAGGTATTTTTGGAAGATTGGTTTGTATAATTAATATGGAAGGAAGCTCTTTTCTAGCTCACTCTTAAGCGAATAACTGATAATTGTTTAACTTGTTTCTGAGGTGTATATTTACCATAATAGGGAATCCCATTCAAATACTTTGGAATATTCATGGCTGGCTGGATGCTCAACTACTAAAGTGCTAGTCCTCCAGAACTCTCCCATCTCAGTTTTCATGAAGGGAAACATGTTTGGGAACCATCTCACTTCAAAGGATGCCTCATGCAGAAAGCTTTCCAAAGCCCAGTTCATGTTGCCTCAGCAGCAAGGGAATTGTATAGCATTTTCCAACTCCTGAGTGGTGTGTAGCGCATGTGGGAGAGAACCGCATCTTTCAGCAAACTCACATGGGTCAATTTTGCTGGTGTGATGTGGGAACAGATGATAAAAAGTGGGTCTCCACCCATCTCTAATAACATGAACTGGGCTAATTTTTTCTCTTTGAAGAAACCAACTACTGTGGTTAAGACAATAGTTGCATACTGTATGTTAACAGGAACAGCCATGGGGCTGTGAAGGCTACAATGCCAGTAACATACCAAGCAGAACTAAATCGTGTATTCTAGGGAATACAGTTTTAGCTCATATTGCTGTTTGCTGCTTGTGTTTTACAGTGCAACAGTTTTTTTGCTACATTTTGTAGGCTGTGAAGCACACAGCCCCGTGCAGTGGTGCTAAAGTAACTTCTCCCAGCAACATATGGAAATAAGGGAAGGAAATGTGATTGAGCCACAAGCTTAAATCCAAGCTTCTGTTCAATGTTTAGTATCCTCAGCATTGTGATGTGGCATTCTGTGTTGGGGAAAAGCACATAGATGGTTATAGCTATGGTTAACTTTTTTACCTGCTTCTTCAAGAATGCCAGCGAAACTAGGATAGCCACTTTAGTGCTGCAGTACTGAAGGCTTTGGGTGAATACTGAGTGTCTTATTTTAACACTTTTGAAATGCTTCCAGTGAAGATGAGGCATTCTCTGAAAACTGAAGTGATCCCCATTGCCCTTTGGCCAAGATTGAAAATATGTTGGTTGAGAATTAATACACAATAAAATCTGTTTGTAGCATCTCGTGTGGTGGCAGAAATGAAGCTGATGTGTGTTTACAAAGCAAATGTGTGACTTAAAACGTTTGGTTTGGAGTGGTCATACAAAAAGAGGATTTAATAGTAAGGACTCCACAGCATTAAGAGCTAGAGACAGTTTATTTTTCTCTGAAGTATTTAAAACAGCTGCTTCTTTGGTGCTGGAAAGTTGTATTGATCTTGTCCTTTATGTGTGACAGCTACAGCAAAGAAAACTAAAACTATCCAGGAAAAGTTGAGCTATTCCATGTTCATATCCTCCAGTGTTGGCTGTTTTAGGAGACGCTGTTCCACAGCTGATTCTTGGCATAGGAATAGCCAGTGAGTTATATGTTGTTTTTTAGAATTTTGAACAGAATTATTTGCTAAGATTCTTAGCTATTCTTTTCTTTGTAATTTGTGTTGGCCTACTGCATTAAATATTTTAGTTCAGTGTTGTACAAATAAGTAATTTATTTTAAGCTGGCCTTCCATATATATTGGCTGAATTGCTGACATCTTATAAGCAAATTGGATATCTTTTAGAACTGTAGAAAAGCTTGTATGAATTAAAGCTGGTTTTAGCTACAGAATTTCGCACCTATCATGCATTGTGAATGTCAAATTTAAATAAAAACACTTTGTTTGGGGTGTAATTGGCATTTTATTTTCAAAATCAAATTTTATAGGAAGGAAATGCTTTGCAGCATAAGCTGACAAGATGTTTATTGCTGTTCAAAGCTTGCAGCCGGCTCAGTTCAGAAATGTTAAATTTTTTGCGGCTTTCATTCCATTATGCACACAGTTGAACAGCTTAATCTTTTCCTGTGCTAATAATTCAACACATTGATACCCATCTCATCATCCAATTCACTTGTTCCATTAGTGCAAGGATTTACATTGGTGCAATGGAACTTCTGCTCTTTTACCTGTGTGTGTACCCTGTATCTACCCCCTATCTGCTCTGGAGAGTTGGAACCATGGGGATAAGTTTTAGGGGGCAAACAGGGAAAGGAGAGAGAGAGAGGAGAGAGTTAGGTTGCACAAGCTGAAATCCTCCTGCTGGTGGAACATGGTTGTAGCATTAGTTTGGCTACAACCCAGATACTTCATACCATTTTGAGATTGGACCCGAGTAGCATACTCCTGGCATTCTTACCTGAATGCCAGGGATTGAACCTGGAACTTTTCTATATCCTAAGCATGTTCTGTCCCACTGAGCTGCAGCCTTTCACATACAATAGATATCACAATGACAAACCAACACAGTCGGTTTTGAAATTGTTCTGCATCTGGTCTTTATTTGGGGTACAATTAAAATCATGAAGACTTGCTGGTTCATGTTACTGCTAGGCAGAGATGCTGCTACAGAGATTGTATGCCTCCTTTGTCAACGTTGCAGATTTCAGAGGTGAGTTGAATGGCATGCTTTTGGTTCGGATAATTGAGCAAGGGTAAGAAGCTGAATGCTCGAGCAGTGGTGGCATGTGAGAGAGCACACAGGTGCATGGTATTTCCTGAAACACTGGCTTATACTGCTCTCGAGCTGATGGGATGGAATCGCCACTGCTATCTATGGTGATCTCACTGGCCGTGAAGCTGTCTTGTGGCTTTCGGATGCTATCAGACTCGGGGCTGCAGGCTTCTGCTTTAATTCCAGGCTCAGCTGCCTCGTGAGCCAATGCGCGCTGGAAATACGATTCCGTTTTCAGCTGTTTCACCCAGGCTTTTGCACGTCGCTTCTGCTGGATTCCTTTCCTCCATTGAAGAAATAGCATACAAATGAATACCAGCATGTAACAAAATCCTAGACTTGCAAAGTAGACGGGCAGCAGACCTGCAAATAAGACCAGATAGTCAGAAGAGTAATGTGTACTATAATTTAGTCTTGTAAGACTACAACACATGGCATAGACATATACTTTTAAAAAACAAAACTTATATGGTAGTATGTAATATTACAAAAATGATTCCAAAACTCCATTGTAGAATTCTGTTTTGATTGAAGGGTTTGCCCACATTTTACCTTGGGAGACGTGTGTGTTTGTGTGCATCTTTGTGTTTAAACAGCTAGCTCACAGCCCCACTCAATATGGGCTGTTTTTTTGATACACTTCCATCAAAATAGGGACATAGCAGTGCATAGCTGGTTTCACTGCGGTGCACCAACATCTGGCCTCTAACATGGAATTTAGGCTTTGGGGGATGTAACTTTTTCAAATGTTTGTGGTTGCAGAGCGCTTTTGGAAATTCTGCGTAATGTTTTCCCTAATTTTCTCTAATCCCCGATTCTGAGTTATTACAATCAAAGCTATGCAACTATGGGTTGTGATCCAAAAAGGGATAAAGAGAACTAGAATGACTTGAACTTCTTCAGATGCTGCTACAGCAGATGAAGAAACAAATATGTCAATCCTAATCTGACTACTGGGTTAAACCTTCAACCGTGGAAACTGATAAGCACATTACAGTAAAAGAAGTTGTGTTATGAGTTCCTCCCTTTTTATCTACAGTACCTCCATTATAAGATATCAGAATACAGTACTATGTTATCAAGTTTATAGTAGAATTAATGTCCAATAGTTTCCCAAGACATTTCACATTGCCCTTATTGGATAATCTGTGAGGTCAAGTTGTGATTAACAACAAAGCTGCATTCCTCCATCCTTTCTCCCTGCTCTGTTGTGAGCATTGGGGGGGGGGGGGTATTTGGAGGTTGTACTGGATATGTATGGATCATATATATCTCGGCTAAGAAAATGGGGACCAAATGGTAGCAAGGTTATCATGCCGCCTGCTAAGGAAATGTGATGTTGTGTAGCCACCACAGGGGTAGCCCATTTATGGCCCTCCAAATGTTTTGGACTACAGCTCCCCTCATCCCCATGGTCAGGGGTGATGGGAGCTTGAGTCTACAGCACCTAGAGCGCACCATGTTTGCTATCTCTCACCTACCCAATTCAATCTTGCAGATTCTGCACAGAGAATGAAATGGGTCTGCTTCTCTGTCCGTGCCTCCTAAGTGCTACACTATAATTCCAAAAGTTTTAACAGTTAGTATATAAAGGGGAGAGCTCCCACAGAGTGGCACTGAGTAGCATAACAAGCATTGGCAAGCAGGTGCCCCAAAGACATGAGCTCTACTTTTGTGATTCTGGAGTAGAAATTGGCATCCTCATTCTCTCCCTCATACACACACACACACACACACACACACACACACACACACACCCTAATGCTCCAGATACAGCTGTAGCCAACTAGTCTACCCATGCACATGCCCCTAGAGCAGGGGTAGGCAACCTAAGGCCCGGGGGCCGGATGCGGGCCAATCGCCTTTTCAATCCAGCCTGCGGATGGTCCGGGAATCAGCATGTTTTTACATGAGTAGAAGGTGTCCTTTTATTTTAAATGCATCTCTGGGTTATTTGTGGGGCATAGGAATTCGTTCATCCCCCCCCCAAAAAAAATAGTCCGACCCACATGGTCTGAGGGATGGTGGATCGGCCCACGGCTGAAAAAGGTTTCTGACCCCTGCCCTAGAGCAATGCCATGTACACAACTGGCTTGTTGTACCAGCTGCAGAAGAAAAAGTTAAGCTTGCTTAATGCGTTAGAAACTAGACTTACCACTGGAGATAATCATTATTGATCCACAAACACTTGGGAATGTGTCAAATCTGTCTTCACAATGTTAGGCTATTTGTTTTTTCTAGTTCTATGGAAGGAAGGAAAAATGAACTATAAGAGCATATGGATGAAGTGACTGGTGTCATTGGAATAGAACGGCAAAGAGCTGAACACTCCAAAGCCTCACACTGAGACAATGGCAGCTAGGATACCATTCTAGAGGGCCTCAAAACACAGGGCAGCCAGGCAGACAAGCAGGAGAAAAGGAGGATGACTTCTTCCTCAGGTGGAGAAGGTCTTCCTTCCCATTCTGGGCCTCCCTTTGCAGGCTCTCAGCCACAGCCTGCTCCAGCCTGGATTTCTTCCTCTTCTACCTGCTTAGTCATAAGGACATTGCCCCTAGGATCAGATTCTGGCTTTTGTTTATTATTGGTACTAGTAGTCAGGCCTGTACCCCATATTAGTCCTACTCAGAAGTAAATCAGTTGAAACAGCTGGGCCCATGGCTACTTTAGCTCCAGTGGGTTTGAGTAGGACTTGGTTAGATAATCATCCCAGGGTTACCATCATTGTCATCCTCATAATTGCTTTTCTTATTATTTTTGGAACCTATATCTTTGGTTTTGTCTTGTTTTTTCCATCTTCAAATACACCACATCAGTAGATTCTGGCTGTCAAATACTTTATAAATCTGTTAATGTCATCATAATCATCAGTAGTATTTCTCTTCCTACCTTCCCTCTTCATCATTTTGGGCCGGTGGTAGTTGATGGGAACCCTGAGCAACCTCCCAGAGAGCAGTAGTACAATAGTCAGCATAAGACTTCTGCCAAACCTAAACGGCTGGCAGGAGGAAGTGGGAGGCAGGCTTGCCCTATGGTGGCAAGGTTTGGGGAACAGAGGATGGATGGCATCAATAGAATTGCACGCATCACCAGAACCCCAAAGCTGGCTTTACTGAATTTGTATTTGAAAGAAAACCAGGACCTGAGGTCCAAAGCCCTAATCCATGGTACGTATCATCACCAAATTTTGGAAGGACCTTCATGCAGCCACCATAGCAACTTGAAACAAGAGAGTGTGGCAGATAGCTCTCTTTTGTGAAAAAATTAGCACAAAAACCAAAATTAGCAAAAGGAATAAAAGGAATAATGATGAAACTTTATCACATACACGAACATTCCAGAAAATTAAAGACCAAGGCAGTATGACCACTTGTGGATAGTGTAATAATCCTCTGTATTTTGTTACCTGTCGTAAAGCAAGATACTGCCTCTGTAAGAGGAATTCCATCCAGCATCACATTGGGGTCTCCAAAATGGAAATTGAGGGGGAAGTTTTGTGGGTGGGAATTAAGGGGAGAGCCAAGGTCTGGGGTTCTGCCGGAAGATGCCCAGTGGCAACAGTAGCTCTGGAACAGAGAATCCTTGGTTCAGTTGAAAGCTTGGGCAACTGCCACCTTCAGCTCAGTTTCAAAGTGCAGTTAACTGCCAGCTTCAGCCCAACTGAAAGCACAAAAAACTGTCCCCTGCACTTTCCACTGAGCTGAAGAAAAGTGTGCCCTACTTAATGGGTGAGGTTTTTTTCTCCTGTTTCAACAGAAGGCAAAGTCAGGGCAGAAAGGGAGCCCTTCTGCAAGCATACAGTTTAACACAAACTTTGCTCTGGCACCTGCACTCGTTGCCGATTTGCTACTGGGGCAATTTCAAGGTGTTAGTATTAGTATGTAAAGCCCTCAAGAGCTTGGGACCACTGTACCTGCTAGATTGCCATTTCCACAGCCCTGCCTGGAGATGCCCACTTGAGATTCACCCCCTTCCCCCAATCATGTCTGGCTGGCCTGGTCATTGGGGCTGCTAGGACCAGTTGGACCAGTTGCTATCAGTCAGCCAAGAACAACCTTTCAGGGTTGTTGTTGGGGGGAAATGGTGGTAGGGAACCACACAAATTCCTGAACTATGTTGAGAAAGAGTGGGCTAAGAGTTTAATGAGTCTTCTTCTTCTTCTTCTTCTTCTTCTTCTTCTTCTTCTTCTTCTTCTTCTTCTTCTTCTTCTTCTTCTTCTTCTTCTTCTTCTTCTTCTTCTTCTTCTTCTTCTTCTTCTTCTTCTTCTTCTTCTTCTTCTTCTTCTTGGTTTGGTCCAGCACCTCATCCTTATGAATGGCTCTGGTTTTACCTTCAGTGTGCACCAGTTTGTCCTGGTACAATTTATAGAGTCAGGTGAGCAAAGGCCTTCAAGGAGGGGTCTGTCCTTCCTTCATGTGGCCCCCTCCCCATGGTATGACCCTCTAGAGAAACAGGAACTGAATTTCACCTGAAAAGTAAGCTGGCAGCCTCTGCCTCTACCTCTCCCTATTTGTTACATAATAGGACTAACAATGCAGGCTCGGACATTGGCTTCTGTGCTTCAGTCTTCTTTTGAAAAACCAGTTTCCTTTTCTGCCTGGAAGAAGGAACTGTGGTTTAATGTCCATTTGCCAGATTAATGTCCATTTAGCCTATTAAACCATGTTTTCTCATTTCAGATGTATTGGAGAACCGAGTTTTTAAAACAGCAGGACTGAAATGTGTGGCTAGGTGCAGGACTCTTGTTCCCAGCTTAATAAACCATAGTGTTCCATAAGCCCAGTGCCCACCCCTCTCTTCGCCAAGCAGTGGTAAGAGCGCTCTTTGGAGAATTGAAGACAAGGCGGAGACTGTTGTGCTTTAAGAAACACGGCCCTAGCTGTGGAGCTTATAATCAGCTCCAAAAATATTTGCAAATTTTGTTATTACCTACTTTTGTTTAATTTTTTTTCTTTTTTAAAAGCTGTCTATTGGCTGCCGATTTCATGTTGTGTCAGTTTGTTTCTTTGAAGTCTATAATATTGTTTTGACAGGTATATTTCTTTCTTTTCATATTTCTTAAAACTTAATAAAGATTAATTAATAAAAAGCCAGTTGTTTGCAATGAAATGTCTGCACTGGGATGCCTCATAGCATCTCCTGAGGTGTGGTATGGACAGGGCCGGATTTAGGTTTGATGAGGCCCTAAGCTACTGAAGGTAATGGGGCCCTTTATATGTCCAGCTGCCCTTTGACAACAACAAATTGTTGCTGGGTTTTTTTTGTGTTGAATATATATGCTATGTGGTAATTTATGGACCTAATAGGTATCTAAAGCCATTTGAACATGCTGTCATTCAACCAGTCCGTGCAGAATGTAGGCGCCCTATATATAGAAATGTGCAAACCAGTGATATTTTGGCGAGCAGGCGGGGCCCATTACATACATCATAGGAGCCTACACAACACAAAACACTGTTGCTGTATGTAGGTTTTATTTTATTTGTTTTTTATCTTATATTTTGGAAATATACATCCAGTGGTTTTTTTTCCTTTAATTTTTTTGGGGCCCCCAAGAGAGTGGGGCCCTAATCTATAGCTTGTTTAGCTTATACGTAAATCCGGCACGTGTGGACCACCCCGTGCTCCACCTTTCCCGTGGTGAAAGGATTTAGCATTTAGCAGTCGGAGCCGGTCTGGGGAAGCTTCCTCCGCACCAGAACTGCACAGGATCGGCCTGTACCAGCAGCAGCGCACCCTCAGAGATTAGGGGGCTTCCTGGGTGCCTGCACCCTCCTTCCCCGCGTCCGCCGCCGCCCATTCAAAAGGATTCGCTGCAACTCCCCCGCCGCCTCCGCCTGTGGTTTCTTCCTCCACCGGAACTTTTGTGCCGGGCCGCGGCGGCGAGGAGGGCAGTGTTCCGCGTTGCTCTCCGCGGATGTGGGCAGACCGGAGCGGGATGGCGGCGGCGGGGCACCTGCAGCAGCTGTGGTGGGGGGCGGCGGGGCTGGGGCTGTCTCGAGGGGCGCTGGTGGGGCGCTTCGCCCCCCTGCGGCCTCTGGGCCTGCTGCTGCCCCCGCAGCCCCGACTTCTGGCGGTCTCGGTTCGCGGGGCGGCGGGCGGCGGGGGCCTGGAGGCGAACCCTTTCTTCGCCAAGTACCAAGGGAAGATCCACGAACTCCGCAGGTAACAGAAAAGGCAGAGATGTCCCGGGCAGAGGATCGGGGGAAATGATGGACCCGACTCCCTCCTGGGTTACTGTTATTTGGGGGCGGGGGAGGGGATCTGGTAGCAACCTCCAAGTCCCAAACTGACCAAGAGTGCCCTTTCCCCCGCTTTGCTTAGGCAAGCTCTCTGTGTATGGCAAGGGCAGTGGGGGTTTTTTTCCCTTAAAAAAATATGCTTAGGAATACTCTCATTTTGACTCAAGAAAACCACCATTTTATAGTTCAAATCGGGGGAAATAAAGACAGTAAATTGAGAAAAGTACAAAGATTCACAAAATGTTTAGGGGCCTGCGTCCTCCTCCCCCAGAAAAAAGCACTAGGCAACGGTATGTATGTAACCCTGGGCACACTTGTAACTCCATTGGACTCGCTTCAGGATCAGGCTCTCACCCGCCTCTCCCGTATTTTAAAAACTTTGCTTTGCCACACCTCCTCGTATGGTTGTTTACTCTCCGCCCTAACCTTGTGTGGATTCAAGGTCCCCTGATTTAGGAGCTGCTAAATCAAAAAGAGTTGCTGCTTGTAGTTTTGCTCTTGCAAGACTTCCGATTAGCCGCACGCTAATGGGTTGTTGCTGTCCTGCCATCCTGTTGTTTTGCTCGCGGGGATTGAAAGCTAAACGGATATGTTTTTGGCCCACCCTGAGCTGCTTGGGATCGGGCGGGAATAAGCTGAAAATGAAACACTCGCGAGTGCCTGGCAGCTATATAATCATGTCGAACTTTGATTCAGATCCAATCCAGAAATTTTTGAATCCCGACTGGATCAAAGGAGCGAAGTGAAAAAGCAGCCTGTGGGAGATTCAAAGCAAGCAGAGTTTATCAGAATGATGGAGAAAAAGGCAAGGCCAATATCCAAACCTCATTTGTCAGATATTTTATTTATTCCTGACTGCTATTTACATGTGTGTTAATGTGTGTAGCTGTGCACAGATGGGTTCCTGTCTTGTTTAATTTATGCTAAATGCTTTTCAAACAAATTAATGAAAACCTTTGTGATGGTTGCTAGATATTGCATTCCAGTTAGCTTAACAAAACGTGTTTGTTTTGGTATATACAGTACACACATTTTACATGACCACACAGAAAATGTAACAGTGAAGAAAAAGAGTAGGTATTCAATGTTTTCAAATTATTTTTATACGTTGTAAAAACCACCAACAGTTTTTGTAAATACTTGTGCTAAAAGAATTACCAATTGGTGGGACGGGCTGGGGGGAACCTGCTATCTCCCTAATTTGGTGCTTAAAAAAAAAAAACTTCGATAATACAATCTAGTGCATGTCTACTCAGAGGTAAGCCGCATTAAGTTGTCAAGAATGCTTTGATGGTGTTTCCTGCTTGGCAGGGGGTTGGACTGGATGGCCCTTGTGGTCTCTTCCAACCCTATGATTCTATGAGACAGTCTTAGGTAGGTGTGTATAGGGTTGCCCTGTAAAAGTTTTTAAAAGGACTTTATTATGCAATAAACTGACATTGCAGCCCAGTTATTTTTGTAACAATGTATATTTTTACAATAAACACTCTTGATATAAAAAAGATTTTCTCTTTAAAGGCTTGGAAGTTTTTGATTTGGAAATCCCCCCCTCCAAATCTGCAATTTCACATTATATCATCAGGAAATCTGTGTTCTACACTACCATTAATTGCGATGTTTTCCACACAATGCCTTAGCCTATGTATTATTTTTAACTATCTGGGTATGTGTGTGTGTCTCTAGATTGCTCTCCTTCCTGGATAAATAGCTTTAACAATTTTTCTTTAATAAGGTTATGATGGCATGAAGGATATCTATTTAAAATAAGTATTTTTATGTTTAATTTTAGTTCAAAGAATCACTTCATGGGTTCACAAAAAACAAGGTAAGCTCGTATTTTTGTAAAGCAGCCTTTCTTTTCTTATTTATCTTACTTGGGATTATGTATGAAGGACGTGACTTTCAGTTCATGTTCAGCCTTTGCCTTATGTGTGACTGTCAGCGAAGTTCTTCTGAGGATGCAGACAGGCAGCTGTTTTTTAAATGAGATCTACATAAATTCTTGTGAAGAACTAGCACAGTCTAGCTCTGTGACCGCCAGCCAGTTGCCTTCCATCTATTTGGACTACAGCTTCTTATGCTGGCTGGGAGTTGTCATCCAAAACAGCTGGAGGGCACCAGGCTAGCAGAAGCTGTGTTTGATTGCCTCCCATGAGCTGTCAGATTTTGTGCTGTTTCCTGCCTCCCCTCCACACCTTCTCCCCTGACAGCCCATTAGGTTTTCACAGAAGTCTTATAATTACTATTATACCTTCTTATTGGACATTGCTGCATTTTTGTCTTTCATGATGGATTTGTCCAAGTATGTATGTGCAGTAATTCAGACTTTTTGTTTCTTTTCCTCATATCATAGTGTTTCAGCTGATGTTGTTAACTGTTGTCATTTGTTACAGACACTTGATTCTATCCTTAATGTGGAGATGATGAAACGGAAGAAGCCCGAAGAAATAAAACAGGTGACCCAAACTGAAGTGGTAGAAACATATTCCATTTAGCTTTTGCAAATCTTTTTATCTCAACAGAAAGTATTTCTTCGTGTTAACTTGTGAAAGTAGATATGTAGCTATACTGTAGATATATATCCAAGGGCTCATAAGACACTGGGCAGTTTCACACATGCCTGTTTCTTACATGGAGACACTAGCTGTGAATAAAAATAGGAGACTGCTATCAGGTGTGACGTACAGGGAAGTGTCTGTTATGAATCAGGCAGCTGCTATTCACTACACTTCACTCATAATGATAAACTCATGGTTGTTATGCAAAGAGATAATTTCCTTGTGAGAACAGTAATGGGCAGAAGTCTGTTCCCATATATTGCTTGCCTGTTCACTGAGATCTTCATCAGATGCTGTTTGGGTGCCCCTTTCTTTCATTATGTGGTGTGGTGGGTCCCTACCAAGGATAGGGTCTTTTATGTAGTGGTAGCCCACTTTTAGAATACTCTCTGGAAGAAGAGTCACTTAGTACCCACCTTGGTGTATTTTTAATATCTGATGAAGACCTTTTTGTTTCCCCCAGGTCCTTTTAAACATCAGCTGATGCTTATTTATTTAAATAAATAGAATAAAACCACCACATTTCTCCCCTGTTCTGATGGCTGGGTTGTATCCAGCTAAGTTCTACTCAGTTAAGCCCATTGAAATTCCCTAAGTTTGTCATCCCCATTAATTTCAATAAGTATGCTCAAAGTAGGACTACCATTGGGTATAACCCAGAGAAAACAAGCAAGAAGAAAGGGAGGAGGTAAGATGCATACACATTGATTGATGACATTTTCAGATATTCCAAAGGGTATCTTGTCAACCTAAATATTTTGTTTGTTTGTTGTATACTTCTGCATGCTATTTTATTATTATTTCTTTTATGGTGTCCATATGTTGTTTGAATTGTTAGCTGCCCTGAAAGCGCTGCTGATGGATAGGATAGATATCCATGAATGGCTAGCTCCCCATTCAGAAGCGTGGTCCAGCCTCTCCACATCAATTTTTTCCTATGCCCCTAGACTCGATGGATTTATTTGATGGCAGTAAAAATTAAAAACATCAGATACAGTGCTGGGGTGGTTGTAGCCCAGCACCCTGTTGAGGATTCAACTTAGCCCCTCCTAGAGCATCTGATCAGTCAATGATGAGCAGAGAGTGGGCCATAATTTCCACTCCTCAGCACATTACCTGAGGAGAGGGAGGCTATGTGTGGGCATGCAAAAATATGTGCAATAGTGTTGGGTGGCTGCACCCACCCCTAGCATGTGACCCCAGATGCTTGGCCAAAGGTGAATGTGGCTAAAAAAAGGTTAGCCACCTAGGAAGTAAATAAAATAATTTATGGAGTGATCCTCCATTTATTCCAAGCAGATACAATCCATCAGGGCTGAAAAATGCAACAGTCAAGACCAAGCTTTCATTAGTATTAACTAATCATATAAGTAGTAATGTGAATATATGACTACTGCATTTGGGTGGTTTCCAACAATGGCTGCAATTCTAAACCTACTTACTTGTGAGTAAATTCTGTTGCATTCAGTAGGACTTACTTATGTGTAGACATGGTTAGGATTGTAGTGTTAGACACCCTCAGGGTAGACCGATTGAAATTAGTGGTAAATAAGTTCATTGATTTCAGTGGGTCCACACCAAGTATGACTTAGTTAGCCATCACTAAGTCATCTTAGGTGATGGTCTAGGAAGTTAATGTACTTCTTTCTCTTTCTTTTCTTTTCTTTCTTTCAGATATGGAAGCAGTATTATTCTGGAGAAGACACAGTTTATGCAGTTATTCCTGTAAGTACAGTCAATACACAACTGTGTGAGTGCTGTCGAGTTCAGGGCACACAGGTCTGCTACGCAGAATATCTTTTGCTCTTAGCAGTTACAGTTCAGTTCAGTAAGTTTATTGTGCTGGCTGAAGGCCATGACAAGCCATACAAACACTATAAAAATATAGAACAAATCCTCTGCTTAAACCAACAGAACTGTGCAATGGAAGCGAGACTATAAATGGGAAGCCACCATGAAATACAATGTATTTCAAATTATATATCCTAATCTTCCTTGCAATTTACTGCTACTGTATTTTGTCCAAATCCTTCCTTTTTGCTGCCAGTGCAAAAAGGGCCACTTTATGAGTCATTGAGGTGTTTGAGTTATTCAGCAGCCACAGAACCCTCTCCTCCAAGAAGGGACTGCTTTCTTGAAGAAATGGGATTTTAAAAATGTCTCCTAGGTTCTGTGTATAATGGGCAATGTAACAAATAACGAAGAGTGTTTTCTACTTGCGATTGCCTACATATACAGAGTCCATCTGCATATGGAATCTTATAAAGTCCTTAGATATTATAAGTGGCAATTAGCTATTCAGACAAGAACACTCAAGCACCTCTGATGGATTGATACGGTATAAACCTGTAGCAAAATTGAATATACTTGGTACAGACTAGAAGGTGTTGGAATTCTTCTAAAAGTATGGCATTATATTATTTTTGCTGAATTTTCACACACATGAAAATCAGTCTTACTGATTTTATAGGTCTTCAGAAGTTAAAAGGAGGTGTTTTAATGTTGATATGTACTGTGGTTTACTGTCATTTTTAATATTTGATTTTTTGAGTTAACCATTTTTAATGTTTTGTTATTTTGCAAACCACTGCAAGCAATTGGAATGATGGGGTGTAAATAAATGTTTTAAATAAACAAAAGCAAACCCCAAACACCTAAGCTTTCTTTACTAGCACTGAGAGTTAGTTAAATATGCTTTCTCCGCCTCCCCCCTTTCTTTCTACAGGGAAAGACTTTTGATCTGATATGGAAGCGAGTTCAGGACTGCCCGTCTGTAAGTATAGCACATGTGTCTTGATTGATTTCTTTTGGAATGGAGCTTTTTTTATCAAGGTTATCATGCTTCCTACCCACCTTGATTTGCCTCTGTATTACAATGGATAACATGTTGGATTTGGAGCAGGATTCCCTAAATTTAAATTTCCACTGCACTTTGAAGCTCATTTGCTGATCTTGGACACTGTTTCAGCCTGACCTACTTTGTAGGGCTATTTGTAAGAGTAACCCTTTGTACACCTTCTGAGTGCCTTGGAGTAAATGCAGAATACAAATGCTATAAATCTCTTTAACATCTAAGTGACAGTCAAACATAAATATACATAGTGTAGTTCAGACGTTGAGCTCTAAGGCCTAATGACTAATTTGAAAACCTTGGTATTGTGATATTTTTGTCTATCCATTTATTTTTATAATTTTTTTGTTTTACAAGTTATAGTTTATAACAATCCAGATTACATCCATATTTTGAGATTTCACCAAATCTCTGGACTTCTCACCTTCCCCTCCATGTGTCCTCTCAACTGCATATTATTTCATAATCCATACTTTGTATCTTTCCATATTGTCCATGATGTACATTTTGCCTATCCTAATGCCTGTTCCCCTACTGTACAGGTTGTGGGCAAAACTGGTCTCAGCTAAGCCACTGGGGACTGAGAAGGGGCTCTTTGTATGTAAATAATTGGTCTCTGTAGTCTAATCTATTCCATCTCACTCAGTTATTGTGGCTGCAAAATTTTATTCTCAAAGCTTCTGTGTTTCTGATTTCATCCTGAGCTGGGATTTGTGAACTGCCCTGAGATCTTACAATGAAGGGCAGTGTATAAATCCAATAAAGAAAGATAAAGAAATTAATTTAATTAAATTTAATTAACCTATTTGATTTTCCCACCAGTTTCTATATCCACTGCCAAGAAAGGAGGGCTATGAATTTTTTGTGGGACATTGGTCAGGACCAGAACTCCACTTCACTTCTCTGATAAACATTCAGGTAGGTGAACTTTGGCAAAAATGATTGCCAGAAACAGACTTGGAAGTAGAAACTGTGTTTTTTTAATTACATTTGCTCCTATGTAAAACATTTCATTAAAAACATGGCAATTCCTTGTTTCACGTGGACACTGTTAATGCAGTATTACTTGAGCTGTGGGATTTCAAGGAGTGCCTTTTCTGTTCTGAGGCTTTCCGAAGATTCCTCTAAATGGAGGCTAAGGCAGAGCAAAATAAACATTTTATTTGCAGATACAGTTGTTCATTTGTCCCTTACTGTTAGCCTTATAAAAGTGTCTAGCCACTTCAGAGCAAGACTCAGCCATGTTTCAAAGTCAGCTTCGTGCTTTGCTTCTTCTAAACTGTTCGTCAAAGACTCTGGGTTTGGATGAAACAGGAATTCCTAGTTAATGGAATACTTACCTGGTTTGGTTTGCTCTGGCTGTGAAGGGCTTGCCATGCATGGCCAAAAGGTTCATTCATATCTTAGTTTATTAAGCTGAGATATCATTGTTCAAAGTCTCTCGGTACAGAGGTGTGTACAGTACAGACATGGAAAGTTAAACAGTTGTTGGAGCTAACTGTGTCCTGTAGTAAAATTCTTCTTTGTCTTCTAGTTCATTCGGCTTCTTTTAGAGAAATTCAACATTCCATCACAACTTTCTCCTGGTTTCTTTGTTTAAGTTTCCCTATTCTTTGCATTCTCGTGTGTCTCTGGTTGGATCTCTCCCCCCTTTCTCTCTGGATGGAGCTATCCTCTGTTTTAAGAGAAATTGTTTTTAACTTTGGAAGATTGAGAGTTGGAATATTTGTGTTCCTACTAGTTGAACATGGGTTTTGAGAGGCCGACGAACAAGGATATCTTCATAGATGTTAACACATTGGTCTCACCAAAATAATTGTGAGAAAACCTTGCCTGGAAAAACAAAGTAGTTCAGAGCTTTTCAACTTTAGGCTTCTGCATGACCCATTCTAAAATAGTTTCACATTGTTGTTGAGCAGAGGTTTCCAAACTTTTCATGTTGGTGACACTTTTTAGACATGCATCATTTCGTGACACAGTGATCCAGTTTCACTAGCAAACCGGAGGTTAAATTAACCCCTTTCCAGCCCTGGGTGGAGCACGTGCAGGATTCGCATGACACACCTACACATTGCAGCCGCTACTCTAATGTGTCGCGATGTGTGACACTAACATGGAAAGCTCTGTTGCAGAGGCTTCAGATTCCTAAATATCAGCATAGTTTTCACATGCAAACCTAGAATGTTCATTAGGACTGTTAATGTTTTGATTTCCTATATCTGGTGGGTGACTTTTTGGGCTTGGAAGGTTTAAGATGCATTGAATTAAGTTTTGAAATGATTAGCTCATTATTGAAAGTTCTGGCTTCTGATCTTTTGCTGAAGGACCACATTGCGTATACTTCTTAATAATATAATTTTTATTTCCTTTAGTCTCGAGGGGAATCTGCACCCACCCAGTTGGTCCTGTTTCATTATCCTGAGCTACAAGAGGAAAAGGGCATTGTACTGATGACAGGTGAAATAGATCCTAGATTTTTGGTAAGCATCTTGGTTCTCACTGCCAGATGAAGAACGTGAGCTCCCAGCTCTGTTTCTGTCAAAGGCTTTAAAATGTAAATCAGATCAGAACATAGGTAAGGCACCAGGTTGCAAGGTAAAGCAGGTACCTTCACCAGAGGAGAAGGGAAGCCAATCTGCAAATCCAAGGCTAGCACAGGTTCATTCCCACTGTCATAAGCTATGGTTTATGCAGGCATGGCCAAACTCGGCCCTCCAGCTGTTTTGGGACTACAACACTCATCATCCCTAGCTAACAGGACCAGTGGTCAGGGATGATGGAAGTTGTATTCCCAAAACAGCTGGAGGGCCAAGTTTGGCCATGCCTGGTTTATAGTGTCCAGAACACAAACAGCATGTTGTTCCCCCCTTTTAACATTCTTGTTGGGTTTGTTTTTGCAGCTGAGAGTCTCCTTGAAGCATTCTCTTTTACATCTTTTGGATTTGATTTTTTTGACATGAGTGAGCATTCAATCTTGAAATTCATGCACTCCTTCAATTGTGAGGTGTAGTAGTGTTGGGGGGGGGGGAGAGCAGTATCACGGTGGTGCGACATTCAGTTTCATAACCAGTGGTGCCGTGGTGCCAGGAACCTGATCGACTCTGCACCACAAGCACTGGGCTTTTACATTGCAGCTGGATTAGCCATCCCTATGACACAAAACAGGATAGTCGCAAAACATGGATCCGCAGTCCATTCCTGGACTTGGGTCAGCTGGTGAAAGCAGGGTGGTCTTTGGACTGGAGAAGGGCTGTCACTGACCTGACAACTTAAAATTGTGTGTCTTTCTGTTTTACACCTTACAGACTGTCACAGAAGCCCAGTGCCTAGCCAGCCAGGTGCAGCTTTTTTACGCCACGGACCGTGAAGAGACCTACCGTTTAGTGGAAGAGTTTAACCACCGGCCAAATGAGTTTAAGTACATGTCTGTAATAGGTGAGCTTGAACAGAGCAGGCTGGGGGAAGAACTCAGGCCTCAGCAAGACTCCCCATCGTCCACTGCTTGAGTGGTGGGAGAAGCCTTGAAGAGACATGGCGGGTATCGGAAGCGCTCTTGCCTTGAATTCTGGAGCTGCTGCTTCCAACTGAAATAATCTTGATGGGAAAGGGGTGACATTGACATCTGATGGGGAGAAGAATATCTTACAAAGTGACCTACACATCTGGGAAACACCTTTGTTTCTGGCTGGTAAGAGAAAGAAGGAAAGCATAACATCGATATCCACCTGGTGATGTTTGGCATTTGCTCCCCCCCCAAAAAAAAACACGCACGCAGACCAGCAGATTTCAGCATTTATTTTAAAGGTTTATTTAAATTTCTTCATTCAGCAAGGGAACGTAATTGGACGGGGGGAGGGGGGAGCTAGGTGACACTACTGTTGATGGATGCAGTGAGTTTCCCAACAACAACAACAAAATCATTATTTACATCATAATGTGCTACGTAAAACACCCTTGGCATACAGGAAAACGCAGTCTAAGCAAAAAGGACAATTCCCAGCCCCAGAGAGCTTAAAAATCTGACGGTAGGAAGAGAATAAGCACAAAACGGAAATCTGTTAAGGGCGACCAAATTTTGCAGTCATCTGGTACATAAAACCAAAAACATTTTTTCCCTCTTTAATAAATGAATAAATAAATTTTATCTGAGGCTGTCCTCCATGAAAGATGGTTGAATGTTTTCCATGCTCCTGCTGGCAGTTCTTAGTTCTGGAAAGGTGTTGAGTCAATTTCACCAACACTGACTAGAGCTGAGGAAATGCCCTGTTGCCTTCATCCTCTAAAAGCGCCTTTATGAGATAGAACTGCATATTTTTAGAAATGAGAAGGATCTTAAGCTATTCCTAGCCCCATAGATGTTGAGGAACTGAGCCGTGCGCAATTTCACTCATTCATCTGTGAAGTGGAGATAATGCTTTGTTATCTTGTGTACCCCCTCTTCTCTTGCCGCTTTTGTGTAACCTTATTTGGCCCAGATGTTTGTTTCTGAACCTGAGAGGGATGGAGTGAGAAGGGGGACGAGTGGCAGGTTCAGGAAAGCCCAGGTGCAAGGGCTAGGCATGACTCAACTCACAGAGTTGTATCCATCTCTGGGTTGCATCCAACACTACTGTTCTGCTTACACAACGTAGTTTCCTGATGCTCTCCTCTCCCTTGCAGCCCCACATCCTCAAAATCTCCTGAGGGTTGTGGGATCCTCAGGAGCAGATTTGGGAGGCAGGGGCAAGGGCACACAGAGAAGAGATGAAGAGAAGGTCATGTTGCCTCCCATATGCACAGCATTTGATGCATCCCTAAGTCATGGCATGAGCAGGACAACTTCCCCTTCCTTGCACCACCCTCATTTGCTCCAGTCAAATTTCTTTTGGGGAAGGGGGCACATTCTGCTCACACCATGACTTAGCTGGATACTCCCCCCATAGACAGCAGGAAAGAAGGAAGGCATAAGACAGTATCTGTGAGCCTGGTTAGCTCCCTTCTCAGCCTGGGATCAGAAATGAGTATCTGTTCAATCTACAGTAAAGGGGCAGTGGCAACTAGTAGACTCACTGTGGTCAAATAGGGAGCAGGGAGAGAACTTGCAATTTTGAGCATATTTTTGAAGTTGCAATTCGAATCTTTATATTTTGTGCCTCAGCCTGTCTTCTCTGTTCTGTGATGTGCTGCCTGGCGAGAAAACCCCAGTGCCCCCCCCCTAGTTGAAATGATTCAAGACCTGCCGCTTTGCATATCACGGGCTAATTTGCATATTGTTGAATACTCCGTTATTTGAAAACCAAAGCTTTGCAATACCTTGGAAAACAGGTGAAATGGGGCAAAAACGAAAGGGAGAGAATCAGGATTGCTACCTGATTCCAAGAAATTGTTTGATTAATCAAGTGTGTTGATTGAATGAATCTGTATACCTTTGCATATGAATAAAAACAATATTCTGAAAAAGCATACTACTTTTTTTTTTAAAGATTATATGCACATGTTACACTAGGCACCTCTTGGGAACTTTTGTTCAGAGAACTAAACTTCTTGTGCCACTTCTGTTATGGGATCTGCCACTGGTAATTTTTTCTGAGTACTTGTATTGAAAACAATTCATCTTAAAAATAATAGTAGTCTGTTCCCAAATAATAAGGATACCTTTTTGGTCAATGAAAAGGGATTAATCTATCTGAGGCCACATCCATACCATACATTTTAAAGCACCATTATACCACTTTTTACTGCTGTAACTTCCCTCAAAGACCCTGGGAACTTTTGCACTGCAAGTTGTTAGAAAACCCCTTTCCTTTCACAGAACTACAGTTCCCAAAGCGGTTTAACAATGCGTCCTGTTTCCCAGAGAATACGTGTCTCTTAACAACTCCCTTGTGAAACATAAATGTGCAGAGCTTTTTTTAAAAAAAGCTGGGCAACAGTCAAATCTAAGGAGGAAGGGGGCAGGAGATTGGAGGAGGCTTGGGAGTCACGGGCGTGCGGCGTGCTGTTGCCCAGGGTTTTTTTAAAAAAAAACTCCGCATTTATGTTTCACAAGGTGCGAAAGAAGGGCTTTGCACCTTTATACAATATGCATGTTTGCTTGGGCCCTGGGTCTTTTGCCTCACCATCCCCACTAATAACTCCCTTATGCTACTCAGCTTCAAAAAAATAAAAAATAAGTGTCCCTGGATTCATTGAAAATAAATCTGGTAACCATATCTTAGAGGATCCTTCAGCCACAGAGGAGCCATTCCTCAGAGGGTAACCTTTGTTTCCAAACATTCACTTGTGCACACTCCCACAAATATTAAGGTTGGAACTTAATCTGGAGTGTTACGAACCAAATTCTCTGCCATATATTTACCTATAGAATTCAAGTCTCAAAATCTACCTCTGAAGCAAAGTTGTGCCATCTTAGATGAGGGAAGGTGAGGTGCTGCTGTGCATAGACCAGAATGTTTCATCCATTACTCCTGGCTTTGTCCCCAGGGGAGGAAGTGTGTTAGATCTTACACATTAGGCTGTCCCCATTCCTCCTCCTCAGGCCTGTTGCTCTGCATGTCACCATGGGAACAGTGAATCACTGTGACCTGGAGAGACCTAGAGAAGCAGAGTGGAGTGTACTGTTGACAAGACTGAGTGGGCAACTCCATTTTCCTTTATCAAAAAAGAGTGGTGGGTTGCGTGTGGGAAGTGCAATTTTGCTGACGACTTCTGGGAGCCTTTGTGAGCCTTTAAACTATGAAATAGCTGCAGCCCTTCATTTAAATGACATCGTGAAACCAGGGCAACTAGCCATGGCCCTCCAGATCTTGTTGAACCCTTCCTCCCTTGGGCCCAGTGGTCAGGGCTGATGAGAGTTGTAGTCCAATAGCATATGGGCAGCCACAGGTTATCCAGCCCTGCTTTAAATGTTTTGCGGTCTTTGTGTTTTGGAACAGCTATTCAGGGCAAAGGATAAGTAACTGTTAAGACTGAACATTTTTCAACACTTTCAGGTGTCCAAAATGGTTTGCAAACATGAGCACGGTAACCTTAACCCTGTGAAGTAGATCAGCATTTTTATCCCTGTGTTGCAGGTGTGCAACTGAGGCTGAGAGGGAGCTAGGTTGGCTGAGTGCATGGGTGAGGTAAGATTTGAACCAGTAACCTGTTCAAGATACCAGTTCTCTCTTCTCTTCCCCTCCCTCCCTCCCTGTGTGTGTGTGCACCTGGGTGGCCTACTCACAGAAGACCCTGCCTTTCATATAGAGATTTTCCTTGGAGATCCTTCTCTGGATCCTACAGGTGCTGACCAGCGTGAGACAGCCTTTTTAGTGGTGGCACCCTGACTTTGGAAATTTGTGTGGTTCTGATCCTAGCATATTTTCTGCTTATGAAATCAAATAAATAGAAATAAACTTCCCTCCTAGGAACTATGACAGTTACTCTGGTTATGAAATGTGCAATCTGGTAAAAGCAAGTGATTAAGGATATACAGTATGCAACTTCTTTGATTAGTAGACTCTTGCAAACATTGGTTTTTGTTTCGTTTAATGTTACATTCCTGGTCAGCCTTCCTTAGTAGCAATTTTTTAGAAATCAAGGTACAAGAACCCAGCTTCCCTTTGTCTGATTTCAACAAGGTTTACATTAGACTTCTTAATCACAGAATATGGAACTCGTCTAGCCATACATCAATGATAGGGTTGCGAACCTGTAGCCTAGATGTTGCTAGACTCTAGCTCCTATCAGCTCCAGCCAGCAAGGCCAGTGGTCAGGGATAATGGGAGTTGTAGTGCATCAATGTCTGGGGGCCTGCAGGTTCTCCACCTCTGCTCTACCATATCATTGCAAAATGTATATGCTTCCAGCACGATCCTTTGAAAGCTGGAGAAACAAATGCTCATCACACAGATAGCCACAAGAGGGCAAAATTGCCCACTTCTTTTTAGATGCTCTTCAGCCAGTGTCCCATGCCACTTTTCATTGCTCTGACTTGTTTGCAGTCTCTTCTTCTAATGCTGGTGGGGGTTTCCCCCCCTTTTGTGTCTGTGTTGCATTGCAAATGTACAACTATCAACACTGGAATAAATAAGGAACAAGATATGCAGTGAGGGACATAACAGGCAGCAAGGGACCTGCTAGATGCTAGAGAGAGGGGGGGGGGAGAGAGAGAACGAACTTGCTGCTTGGCTTCCTAAGAAACATGACAAGCCAATGAAGACCTTTATAGCATAATGACCATCCCATCATGCTCTGTGCTTGAATATGTGAGCTAAGCACAAGTCACTCTTTCCAGACAGGAAGACAGGCAGATCTTTTTCAGCAAAAAGTTGTGGCCCTGACCTACAGGTTGAGAATGCTTTAAGCTTTTGCTTACTGCAGTCCATCAGATACATGAAGCGTTATCCTGAGTTGCATGTATATAGAAGCAGGGTTTGGGGGGGGAGGGGGCGTAGATTGGATCAGAGGGAGGCAGTTGTAAGTGGTGAGGTCAGAGGGAAATGAGATGCAGAAAAGTTAAGATGTGATAATGACTCTGGCACTCACCTTGTTCTTAGCCAAACCAAAACAGAAGTCATATGCAGTGCTGCCTAGTGCCCGCTGGGACTGGTTGGGCAGAAACCAGGGAGACCAACAGTAGATGGCGCCAGAGCCAACGATAGAGTGAAGGCCAACTGTAGTTGGTGGGGCAGTCTGCATTTGCCCTAATACAGGCACCCTCAAACTTGGCCCTCCAGATGTTTTGGGCCTACAACTCCCATCACCCCTAGCTAACAGGACCAGTGGTCAGGGATGATGGGAATTTTAGTCCCAAAAAGTCTGGAGGGCCGAGTTTGGGGATGCCTGCCCTAATACATGAAGCTCCATTGGCTCATGTTTCAAATGGTTTTTGTAGGAGTGTGTAAACTGCTTAGAGATTTCTGTGGAAATATATAAAGTGGCATGCAAGTTATATAAATGTGGGAAGGTTGTTTGGATGTTGGACAACGCCAAACTTTTATTTGTGGTGTGCTGACCACATTTGTCCAACAACCCTCATTGTTTTTGTCACTAGGTTGAGTGAGTGTGGCTAGCAGGAGCTGTACCCAAAGTATCTTAAGCTTTTTGTCACTTAAGGTGAAAGCAAGTGAATCTTAATGCTTGATAATGTATGAAGTGTGGTGTTTATCTTTATCATCTTTAAGCTGCCAAGGGTGCCATGTGGCAAAAAGGTGACCTGGATATTCTATAGAAATAAATTGCTTTTGCTCTTATCTTAATGCTCACATTTATTTTGTGGGGAGTGTGTTAATAGATATCCCTAGGACTGTCCTTGTGGTATCAGCATTTCGGGTCAGAAATTCTTAGCTCAGCTGACTGTATTAAAACTGAAGATATGATGTATTCCTCTTCTCCCTGGAGGGGAAAAAAATCATTTGAATGGAAATGAATGAAGCAAAGGCTCGGCTAATGCCAGATCTGAAATAAAATGCTGCTTGATGAAGAGGTTTGCTGGCTTTGATTTTTCTCAAAAGGCAACATGAATCTAATTTTGAAGCCAAAAAAAAGTAGATGAGCTTAATTTTGTACCATTTTAAGAGTTACTGGGTAAAAATCCTTATGTGATTCTACATTTTTCTAATCCAGTCTGATAATTCATTTTCCTGAAACAGGGAAGTGAAAAGTTTGTTAGTTTAAAAGAGCAACAATTGATTACAAATCCTTCTTGTTTTTACACGCTATAGGAAAACACCCCCCTTTCCTCTTTAAACAGGAAAGTCCATTCTGCTGAATAGCAAAAGTGAAGCTTCACCAGGTCTACTTCTTGATGTTGCAGATCTGTTTCTGGGTTGTACCGCTTCAGACCGTAGGTGAAGGCTTACACAATGGAATGCTCTGCCATACAAAAATTTCCCTGCACGGGGTGGGGGACCCCATAGCATAATTAGCAAGAAACTTTCACTTTGACATTTACTTTGCTATGTGCAGAGGATATATATATATATCGTATGACAGAACATTCATACATTTTTGTTATGTATTTAGTGTTTTTATTTTGTATTGTATACAAATTTTAATAATAGTAATAGTAATATTATTATTAATGATGATGATGGCATCAGTGCCATCCCATTCTCCTATTCCACCTACCTCAAAAGTTAGTCAGCATTCCATGATCACTTGGCATGCTCAGTCCGCTGTGGGCTGTTTTTCAGCCTCCCTCTTAGGATTCTGCCCCCCTAAAGGGTTTTTATTTTATTTTATTATACTTCTTCCAGCTTTGGGTCTCCACAAGTCTGGTGATATCTCCCTCTTGTGTGGGGGTGCTACTGTTTTAGCTACATAAACAATGACACAGCCTGAACCTTGGAAATCAAAGGAATAATGATAAATCTAGGTTGCCATTGGCTAAAAATCAGTGAAGTTCACAGTGACTCTTCTGATGCATGTACTTAAATGATGGAATAAATCAGTGATGAAGTGACCCTTTTCTTTTACAGACATAAAAGTGCAAATCTAGAAGGGGCACAAGATTTGAGGCACTTTACATATTTGTGATTTTTCTTGTTCTGTGACATACCCTGGTACTGAAAGCTGATTCTGGGCTCCAGTGTAAATTTAGCCCTGATAATTTGTATCATCTTTCTCTTTTTCATATAATATGAATAACCTCTCTCTTTGCATAGTATTAATCAGTGCTATTCTTCTAGAAAGGTCCTGGAGCACACCATGAACACCTCCCTCCAAGAGCCTCCTCTGAGAACACCTCCGAGAGCCAGTGTGGTGTAGTGGTTAAGAGCGGTGGACTCGTAATCTGGTGAACCGGGTTTGATTCTCTCTTCCTCCACATGCAGCTGTTGGGTGACCTTGGGCTAATCACACTTCTTTGAAGTCTCTCAGCCTCACTCACCTCACAGAGTGTTTGTTGTGGGGGAGGAAGGGAAAGGAGAATGTTAACTGCTTTGAGACTCCTTCGGGTAGGGATAAAGCGGGATATCAAATCCAAACTCTTCTTCTTCTCCTCCCTCATTCTCTTAGAATGGCTATGGCGCCACCTGAGAGGTGCCGGGATTGAGTTCCGGCGAGTTCCAGCTGGGGGGGGGGGAAAGCCCTGGTATTAATCTTTATTTTTAGAATGCAATTTTATTCCCTCTGTGACCAGTTTGGTTTTGCTTAGACCTAACACTTGCAGCCATCTCTCATAAAATAGATCTTCAATTGCACAAGATATGCCCTTTGGAAATGAATAAGCACATACCGTATATGTTTTCCCCTTCCAGGAAATGACAGAGTGACACAGGAGGAAGGGGGGGGTTGAGACTGGATCAGCCATAGGAGCCACAAAGGCAACCAGCTTTGGGGAAGAGAAATGCAACAGTTCAATCCTGTTTAGGGTTTTCTTTGAAAGGGGCTTCTGAGTTCTTTGGAACAGACTTTCTAGCAAGTATGCTTAGGATTATAGCAGCTCAGTGAAGGACAGTGTTTCTAGTAAGGTTTAAATATTAACAGTGCTTTTTTTCTGGGGGGACACAGGGGGACGCATACCCCTAAACATTTTGTGAATCTAAGTTTGGCCTCATTGAGGGGCAATATTTCAATATGAGTAGGAAAATGAGAGTACCCCTAAACATTATAAAAGAAAAAGAGTACTTAATATTAATAACAATATTCAGCACATGTTACAGGTAGGTAGCCGTGTTGGTCTGCCGTAGTCGAAACAAAATAAAAAAATTCCTTCCAGAAGCACCTTAGAGACCAACTAAGTTTGTCATTGGTATGAGCTTTCGTGTGCATGCACACTTCTTCAGATACCAGCACATGGTTATGGCCCTGTTCGAATTACTATTTAGAATTTTCACCCGCCTTCAATAAGGCAAAATTGAAATTGGATCAGATGCTGGGAACAGCAACTGGAGTGATTTGTAGAAATGGAAGATGCTCCTTAGATCACGAGGTCAAACGGTTCATACAGCATAATGTCCTTGGTGTCTTCATTACTTTTCATCACCCCACTGCTGCTTCCTTCTTTCAACTTTTGGATACTTTTGCTTTCATGGACTGATAATTGAAATAAGAAAAAATGAACATCAATACTGAGGACCTCAGGAGGTTTTGCCCTTTTCCCTTTGCTGCCCTGCAGGCTTGGTACTTTGAGATGCCAACCGTCTTCCTTCCTTCAGAACCCACCTTTTCTATGAAGCCCTTGACAAAACATCTTTGTTTCCATTCCCTTCTGCAGCTAGACCTGTAATTAAGGCTAAGCACACACAACTGAAATTTAATTGCATGTTGCTTTCCCTGTTTACCTCTGCCACCTCCTCCCTTCATTGTTTTACATGTGTTGAATTTCAAACTGAGAACTCCTCTGGGCAGGGGCCAGGCCTCTTGTACTTGGTAGAGCCAGGGGCAGGCAACATGGTGCCCTCCCTGTGTTCTGGACCACAGCTCCTCTCAGCCTCAGGCAACATGGATTATGGGATATGGAGTCCAAAACACCTTGAGGGCATCATGTCGCCTCAGTAGAGCACCATGCTCACTGAATGTACTATATACATGACAAATAAGAATAATGTAAGAAAAGTCATTTCCATTGTGGTATTGCATCAAATATTCTAGTGAAACTCAACTTGGGGGTTTGACAATGTCCGGCTGTGCTTCCCTCTGACACTAGTCTCAAAACTTGATCTCATTTATCTGGCATGACTAGCCTTAAGATCATATATTACATCCGTCTGCCATTTCCTTCTAGAACTTTCAACTGATTTTCTTTTAACTAGTAACCAGGTATTTGTGCATCATTGAAATTATGCTAAATAAGCTTCCTGAACAAAAGCATAAAGCTGACCAACCTAGAGTTGAACATTATTTACTATTAGATTTTATTAAAAATGGAGAGGAAATGTTTGATAAGTATTCCTGTCCTAAGTTATTAATTACTTCCAAATCCTTTAAGAACTCATTCTTCTTCCCAAGATCCTATTTAAACAGTTCTATGTCTGGAGCTTTTTCTCACACAGTTTTTCTGCCCAACTTTGCTAGCGGACAATCTATGCATTGTTGATTCTATAACTTGACTTCCCCTAAAACTTTGCATATTGGGTATATCCTGTAGAGATCTATTAATAGCAGCTTCAAAGTCTGCTAATCAACTGTGCATTGGCTTTCAGCCAGTTACTGTTCTGGTTGCTGCCACTTTTATTGTTGTTTATTGATGGCAGATTAACTTGTAATAGCAAACTTGGGTGGTTGAGTGTCTGTCAGGTAGGAAGTAGAACAAGGCTACCCAAGAAGTAAGGGAACAGTTTCCATGTGCTGAGCGAACTCCATAGGCCAGCACAAGTCTAAATTGTGTGTGTGTGTGTGTACCATTATTTCAAACAATATCAAAGCAGTTTAAAACATTGTACCGTATACCAGTGATGCCACAATAAAACTGCTAGCACATTTGCAAAGCTAAACAGGGTCCATTATGGTTTCAGATTTTAAAAAGTAAGCATTCAAAATTGGAGCTCATTAACTTATGGAAGGATGTTTTCTTGATTACCTGCATAAGCCTGGCAGCATAGCAAAGTTTTCAGCAGGTATTTGAAGGTTGAAACAGAAGGCATCTGCTGAATTTCTGTTGGCAGAGCATTACACAGGACTGGGTGGGTGACTAAAGGCTTGGTTTCTTGTTGCTGTCGGATGAGCCTTTCCAACTTGGGGTGTAAGCAACGTTACTTGTGTAGATGATCTCAGTGACTGAGTTGGAATATAAGCATTTAGGAGATCCCTAAGGTACCCTAGATTTCATTGTTCAGGGCTTTGTAAATTAACACAAGGACCTTGAACCTGGCTGGGTAGCAGATGAGCAGCCAGTAAAAATGTTTTAACAATGGAATCACATGTTATTGGCCACATGCCCCCATCAACAGCCTGGCCTCCACATTCTGCCTCAGCTGGAACTTCTGAACCAGGCCCAAGGGCAGCCCTGCATAGAGCAGCCATTTCCTGAGACATCTCTGATTTGCCCCATACAAGACTACATGTTACAATGGAGCCCCGTTACCCGAATGGGCTGCTTTCCATTGCTAAACATCCTTGGGAAGCAGTAGTTTTCTCCTTTATACGACAAACTCCCCACTTGACTCCCTGCTTTCGAATCATTGAATTGTAGAGTTGGAAGGGGCCACAGGGGCCATCTAGTCCAGCCCCCTGCAATGCAGGAATATTTCACCCAGTGTGGGGCCTGAACCCACGACCCTGAGATTAAGAGTCTTGTCCTCTTTCCTCAGTGGGAGGTAAGCAGGGATCTAGAACCCCAGCAGGTGAGAAAGGAGCCTAGGGAAGGAGTTCGAGAGCTGGAAAGGAGGAGGGAAGTTGGGTGGAAGGTTACTCACCTCTACCCCGCTGACATTTATTCACCCTAAAGGTAAAGGTAAAGGTACCCCTGACTGTTAGGTCCAGTCATGGATGACTCAGGGGTTGCGGTGCTCATCTTGCTCTATAGGCCGAGGGAGCCGGCGTTTGTCCGCAGACAGCTTCCGGGTCATGTGGCCAGCATGACTAAGCTGCTTCTGGTGAACCAGAGCAGCACACGGAAACACCGTTTACCTTCCCGCCGGAGCGGTACCTATTTATCTACTTGCACTTGATGTGCTTTCGAACTGCTAGGTTGGCAGGAGCTGGGACCGAACAACGGGAGCTCACCCCGTCATGGGGATTCAAACTGCCGACCTGATCGGCAAGCCCTAGGCTCAGTGGTTTAGACCACAGTGCCACCTGCGTCCCTAGTGGGGGGTAAAAGTTCCCTGCCCCTGCAGTAGTCAGTCCTAAAATCTGTAAGTCATGCTGATGCACCCCATGCTTGCACTTCCAGAAGAATGGAAACAGCCAGACCAGTCCTGTTTCAGAGCAAAGTATTTTCTCTGGAATGCAGGTGAACCTGATGGACTCACAGGTGTCCTTTGTGACTTATCATTGTCCTTTGTCGTTTCCCCCATATGCACAATGTTACAGGAACCTATGAGTAATATTTCTCTCAGTTTGCTCAATTTTGGCAATGTGATTCAGGCCAGCCGCTTTCCAATTCTTGCTTTCAGCAGCTTGTATAATATGCAGGATCTTTTCCAGGAGTCTCCTGGGCAGATTGTCTGTATTGCATCAGCTGTCTGGGAGGGACAGACAGATCATTAGTCTACTCTTGGAGGTCCTTCGGGGGCGCATCCAGACATATGGTAGAGGCAGCAAGTTCTGATTCTGGAGAATGAGCAGCTAGATGTCTGCCCACCCATAGGAAAACAGGCTTCTGCATATCAGATCAGTCTTATGTAGATATGCCATTTCAATGTTCTGTGCTGATATGGAACGTGTTCATTTCACTGTGAAACCAGAAGATCTTCTCCCCATTTCCCAGCCAAGTGGGGCACATTGGGTTGAACACACACTCTAGAGATGTTCACTTGTGTTGTAAACAAAATATTCCCTTATGGGATACACAAGAGCCCTTATAGAGTCCTTTGTAGGTTCTCCATCGGTAGGAGAAAATAACAGAGGCCAACCAGAGAATATTGAGAAGCAAAGCAGCTAGTAAGCCTGATCTTTCTTAAACTGTTGCAACAGGGTGCTCCCCCCACACGCAGGAGAGAGGAGGAAGACCTTGAACAATGGCGCGCAAGGCCTTATATATCCGTTTTGAAATTCCCTGCCATGGAGCTCCAGACCACCCCTCCATACATCATACCTACATCACAGAAAAGGCTACAACAGAAATTTGATTGTTGTTTTTCCTGTCTGCCAGGTTATCTGATAATGCCTTATCTGATTGCCTTTTCTGGTAGTCTGGCCATTCCTTTGAGATGGTAATTACTTAATTCCTGAGACAATGGTAAGGTTTTTTCATTTCCTCCCTCCTTGCAGAGAAACATTTGGACAGTTGGGGAGTTAAAATGGTTTCAGGACGGTCTTCCTGTGCTGCTTCAGACATGTGGTTTATATATTTATGTACGTGTTTGCTTGGTACATTTATGAACATTTATTATATATCTAAGACCTTAAAATTCTTAAAACACTTGGCACCCAATTTGTACTTTTTCCAGTGCCTGGTGAAGATCTTTTAAACAGTTGCAGAGAAATCCTAAGGGGTTGGATGGGAGGGAGGAATGGTTGTAGCAGAGTAACCACCCAATCCAAAGATGTGTCATCATGCTTGTGCCAGCAAGATGAAAACTCCCCATCCCTTTTTTTGTCTAAAAGAATTTTCATTCCCATTGATCCCAATGGGAAGGAGAATCAATATGGTAAGGTCTGGGGCCAGTATACTCCCCTCCCACATTCCAGGGACATGGCTAAGGGGAATGAGAGAAAAGCCAGGATGAGCAGAGTTCCTCCTCTGCTGGTGGAGACAGATACACAAAATCCTATGGCCCCATCACACCTTCAAACAAGATTGGGCCTTTAACCTTCAAATCTATTTGAGTCTTGGTCTTTCAGAGATATTTTGTTACCGCTGTGTTGACTTTACTCTCTGCTTAATTTTATTGTGTTGCTTGCCATTGTAAGCCATCCAGATGACTTTATTATCTGGAAATCTGGAAATGTGGTAAAGTAACTAAGTAAATATAAAATACATTACAGTGACACATTAGTTTATTAGCTCCAAGGAGGATTCGGAATAAATGCTCAAATAGTACAAATTGTCTTTGTAAGCTCTGTGAGCATCAAGATTCTAGCCCGAGAAGAGACCTCTTGGAGGAAGGAATAGCATGTTAGCAGGTGCAAAACAGCAGATGAGCCAAGTGGGACTGTCAACGTCCCTTCCCCCACAAGCTCACCAGTGCCTAAAGGAAGTGAAGAATCCTCCACCTTCCTCTAGGTTTCTTCCTCCTCCTGCCTCTCAAATTGCTTGATCTGCAGATCAGGAGTCAGCCCTATGCTGTGCTGGAAGGCAAAGGAAAGTGTGGGGGATCTTTTCACTGGTAGGTTTGTAGTTTTTTGTCCTTTTTGTAGCGCTTGGTTGTTTATCTGCTTCACGTCAGCCAAAGAGGAAATGTTTGTCACTGTTCAGTTTGGTTGTAATTGGGAAAAGGAGGTCGACTTATAAGAATGTTCTGCCTTGCTCACTTTGCACCGGAGAGGCTATTATTATGGCGGCGAGTGAGAAAAGACTCCTTCTTCACCTCTGTACAGATTTGGCATGAACCGGGGTGGGGTGGGGGTGGGTGGGATGGCAAACTCGCTACAGGTACATGGGGCCTCTGACTAGAGCGAGAGGGCAGGGAGATATGAAACCAGATCTTTCCACTTTGTTTTCATTCACCGACTGCCTTAAGCCAGTGGGATTTTCCTCTGCTTTTGCTGCTTCAGGTTCTCTTTGTAGAGCAGGGGTGCCCAACTCCCAAGAGACTGCGATCTACTCACAGAGTGATCTACCCCCCTTTTGGGGTTCAGGTCAAAGTTGCTTTTGTTAGGAAGGAGGAAGGCCCATTTTGGGGGGGTTTGGGTCAAAGTTGTTGAGTTTTTTCAGGGAGGAGGTAAAATGTTGAGCTTTTTTTTAGGGGAGCCACAGTTGTTCAGCATCTTTGAGGGGAGCCAATGATCTACCAGTGATCTACCGCAGACGTCCAGTGATCTACCGGTAGATCACGATCTACCTGTTGGACATGCCTGTTGTAGAGGATATTTTTTTGTTATGTGATTGTAGGAAAAGCGTTGCACAAAACTTATATGCACCATCATGGGAAAATGGGGATGACATCATCATCATCATCATCATCATCATTACTGCAGTACAAGGGTTTGGAAACTGCAGAGCAGGAGATACCCATGTAATTTTCATGCCTGTCAGAGTGCACATTTTGCACACAGATTCTCCAAGAGGAACACTCAACGGGATTCTCCATGCAGAAAAAAAGTATAATGTAAGAAGTGATCCTATGCATGTTTACTCTGAAGTCAGCAGTGTTGTGTTTTCATGGGACTTATTGCAGCTTTATCAGGGGGACTTTATTCCTAGCAAATATACATAGGATTGCTCCTTCTCTCATGTGGCAGTTCTCTCTTCTTGACCATTGCATGTTTAGCTATGTTAAATGTATACAGTGGTACCTCGGGTTACAGACATTTCAGGTTACAAACTCCGCTAACCCAGAAATAGTCCCTCAGGTTAAGAACTTTGCTTCAGGATGAGAACAGAAATCATGCGGCGGCGGCGCGGCAGCAGTGGGGAGCCCCATTAGGTAAAGTGGCACCTCAGGTTAAGAACAGTTTCAGGTTAAGAACAGACCTCCAGAACGAAAAAAGTTCTTAACCCGAGGTACCACTGTACAAATGTAACCTGATCTGTGCTGGAGTAGTGTGTCTGGTTGTGGAAGCCTCGTTTTAAGAAAGGTTTGGACAAACTAGAGGGTATTTAGAGGAGGGTGGAGTCTGGGAACTGAATCCTGAGGACCAGCTGAAAGAGCTGGGTATGTTTAGCTTAGAGAAGGAAAGTTTAAGGGGATAGCTGTCTTCAAATGTCTGAAGGCTGCCATGCAAGAAATCAAGCATACTTATTTCTCATGTTGCTCCAGGGCTTTTTTTCAGTTGGAACTCACTGGAACTCAGTTCTGGCACCTCTCATTGTAAGACAACAAAGGAGGCGTTCGTGTTGACTTCCAGCACCTCTAGAAAAATAGCAATGGCAGCACCAGACCAGAACCAGAACTAATGGATGGAAATAGCAAAGTAGCAGATTTGGATAACCATTAGGAGAATCTTCTTATTGGTTAATAATAATAATAATAATAATAATAATAATAATAATAATAAATTTATTATTTATATCCTGCCCATCTGGCTGGGTTTCCCCAGGCACTCTGGGTGGCTCACAACAGAATATTAAAAAGACGATAAAACATCAAACATAAAAAAATTCCCTGAACAGGGCTGATCGACGGTAGAAAGGCTGCTTGGCAAAGTAGTAGTCTCTGCTTTGCTGGTAGCAGCTTTATCTAAGGTTAAAGGATCCATCTGTCAGGAATGCTGTAGGCATAAGATTCCTGCATTGAGCAAGATGTTGGACTAGATCTCCAAATTCCCTTCCAGCTCTAATATTCTATGATTCCCTGGCACCAAGCTTTTGAAAAATACCAGTGGCAATATCACATATCATTTCATCATATCATCTCTTGGCTTAGCTGAGGGGTGAGGAGTCCTTTTCAGCCTAAGGACCCCATTCCCTTCCGGGCAACTTTCTATGTATCATTGGTGGAGGCAGAAGTAGGGTGGAGTAATAAATGCAAAATTTACTTTGCTGCAGTAAGTTAGTTTCTATACCCACTTAGCAGCCAACTCTATCCTCCATTCATCCAGGGAAGCAACAGGCATTGACACACATTCCAGCCTGGCAAACGACATGGAATCATAGAATTGATCATCTAGTCCAAACCCCTCCAATGCAGGAAACTATCCCCAACATGGGGCTCGAACCCACAGCCCTGAGATTGAGAGTCTCTTGCTCTACTAACTGCGCTATCCCAACCAGGTTCAAGGCAGGACCAGTGAGGAGTGTGGCCTGGAGAGAGAGTGGCTTTGCTCTGGGAAGAGTTAGGGGAGCCAGCTAGAGCGGCCTAGTTCTCACCTAGTTGGTGAGAAGAAGCCGGCCGGATGACAACTCCTGATTCCTGATTGTCTCACCAGAATTATTGTTAGTAGAGGTTTCAGATTTATTTGCCCTTATGGTTGTGGTTCCCAGTATCCTTTTCAGTATCAGGGGCATTCTTCTTGTAAACACCGGATCCAAGTCACTCTTCCTCCCCATGTGTCGCTTGTGATTTTTCAAAGTACACGATTTTCAAAGAAATATCAAAATCTTATCAGGCTTCCTTTCAAGCTAGTCACAAAGAAGACTGCTTTTGTAGTGTTTTCAGGCCAAACATTGGGGCGTTGTGTTCAAATAGGACATTGAGTTCTGATACAAATAAACAGCATGTTGCGAATATGGCTGTTGTTTCTGCCTGACTGCACTGGAGATAAAGTCAAACTAAAGATACAAACAAGAAAAAAGAATCCATGGGGGGGGGCAGGTTACACAGCCATACTTCTGTTGATTAGATTTATCTGTACATCCAATTGCACCTCCGGATCTCATTTTTGCTACAAATGCAAATGAGCTGCGAGGAAATTTCTGGGGTAAGCTAAGTTGCTTTGAGTTGCCTTTGGCAAGTAAAAGCAAGCAATAAAAATTAAAAAAATGAAGTAAATAATAAAAAGGAACACTCCAAGGCCATCTCCCTGGGGAAACCACCACTAAAAGACTTATCAAGAATGCAAAGTAAAGCCCACCTCCCATTAAAATGGCCAATGGTAAGTGGCAATATGATTCGTTCAGGTCAGGGTTGGGCTCTTCTGAGCTCCTAGGGACCTCCTTGGCCAGTGCATGAGTTGGCCGACTGCTTTCAATAGGCCTGATTTGCATCTCTTAATGGACTCAAAAGATGAAACAAGTTAGGTATGAAGATGAGGACTGAGCGTGCTCTGTTGAGGGGGAGTGGAATGGAGTGTCCTGGAAGAGGGCATGACTGGATGGCTGGAAACAATACCTAAGTGTGTGTAGAGAAACCCTATGGCATAAATTAGGGCTACGCTCTCTCCACAGTCTTATGGCTCAGAGCAGAATCAGGCATGCTTAGGGTCAAACCACACATTTCATTGGAGTGCTGGGATTGGAACTCCTGCGGTATGTGGATGGGTGGGAGATTTGTCAAGGTGGGCAATTCCATGATGGCAGGTATTAGCCATATGTTTCCCTCTCCACAGCTAATAGTGGCTCCTGACGGGTGGGGGATTTGGTACAGGGCTGGGGTATGGGGACAATGATTGGGCTTCCCTTTCCTTTACACTAGAGCCCCAGTCTAAATCCTCCATCACTCCCTGTCCTGATGCAGCTGGTTTTTTTATATAAGGGCAGGCGGTGAACGCATTTGGGAGTAGTTTAAGTCAAGGAATTTGTAGTTTGGCTCTGAAAGGCTCACAAGGTCTTGCTTGGCTAAAGATGCTTCCAGGCTGCCGCTCTTTCGTAAGTGGGATCCAGTTACATCCCTGTAAATTCAGGTTGCGCAGTTAAAGTGGACTTGGAGCTCTTGTACAATAAAACATCCAAACAACAAAAGCAAAACAAAACCAGACTTTGGACAGTAAGGAAAGTGATGGAGAAAGGCCTTGGAAATTAGGAGATAACAATTGCTCAATCCAATGCCATATCACTTCTCTGCAAACAAATCATATAACAATTCAGAATGAATTATCAACAAACAGCTAACACTGTGTAACCTCCCCATAAACTTTGTGCAAACACATCAGGATATATGTTCAATGAGTAGAATGCCTGGGAGTGACCACAAGGCTCTTTGCTTTCTGGTAGCATGTTCTACAGCACAATGCGTTCTGCAGTGTGATCACTCCATACATGGCATGGGTTGTGGCATGCATTATGATAAAGAGGGGCTCAGAGCAGCTCCATCCTCATTCACACATACAAATCCCTGGTGTCACAGTCCTTTTGAGCTGAACATACCTACCGAAAGGCAGCTCAAAGGTTGTTCTTAGAGGAATACTAGTTGCAAGTTGCTGGTGTGTCTTATTTTCACACATACACACGCAACCTCATTTTGTGTAGAACGTGCATTTGATTTGGGGGCTTTTTGTTCCATATGAAGGAAAGGGCTGTAGCAGAGTTGTAGGACACCTGCTTTGGATGCAGAAGGACCAACTTCAGTCTTTGACACTTCCCAGACAAACTAGGATTCACTCCTGTCTGAAGTGAGGAGCAGCCGACACTCTGTGTCGTCCAGGGATGGGGAACCTGAATCCCTCTGGGCTCTATCTCCTTCCAACGCCAGCCAACATGACCAAAGGGATGGTGGGAGTTGTAGTCCAACAACGGTATAGTTCAGCGTTGTCGGTTGCAGCATCTGGCACTAATTAAATTAAATTTTAAAAGCAAGCAAGTGGAAATATGATAAAAGTGTATAAAATTATGCACAGTGTGGATCAAGTGGATGGGGAAACTTTTTTTCTCCTCTCATAACACTAGACCCCATGGACATCCAATGAAATGGAATGTTGGAGCATTCAGGACTGAGAAACCACTGAGTCTCTTGGGCTTGCCAATTGGAAGGTCGGCAGTTCGAATTCCGCAACGGGTGAGCTCCTGTTGCTCGGTCCCAGCTCCTGCCAACCTAGCAGTTCGAAAGCACGCCAATGCAAGTAAGTAAATAAATAGGTACTACTGCGGCGCTTTGGCTTCTGTCATGGTGTTCTGTTGCACCAGAAGCAGTTTAGTCATGCTGGCCACATGACCCGGAAAGATGTCTGTGGACAAACGCCGGCTCCCTTGGCCTGAAAACAAGATAAGTGCTGCAACCCCATAGTCAACTTTGACTGGACTTAACTGTCCAGGGGTCATTAGGCGCTGTGGTCTAAACCACAGAGCCTAGGGCTTGCCAGTCAGAAGGTTGGCGGTTCAAATCCCTGCAATGGGGTGAGCTCCCGTTGCTCGGTCCCTGCTCCTGCCAACCTAGCAGTTCGAAAGTACGTCAAAGTGCAAGTAGATAAATAGGTACCGCTACAGCAGGAAAGCAAACGACGTTTCTGTGCGCTGCTCTGGTTCGCCAGAAGCAGCTTAGTCATGCTGGCCACATGACCCGGAAGCTGTACGCCGGCTCCCTCGGCCAGTAAAGCGAGATGAGCGGTTCAACCCTAGAGTCATCCGCAACTGGATCTAACGGTCAGGGGTCCCTTTACCCTTTACCTTCTTCACACAGAGCAGACTTAAACTGTGGAACTTGCTTCCAGTGGTGGCCACCAACTTACCGATAGATGCCTTTAAAATAGGGTTAGACAAATTCATGGATAAGGCGATATATCTGTGGCTGCTAGACATGATGGCTCTGCTCTTCCTCCAAATTCATTCATATTCTTCAAACCTTCACTCTGTTATCGGTGGTTTTGTCCAAAGTCCCATGGATTCTGAATCCAGTGCACTCCTGCTACTCCTTTGGGGAGTGGTGTACACACTATGTCAGCTGTAATTCATATCTCTTCTGTTGCATCTTACGAAATACTGCATTTCCTCCAAAACCAGCTGTGGTTCAAATTGAGAAGAGAGTGACTTAGCTGCATTTTAAATGCTTATACAGCCAGTGAGCTCAGCACATGCCTTTTGCCAAATTCCTCCACATGATTCTCTCCTCCAACCCCGCCTTGCAAGGAATGCTCTTGTCTCCTGAGATGGCAGGGAAACTTGCACTGGGGTAATTTACTGTATTTGCTTTCTTTGGCTGCCAGATAACACTGGCTATTTAGTGTCCCGGGAAGGCTAAATTCCTTTCCTTGGGCTGGCACTTGTGAAGAGCAGGAGGAGTCAGGGCAGAAATCTGAATCGCGCTGCGGCGTCCTGTCCCCGTCCCCCAATCTTTTGCTACGGGGAATTTTCATGGGACCTAAAACTCCCGTTTAGTAAGGAGCCAAGAAAAGGGGCGGGGGGAGAGAGAAAGAAGGGAGAAAGAGAAAGAGAAAGAGAAAGAGAAAGAAAGGATAAAGGGGAGAGAAAATGGAGAAAAGTAAAAAGAAAGAAAAAGAAAAAAGAAAAGAAAAAGTTTTGATTGCACTCAGAGAGAGACGGAGAGAGCGGGTAGCAGCCCCCCCCTCCCGGAGTGAGTTAGGGAGGCGTAGCCCGGGGAGGCTGAAAGAAAGGGTTGGCACGCTGCTGCGAGCAAGGACAGCTGTACTCTTCTATGGACACCGTCAGGATGTGACATCACTAACGCGGAGAGAGAAAAGCCCCGAAGTTTCTTTAATGAAAACTCCTCCAGCCAAGGTTCCTTGCGTGGGATCTTTCATTGCAGCGCTCTTGATAAGCCGCGGGCACTTTTAAGGAGGGCGGCAGGAATCCTTCTCTTCTCCTTGGCTCCAGAGGGAGCAACTTTTATTCGGCTCGGCTGCGCAGGAGGCGGTGAGTATCTCTCCCTCCCCCTCTGCCCCGTTTCACAAAGAAGTTTGATCGGAGCGTGGCAAAGCTCCAGGCCAAGCCTCTCTCTCGGAACCTTTCGCAGCCCTGGAGTTTCTGAACTTTTCAACCCCGGTGAGGGGGGGGGGGGAATGGCTCGAGAAGGCGTTTGCAAATATTTGCAAGAGAGGCGCACGGCTGCCGGAGGAGCTGGTTGCTGGCGAGAGAAACAAATGGGAGCAGAGCGGTTTTCTGGAGCAGAAAACATCCAGGTTCTTGTTTGTCAGCGCTATTCCGGGGGTGGCGGCGGCTGGGGGGCGCTTGTTGGCGTTGGAGGCCTGCCAGTTGCCGCTTGGCAACGGCACCAAGGAAACGGAAGAGCGCAGTGCCCGACCATGCTGGTAGGTAGACAGGCTGAATCAGCGCGTAATGTTGTGGACTTAGAACTGGTGCCTCTGTGTTTGAGGCAGAGAATAGGCTGGCTGAGATGTCACGCTGTGACTGTGCCCCCCTGAATTTATAATTTCCTAATCGCCAGTCACTATTCTCAAGGTTTTCTTTTCATTATTTTATTTCATGGAATTTATGCAGGCAGCTCTCAAAATATGTTGGGGTTACATTCCAGAGATAGCGCATAAAGCCAAAATCGTGCAAAGTCAAAACACATTAGGTGGGTGGGATTGCCAAAGTGCCCCCCCAATGTCTGTCCTCTTTTTGCCACCATATATTTATCCAAGGGCATGGACTGAATGCACACGTTTAATGTGTGCAAGTTGCAAGTTATCTGTACATAGCTTGATTTCAAAACAAAACTAAACTAAAAAAGTTAATATAATAAAATTATCACTAGGGAAAAGTAACTGCAATAATTTAAGACTTTAGAAAAGTTAACAATAGACTAAAAACAGCATCTATTTTCAAACTCGCATCTATTTTCTAAACAAAAATGTTTTTTAACAGCTGCCAGAAAGAATTCAGCAAAGACACCTGCCTGATATGAATAGTGTTGTTGCTGCCCCACTAAAATATCAAGTTCTTTCAAATTCAGAGTGGGTAGCCTATTATGTGGCCCCTGTAACACTGCCAGTTCAGGCTTCAGGGATACCTGTGAATTTGCTGAAGTGTTGCAGGAGACACTTCAAACCGTCTTCCCTAACCTGGCGCCAACCAGATGTTTCACACTACAGTTCCCCTCAGCCCCAGTCAGTGTGGCCAATAATCAGGGGTGGCAGGTGTAGTCCTACAACATCTTGAGGGCATCAGGTTGGGCAAAACAAAGGTAGGCTACATCTAAGAGGGGAGATGCGTTGTGTGTTCCTTTGTTTACTCCTTCCCTGGTACCCTTAATTGTGAGGCTGGTGAAGGTGGCAAAAATCTATCTTAGCAAAGGTTCTTCTACCTTTCGCGAACCTACTGCACCTGTATGCCAGGGCTCAATCCCTGAATCTTTTTTGTATGCCGTGGCTAAGACCTACCATAACACTGCCTCTGGTCATGTGCAGAATTTCTTACTATTGGGGAATCAGAGCATGCTGTTGGCATATGTCTGTTTTCAGAAAAAATAGAGTGCAGCTTTGGGGCTCAAGTCAACCTACTGGAGAATCACAGCGCCTGCTGTAGCTGCAAAGACCAGTAACTCACAACTGCTGCCTCCTGTGTTGTTTTTGCTGAGTTACCAGCACCGAAGTGACCTGTTTAGGGTGCAAGCCTGGGCAGCATGCATGAAGGTTATGGGCTGTCTGAATGAGAAGACACCCCCCTCCCCAGTCTCGCTGATGTGGTCCATTGGAAAGCAGAGCAATACTTTTGGCGTCACAGCTTGGAGGAAGGAAATGTACAAGACACTATCCAACTGTCTTAGAACTGGGGAGAAAGGGGGCTTCAGTGCCAACCCCCCCCAATCATTTTCCTGGTGATAACCCAAAGCTGCGATTTGCTTGTTAGAGAAAGCACACATGAACAGGGGCAAGGGCCAGCTGATTGTGAACTTTAGTTCCAGCGTCAGAACCATCTGGGAGCCAAATTCAAACACAAAGGCCACGACAAGGGTGTTTTCAACACTCTCTGCCCATTTGCTGTGGGGCTCTCTCGCAGCCTTGCTCTTTGCCATGAATACTGCATTTCCCTGCAGTTCCTTTTTCAAGACTTCCTGTCAGGCAAGTAGACTGGCCTATACTCTGCAATCTCTCTGTGTCTTTGTTTTTCTCCCTCCCCCCTTTCACACACACTCACTCACTCACACACACACCAGCCTCTTTTTACAGCCATTTCCTTGGACCAAACTCTGGAATTTTCCATAATATTTAGATAGCTGAAAAGGTGATCTCTGGAAAGCAAATGCTTGAGAGTGAGTTTTACATCATGGATAGTTCTGAACTGCCCTGTGATCTTCAGGTGAAGGGCAGTATGCAAAAAGTAATTAATAATAGCTGGGGGAAACACTTGGAATCCCCCAGTCTTCTGCTACATCCTCGTTTGTCAATATTTATATCGAAGATTTGCTAAATATTCAGCGTTAATATATTTTATTTCTGTATAGAATAGTTAGTTTCAACATTTGAGAGCCATTGACAATTGATATTTAAATAGCAGAATAGTTAAAAAGCTGGTGTTAATACAGTATTTGAGAACTTTTTGGAGCTCGGTATTCCACAGATGTCATTTGATCTTTGGAGCTGGACAGTATTTGATCAGCAACTCTATTTGATAATATGCTCTTAGGTCTTGATATTTGTCTTCTGAAATCTTTCATGCCTTGGACCTTTACTGCTAAAGGCATTAATCTTCCAACAAGCCTTCTAAAATCTTTATCCCAGTTGCTTTCTGTTTTGGATTTGAATTAATTTTGCATGTGTGCTGTTGCTTCCAACTGTTTTTATATTTGTAATTTTAAAAATGGTTGTTACATATGCAATTTTTAAAAACTGGTTTTATATATGCCATTATATTGTAAATTGCTTTGGGATGCCTCACAGGTAGCGAACCACTACTCGAACTGTGGTCTCCAGTGCGAAACCTGGCAGTTTAGATTGGACACAGAGTGCTGTGGTGCTATTAAGTTTTGGAAAAGTAATTCCTGTTAAGATTTCACATTCCCATATTATCAAAGGCAGGGTGCAGAAAAGAAAGGGGGGACCATTCTGCCATAGTTAAATGAGTGATAACCAAGTGATAAGCTTTTATCATTTGACATGCCTTTTCTCTATTCATGGCAACAGAATTAACGTGAGAAGAAAACCATAGCAGCTCACTTGTATTAGCAGTTTTTTACTCAGTCCAATTAGGAAGTTGGTGTATGATAAAAGATGGTTGTGTGAATTCTGCCCTTAATCCACTTGGCCGGAATCTATAAAAAATCCATCTAATGCTGCCATGTCAGCCAGATGTTTATGGAAGGGAGAGCTGCACATAAGGCTTGTGAACTATATAAAATGCACACCTCAGCAAATGTCTGTAAAAGAGATGGATGTGCAGTGCAGTGACCATGAACAATGTGCTGCTATCTGCCTGGCAGATAAAGTGAAGGCAGAGACAGTTTCTCAACAGCAGCTTGCCATAAGCATTGGGACATTTTCTTCGGTCTACATGCAAATATTAAAATACTTGATAAAGTCAAGGGTAAGGTCAGGAGATGGGAATCGCCTGTCAGATTAGCAGTCTATCATTTACCCCAGGAGCCTGTGCTGAAAGTAGCCCAATCTTAATGTCTCAACTTGTTTTACTGCAGACTAACTGCAGTGCCCCAAAAAGGTTTCAAATTGTTTTTACACCATATTGGTATACTCGTTTTTTGCTGCCTGCTATGGGGTTCAGGTACAAGGCAAATCCTAACCATTAAAATGGGTGCCTGGTACTTCCACACAGGTTTGCATGGGCCTTGATTATACCAACTCTGTATATCATTACTTTGAGTAGTCTGATATGATTACATCCTATTAATCATTATTCTTCCTTCATCAGACTGCAAAGAGGAATCCAAGTTCCCCAGTATTTTATATTTTTAGATGTCTAGAATTGTTGGAAACAATCTGGTATTGCTTAAACGCACACTCACATTGAAATTTTATTAACATCAATCAATTGTTATTATATCATGTAACACCTTTTTGTGTGTGTGTTGGGGTAGCAAAAGAAGCAATTGGTGTTTCAATGTCAAGAAGATGGGGGCTGTCAAAGCGTGGTCCAGCTTCACTGTTTGGCAACCTTCTTTACTCACCTTGTGAATTCAAACTTGCTGGGAGCAACATGGTTTGTCCACTTCTGTGGTTTGGATGCCAAGTGATAGATCTTTAAAGAGACAGGCTAGCTGTAGGACAGAACCATGCCACAAGGCCAACAATTGGGCACTATCCAGCCCAGAGTCAGCCCTGTCTGGAATCTCCAGATAGCAAAAAACAACAACAAAAACACCCTCTCTAAAACCCTTGAGAGACACTGCCAGTTTTTGCAGACCACGGTTACCCAATATGGTAACGCTCCAGAGGTGGTTGTTCTACAACTTCCTTCAGCCCAGGAGAGATGATGGGTGTTCTAGTCGAATAGCATCTAGATCAGGCATCCCCAAACTTTGGCCCTCCAGATGTTTTGGACTACAATTCCCATCTTCCCCGACCACTGGTCCTGTTAGCTAGGGATCATGGGAGTTGTAGGCCAAAACATCTGGAGGGCCGCAGTTTGGGGATGCCTGATCTAGATGTTGTCTGTCTCTGATTGAGACAATCCTGAGCTAGATGGAAGAATCGTCTGACTGGCTGTGTTCTGAAGTACTGTGATTAATAGTGAAATGTGATGAGCATGCTTAATTTCATCTAGGTCTGCCATTCTAAGACAGCACTCCTAGTCACATTTACCAGGAAGTAAGCTCCACTGAAGGCTGACCAACTTACTTATGGCTACTCATTCAAAGAATTAATCTACTTCTACTTTCTGCAGAGTGTGGAATGTTACTTTGATGACTGGGAAGGGGATTGAGAGTGCGCAGCTGAGAAATTACAGGGGAAGTGGACAGTTAACGTGGAAGAGGCGGCCCTGGGCATGGAGGTTTCGGAAAGGAAGGGGAAGTGAATCACAGGCATCTGTGGCTCTCTGTCTGCAGTGCAGACACTATGGAGATGAGTGTCCTGCTAGCCAGAGGTTCAGTTCTGAGACAACTACTGAGTCTGCCTCTTCCTGCTCTCTGATCGTGGCTCTTGACAGCCAAGTCCCTGGTTTCCCTTCTAGCTTCAGTCATAAGGCACAGTTCATCTGAAATTGGGTTGGAGGCAGGGTTAGAAACTCAGATATATAAGCTAAGCACCAAATGGCTCTTTAAGGAGCATCTCCACCCACATCGTTCTACCCAGACACTGAGGTCCAGTGCCGAAGGCCTTCTGGCGGTTCCCTCAATGCAAGAAGCCAAGTTACAGGGAACCAGGCAGAGGGCCTTCTCGGTAGTGGCACCCACCCTGTGGAATGCCCTCCCACCAGATGTCAAAGAGAACAACAACTACCAGACTTTTAGAAGACATCTGAAGGCAGCCCTGTTTAGGGAAGCTTTTAATGTTTGATGGACTACTGTATTTTAACATTTTGTTGGAAGCCACCCAGAGTGGCTAGGGAAACCCAGGCAGATGGGTGGGGTATAAATAATAAATTATTATATTATTATAATATTATTATTAAACCAGGGTTACAGTTGTCAAAACGGAATGCCTCTTTGCCATTTTGGGGGCCGATGGCTTGAAAGTCGTCTTTTTCAATACAACATTTTGGTTACTGAAGTTCATTCTGATTGTGCAGATAAAATACAGCAGATAAATTCTATAGGATGTGTTGCTAGTGTGTGAAAACAGTCAAGATCCAAGGATCCCCAGGCATACACCTCCAGATGGTGGAGCCATCAGAGGCCATCCTGGTACCCAGGCATCTTCACTTGGTTGCAAGTGGACGATAGCCAGATGCAAAATGCGCCTGGCGAATTTTGAACACTGCTTGGAGGCCACATTTGGGCAGCATGAAAGGCAATGGAGTTCAGCTACCTTGTGTGGACTGTAATGGCTTGGAATTTTAGGGGGTGTGACATGTATCCATATGAAAAATGCCTCTCTTTGGCTCTCTGAACTCTCCTCAGGCCACAGCCCTATGCCTTCTTGGAAAGTGTTATTGAGCTCTGATAATGCTTCTTGCCTGCCTGGATGGAGAAATGTGTGGTGTATGGTGCTATATGTGAGTGTATGGGCTATATGTAACCATGGTACCCCTGTTTACTGTGGTTGCTGGTCTCAGAACAAGAAAGAACACAATTGAGCAAGCTATCTTCACTTTGAACTGTATTGACTCAATGTGGAAGGGAACAATATTTGTTGCACTCAGACCCCACCACAGAATAGCAAGACGACAATGGCTCTTTACACAGCAACTCATGATTCAAAAGCATGCTGGTACCTTTAACTATAAAGCTGAGTTCGTGCACCTGGATTTCTCCCCAGTGGGGTTAATAACACCTTTGAAAGCACAGAAGGGGTTAAACGCTCCCAGAGCCATTGTTCTGGTCAATACCAGAGCCTCCAATGGATGCTTTAAAGTTTCTCTTTTAGAAAACAACCACCTCCACACATCTCGCATCTGTTCTGGCCCTCAGCATGAAGGAGTGCAGAGATCGTTACAAAGTGGGAAGGAAATCAATTGTGTGATTCAGTCTTCAGATGTTGGGGTTTTCAAAGTACTCAGCTGCTTGCATTGTCCACCCCACATGAGAATATATTTTTATTCTTAAATACATTCTCATTATCTGGCAGCTGCAGTAAAGATCAAAGGAGAAATTTCCAAGTGACATTTTTTTAAAGGCTAGTACTGTTTAGTAGTAAGTGGTTAATGAATGGACCAAAATGATGCATTTAGGGTACAAATATAGACTCGAGACACTTGAAGGGCTTCAGGATCTGCCAGAAACCCCACTGTACTAGCAGAATACAAGATACCCCATGGTCATTTTTACATTTTTCTTCTTTGTATTTTCTGGTTTTGTATTTCCCGCCTCTCGTACTGAGAACACATTGGATACAGTGGCTATTATCACACCATAGTAGGGGCACATCTAAGAGCAGAAGAATAGCCTGCTGGATCAGACCAGATCCTGTATCCACAATGGCCAATCAAATTCCTTTGGGAAGCCTACAAGCAGGGCATGAACACAGCAGGACCTGAGTATAGGATTTCTCTGTCCAAGTTCCATTAAATTTGTGTCTTCCTGAAAACATACGTTGTTCTGCACATGTACATAATATACACTTGAGGCTCTAGTGGCTTTTTAATGAGGGAGTAGAGGCTTAACTCAAGTCAGTTGAGGGTTTAGAGTAAAGATATTGCTTCTTCTTTGAGGAAACAGTAAATCAATGTGGAGATTTTGGGAGTATAAAGATTTGGTGCTGGCATCAAGATTATTACCTTCCAAAACAAAACATTCCAGGTTTGGTAGCCATAGTGTTATATGGCAGGACAAAAAGGCGTCCAGCACTTGGCTGGCAGGGAAGCAAACCTGAGAAGGCAGGACTGAGAGGACAAGCTCATTTTGTCTTGCAGCTCTTTGACAGAGACTCAAGTAGCTGTAGACTGTGTCCAGGATCACCCTTTCTACCCCATTCTATTCTGAAGTAGCATATAGGAGTACAAGTTAAGTTAATTTTAGACTCTGGACTTAAATATCTGGAGGGTCACAGTTTCCCTACCCTTAATGTAAGAACAGTGTTGTGTGTGTGAAGCACCACTAAGGCTTTGCATGCTTTAAAAGCAGCTTGTGAAAGTATCCTTCATAACTTTTGCCTTTACTGAATCTGAGAGACTGTGGGAATGCAGAACTTATTTCCCCACCAAAACAGTGCTAAAAATAGTGTTCGAAATGTGCACAGAATGAAGAACAGTCGCGAAGCAGCGGCAGGGAAGCAAGTGTTCAGGGCCCATGTGCTTCCCCCAGATAAATGCCTTAGCTTAGCTGATGCGTGACAGCTCTCCGCTGTGCTGATGTGCTGGATGAGATCTGCGTGCACAAGATAATGCCTGAATTGAAGTGGGCCTGAAGTTTTGTTACTGAAACACAATGAAAATCTTCTGCGGAATGACAGAACTTGAGGAGAGGCTTATCCGTCAGGTACAAGATACATAACACACGCACATCGTAAACAGTGTCTATGTGCTGAAATGGCTTTCCCTTCAAATGATCTATGGATAGCAACCAAGAAAGCATCAGGCCCCTGTCATTATTTTTAAGGGGAAACCCAAGATTAACAGTATGTTGCACATGATTGTCAACATATGATCACAAGAGGTGTCCTGCGTGGTGATACCTCCGAAACCAGAATGGTGGGAGAAATTATGGAATGTTCTTTTATTAGTCAAATGGACAGTGTTCCATTCATAAACCTTCAAAGGCATTTGAAGGCATTGGCGAAAAATGGAGCCCAGTAGTTGTTTTTATAAAGAACTCTTTGACGCTAGTTGAATGGTTAAACCCCGATATAAGGAATAAATTTTCGGCCTGTTCTAGATGGGTTTGAACTTACAGGAAGGTGGCTTTTATGAATTCAACAAAGTAATTGCATGAGCAGAATGGCATCTACTTGAGCAGTAGAAATTCCTCTCCTTCCCCCTGTGTGCCCTCTGCACACACCGAATCTGCTCCGGAGGGCTGAGGAGGACTCCCAGAGCAGATTTAAGATGAGCTTGCTGGTTCAGGCCAGTAATGCATCTCGTCCAGCATTGTGTTGTCACAGCACTGAAACAGCCAGCAAGCAAGACCCGATCACAACTGCATTCTCCCCCTCCTGAAGTTATCAGCAACTGGAATTCAGAAACAGTGGAAGTAGAACTTAGCCTTCAGGGTCAGCAGCCTTGTCCTCCATGATTTTATCTAATTCTATGTTAAAGCCATCCATGTTGGTGGCCATCGCGGCCTCTGGTGGGAGCGAGTTCCATACTCCGTGCCCCGTGTGGTAGTTTCTTCGAGGGCCTGTGGTGTCGTGAAGAGGGGAAAGGGAGGAGAAGTTCTTTTGTACAGCTTTGTAAGATACAACCCGCAGAGCGCATGTTTCAACTTCTGTGTGTTTTGATACTTGTCTCAAATACAGTGGTACCTTGCTTGTCAAACTTTATCCATTCTGGGAGTCCTTTCGACTCCCAGAACTGCTTGAAAACCAAGACGCGGCTTCCGATTGGCTGCAAGAGCTTCCTGCACTCAATCAGAAGCCGTGGAAGCCGCGCCGAACTTTCGGCTTCCAAAAAACGTTCGCAAACCGGAACACTCACTTCCAGGGTTGTGGCATTCGGGAGCCAATTTGTTCGGGAGCCAAGGTACCACTGTAAATTTATTTTTTTTCAAAGAGATGGATCCTTTCCCCCAGATGACTGCAATGCTACCAGTATTAGGGATGTACTGCATCATATTGAGCATGGAGTCTGTGGTGTGCCTAAGCGTAGTGGCTTCTTCACAGCTGGGTGGCAGCTGTGCAAAAGCAGTGCCTGCTGGCCTTTATGCTTAAGAGTCTTCCCATGGCTCAGAACTTTTTTGCTTCCTCCCCTGGGACACCATTGAAGTTGAAGCTGAAACCCCAGGGTCTTTTTAAATATCCTTCACTGCAAAAGGAGCATTATGAAGCAAGAGCCACAAAACGATGTGAACTGCCAAACATCTGTATTCCCAGTAGATGTGGACTGAATGGCTGCACCAGTGACAAAGCAAAAGGAATGTTTTCTTCTAGGGCTGGAAATGCCACAGCTGCTGAGGAAACTGCCCCCCTCCCTCCAGAAGGACAGATGTATTTTTAGAATATGCCTTGAGGTGTCACTTTGATATTCTTTTCTTCTTTAAAGGAACTTCTTGGCAATGGAGTAGAAATAATAAGAGCATTTTCCAGTTTTCATTCTCAAATCATTGGAAACTATTTATGAAATAAATAAATAATGCCCATGGTTGACGGCAAGTTGTCTATACGGCACCCTTCCTTATTATTCCTTTAGAAGGATTTTACATCAGGCTTGAGCACTTCTGCCAATCATTTTCCCAGAGTGATGAAAGCGGGAAATAGAGATGGGCAAAATGGTGGGCACTGAGAGATTGTGTAGCCCAGGGGCTGCCAATGTGGAGTCCATGAGGACACACTGAAATTAGGCTGGAAAGAAGCAGTGTGCTGCATCAAATAGAATAGGTTTTTCGAGTGGCCTGTCTGTGGTGTGTTTATGTGTGTGTGTGAGAGAGGGAGAGGGATACCCACAATCCAGTTTGCAAATGTATCCACAGGCCCATAAAGCTTTCTGAAACCTGGTGTAGATGCTACAGGTCATTTTTGTGAGGATGCAAATTTATTCCGGAATGCATCTGGTTGTTGTTGTCATCTGAATTGAAGACCTGACCTAACCAAGCAGTGTTAGAAACTGAGTTATGAAAGTTAGGAGCTAAATGGTACCTTAAACCTAGGTTATGGGTGCATACCTTTTATAAAAAGAATACAAAGCTGAAAATGAATGAACTGCAGCTAAAATATTATGTTCATTTCCCACATGGTCTAGTCTTTCACTTGCCTACCCCTAATATCCCTAAGTGGGTCTCTTCTCCAGTCTTCAGAGAATAGCTGGAAGTGGGGAGGCAGGAAAAGGTCCTCCTTTCCTTCCACTCTGCAGTTGTAATCTGAAATCTTAGGTGCAGTACTGCACCCGGAGCTTAGAAACTGCTTGCATTAATGAAATTCCCTATTGCAAAATGTGCCTGGAACAATGGAAATTTTGAACACTGTGTAACCAAGGTGTACATTGTAAAACAACTGACTTAAATACTTCATGTCCATTTTATCTTTTAGGAACCATCCAGATTATTATTTCTTTAATTTTAATTTTTGCCCGTTGGGAAGACTGGTCCTCCTTGTCACCACCCTGGCTGGTTCCAGCCCAGAATGGCTTTGTGCCTTAAGCAAGTTTTCAACAAAGACAAAACCTTCCGCCCCCGGAAGAAATTTGAGCCAGGGACCCAGCGTTTTGAGCTGCACAAGAAAGCTCAAGCCTCTCTGAAATCGGGACTTGACCTGAAAGCTGTGGTCCAGCTTCCCCCAGGGGAGAACATCAACGACTGGATCGCGGTGCACCTTGTGGACTTCTTCAACAGGATAAATCTCATCTATGGGACCATGTCAGAATTCTGTACTGAGAAGAGCTGCCCCATCATGTCGGGTGGCCTCAAGTATGAGTACCGGTGGCAGGATGACTACCGCTACAAGAGGCCCACCAAGCTGTCGGCGCCCCAGTATATGTGCATGCTGATGGAATGGATCGAGACCTTAATTAATAACGAGGACATATTTCCTACCAGGATAGGTGAGTAGGCAATGGGTGCTGCGTAGGAAGCTGCCATATTCAGGGTCAGGCTCTTTGTCCATCCAGTTCAAAATACAGTGGTACCTTGGTTCTCAAACACCTTGGTACTCAAACAACTTGGAACCCAAACACTGCAAACCCAGAAGTAAGTGTTCCGGTTTGCAAACCTTTTTTCGGAAGCCAAACGCGTTCCGTTTTGAGTGCCACACTTTTCCATTTTGAGTGTTGAGCTGAGGTCTGTCTGGTTTTTTTCTATTTATTTTGTGTTTTTGTTCTTGCAGTTCTTTTTTGTGACTGTGTGGAACCCAATTTCAGCTCCTGATTGATTGATTGAGTGAGTGAGTGATTGACTGTGTGACTGCAGTACATTGTTTATTGCTTTCAATTTATGGATCAATGGTCTCATTAGATAGTAAAATTCGTGTTAAGTTGCTGTTTTAGGGGTTGTTTTTAAAAGTCTGGAACGGATTAATCCATTTTGCATTACTTTCTATGGGAAAGCATGCCTTGGCTTTGGAACGCTTTGGTTTCGGGAATGGATTAAGTACCGCTGTACTGTCAATTGACCATGGCTCTCAGGTGTTGCTGCTCATCTGGCCTCTGGTTGGTCACATTGATGCTGCTCACCAGGACAGGGAGGGGCAGTGAGGTCAGTGGTCTAGTGCAAATGCACTGGTGTGATTGGCTCTGTTGGTATGTCTCAATTCACTGACCTCACCATAGCTGTCAAGTTTTCCCTTTTCTCGCGAGGAAGCCTATTCAACATAAGGGAATTTCCCTTAAAAAAAGGGAGAACTTGACAGCTATGGACCTCACTGCCACCTCCCCCTCTACCTCCTAGCAGACTAGCACAACAGAGCAGCATTCAGGTGAGGGCAGTGGTGTCCCCACCACACTGTCTCCTACTAGTCTTTCCCATATATGCAACTGATCCTTTTAACCTGAGATGCCAGAGATTGAGTCTTCTGCATGCAAAGCGTATGATCTGCCAATTGAGCCACGGCCCCTATTAATTCTTTCTAAAGATACAAGGCAGGTGCAAGGCTTGCTGCTGCCACCAAGAGCCCGTACTGCACTCACTACTGCCCTTAAGGCTACAGTCCTGTGTTCACTTATTTGGTAGGACCCCGGAGGCCAGGGTTCAGATCTCCACTGAGCCATGAAGCTCATTGGATGACCTTGGACCTTGGGCCAGTCACTGCCTCTCAGCCTACCTTACAGGGTTCTTGTGGGGATCAAATGAGGAAGGGGAGTACCATGTATGTCACCTTGAGCTCCTTGGAGAAAAAGATGGGATATACATGCAAGCAATGAATGAATGAATGAATGAATACATAGATAAATACATAAATAAATAAATAGGAAAGTTCATTGAACTTACAGTGGAACTATTAATCTAGTTTTAGCCCATGTGCAATCTCATTTCCCCCCCAAATATTAATACAATATTGACTATATGGTCATTGTAAGCCGAAGTGATTGTGTAGGGCAAATTTGCTCTGCCTGATGCAAGTTGCGGGAACAGGCGTTTTTCAAATAACAGCAATATGTTGCTATGGGTCATCCTAAAAGGAAGCAACTGTCCAGGGCTCATTTGCTGGTTGATATTCCTTTATGATATTTAGCTACCAGTACTGAGGAAGCCTGACTAGGGCGAAACAAGGGACGTACCCGGGAACCTTGTCTATGGACATTGTTTTTTGCTGCACCTGGCACCAATTGAATAGACTGCTGCCACCTCATGGACTTTGGCTTGCCACGCCCGTTTGCCAAGTGGACCCATTAGTGTTTTCTCTACACCTGCTGCACACCTCCTCTTGTGGTACTTTTTGACTATCTCATTCATTTTGGACTGAGTCCTTACCAGCACTTTAAGTTTGGGGATGTGCCTTCGCTAGTTGATGTATGTTGTTCTCATTTAAATGAAAAAAAAAATTGAACCTAGTTTTGTATAAGTTTCTGAATATTCCATTATAGCCAGTTACGTATGTGTATAGCTTAACTGTGTTCGTAACGAAGGTTTGTGTTGTAGTCTTGTGTTGTAGTCTTGACCAGGGCTCATTTGCAGCATTGTTGTAATCCTCCTGCAAGTTGTGGGATGTGACTATGTGATGGTTTCCACAGAAACATAAGTCTCTCTTTTTTTTTTACAGATTCATTTTTAAAAAGAAGTTTCTAGTCCTCATGGCTGGGGGAGGCGGGGATAAAAAGAAAGTGTAACATAATGCAATCTAAGTGGGAGATTTTCATCTGGTGAACCTCCCTAGCATCATTGGGACTCAGTTTGGAGCAACAGATATGTTGTGGCAGGGAGAAAGCAGTGCATTAGAACAAGTTTCCATCAATTGTGTTGTTTACAGCATACACTCTATTGCTGATCACACTGCAAATTATCAGCAAATGTTGGTTTTCTTTGTGAGTGCCCCCATGCTCTTGTGTCAGTGTCAGTCAGCCTGGCCACTTTCAGGAAGGAGAGGGTGGGAATGGATAAAAGGGCTGGGGTTTTTTACTCCAGTAAAACAGACATGTTTTTTCTATTCAGAGTTTGCCACAGGAAGGAAGCAGAACACTACTACTAGCAGATAGGGATGGCAAGGTGGAAAAGAGCGCAGGACTTCTGCCCCTTTAATAGTTATGTAGAAGAAAGGATTTCAGCTACACCAGCAGAAAGTCCCTCTTTCACACAACTACAGGAGCCCTGTCCTCTTTTTCTCAAGTGGCCACTCCACTAGTTAGTAGAGGAGCTCATTTTCTCGGTTCAGCAATGGTAGCTGCCAGCAACAGAAAATCAGATAATCCGTCTGGCAAGCAGAAAACCTTACACTGACAGAATAATCACATTGCTTAACATGATGTTGAATCCGATACTATTGAAATGAATGGACCTATGTAGCTTAGTCATGTTCATTCATTTAAATGGGCTTACTGTGAGTAAGGGACGTGGGTGGCACTGTGGGTTAAACCACTGAGCCTAGGGCTTGCTGCTCAGAAGGTCGACGGTTCGAATCCCTGCGACGGGGTGAGCTCCTGTTGCTCAGTCCCTGCTCCTGCCAATCTTGCAGTTCGAAAGCACAAAGTGCAAGTAGATAAATAGGTACCGCTCCGACGGGAATGTAAACAGCATTTCCGTGCGCTGCTATGGTTCGCCAGAAGTGGCTTAGTCATGGTGGCCACATGACCCGGAAGCTGTACTCCACAACCCTAGAGTCATCCACGACTGGACCTAACAGTCAGGGGTCCCTTTACCTTTACTTACTGTGAGTAAAACTTAGTTGAATACCATCCTTACTTTTGAATCCACCTGCCTAGGATTGCATTGTACAGCTGACTGTTTGCAGTTTCCATTTTCAGTCCCCAAGGCCCTTTTGCAAAGAAGACAAAGGATTTGTGTGCAGTGTGGGGGAAGGATAATATGATGCCTTTTGGGTTATTCTCCCATTGTAACCACTTTGACACACCATGTTTCTAGTTGTTTTTGCAGCTGGCTGGTTTCGTCAAGGCTTGCTTGTGTTATTGCCACCCCATCTCCTTTCAGAATTAATGCTGTGCAACAATCTGCAGCTGTTCTTGTACCATTCCCATTAAGTGCTAGTTTAAAATACACACGCACATTCATAAGGAGAGGCTGTTAACAATGCCCATGTCTCATGGGGTTTGGGGGGAAAATCATTGTATATGTGCCATTGTTTTGGATAATTGCTAATTCCTACAATTACTTTGTAGTGATTAATAATAAGGAATCCCATTACCAGGCTTCATTCGAACGCATCGGGGGGGGGGGACAAAATCTTGGCTTGGAGAGTCAAATCCTTTAACACTCTGTCCTGTAATTTATTTGCACTTATTGCCTCTCATTTATAATGCATTAATACACCACTTCTCATTATTTCCTTGTTGGGTTAAGTGATGCTGAGTGAAAGCAATTGTCTCCAAAAAGGAACTCCCCATCCAAACAGTACCATTCCGTTACCCTGTTCCATGTGCAAACATGGCTGACAATAGTTTCTTTTAGAGGATGATACGATGGAGGCATTGCTCCCTATTGTAGGCACACTCATCCAAATATCATCTTTCTTTGCAGGTGCTTAAAAAAGAAAAGTATACAGTACAAAATCTGATTGACCAGAGATGACAGTGAGAACCAGCAGAACCAGCTTTTGCAGAGAATAAGGTTCTCAGTGGTTACCAGCCAGGGTGACTATGCTCTGCCTCGCCCCAAAACACAATCTCAGTATGACATCTAGCCAAACAACCAGGTGGCAGGATCTAGAAAACCTATTAACTTCCAGGTGAGCCTGGAGTTTGCTGGTCAACCACTAGCTGAATTTCCTGAGCAGAATGGTTGTGGGTGACCAGCGAGCCATCAAGAGGTTTGAAGCATCATACATCAAAATGGATGTCTTGCTTATCAGATTTCCACCACACTTCCTGGCTTGAGGGAAGCCTTTATCTGCATCCAAGCTACCATGCCAGGCACTTCCTCCCTGCTCGTCTACTGTTGACAGTTTGCTTCTTGCGTTCATAATGTACGGCAGAAAGGGCTCTCACTGGAATAGAGAAGTCTAGAATGATGTACCAAAGCTCACTATAAAGTTCTGAAACTTGAATAACTTTTCATAACTGTGCATAATTATTCATTCATTTTTTGGGGGGGACGACGACTGTTATCTATGGAGACTGGAGTTAATCAATAGTGGCCAGCAGGGGAGGGTGGCCAGAGCTGCTTTGCCCCTCCCCATGGCAGTGACATGCAGCATTGGGAAGTCAGGTCTCCAAACTGCTACTCATATCAGTGTATTTTCAGCATACAAAGTGCTGTTCAGCTGTTATTTCACCTTTACACTGTACAGTGTAAGAGAAATCAAACTGGGGACCGCAAGGCATGTAGCAGTGGCGAAAGCATGTGGTGGGCGTGTACCTATTTTAAAGAGACACTGTCCAGAAACTGATCCCCCCAGGATGTAATATGGACTTTATGAGCCCACAATTTGACAAGACTAGTCTGGTATTCAAATCTAGTGCCTATAGCAGCATATGCACATGCGAAAACTGTCTGGACTCTAACAGAGCCTGACTAGACTGTTTTCATGGCTATACTTGGCTGAAATCCTTGTGCAACTAGAGCAGGCATCCCCAAACTTTGGCCCTCCAGATGTTTTGCACTACAATTCCCATCTTCCCCGACCACTGGTCCTGTTAGCTAGGGATCATGGGAGTTGTAGGCTAAAACATCTGGAGGGCCACAGTTTGGGGATGCCTGAACTAGAGCATCAGAATGACTGCTTTCCATCTTTCACAAGCCGTCTGTGCATGCATGGAAAGAAGCCTTTCTGATTCTTTAAATGAGCTTTTTTTACTCTCCACTTTTAATGCAAAGTGCTTTCAATTTGTACCCTCGAGAGGAAGAACAATCCCTGACTGTCCTGGAGCAGCCGTCTCAAGGTCTTTGTAGTTCTGTGATTCTGCTGTAGTTATTTCCACTCTACAAGTCACAGCAAAAAGAGCTTTTAAGCTCCAGACAGCATGACAACAGCAATTGTTGACTTCCCAGTCATTAGCGCAACTGAAACCTGCATGTCTTATTGCAGGTGCAACTTTGTGTCTATGAATCCTGCCAACAACTCCAGACTTCATTAAAATCAGGTGCATAATTGGTTCATTAGGCTTGTCTTCAGACTCTGGAATGCATTTGTGGGAAACACAGATGAGCTGAAACCTGCTTGAAAATAAAATGTAACTGCCAGACCCCTTAATTGTTTGTGGTTATTCTTCTTTTCATCTGTGCAGTGTGCATGGCAATGGAACACATGTGGTGGATCGTTTAGGGGGCTGTTTCATCTGTTTCCCATTACTGTGATCAAGTTGTATATAGCAGTAAGTTGTTTTTATGAGACTGGTAAGAGTGCTGTTCCATTCAATGCTAAGGATATCCTTTAGCTCCCCCTGCAGGTCTAGTGTGGTTTCATGTATTGAGTAAATACGGTACTAAAGCAAGAGCCTCCTGCCCTCCTCCATGGATCACTATAAAATTGCTGTGGGTCTTGGTGGACCACATACTGATGTTTTTGAAGCCCTATATAATATTTTTTTCAGAATGGAAAAATCATAAACATCTGCCTGTACCAGGAAATTTAGGTAACAAACCAAATCCGTTATCTCTGTACTATTTGAGGAAGCATCTCTCGGCCATGCTAGCTCCCAGGGGTAGCCAACATGGTAGTTTCCAGATGCTGTTGGACTGTAGCTCCCATCAGCCTCAGCCAGCAAGACCAAGGGAGCTGTAGTCTACCAATATCTGGAGGGCTACCGCTGGGTAGGGTTGCCAGACACAAGAGAGGACAGGACTTCTGTGCCTTTAATTGCCCTGCTCTCTTTTGAGTCTGGAAACCTTAAAGAGAAACCAGCAGACCCTTTGTTTAATTCCCAAGCAAAGGGTCTGCTGGTTTCTCTTTAAGGTTTCCAGACTCAAAAGAGAGCAGGGCAATTAAAGGCACAGAAGTCCTGTCCTCTCTTGAGTCTGGCAACCCTACCGCTGGGCTACCCCTGTTGTGCACACCAGAACACAATAGCTGTTGTCCTTAAGAAAGCCAGGGTGTTGGAGTGGTTAGAGTGTTGGGCTAGGACCTGGGAGACTAGGGTTCAAACCCGCCCCCCCTCAGCTGTGAAGTGCATTGGATGACCTTATGCCAATCATCATCTCTCAGCCTAGCCTACCTCACAGGGCTGTTGTGAGGTTAAATGGGGAGGGGGATAATCATGCATGCTGCCTTGAGCACCTTGAGGCCTAAATGTAAAAATAAAGAAATAAGAATAAAATTCACAAATGCAAGGCCAGTACGTTTCCGAGCACAATTCAAAGTGTTGGTACTGTTCTTTAAAGCCCCAAACGGGACCGTATACCGTGTTTCTCATATTATAAGACATGTCTTATATTTATTTTTTCCTCCAAAAAACACACTGTGGCTTATTTTCAAGGGATGTCTTATTTTTTTCCTCCTCCTCCTGGCGCGGCCGGCATTGCTGCTGCGCCTATCACTATGTCTTATTTTCGGGGTATGGCTTATATTCCTTGAATGCTTAAAAATCCTGCTATGGCTTATTTTATGGGTATGTCTTAAAATATGAGAAACAGGGTACCTGAAGGAGCATCTCCACCCCCACCATTCAGCCCGGACACTGAGATCCAGCACCGAGGGCCTTTTGGCGGTTCCCTCATTGCGAGAAGTGAGGTTACAGAAAACCAGACAGAGGGCCTTCTCGGTAGTGGCACCCGCCCTGTGGAACGCCCTCCCAGCAGATGTCAAGGCAATAAACAACTATTTTACATTTAGAAGACTACTGAAGGCGGCCCTGTTTAGGGAAGTTTTTAATGTTTGATGCTGTACTGTTTTTAATATTCGGTTGGAAGCCGCCCAGAGTGGCTGGGGAAACACAGTAGTGTTGAAAGCTCTAAACACTCCCCTCCCCCTTGTGTCTTGCAGGTGTTCCTTTCCCCAAGAACTTCCAGCAGGTCTGCACCAAGATCCTCACCCGTCTCTTCAGAGTCTTTGTCCATGTCTACATCCACCATTTTGACAGCATCATCAGCATGGGTGCCGAAGCTCACGTCAACACCTGCTACAAGCACTTTTACTACTTTATCAGCGAGTTCAGTTTGGTCGACCAAAGGGAATTAGAGCCTCTGGTAAGAACATAGGTACTGTTATTGTGCACCCTGCTTCTGATTGGCAGGAGCACCTTTTGGATGAGGGAGAGCATTGGAGACTTAAAGTGCTCATCGGCAGCCAATGCAAAGTTCCCAAAACTCTTTAAGTTTGCACTGCAAACTACACGTTAGCGCTACTTTAGGTCACCAGGAGGACTGTCAGCATCTCCAAGCTCTTATGGATATCACATTCCAAAGGCTTGAAAGAGATTCCCAGCTGCCAGGAGACTGCCCTGTTGTTGTTTTTATAAAGAGTTCAGAGCAGAGTGCTGGCCAGGCAACCTTAAGAAGAATGCCGTATGTGCATCACATCAACTATTTCACACTATAAACACAAATTTTCCACTGTCTAGGAATTATACTTAGATGGCTCCATTTAAGAGTCAGCTAGGATGGATGAACTGATGGCAATGATTAGCATCTTCATCTTTATTAGGTTATTATCATGCAGGAGTAATCAAATAGCTGGACCAACTCCTGGCTGTGTGGTGTATTGATGCTGCAATGTGTGCATTCAATTCACATCACTCCAAGGTCAATCCTTGTTTTCAACTGTTTTTAATGGTGTGTTTTAATTGTTGTGACCTGCCCTGAGACCTTAGGGTGAGGGTGGCTAATAAATTGTAATAAATAAATGGTATGCACAAGCCCCATGATTGCTACAGCTGAAATCCTGATCTCTCTAAACTTTGGCAATATAGTCAAAATTAGTCGCTTCTTAACAGATGAGGGAATGGGTACAATGTTTCACATCCATAAGAGCAGCTATATTTCAGCTGACCCTAAAAGGTAATTAAAGATCAGGAAGCCGAAGAGGCTGCAAAGAACAAATCAATTTTAATCCACTTCCCTCCTTCCTGTTGCTTCCCTTAAGACATAATAAGAGGAAGTTTCTCCCCAATTGTCCTTGCAAAGTGACAATAACTCCCAGTTAGTGTTGCTTGCTGGCCGTGTTTCCGAGTGTGAATTTATATGCTTCTGACCCTGTGCCATATTTTCCAACCACATATTCTACAAAGAATATATGGATTTATCTTAATTTCTTGTACTGGGATATTATAACACGCACAGCTGATTCCCGCTATCAAAGTGATCCATGTCCAGCAAGCATTGTCTGTCTAACACATTCACTATGAAATTGATAGAATCCAAGAATTGTAGAGTTGGAAGGGACCACGAGGGGCATCTACTCCAACCCCCTGCAATGCAGGAAGCTTTTGCTCAATGTAAGGCTCAAACCCACAACCCTGAGATTAAGCGTCTCATGCTCTACCAACTGAGCTATCTCAGTCGTGTAACACAATCACAAAAAATAATTTCCCCTCTGTCATGAGTCATGATTATTTTATTATGTATGCTAGTGAGCAAGGATACTGAAATGTCCTCAACTAACAACGGAGGGAGTTGGCAAGTAACCATCCAATATGGTATTGAAATGAAATGTACTAAAGGCTACATATCATCACTAAGTCAGGAATGTAAACCAGAATAATAAACCATGGTAGTGCAAACCATGGTTTTTCTAACTATGGTTTCAGGTGCTCTCTGAATTGACAAACCTATAGGCATAGCTACATCTCTAAATGATATTGCAGTATGGAGACAGAGCTTATGGCCTCTTATGACCTTGAGGAACCATGCGAGCCTATGAATAAGTGGAAGAAAAGTGAATCCCTGTTTTTAGCATCAATTTTCACTGCATTTCACAAAGGCAGATAAAAGATTTCATGTTTTTGAAAACCAAAATTCTTCCTGGCCCTGGTGGTTGTGGATGAAATGCTAGATCAGCATGAAATGGAAGCACCACATCACAGAGGGTAGGTGAGACTTCAAGAGATTGGATGACTTCTGAAATCTGGGCATCAACCCAACTCCACGTCTCTGCAGTCCTTTCCCCTCAATATCTCATGTCATGCATTCTTTAAGGAAAGGGGAAATAACAGAAGCAATTCAGCTGGTAATAACCTCAAATTATGTCATTATTTCTCCATTTTACAGAAGAGAAAGTAGAGCTGAGATAAAGTGATATCTTCAAAAAATCTCTCTCTCTCTCTCTCTCTCTCTCTCTCTCTCTCTCTCTCTCTCTCTCTCTCTCTCTCTCTCTCTGTGTGTGTGTGTGTGTGTGTGTTTCCTGGCTAGATTCTCCCCCCATCAATTTACCGGGTTTGGAATACTTTAAATTAAACATTCTGGGCTTCTTTTTCAGAACTGAGCCTCTAGATAATTTCCTTCATTCTACTTGGTTGTATAAAATGAATGGCTTTATTCTCTTGGCCTGAGACTAATTTCAGAGATGTGTCTCCTAAGGAAACAATAATTTGTTTTGCTAGGGTAAAACAGATTTGTTGCAACAAGTAATAAGATTGGCAAAGCCTGGGATTATTTCTGGGAAAGACAGGAGCTGCTGTGGGGACCTTCTCAGCATAACGAATGTTGTCTGATGTAGAGATGGGTCACTGTTTGTGTCAGGAAGAAAAATTAAAGGACTTAAACAAGCTGATGTGGAGGTGGTACCCAGAAGGTAGGAGAAAGTGTGAACAAAAGGTGGGGAAATTGGAAATCTGAAGTGTGAAAGTAAAGGTAGAAAATGAAGCAGCATCAGAAACAACTGAATTTTCAGACTGGCTTTCACTTTAAGCCAACAACAACAACAACAACAACAACAACAATAATAATATGCTTAAATAATTATTATTGGTTTAAAGTGAAAGCCAGTCTGAAAATCCAGCTGCTTCTGAGCCAGAGTAGAGAGGCATGTTTTTTGCGCACCCCCCCTGCCAGGCCTGTGGCCTTAGTTGGGACCAACCCCTAGATATACCCCTGCTTTCCTTGGCACAAATCTGTTGCTTTTGTTGAGATTATTTAGTCTTTGCCACACACACACACACACACACACACACACACACACACACACACAGAGAGAGAGAGAGAGAGAGAGAGAGAGAGAGAGAGAGAGAGAGAGAGAGAGCTGCATGTGTACACACTCGCTCACACATATTCCTCACTAAAAACGAGTGGGAGATTAATACTTGCAAATAATATACTTCAACTCATTTTTTTCAAGTTTTCAGATCTGTGGGTGGAATGACTAGGCCGTGGGGGTGGGAAATATTGTTTTAACAGAAGCGTTAAGAGATCTTGATTGGAAATGCAGAAACTCCCACTGTGTTCCCCAGGCAGACAGACTCCTGGAATTGATGTTTCTGTTTTTTTGTTTTGTTTTTGTTTTTGCTATTCTTCAGAACTTGAAGATGGTCATGAATGTTTGGATTGCACAGGCAAATGTTACATAATGGAACATGTTTTCAGTTTTCATTTAGCTTAAAACAAGAATAAGCCCACTACCGTGTTTCTCCGAAAATAAGACGCCGTCTTATATTTATTTTTCCTAAAACAAACAAACCACTATGGCTTATTTTCGGGGTATGGCTTATATTCCTTGAATGTTTAAAAATCCTGCTATGGCTTATTTTATGGCTACGTTGTATTTTAGGAGAAACAGTGTAGCTACAATGGGACTAATACAAACCAAGTGCATTCAAGATGTTTGCAACTTGTCTTTTCCAGCTTCTCATGCTGTGGGCTTCTGCTTCCAGGGCTTAACCCTTTGTCCTCAGATCAAAGCCTTCTTCAAAAGAATCTATTTGGCACCAGCTGACATCGCTTCTTCGTATGTGGTTGGCTGTCTGTCTCTCCACCCCTCCTACTGCCCTTACTAACTCTATTGTGGCAATAGAGTGGACTTCTGCTTGTGCAGTGTCGAATGCAACTCAAAGGTTCAAATTTGCTAATTCCCACTTCCACCGGCATTTGGAATGTTTGTGATAGCAAAGAAAATGCCAGCTTATGAGCATGGCAGAAAACTGGTTTGTCATGACCATGGATGCCCCAGGAACAGGACTGAAACCTGGAGGTCTAAAAAACAGTTCAGGGCTGTTGGCAAAAGGGCTTTCAAAGAGCCCCACACTGAGATTTGGCTCTGTGAGCCTGTTCCCAACATGAAACAGGCATGTACAGCTGAACTGAGCAGGATTTAACCCCTGCCCATCAGCCGATGTGCTGGAGTTAAATCCTACTGCTTTGGCTGCATGCATGATTTACCAGAAAGGGAAGAGGATCAATTCCTACCAGCCTGCTAGCGACTGAGGTCACCCACCTTTGGAGTGAAATCAGCTAATTGGCAGGTGGGCGTGGTTTCTTTAAAAATGACCTTACAAGCCAAATTTGACACACACCCACACACCCAGTCAGGCCAAGATTGGCCCACAGGTTGAAGGTTCCTCACTCCTGATTTAGACAAGTGACTGATCACATGCCACAATAATGCATTTATATTGGTGCCTCTGTTCCTATGGATTTGCTTCTGGTGAATTCACAGGAGTAGTTCACCTGGTGATTATCAGATGATAAGCTTTCATTGAGTTGTGTAAGCTTCTCTTTCAATACCGTACTGTTCAAATATCATAAAGACACTCTCTCCATCGTCATTCACAAATGACGTTTCTTCCCATGCTCCTCAATCCTTTGCACATAAAACACATGGCTATATAAATCCAAACCCAAAAACTCTTTATATGTAAATGTCACTCACCAGTTCAACCTCCTTTCTTCTCGCCAAGTGATATTTGATAGGATGCTGTTTTTAACTCCCTTTTACACATATTGTGCATATTTCCTTTTGTTACCTATGCTTTCTTCATGGTATTAAAGGAAAACAGCGAAGAAGTCGAAATTGGATTCTTTTCAGACCCAACTCAACCCTTTGTGGATTATCAGCTTCTGTTGACCCCTTTGGTTATCACCAAGGCAACTCAAAGAGACACTGAAATTCTGTCCTATTTTTTGCTTCCCGTGTCTTGCTTCAGAATCTTATTTCTTTCAAACCTAAATGCTTTAGGCTGTTTTAAGTTGAAATCAATTTAGAAATGTAATAATGTCTACCAAGGAAAAAAAATATCACTGCATTGTCTCAGATTTCTTACAAAAATGTTAAGAGTTTATTGTGAAATAAGTGAAGGGGGATTATTATTATTTTTATGCAACAGATTAATCCAGAGTCTTGAGTCATATATTTCCCTGGCATTAACTGACACATTCAATGAAATATTGCAAACATCCATCAGATCAAACCAATGTAATTTAAGCAGACTGGAAGATTGTGCACCAGGCATGCCTTGGTTGAAATCATGAATTTATTTAGGTGGTGAAGGGCAAGTCCCTTTCCCTCCTATGTGCAGTATGGGGATTACAAAAGGAGCCCTTCTATCAAAGGAACAGTCTGTTGGGGGAAGGGAACCTTTGCACCTAACTCACGCTATATGCCGAAGCAGCACAGGCTGTCCTTAAACAGCCATGGGTTGACTTCTGAAGAAGCCCACCCTGGGACCCTGCAGTTGACAATAACTGCTGTCCAGTTATCTTGAGTATGGCAGTAGAGAATGCGGTGACAGAGCAGTTGCAGCAGTACTTAAAGGATACAGACTCCCCAGGTTCAGCCATGGTTTTGAGACTGACTCTGCTCTTGCTTCTTATTCTGTTGGCAGCTTTTAATACCATCGAGCAAGGTCTCCTCCTAAGACTTGCTTTGTGGGTTGAGTATCAGAGGCACGGTTAGAAATTAGAATAATTCAGAGGTATAAAAATGCAATAAATAAATAAATAAATAAATAAATACTGCACAGGGGACCCTCAGTGGCAGGGGTGGTTATCCACTGATAATGTTTATAGACTGTTCACATTTTGGAATCTCCTCTCCATCAAAACATATTTTGGGGAGAAGGCCTAGCTGTCTGACCAATTAAATTTTGTTTCAGTTTGGGGAAAATATGTTGGGGGTGTGGGTGGGAGTGGGCTCCTGTCGGCAGCAAAGTGTGCCAGCAACTATGCTTTTCATATGTATCCCTAGAAAGTTGGACTACAAAACAGATTCTTTGTTTGGTTGTAGAACTGCAGCATATTCAGATAAATTTTAAGACTTATTGCCTGGGAGATGGTATAACACCTGCCATAATTTATTTTTTTTGTCCTATCTGCTATGAAAGCTAAAATTACTGTGTAGAATAACAAAAGGGTATAGCTATTACTATGCATTAGTAGGCTATTTTCCACTTTTGTATGCAATGATTAAATACCATAGATTATAACATGGTAACAGAAAGCCTCTTGATCCTGTACCCATTCTGCATCATGGATGGGATGAGTGGCTAGACCATCCGTAATCACTTTCAAAGGTCACAACCCTATGAGGGTCCTTTGTACACCATGTTGAATCATACGGTTGTTTTCCTAAAGGTTTTGTGGACACAGACGTCTTCCAAGAAAAATTACATTTCTTTTCTTTTTCCCCTCACAGAAAGAAATGACAGAAAGGATTTGCCATTAAGATCATTCGGGCATCATTTGAACGGACAAGCTGTCCTCATGAGGGCCTCACACGGTGATCTGAACGACTACTGCTGGGAATATGAGGAACTTTGTGTTCCAGGGACTGAAACATTTGGAAATAGTGGACCCCAGTAGGGCCAGTAGATATACAGTATGGACCTAATAACAGTATGTTCCTGTCTCTTGTACTCTGCCCTAGTGGCTGGAGCTGTGTGTCATTTTGGTTTCATTTTGTCCTCCAGACCAGAGACCCACCTCCTCCTAAGTTGTTTCACACTTTTTTGAAGTGCAAAGGGGGAAATAACCTGAGAATTCCTCCACCGAGAACCGAAGAAAAATGATGAATTTATTCCACATAGAAGACTACGTTCATCCCCTTTAGTCTATCAAAGTGAAGAAGGTTCACAAGGAACATGCCCTGCCTTGTACCGCATTGGGGGGAAATGGTTCACTATCACCCTACCCTCCTCCATTATTATTTTTAATGAGCTACTGATTATTCCTCTCTCTATATGCTTTCGTCAGGAGAACCAGAGATGCTAGGAAGATACCAGACTACTGGGAATGCTGGATTGGAAGAACATCCCCCCCTCCCCAGTAAGATGTCATTCGTAGAAATTAATAGTACAGTGGAACCTCGGGTTATGTACCGTCCTCCTTACGAACGTTTCGGGTAACGAGCTCCGCTATCCTGGAAGTAGGTGTTCTGGGTAGCGAACTTTGCCCCGGGATGCGAGCGGAAGTCGTGCGCCAGCAAGAGGCTCCATTAGCGAAAGCGCGCCTCAGGATAAGAACGGTTTCGGGTTAAGAATGGACCTCCGGAACGAATTAAGTTTGTAAACGGAGGTACCACTGTAATAGAACTGGGTGGAATGAAACAACAATTTGCTTCAGTTTTTCCTTAGCTTTCAGAGCATCCACACAACAGCCCACATGTAAATATTTGCAGTCCAGTACATCAAAAACAGAGGGACGCAGGTGGCGCTGTGGTTAAACCACTGAGCCTAGGGCTTGCTGATCAGAAGGTCGGCGGTTCGAATCCCTGTGACGGGGTGAACTCCCGTTACTTGGTCCCAGCTCCTAGCAGTTCGAAAGCACATCAAAATGCAAGTAGATAAATAGGAACCGCTACAGTGGGAAGGTAAACGGCGTTTCCATGTGCTGCTCTGGTTCTCCAGAAGCGGCTTTGTCATGCTGGCCACATGACCTGGAAGCTATACGCCGGCTCCCTCGGCCAATAATGCGAGATGAGCGCGCAACCCCAGAGTCGGTCACAACTGGACCTAATGGTCAGGGGTCCCTTTACCTTTACCTTTTACATCAAAAACAGAAGGCAGGAGCATCCCAGTAGGGTGCCAGCAGAATACATATTTTCAGGTTGCACAAGTAAATGAGCCAATGTGTGTGCCAAGGGGGAAGCACAAGCCCTACAAAGACTGATACCAATCCCAGAAATGGGATCAGTGCCATAAAACAATCAACAGTTGCTAAAGAGAATTGAAGTTATGGAACATGCAGATCTTGTACTTTTGAGGAGCTTTGATGCATTTTTTTAAAACTATAGAAAATACTATAGAAAATACAGACTGCTTTAGAAGGAGTCAGATTAATGGTTCCTCTAGCCCAAGACTCCCTATCGACAGTTATTTATGATACTTTAGCTGCAACGCTAAACTCGCTTTCTAGAACACAGTGGGGATTATTTCTGAATAAGCATGTATAGAGCTACTGTATGCTATTTAACTGGAGGTGCCAAAAATTGAACCTGGGATTTTCCTACATTCAAAATGTGTGGTCTACCACTGAGCCATGAGTCTTCCTTCCCCATAAAACCCAGTGATCATTTCCCCATTGACTGCTACTCTCTTATGAGAAGGGAGGGAACAATATTTTTTCTTCACTTTCCTCCTTAAGTGACCTGAGCCACATGCATCAATGAGTTTTATTAGTCAAGATTTTATACTTTCTACAACAATATTTATATCTTGGGTTGTCCTACTTTTTCTGTCAGTGAAATTTAAATATTAAAATTGCACAGATTTTTTTTGAACTGACAGCACTTATTTGTGACATTAAAAATCCTGATGTTATATTTTCTCCAGGTAAGCAAGCAGAGAAAGAAAATCGTTACTTATTTATGTCATGAAAAACCTGTATCTTATATGTGTCTTTTCCCAATAAGAAAAGAAAAAGGGATGCAAGATAAAGACCAATGCATACCAGTACTACCACAATAATTTCTCCTAAGGAAAGAAAAACTGAAGTATTAGGCGTTCTTATTTGTAGTTCTTTGGTATTTTCCCTTCCTTTAAATTTTTTCAACAGCTTCACCACCCAAAGGTCATTGTCAACTTTTTTGTCGATCGCATTTCAGCCTTCGTTCTTTCATGAGAGCGTTGAGATGCTTAAAAATATTTGGGCCGAAACTGACATAACCCAATCGGCCTAGTGATAATGTGGTTTGAGTTATTTGTTGTGCAACCTTTCAACATGCTTTTGGCAGGCATGTTCTGAAGCAATCATAAATCTTCTGCTCTCTAGGGATTCGCTGATTCTCACTATGGATTCTTGATAAGCCACCCAAAATGGCAACATGGGTTTCTCTTGACGATGTCATTTCCCATGGACAGGGATGGTTAATCCTTTTCAGCCTGAAGGTGTTATTGGTATGAAGGCATTATTGGAAATCAGCCACTTCACCAAGGGCCACAAGGCAGTGGAGGGTGTGCCAAACATATCTTACGTGTGTGCGCATTTGCCCTCACCACATATACAGAACATATTTAGACCACAGAGACATAAACTCACCATGCACCATTCACTTTCTCTTTCAAATGCTGAGAAAGTGTTTCAGAAAGACAGAGCTTACCGCCACCACAAACTGCAGCATTGTGGTGAGGAGGGGGACACTATCTTTTTCACTACAGCAAGAAGTGAGGTGCTTTCCAACAGTGCCTCTTCCTGACCTTTCAAAGGCACCTCTTCTTATTATTCTTGCATGCCTACGGTAGTATATGGTTGCTCAGGAAACAGGAAGGACCACTCCTTTGGAAGATACCCACTTGGCTGGGGCATTAGTGGGCAATTGGAGGTTGCTTGGCAGGTCTGAGCCAGCCTATAGGCTGTGGGCTTGCCACACCTGTTGAAATCTGAGTTGATCAGTGGTTTGTTTCAAGCATGGAAATGGTGAATACAGAGTTTGTTGCAACACGTACACAACCCACCAACTCTTCTCCCAATTAACAGATACTTATTACAGGAAGAGAATCACTCTCACTTGCTTGCTCTTTCTCTAGCAAGGTCACAAAAGAAATATGAAATGAAACGGAAAAAGCTCCTCAAAGTAGAAAACACTCCATGTTGCTTCTCTGACCTTCAGAGAAACAGCTCTGAGCATTCTCAGAACTAACACATGCTTCTGATGGGCTGATGCTACTACAGTGGACTGTTTTTGAAACAGTCCCGACTCTTCCCATACCTGCTATAGTAGCTGTGCTGGACAGGCCTCCTAAGAACAGCTAGAGTAAGAGTTTTCCTACTGAGCTTGACTTTCTGGCAGCCCAGCCAGTCATATGGGTTTTTCTGCTTAGAGACATGTGGAAGGAACCTCTCTGTCATAATATACTTTGGATTTAGGATTGGCTGTCAAGAGAGCTGATTGACCAGAGAACAGTAGATTTGACAGAAATGTTTGCAGAACTTCTCTGAGCTCAAATAGAATTATAAAATGTGTTGTGGCACAATAAATAGTGTGTAGCTTTGAGATTTTGTGGGGGATTAAAAAAAACAACATTTATTGTCATTCTTCTTGGGAAGACTATGCCCTAGTGGACCAGCCTCCACTGCTTCTATCTGCCCTGTTGTTTCTTGTGGAATGCTGTGGTTTGATGTGTTTTCCCTAAAAACACCTTCAATCCAAGTTAGGGAAAAGAATGACCTAACTGCATTTTAAGCCAGCAATGTGTAGACAACAACAGTGTCATGTGGGTGTGTTTTACAGAATCCTGACTTTAACCGTTAGTGTTTTATGACCTAGTTACAGCAATCCAAAGGTATTCACATTGGATGAACTAAACCTGGGTGTTGCTGTAGGAGGACAATTCTGATTCATTATAAACAAGATAGATTACCTGACTTCCTGGTTTTTCCAGCTCTTATCATTCCGTAAGTCTGTTTATCAATGTCAGTGGGAGAAAAGCGAAATGCTTTTTTTTTTGGAAAACGTACCATACTTTCCCTTGGTACAGACATGTTTCAACATAATTGACTCAGTCCTTAACTCAAAATGTGTCATCCTAAATTGCATTGGACGTCTATGGTTATATTGAGTGGGAACCATTTTCTCCTCTTCATGTTCTGTGCCCTCCCACTGAGACTTTGTTTATGAGGCTTGGATGCTGATACGATCATTTTTCTTGCACCATTTATCAGCAACTACAGATAATACAGTGTTATTAATTTCTGTGTGTATGAAGTGCTTTGATGCAAAGGGGAAAGCTGACATGTAGATTTGAAGCAAGGAAGCTTCTATCTGAGCAACTGGAAAAGTTCTGACTTGATTTGTAGGTCTCCATGGAAACATCATCCACACACCCTGACCACAACTACAATTCCCATTATCTCTGACACTTGAGTATGCTGTCTGGGATTGATGGGAGTCAGACCCCCAACAACATCTGGTAGCATGAATAGAAGATAAAAAGAATCTGCTTGTAGATTGCTGGAAGATTTGAAGTAGATGAGCAAGGGATCTGGACTCTCAGTGGTCTAGTAACAGCAGGAACAAAAGACACTTTATCCTGCAATGTAGGCTGTTAAACTCTCCTATCTATAGCAACTCAGATGTAGGACGTTCCAGTGTTTGTCTCATGAAAGTAATTGGCTATAGCTGCTACACTGCCATTTTCCAGGTGACCCCACTCCCTATTTTGTGATGGGTAACTCGCCCATTTGTAGACTTTGTGGTTCTGGGGAAAAACCAAAGTAGTTTCCCCAAAGTCTGAAATCTGCCCACACCTAGCCTATATGATTCCTTGAGTCTCTCTCATTCTGTGATACCAGCAGAACTTATTTGGGACTACAGTCATACCTCGGTTTAAGTACGCCTCGATTTGAGTATTTTCAGTGTAAGTACTCTGCGGACCTGTCTGGAATGGATTAATCCACTTTCCATTACTTTCAATGGGAAAGTTTGCTTCAGGTTAAGTACGCTTCAGGTACACTCATACCTCGGGTTAAGTACGCTTCAGTTTAAGTACTCCACGGACCGTCTGGAACAGATTAATCCACTTTCCATTACTTTCAATGGGAAAGTTCACTTCAGGTTAAGTACACTTCAGGTTAAGTACAGACTTCCGGAACCAATTGTGTTTGTAAACCGAGGTACCACTGTACACATTATATAACCATATACATAACCATATATTTCTACTTTTGTCCCAATAAATTCCTGTGTCTTAGAAACGTTTTTCTGTACCTTGTCTTCTAAAGCTCTGAATGGTTCCTCCTTCTGAATTTTCTTATCTAAGTGCATGTCAATCCATTCATAACGCTAGGTAAGAGTCTGGGAGTGAGTGCATTCTGTTGTTTGCAGGATGTGCTTACACAATAGACCCTGCTTCACATTTCTTTGTGCTTCTACTCCCGCTTCAGCACCATCCACTTCCTGCTTAACTTCCTCCCTTCTGCCTTTAACCAGGTCACCTTAGCAGGACCTTTTGTCCACCCCCTTCTTCAAATAAAAAAGGGCATTTGCCACTTTCTTTGTGGTGGAGTCAGTTGGAAATGTTTTAGGAAGAAATGCACTATTGCAGGTTGGGGAGCTCTATGCTGAGTGGGGAAAACACTGTTGCACAGGTCAAATCATGGCAGAACACTGCCTTAGAGTGCTTTCTGCTTAACTCTGCATATGAAGCTTTACGCTGGACCTTTCAAAAAACTTTCAATGGAAAAACTGGCCTGCGAGCGCTCCAGTTGGAGAACAGCCTTTACCAAAGGTGTCATGGGCTTTGAAGAAACTCGATCTCAGGACGCAAGGGAAAAACATGCTAAGAGGAAGGCACGCTTGGCAAATCCACACCGTGCTCAACTCCCGCCTGGATACCAATGTCCGCACTGTGGAAGGACGTGTGGATCCAGAATTGGCCTCCACAGTCACTTACGGACCCATTGTTAAAACCGTGTTTATGGAAGACAATCTTACTCGGCTACGAGTGATCGCCAAAGAACAAGAAGACCTGGATAGTAAAGAATAGTGTCAGTTTAAGTAGCCAAATTAAAACCTGGGCCACCAGATGCAAAAAATGTATGGAACTTAAGTAGCACTGCTTTGTGCCTGTAGTCTTTTGGATACACAACACAACAACTTGAGACTTGCAGAAGGTTCCTTTTAGGCTGCAGGTGACTGGTTGTGGGCGGCACTAAGCACTATTTCCGTATTACTACTTTTTCTAATGTGTTATATTAAGATAGCAATAAGGAAATGTTTTTAACATCAGAACTAGGCTACATTAATGCGGCAAAATATAAAATCAGTCTAAAGTTTCTTAATACTGTAAGGCATTCTTGGTATTGGCTTTTGAGCATTTGTGTGTACATGTACATGCGTGCGTCTGATAGTGGCTGTTTAAAATGGTTACACGGATGGCTTTTGGAAAATACTGCAGACCTTTTCAGAAAGATTGCCCAGGGCAAGTCCAGGAGGTAAAGAACAATCCTCAGAGAGGTCTGACTTGTTCTGATCTGGCTGGATAATGGTCACAATCCATAAAACTATGGCCCATTTTTGCCCATGGACGAGATACCTTAGAATGGGCAGGCATCCTCCTGCACAGCTATGCTGCTTCTACCTCCTCCGTACCATTAAGGGATTCCAGAGCAGATTTGAGGGGAGGGGAATGGGGAGAAAGGAAAATTGAACTCTTGTGCAATTTATGGGTTATAGCCAACTAAGTTCTATTCAGAATAGACCCGTTGAAATCAATGGACCTAAGTGAGTCCATGCCTTTTATTTCACTGTGCTTCTTTGAGTAGAGCTAATGTTGGATGCAACCTTATATCTTTTCTTGGCATTAGTTGCAATGAAACAAGAGGCACATTCTTGCTTCCTCCTTAGGTGAACACTCATGGTGGACTTCAAGTTTCCTTTGTAATATGAGGATTTAAGTCAATAGAGCTAGTGAGATCATAGCTGACCAAGGATAATAACCTAGGCTTGGATTTCATTCTCTCTCTTTTTTAAGTTCAAAAACCACACCCCACATTGCTTGGAAAGCCACTTTAGAATTGGTTACTGCCTTCAGCAAAGCCAGCTGTCTTTGTGTCAAATAAAGTAAGAACACATATAGTATCAAGCGATTTATTACACAGGATCTTGACACTTAGAGTCACAAGTCTGTCGATTACATTTCTTCCTCTTTAGTTCATAGCAGCTATTTCTGGAAGTGATCTGGTCACATACACCCTGCTGGAAGAGATGCTCTCTTTCCTTGGATCATGACAGGCTTTGGGTCATTTTCCAAGGGTGATACGTGTGTATATTTCAGAGAGTGAATTGAAAAAAAGGAATTCTACAGCAGTCAGAGGTTGTGTGACACTGCTAACAAAGTTGAAGACAGCGTACCAGTCTGATTTCTAGTCAAATTAGAGGGAGCTTATTTATAAACCTCTTACTCTTAACTGGAATCAAGTTACATCTGGCTAAATTGGATGGTTATTGATTTCCCAGGTGCTCTGGGAAAGCTGACACAATGAGTAAGCACTTGCTCCAGGTCCTTGGGATGTGATGCTTTTCCAGTGAAGATGTCCTTGTATATTATTTCACTACAGTAAGTTCAAAGTTCTTGTTATTAGGAGGAGATAAATGAGTAGACAATGCTCTGTGGTTACAGGGCTTGCCAAAAGAGAGGAACAGGTTATAACAAGATGCAATGCAGGATCCAGATTTGGAATCTTTGGTGTGGACTGTACTACTGAGAAGAAGGAAACATCTAGTGAATGTGAACTATTAGGCTTTCATACAAGCAGAATGAAGGAAAAGAAATTATTTTAGAAATGATAATTTCCAAAATGATAATTAATGATAATTAGTTGACTAATTAATGATAATTGGTTAACCATCAGCTGATGGTTAAGGATAATAGGTGTTTTTTAATAAAAAAACTATTGTAAAATAAGGTTAATTTTAAGGGATGGAATGTGAATTAGAAATAACTAGGGAAATAATGCAGCAACAAGAAGAACCTTAAAAAAGTATTTTTATTTATTTACTTGATGGGGGGGGCAGCTGCCTCCTATCCCCACCTGGCTACCCTCATATTTTGATGTTGTACTGATTCATTTTTCTTTTCTTGGACAGCATTTAGATGCACACAGGTTGTCCTCTAGGCATCAAGGTAAAAGTCAGTCGACTGGCACTTAGGGGTAGAGGTAGGGAAGGAGGGGAAGTTAACAGTTTGTCTCAAGGTCTCCCCTGCTGGAAGACAAGAGCATTTCAACTATCCTTGAGTAAAGGATGGCAAACTCTAGGATTGGAGTCTCGCTTTGAAAGAAAGTACAATAACATACCCACCCAAGTAAAGTCCTTCCAATAACAAAAGCTTGCAGTGTATATTCACTATTTACTCAGATCAAGGCTTAATCTGTTAGCATCCTGACCCCCCCCACCCCCTTAAGTTGCAGTAGCACAGAGTGTTACATGACATTACATCCCACTCTGCTAGTTGTTAGTTGCCCATCGGAAAACAAAAATTGCTTATACTGTATGGAGACTTGGTTGAAGACAAAATTTCCTGAGGACAAAAACCAACAGTGAAAACTTCCATTTGCGTGATGGGCTGGTAGGCAGCTGGAATCCTGGAGCCCCTTGCTGATTATTATTTTTCTTCCTGGCTTGCAAATCTCTTAAGAAATCAATGTGTTATGCAATGTATCAACCTTGATTAAGTGAATCAAGAAGAGAAGAGAAAGTAAGCAGGAAGGTGAAGAAATTTTTATAATGCAAGCTGTCAGCAATATGAAAACTAAAGATTGCTGAGGGGCTTAAATGTATCACATATTGCTTTTTGGAGGGGGGAAAAGTAGCATGAGCATGGTATGATAAATTTTCAAGAGTTAGGTAGGTGTAAAAGTTTGTAGTCTTGACTCATACCTAGAATGGATGTCATTTCACATCTAGGATAATCACATTTTCAAAGGTAGGATCATAGAAATGTAGAGTTGGAAGGTACCACAAGGGTCACTGAGTTCAACTCCGGCCTGCAATGCAATGCAATGCAATGCAATGCAATGCAATGCAATGCAATGCAATGCAATGCAATGCAATGCAATACCTCACAGTCCCAACTTTTGCCTTGCTCTGTTCCCTTACTCTTTGCAATGGGTTTACCTTAATTAAGCTCATGGCTTGCTCAAGAGACAATTCATAGACCATTTGCACTGGCCTTCTTAGCCCCACCCTAGATACTCAAGTTCCCTGATTTAGGCGGTTTCTGGATTCTTCTGCATGGGTGTGATTTTTGTTATGACAAAACAAAACAAAACAAAACAAAACCCTTCCAGTAGCACCGTAGAGACCAACTAAGTTTGTCATTGGTATGAGCTTTCGTGTGCATGCACACTTCTTCAGATACACTGAAACAGAAGTCACCAGACCCTTATGTATAGTCAGAGGGTGGGCAGGGGTATTACTCAGAAGGGTGGTAGGAATGGGTGATAGGCTGATAGGAGTGGTAAACCTGTTGGTGACTGTTAACGACTGCAATTGGTCTTGCAGGAAAAAGCAAGGGGTGAGATGGCTAAAGATAGCTCTATCATGTATAATGAGATAAGAATCCAATGTCTTTATTCAGACCAGGTCTCTCCATGGTTTTAAGCTTGGTAATGAGTTGCAATTCAGCAACTTATTTTGCTATGACAGTTAAGCATAGCCTAGCTCTCCCATGACTTCACAGGCCAGAGTTTGAGCAGCAAGCGGGGATCCAGATTAGGATGCGTGGGATCTGTGCTTATGTATAACATCTTTTGGACTATGAGTAGTAGAGTAACCAACGGCCAAAGCAGCGTTTCTGGCATCCCCATTGCCATGGAGATGCCTCGCTTGCTCTCCCAACGCAACGCGGGCTTCCTATTGCGTCTGCCATCCAGAATCGAAAGAGAGAGAAAAAATACCCCGCACGATAAAAGAGGGAGCCAGCTCGTTTGGGAATGTTTTGCGCATGTGCACAGACTTATCCCCACCCGGCCTGCCCTTGCGCGCGTGCGCCGTTTCCTCCCGCGACCGGCAAGGCATTCCTTGGGCATGCGCTGGCCCGGCCTTTTAAAGTTTTTAACCCTTGAGGGGCGGGAGCTTGTAGGCGAGCTTCTCCGCGCTTTCTCGCTCGCCCTTCCTCCCCGTGGCTAAGCGAGAGGGCCGCGGCGTGGCAACCGCGGAGGTGGGCGGAGCGGGGAAGAGCTGGCTTCGGAGGAGCGGCCGGCGCCGGCGGAGGAAAGGCTGCTGTGGGGAAGCCCTGTCCCTCGGGGGGCCTCCCAGCTTCTTCTGAGCCCGAAGGGATGGGTGAGTTAAGAGCCGGGCGGGAAGGGAGCGCGGGGAGGAGGCTCGTTGTTAGTGGAGGAAAGGAGCTCTTCACATGCTCAGAGGCGTTCTGCAATGATGCTCCTGTGTCTTGGGGATTTCACCTGAGCTCTGCCAGAAAGTACTTTCTGGACCTCCTCGGGGATGAGCGTGGGAAACAGTGTGGGCGCAGGGATGGGGGCCGTCCATAGAGCAGAGGATTATTTTCTTTCTTTCTTTCTTTCTTTCTTTCTTTCTTTCTTTCTTTCTTTCTTTCTTTCTTTCTTTCTTTCTTTCTTTCTTTCTTTCTTTCTTTCTTTCTTTCTTTCTGGAATGGGGAAAGTGGGAGGGGAGGGGCCCTCCCTGATGAGGGGATACGTAAAGTGGCACAACAAATAGGAGGAGTAATTGGATAGAGTAGAGGTGCTCCTCCCCACCCTCCTTCTCACCATGTTGGTCTGGTGGTTAGCAGTGGTGGGTTACGCTCCAGCGCTCTGCACGCCCCCAGTTTCCTTCCGGAGTGGTAGAATGTACGACTTCCCCATATGAGTTGTAAGTTAATGCAGGAGCTGGAAGGTCTTTCGAACTCGAGGCATCAGGAAGACAAGTTTTTTCCAACTTGTCAAACTTACGATGAGATTTGAGATTTGGTTTTGTAGGTGGCTGTTACTGTGCCTGCGCTAAACTGAAGAATACTAGATAAGGTACAAGGAGATAAAAGAGTATCTATTTAGTGGACTAACACATTGAGCTGAGAGAGGATAAGAATATTTGCGTTTTTACAGAAACACTTTTCTAGCCGGCAGAGTCTGCTTTGTAGTGCACTTCTGGGAATTTGTCAAGGGTTGTATGTAAGCTTTGTTGCAGCCTAGGGTTGTATTTATGGTTGTGCGGGAGCAGTAGCCGTGCGCACAGGTATTGGGAGCACGAAGTAGTGGTTCCTTTGCCCTCAAAGTTTAGAATGTAAGAATTGCCTCACTGGATTACACCATGGTCCCTCTAGTTCTGCAATCTATTGCTTCTGAAATCTTGCCAGGAAAATGTGAAAGTAAGTGTTGGCCTTCCCTGTACATATTGCTACAGCTAGCAATAGGACAGTGATAGGGAACCTGCAGTACTCCAAATGTTGGACTACAATTCCCATCACCCCAGACCATTTACAATGCTGGTGGGGCTGGGGGAGTCCAACAACGTCTGGAGAGCCACATATTTTCCATCCTGTTCTCATAGGAGTTCACCTGCTCATTCCTCTTAACTCTATGAAAATTGGATTCTACAGATCTTCGGGTTTTGTTTTGTTCTTTGAGAAAAAGAGTCCTGTGGATATTAACTTCGAGTTCACACAACTTCTTTGCACAGTAATTAAGTGCCTTTGCTGGGGTTATAAATTGTTCCACCTTCTGAATAATGGTGATGCTGTACATTCCTATATTTACATTCAAATGCTATTTTATACTTCATATGCATGTATTTACTACTACTACTACTACTACTACTACTACTATTAATACCAGGCCCTCTGTGTATTTCTTAAAGAGAAAAATTTGCCTGACATGCAATAACATCTCATCCATTGCCTGAAAATAATGCATCAATTGATGTGGGCAAGGCCCTCCTTTTCTTGTCAATGAAACTACAGTAGATGTTCTTGGAGATAGTTCTGTATATGGTCCTGGAAATGGCATAGCTCATTGTAGTTGTGTGTTTGTTCTGCACTACACACAGGGCCGGATTTAGGTTTGATGAGGCCCTAAGCTACCAGGTAATGGCGCCCTTTCTATGTCCAGCTGTCCTTTGTCAACAAAAAAATTGCCACTGTTTTTTGTTGTTGAATATATGCTATATGGTAATTTATGGACCTAATGGGTACCTAAAGCCATTTGCACATAACAAAATATGTATTTTATCAAAGTAATTGATATAGAAATGAGCAAACTAGTGATATTTTAGGGAGCAGGCTAGCAGACGGGGCCCATTACTTACATCATAGGAGCCTACACAGCACATAACACTGTTGCTGTATGTACTGTAGGTTTTATTTTATTTGTTTTTTATCTTATATTTTGGAAATGTACATCCAGGTTTTTTTTCCTTTAATTTTTTTTGGGGCCCCCAAGAGAGTGGGGCCCTGGGCTATAGCTTGTTTAGCTTATACCTAAATCCAGCACTGACTACATGGCCAACTAATGTTGACAGATATCGTGGGATATTCTTATTTTCTAGGGTGCATCCTGGAATCCTCCTTACTTGGGGGCAATGCCTTTTCAAGTACTAAGCTCCATTGAACATAGTGGAGCTTACTTCAGAGTGAACATACACAGGATTATTGGTGTTGAAGGGCAAAGTACTGTATTTGTTTTTGTTTTTAAATTGTGTATCTGTTTGCTGCCTTGGACTCCTTTGGGGAGGAAGGGTGGGATATATAAATAAATAAATAAGGAAGAACCTCAAAGCATAGTTTTTTAAAAAACAGTCCTAATTAATTTTAGAAGGATTGTGTAGAAGAATTCTCCTACCCCAGGACTGGATTTTCTTATTTAGGCCTGGATTTTAATGGGTTAATGGAGACTCAAAGGTAGTATAATTTTAAAGGGCTGGGAGTGAAACATATGTTGTGGACATCTTAATGACTGACGTATAGGACCTTATCTTGTATAAATTTGGCTACCTCTATTTGCTTTGTAACAATAAACCAGTAATTTCTGATCTTATGATGCAACCCATCCAATATTTTAAGTCAGTTTTGATTGGGTTCTGATGAGATCCTGTCAGTGCCCCTCATGAGAGGTTATAACCCTTTGTAGCTTGGACATTTAAATCGGGTAGGTAGCAAGTGTTACTTTAAAATGGCAAGTGCCTGTGATTGTCACATAAAGAGATGGTGTACAGAACTCTGAGAATCTCACCAATATTATGCCTGTTTTACAGGTCAGGGATAATTTTGCTACTTTCAGTCTTTCCAGATGTGATAAACCACAATAATATTTTGGAACGGAAGAGCTTCCCTTGTTCTGTTGAGGTAAAATGTGAAGAGCCTCTGATTAACTCTTCATGTCCGTGAGCTGTTAATTAATTAATTAAATGTGTATCCCACCCTTCCTCCCAAAGGGAGCTAGATTTCTTGATACATTCATGTCCAATACTGTAATGTATTTACCAGTACTGTATATTTAAAAATTTCTATGATACGGCTTTAGGAGGAGGTTTTGTCTTAAACATGCCACTGACTATTTCATCTTTCTAGAAATGAGGTCTCCAAAGCTGGAAGAATCCTAACATATTGTGGAGGTTTAGAAACTGGTTCCTACCCAAACCTCTCCCCCCTCCACCCAAAGGGCTTCAAGTTGACATCTGCAGGGATGATTGTTCAGTGCTTCTATTCTGAGGACTGAATCTGTCTATACCAGGCATCCCCAAACTTCGGCCCTCCAGATGTTTTCGACTACAATTCCTATCTTCCCTGACCACTGGTCCTGTTAGCTAGGGATCATGGGAGTTGTAGGCCAAAACATGTGGAGGGCCGCAGTATGGGGATGCCTGGTCTATAACATGCTTTAAAATCCACCCATGTTGGAAAATCCACTAATAATTCTTTTAAAAAAATCTTTTTATTCTAGATTCCATAGGCAGATGCAATGGCTAAAAGGCAGCCCATAAATATAATTAATAACTGGCAGGACAGTCCAAACTCTGGATAGGCAGCAACAGAGGCAGTTCTGCATTTGCAGCCCTATTGCTCGTGCTGCCAAAAGGCAGTGGCGGCAGGCAAATCACTGCAGAATGACTGCAGTGGAACTGGGTTCAGATCCAGAAGATCCTGGCTCAGCTCTTTTCCCTCCCTGCTCCCAGAATGTCCTGGTTTGAGGGTTCTTGCAGGCTAGCACCAGTGGGGTATTCGGATAGTGGTCCTTCCATCTGCCTGTTTGGTGGACAGAATGGGGAACATTCACCCAGTCCAAACCCTTTTCCCCTGCCCTCTAGCCCAGTGCAAAAGGCATTTGGATTGCAGCACAATGCAGCCTGTGGCTTTGCTCCAGCATTTCTACATTTAGAAAGTTGTTCCTAATACCCTGCCTAAATCTTTGGATGCGGTTTGAGCACATTCTTCCTTGTCATCTGTTTTAGCCAATATAAACAATTCCCACGCTTCTCAAGGCAAAAATGCTTCCGAAGACTCTTGGTTGTATTTTCTCAATACTTAGCTCTTTTGGTATTTCTTTGCATGTCTTAATTTTTCATGTTTGTTATTCTTACATCCAGCTGCTTCATATCTTTAAGCATGTTGACCAGAACTGAAAGCACTCCTCTTGCCGCTGCCTTGCCAATGCAAAATAAATTCCAGCGTCATACATAGTACCGTATCATTGCAATCCAACATGGCATTGCCATTCTTTGCAGTGGCACTACATTGCTGAGTCATATTTAACTTGTCATTAGCTACAATTCTCAATTGAAACTTACACCATCTTAGTGCTACACTGTGAATCAACACCACACATTTAAAGCAGTATCCTGAGCAGCCATAGCTTCCCCTAAAGGATTCTGGGAACTGTAGTTTGTTAAGGTTGTTGTAAAGGTAAAGGTAAAGGGACCCCTGACCATTAGGTCCAGTCGTGACCGACTCTGAGGTTGCTGCGCTCATCTCGCATTATTGGCCGAGGGAGCCGGCGTATAGCTTCCAGGTCATGTGGCCAGCATGACAAAGCCGCTTATGGCAAACCAGAGCAGCACATGGAAACGCCGTTTACCTTCCCGCTGTAGCGGTTCCTATTTATCTACTTGCATTTTGACGTGCTTTCGAACTGCTAGGTTGGCAGGAGCTGGGACCAAGCAACAGGAGCTCACCCCGTCACAGGGATTCGAACCGCCGACCTTCTGATCGGCAAGCCCTAGGCTCAGTGGTTTAACCACAGCGCCACCTGGGTCCCCTTAAGGTTGTTGAGACTTCCCTATTTCACTCACCAAACTTGTTCCTAGGGTGATTTAACTGTCAATCTCTCTTTCCTGGGAATTGTAGGTCTGTTAGGGAAATGAGGCTTCCTAACACCTCACAGTACCAATAACAAGCTACAATTCTAAGGAATCATTGGGGGATCGCTTGACTGTTTAAAGGGGTATAATATTATTTTAATTGTGTGGATGGGACTTGTATCTCAATATCCAATCTGCTTATCTCTTCCATAGGCTTGGTAATTGGGGAATAATCCACAAAAACGCTTTTCAGATTGCCAGACAATCAAATACGTTGACCAAAATGCCTTGCAGCAGGGTAACTCTGAGCCTGAAGAGGCGTAGATAATCAGTGGCTGCATTTTAGATGCAAGTACTGGAAGTACTGGTTCCATTTTGCATTGTATGCAACACTCTGAGCAACTTAGAAAAGGTGAACTTGGCTGTTACTAGCTGAGTGAGAGAGTGACTCACAAATTGCAGGAGGAGTCCAATAGAGTTTCAGGGAAAACAAGCTTTGTTCTTCTCAGAAGTTAGGGAGGTTTTATTGGGTAGTGTAGAGCACTTTCTTACTCTGCACCCAACCTATCATTTTTATTTCCTCCCTCCTTGCTTGCTCCCTCTCCAGCTGGGGAGAGAGAGAGAAAGAGATGAAGGAAAGAAGGAAGCAAATCCTCACAGGCCTTCTTTTTGGTCCTTCGTTTCAAAGAGTGGACCTTTCAGAGTCATTCTCCTCCTAACCTTCCACAGGATATTTGGAGAGCACTTGGGAGTTTGCTGGGAGGAGGAGGAGAAAAATCCATTTGCACAACATTGGATCTTGCCCAATATAACTTTTATAAAAACTTCACTCTTAAATCTCAAAGGACAAAGCTGTCAACAATTATAAAATAATAACCACAGATTAAAAGTTATATATAAAATTTTAATTTATTAGCTAAGACTGTATGGAAGCATATGCATTAAACAGATAGATTGCTTCTATTAAATAATAGTTGGTGACTCAGTCCAGTCACAGTTCTAGACTCCCTATATAGAAAGAAATATATTCATTCACTTTCACTGTTATCTCTCTGAGGCTTCTTATATCCACATTGCATTTGTTTTAGTACTAAGAATACAAAATTAAACCAGCTTGGGGTTTGTTTTTTTTTGCAAATTTTGTTATATTGTTCTACTTTGTTCCTACTGACATGCTTCATTTTTCTTGTTTTGCTTTATTTCTGTTTATTTCTAGGAGCATGTTGTCAGTTTGTACTCCACCCTTACTGGGAGGATACATAGTAAATCTAAAATGAGGTTTATAAACTAAATACTGTAGCTCATTCCTTATGTTGAACACAAATCTCCAGGCAGTGTGAGGTTTTACAGTTGTAGACTCTGCCACTCTCTTTTTCTGGACCTCAAAGGTATATGTGGCGTGAGAGGCAGGCTAGGAACTTCTTTTTGTTAACTACATGGCAAATTCAGACTGTTGTTCTTGGACTAAACTTCCCTGGGAATTAGTCTCTTTGGTTTTCGGGACAATGTGTGCAAAGAAAAATGGTTCATGCTGGTGAATAAATCTTCAATCAGGGATTGTAGTGATTAAATATGATACATGAATGGTTGCTTGGAGGGTAGATGAGGAGGAAGAGAATGTGACATATATATAACAAGATATAATAAATTTAATGTCACACTGCCAAATAATTTGTTGGTTCTCTTGAGAAAAGAGATGCCTACAAATGCATATAATCAAAACATACTTTCCCTGGAAAATTTACATCTTTATATTAGGTAAGGAGATAAACCCCAAGTTTTTGAAATGATATTGGGAAGCTTATTCATAAGATCCTTTAATGTCTGAAATAACGGTTCTTGCTTGGGGAATTGTAAAATGTTGGTTCACATGCTATATACACTAAATGTAGGGGAGGAAAATAACTTTTTAAATCTGTTTAAGAAAGTTGTTGCATTTGACCTGTAGTATCACTCATCTTTGCTGTGTGTGCACTCTCCCATTAGAAATTTGAGACTGGGGGGAAATATGGTGTCCAGTTCTCAGTGACATCCGTCTCTTTATAAATATGAATAGTCTCATCTGTCTATCTTGAGCTATGTTTTCATCTTTTGCTGCTCCTAATGAAGCAATGCTTGAAGTCATCATCCATAGCTCAGTAGCAAAGAACATGCTTGGCATGCAGAGGATCCCAGGTTCATTGAAACTGCATTGCAAATATACTTGTTTATTAACAAACTAACCAAACTCATAGCACCAATGCAACAACGCAGTCTACCAGTTTGAAAAGCCATCCAAAGGACTGTGCTTTTTGAAGGCAGGCACCTTTTAAAAGTCTGTTTAATAAATAGGTGGGGCAGGGTAGATTGGGATCGGTGAGGATTAAAGCTCAGTCCCAAGTGTGCTGGTGATGGTTCCTCTGGACCTGTGCTCAGGAGACAAGAGGAACTTAAGGCCCTGGGATGCTCCTCCTTTTCTTCACCAATAGGGCAAGGGGCATACTGAAACAAGTGCTTACAAAATGGGGCAGAACTAAGCTGTGAGATTCTTACAGGCAAAAGTGCAAGTGGTTGTCTTTTTCTAGTAGTCTTGATTGTGCATTACATGCTGAGAACAACTGTGCTTTTTTAAAAACGTGCAGAAGAGTGCTTGAATTAGAATACACTCTTTGTTTGTTCCTTATCCAGGGGTCAGCTTTGGAATGATTGCCTTGTGTTTCTCTGTGTTTTGCGGAGACAGTGGAGTCACCACTTAGTCTGCTGAGATCTCTTTTGCCTGAGTGTACTCCCTGCACCAAGAGGTCTGCAAAATCAAAATCAGCATATATAAATTAAGCATGTGTGTGTAATTTGTGATATTTGGCACAATTCTTCCATTCTTACCATTTCACATAATGCATTACCCTTCTTCTTTTGGGGGTGGGCATCTGACTACTAGAAAATATAGTCAGCAGCTCTTGGTTTTTACCGAGCGCTGCAAACAGACTTCAGAACCATAACAACAGAAAGATTGCTCTTTTGATGAAAACTAAATTCTGTGGGCGCGCAAAACTGCATGGCATGCATACGTACATCCATTTCTGCATTCTGCTGTGAATGGGGAAGTGTGAGTTTTTTGTCTGCAGGAACCCACAGCTTGCTTGAGAATTGTACCGTAGTTGCAGTGCACAGTTGTTCATGAGAAGTACTCTGCTTTAGGGAATTGAGAAACAGAGAGAGAATGGAAAGGTTTACTTCTCAGAACATAAAATCTGCCCAGTCAAGATCAAATGGCATCATTTACTTTCTGTCCTTGGGAAACCCTGAGTGCTGCCCCATTAACATTATCCACCCCTTGCCCTTATATAATCTTCACCAAATGAAGAGTCTCTTCATTGGATTGCTAGGAGTTAGTGTTCCCAATTAATGCCCTCCTGGAAACATGCAGCTTTGGAAAATGTGCCTCTGGTGAACTAGTTTATTAAGAAGTTGAACTAGGACTAGGAGGTAGTAAATGTCTCCAGTTGCCCTATTTATTTTATTTATAGTGCCATGCAGAGTTTCATGTAGAAAAGCAGATACTTCTCTCCTAGGAATTTGGCTTAAGATATGCAATGAGGAAAACAAAGGGAAGGAGTGAGGAATATGCACAAATGCAAATGACTGGGCATCAAGAGAGAAGTGTTAATTCTGTCTTCTGAGTTTGCTTAGCTCGTATATGCATGTATTCTGCAGCTGCAAATAAGGGATAAGCTTTCTTTTGTATGTGTAAATGGGTAACCTCTGTTGTTGAGGGTTTGCCTTTTGTTATATCTCCCTGTACTGTATACTGCATAGTGTGGGTATTTTCTAGGCGCTAACCTGCAAAACTAAATAGGGTTTTGTTACTTTCAGTCACAAAGCCAACCTTCACTGAGCTCGCTTGTGGGTGAAATGTGTTGCCAGGCTACACCAACCATCTTTTCAGCGAAACCAATCCAGCATAAACCAGGTATCTTGCTTTGAATATTAAACTGCTGTGGTTACATTTATCCCTATGGTACACTTGTCCTTAAAATATTCAAAAGGACAAAATTATCCATGGTTGCCTACCGAGCAGATGGGTGGCAAGATACCCTTTGCTCTGACCATTGTAGACTTTTTAATCTATATGGGTAAATATAGGCTAGCCACGTATATACTGCTGACCATAGCTGCCAAGTTATCCCTTTTTTAAGGGATTTTCCCTTATGCTGAATAGGCTTCCTCGTGAGAAAAGGGGAAACTTGGCAGCTATGCTGCTGACCTACTTAACTGAGCATTAGCAGTTAAGCAATAATTCATAGAATATTGGAATTGTAGAGTTGGAAGGGACCCCAAGGGTCATCTAGTGCAACCCCCTGCAATGCAGGAATCCCAACTAAAGCATCCATGGCAGATGGCCATCTAACCTCTCCTTAAAAACCTCCAAGGAAGGAGAGTTCACCACCTCCTGAGGGAGTTCTTTCTTGTAACTCAATTCCTTCATCCAGGTTGTTTATTAAAAAAAAAACATTGAAAAACTGTGGGCCCAGGACAGAACCCAGCGGCACCCCACCCATCACTTATTTCCAGGAAGATGAGGAACCATTAATGAGCACTCCTTGGTTTCATTCAGTCAACCAGCTACAAATCCACCTAACAGTTACCTCATCCAACCAACATTTTACCAGTTTTTCTGCAAGAATATCATGGGGGGCTTTGAACTTCTTCACTGAATTTCCAGTTTTCCAATCCTTTGTTTTACTCCCTAAATATTGGTATCGTATTGGACAGTGCAGTCTAAATTGCTCATAGCCTTTTTTAGCCAGTTAATTAAATATCAATATTGCTAAACATTTTGACATTCTTAAATAAATCGTATCTGAAGAAGTGTGCATGCACACGAAAGCTCATACCAAAATAAAAACTTAGTTGGTCTTTAAGGTGCTACTGAAGGAATTTTTTTATTTTACTTCGATCCAGACCAACACGGCTACCTACCTGTAACCTTAAATAAATAGAACACTTTCCTGCAAATACATCATTTTAATACTTTAATACACCTGCTATTCATCATTGAGAACTGCTACCTTTAATATTTGTTTTCTTGTCAGATTATATACCAGAGCTAAATACAGTTTCAAAAATGAAAGCCTGAGACCCACTGCTGATAAGTGGAAGGCCCAGATTTAGTCGGCACATCAACGTTGATTTCAGTGCACACTGTCACTAGTGGCACTGGAACCCATGGTCGTTGTACCATGAATGGACAGAAATCTGCTCGCTTTCAATAAGAACTAGAAGAGAGAAATCTTGAAGTTTGTCAAATTTGGCTGCAAGAGGCTAGCAGGGCTTCAAAGTCTCTTCTTTCTAATGTTTCCAAAATTAGAAGCCTCTTTCTTCTCTTTTCTACTCCAAAGTTCTTGTGATTTGTTCTAGTTGACCAAACAAAGCTGGCAGTTGTATTAAAACACATTTAGTTGAATGTGGGTGGCACTGTGGGACGCGGGTGGTGCTGTGGTCTAAACCACAGAGCCTGGGGCTTGCCCATCAGAAGGTTGGAGGTTTGAATCCCTGCGACGGGGTGAGCTCCCGTTATTTGATCCCAGCTCCTGCCAACCTAGCAGTTTGAAAGCACGTCAAAGTGCAAGTAGATAAATAGGTACCGCTCCGGTGGGAAGGTAAACGGTGTTTCCGTGCGCTGCTCTGGTTCACCAGAAGTGGCTTAGTCATGCTGGCCACATGACCCGGAAGCTGTCTGCAGACAAACGCCAGCTCCCTCAGTCTATAGAGCGAGATTGAGTGCGCAACCCCAGAGTCGTCCGCGACTGGACCTAACGGTCAGGGGTACCATTACCTTTACCTTAGTTGATCGTTACCCCAAACAAATGTTAAAACTGAAAATCTAAATGTCATTGACTATCAATAAATCTAGTTTGAAAAGATAAAATGAAACAGATCATAGAACAATCTAGCTCACTTTTGTCTACACTGGCTAGCAGGGGCCCTCCTGGGTTCCTGGCAGATGTCTTTCCCAGCCCCCCCCCCCATGGAGATGACAGGGATTGAGCCTGGGACCTCCTGCAAAGGAAATAAGCTACAGCCCTCCCCTATCTCTGCATTTGTATCACAGAAGTTGTTTAGATTGAGCCAATGTCTCATAATTAGTCTTTTCGCAAAGCTGAACTTCCATCATTTCTCTTTTTATTTTTAAATATACATTTGTATGCTTTACAAACAGAAAAATCACCAACACAGTTCCAATGCGGTCAATGATCTAGTATAGAGTATTTCCACTGCATCTTCTTTTCTGCACATAAATTTGATACATCTAATAGATGGCAGTATTATAAAACAGACTAATAAATCAGTAACAGCGATCACTCAGTTTTATTAGTGTTGACATTTATAATCCTTAATTATTTAAATTGCTTAACTTACCCTAGCAAAGTAGATTGATTTGTTGAGTCCTGATACTTTATTACTCCCATATTGAACGAAAAGCCTCGGCTTCTCTAGAAAAACATTTCCAAATTGTCTGCCCTGTGTACCTCTAATTAAGTTTGTCAGCTTTTCCATGCATGTGAAGTCCTAAACCTTTGTTAACCAGACATCTAAAGAGGGACAATTAGTATTTCCCCCCAGTTTTGGCAAATTGTCATCCTTGCTGCAGTTAACCGATGAACCGTCATTTCCATACCTTCCTTCTGTACAATATATTTAAGATAGCCGAGCTGTGTTGCTTACCCCAGGATGCTGTTTATTAATGCCAACACTTAAGTTTTTGTGCAAGTCCACAGAATATGAGATATGTTAGCATGTCTTACAAATATAAACTCTTCTCAAGGTTAATTAAGAAGGTGATTTGTTGTGAGACACTCTTGACAATCTTGGGCATTGGAAGATTTGATCATGAAAAGTAGATGAGTGGGATCGCTTTTAACTGTAATTGTTTTACTCAAGTGGACTTTAAACCAGCCTTCCCCAAGCGGGTGCCTTCCAGGTGTTTTCGACTACAACTCCCATCAGTTCCAGGGATCCTGGCCAATGGACATGACTGATGGGACTTGTAGCCCTTACATATGAAGGGCACCAGCATGAAGAAAGCTGTCCTAGAGCATGAGGAGTGTTTGTTTTTCAGGTGCCATGGGGCTCCTTATTTTTGCTGCAGCAGACTACACCCTTTATAAAACAGTGAACTGATTGGCTAAGAGGACTTTCAGAGGTCATTTGTATGCACATGCACGCATACAAAATGACATTAAAATGAGCAATGTGTGTTTCATTCTTGCAAAGAAAGTATCCTTAGAAAGCCTGAGGTCATGCAAGGATATGCCATGCATTTCTGATTGCATACCTCAGGCAGAATAAACTGCCAAACTAACACCTCTTGTATGCCTGCCTGAACACAAGTTGGAGATATCAACAAGCCAAGTTATTTTCTGGTGTGAAAGAAAACTCTTTAACCTCTGGTGTGTCAGACATAGAAGAAACTGATAGAAGTCTGGCTTGAGAAGTTAACCAGCGAATAGGTAGCATATGCTGGCTGACCCAGTGTTAAATAGACAAAACAAATCGTTTATTTGTACTGTTGTGCAGGAAATCTTAAGTTATTTCCCCCCGGCTTGGATAAGGTCTTAATTTGCTACTGTTGACATAAGGATAAAACAATAACAAAAAAATGAACCATGATAATGTTTTCTGTTGAGTTGATGGATGACAATTCATCCATTAACAGTTGAGGGAATTGGGTAAGTTTAACCTGGTAAAGAGGAGACTTAGCAGAGATACGATGGCCATCCTTAAATATCTAAAGGATTGTCACATGAAGGATGGAGCAAGCTTGTTTTCTCCTGGCTTGGAGGCTAGGACCATAACCAATGGATTCAAGTTACAAGAAAGGAGGTTCTGGCAAAACATCAGGAGGAACTTTCTGACAGTAAGAGCCGTTCAACAGTGGAACAGACTCCCATAAGAAGTGGTGGACTCTCCTTCCTTGGGGGCTTTAAAGCGGAGGTTGGATGTCTGTCTGTCATGAACTGGCTGAGATTTCTGCACTGCGGCGGGTTGGATTAGAGGGCCCTCAGGATCCCTCCCAACTCTACAGTTCTGTGATTCTATTAATTTTATTTACATCAAAGGTAAAGGCAAGGGGACCCCTGACCAATAGGTCCAGTCACGGACGACTCTGGGGTTGTGGCACTCATCTCGTTTTATTGGCCGAGGGAGCCGGCGTACAGCTTTCGGGTCATGTGGCCAGCATGATTAAGCCACTTCTGGTGAACCAGAGCAGCACACAGAAATGCCGTTTACCTTCCCGCTGGAGCGGTACCTATTTATCTATTTGCACTTTGACGTGCTTTCGAACTGATAGGTTGGCAGGAGCAGGGACCGAATAAGGGGAGCTCACCCCGTCGCAGGGATTCGAACCGCCAACCGTCTAATCGGCAAGCCCTAGGCTCTGTGGTTTAACCCACAGTACCACATAGTTTGGTTCATTCCAGGAATGTACTCTCCCCTTCTGCAAATAGAAACCTTTAGACACTAGCATGGTTTCTACAACACAGTAGCATTGTAATCACAGATTCAGAGGCTATTAGTTGTTGTTTAGTCGTTTAGTCTCTTCGTGACCCCATGGACCAGAGCACGCCAGGCACTTTTGTCTTCCACTGCCTCCCGCAGTTTGGTCAGACTCATGTTTGTAGCTTCAAGAACACTGTCCAACCGTCTCGTCCTGTCGTCCCCTTCTCCTTGTGCCCTCCATCTTTCCCAACATCAGGGTCTTTTCCAGGGAGTCTTCTCATGAGGTGGTCAAAGTATTGGAGCCTCAGCTTCACAATCTCTCCTTTCAGTGAGCACTCAGGGCTCACTGAGTGATAAAAAAACTGAGGGATAAAAAAACTTGTTGTTTTTTAAAGGATAATATTGCAGCCCTGTAGAATAGATTTATTTGGAAGTCTTAGCAAAAGCAGCAGAGACGTCAGACTGATACTGTTGCTTCTAGTCTCTCTTCATTTCTGCCCATACATGATGGTGCATTTTCCTTGAGCATTTGTTGTTTGGAAGCATACAAATAATGCTTAATTATGCTACTCTGTTTTTCTACAAATAAATGAAGATTAAATAGTCTGCCAGTGTTTGTGAGGGTGATCGAAGATTATACTATGCTTAAATATATATTGGAAATATATTTATCTGTTACAGTTCATAGGCTATAAAAGGAGAAATCTTTGCAGGAACAAATTGTCCCCAAAGTACACTCGGTCAAATACAGGTGTTCATACTAATAACTCCATTGCTGTCACTTGAGGCACAGGTGGCCTTGGTGGCATGGAGTGCCTTCCATCAGCTTATGCTGGTTACCTAACTATGGCCCTATATGTAGAGGGATAACTTGGCTGCAGTTATCTATGCTCTGGAACCGCAAGGTTGAATCATTGCAATGCACTTTACATGGGGCTGTTGGAAAGCTGTTTCGAGGCTTCAATTAGTGCAGCATGTGGTTGCCTCACTGTTGACAGGATCAAGATGAACAGATTCTTTCCCACCAGTTCTGTTCCAACCACTTATACATTTCTGAACCCAAGTCACAGTGGTCGGTTCTGCTCACAAGAACTCTGGATTCAGCCCAAGGTGTTTAAACCAAGAAAAGGCCAGGGCACTACAGTAAGGTGTGATATGGCCTAGTATAGTGATTTCTTGTTAGTAGATTTGGCCTGAATTCTGCTGCCTCCTTGCCTTGTTAATACCCTGTAACATTCTTCTCTCTACCCTTATTGTTTTGTTCCAAGCATAACAAAGATGGTTCTACTTTAGTTTTGAAAATTGAAATGGTGAAGAAATAATACTGCTCCTATTAAGAACAGACGAGCAACCTGCAGTTTGGAGACCCTGCAACTGGGCACTCTTAAAACAGCATTGGTGGTTCTGCTGAGCCAGCCTGGTACATAATCTAATTGCCATAGTAGAAAAAGACAGTGCTGCTTTTCAGAGTAGATTCTCTGTAACTACTTCTTAGCTTTTCTTTGCTTTTTATGATTTGGAAAACAGCATTGTTCCTTTGGTGTAACGAAAAATTGCTGGGTTTTAAAGACTCAAACACAGAATGATTTTTTAAAAAATCTGAAGACTGGAATATTTAAGAGCACAATGACATATTATCTCCCTCCACATATACATACGTTAACTCTAACTTTCTTCTGCTATGTAGAGATGGTCATTAGCCAGCCTGTTCCCATATCAGACAATGGGAAAAGAAAAAAGAAAAAAAGAACGAGAGCTACAGACCATTTCCCTGGAAGGTTTGAAGGTCGGTCCCATGTGCTGCATTCCTTTTGTTTCCTCCTGATCTTTCACAGTAGTTAAGCAGTTGCTGCAGAGTTGCTGTTTGCTTCATAGCAAAAACTCTGCTTGAGCCACTGCATTTCTATAGCCCCTTTTGTGGGGGGCTGCATTATGCTCTTGTGGTTTTGTTGTGTCGCTTCCCTCTTTACGCTTTGCTTTCTTTGAAAGGCAGCAACCTGTTGAAATTAACTGTGATTGTATAGTTTCATTTCATGGGGAGTAGTCTTTCTTCTGGTGTCATAGGATTATTTCAAAACAATTTTGTGAGAAGGAACAGTTATCACTTGAGCCTGCAGTCCTATGAACATGTGTATGAGAGAGAGTATGTTCCCTTGGGTTCTACAGGGCTTATTTCTGTATAAATGTGCATTGGATTAGGCTGCACTGAGCATGTTGAATTCATTGAGGCTTAATGGGCACTCTAGATTGTGTCCCATCTGTTAAACACCTTCATTTACGGAGTTATTTTCTTGGTGCAGGATGTTCTCACTGTAGCTACTGTAAGATGTTATCACAAAACTACCCTAATGAGTCAAATTCCCCCTGGAGACACCCTGCTCCCCGTTTCAAAGCAATCTTGAAATATCTTGGCTTATATTAGTTAACTTATCTTATCTCTATCTTATATCTGATTCTGTTTCTTTTATAAGATAGAAAAACAGCCTTCCTGGGAATAGTCTAATATTTTTATGGTAAGAAGGTCTCAACTTCACTCCTTTGCTTTTGTCTAACTGAGAACAGATTGATCATAAAACTAAAGCTGCTGTTTCATCTCAGTTAATTAGCAAGGGAGCACCTGTTCTTGCTTTGTTATCAGGGGTAGTTGTTATCAGCTCAGTTGTTTATACATGCAGTTCATAAAATGTTTTCTAATAATGATTTCTGTATACCGGAATTCTTTGGCAGATCTGTACAAACTCACTGCAGAGTTACTTGGTGAAGGATCATATGCCAAGGTTCAGGGAGCGGTTAGCTTGCAAAATGGGAAAGAATATGCAGTTAAGGTAAGTAAAGTACTCCAATATTATTTTCATTCATTAAGGTCTTCGCTGCCTGAAAATGTTCTTCACAGATGCTGCTGTACTAATGTATTCTGTCATAAATCATTGATATTGCTAACATCATGGAATTTAGTTCTTAGATTTCTGATTCTTCAAACCATAGTGTCACAGAGGAGGCGTTGCGACTAGAGTAACGACTCTCCAAACCGTTGCCTTTTCATGCTTTTATTGTGTGCAGGCTATTTACACATAGTATGGGGGATTGTGAATGAGTCCTGTCCTTGTGCAATACCTCTTCCTATTTTGCTTAATTTGTTTAGTTTAATGAGTATTGTCCTAGCTTGATCAAGCCATTGTTGCATAGGGTTGCCAGACTCAATAGTGGACAGGACTTCTGTGCCTTTAATTGCCCTGCTCTCTTTTGAGTCTGGAAACCTTAAAGAGAAACCAGCAGACCCTTTGCTTAAACAAAGGGTTTGCTGGTTTCTCTTTAAGGTTTCCAGACTCAAAAGAGAGCAGGGCAATTAAAGGCACAGAAGTCCTGTCCGCTATTGAGTCTGGCAACCCTATTGTTGCATCTAAACTGGAAAACTATAGTTTGGTCAACAAAGAAGATTGTCTTTTAGCTGAGTGTGTGAGGAGGGAGCATGCAAGAACAAAACTCTTCCCCTCTTTTTAGACCATAGTTTTGAGGATTGGAATTGTCTGATTCATCCCAGTAAATTATTAACAGATGGAAGTGGCTTCAGAGAGGCATATTTTCCATTGTGAAAATAAATTTATTTTGTCCGGTCAAATAGGCTGTGCTAGTTTTCCAAACAATACAGAAACCTGCTCACCAAGGGAAAAACCGAGAGCTGGTTGTAGTGTGTATGCTCATCCAAAACAATCTACAAATCTTTGAGAAAACAATGGTCAAGTTCCAGTTTTAAATAAAGCTTGTTTTCTGTCCTATGTTAACTAAATATTAAATAATCATTCCGAAAGTCTTATCCCAAACATCTGCACTAATATAGGCACATTACTTTTGAAATCTACAGCCATGCATATCACATGAGACTGCAGTGTTTGTGACTGCCAGGACTGTGCCCATTGCCTTATCTCCCATGAGATTATCTCCCACTTCCTCTGCTCCTCTTTCTAGGTCAAAATTTGATTTTGAGAGGGTTCTAAATGTATTCATTTACTTGTCTTCATTTCTTGTTGGGAAATAAAAATGTTGAAATATGAACAACTTTATTCAGCGTCACTAATTTTATTCTTTAACCTTTGGCCATGGCCCAAGAAGGGAGATGGGTTGCAATAGAATTACCAATGCAGAAGTCTTGTCGATTTTCAGTGAGAGATGGGCAGAGCAATCCTAGTTCCCAGTCAGTGCTGCTAGAAGGGTTTAGGATGAGACAGAGGTGTTTCTTGGCTGTGTTCTGCTGCTGTGGATCTTCCCACTGTGCCCAGCAAAAGTGCAGTATGCTACATCCTGCTGCTGGCAGCGTTTCCTGTAGTGGTAGCCATTGTAACAACTTGAAATGGAAACAGGGCATTATGGGGGCTTGGTGGATGTGGAACATGCAAAATCTGTATCATGCCAGTAAACATCTATGTTATCAAACATGAAGCAAAGGGTGCCTAATATTTATATGGACATGGCCTCGGTCCAGTATACCTGAAGGAGCGTATCCACCCCCATTGTTCTACCCGGACACTGAGGTCCAGTGCCAAGGGCCTTCTGGCGGTTCCCTCACTGCGAGAAGCCAAGTTACAGGGAACCAGGCAGAGGGCCTTCTCGGTAGTGGCACCCACCCTGTGGAATGCCCTCCCACCAGATGTCAAAGAGAACAACAACTACAGTACCAGACTTTTAGAAGACATCTGAAGGCAGCCCTATTTTGGGAAGCTTTTAATGTTTGATGGACTACTGTGTTTTAATATTTTGTTGGAAGCCGCCCAGAGTGGCTGGGGAAACCCAGCCAGATGGGCGGGGTATAAATAATAATAATTATTTATTATTATTATTATTATTATTATTATTATTATTATTATTATTACTACTACTACTACTACTATATTTTGTTTTGAAAGGTGACAGATACTAACAGTAGCTGCTCAGCATGATGTTTTTCTGTTGTTGTTTTTTAAAACTGGCTTCTGATTTTATAACAGATAATTGAGAAGAACGCTGGGCATAGTCGTAGTCGGGTATTTCGGGAAGTGGAGACATTGTATCAGTGTCAGGGTAACAAGTAAGTAATTGTTGCAGCATTTAACAATACGTACAGTTATGAGTTTTAAATCTTTAGTGTAATTATATATTGGATGTGACATTGCTTTGAACCCCAAACAGTGTAGTTCACTTAGTGAAACTTGGAAATGTGAACAGTTACACTGTTTTTGTGTTGATTAGAGCACTCCTACAGGTTTTGCAAAAAACACTACCAAAATATTAAGCAAATTTCCCAACGATACTTTTTTGTTGGGTACCCCATAAATTTTGTGGCTTCTATTATAGAACAACAAATTTAATACAACCGCCTTTTTGTTTTTTTAAAGGAACATTTTGGAATTAATAGAATTTTTTGAAGATAATGCAAGATACTACCTTGTCTTTGAAAAACTGCATGGAGGTATGTATGTACGTGGATTTTTTAATCTTCTGGTCAGGATTGAGATTTGGGATATCCGTTTCCTGTGAGAATGCATGCTTCTCCTACATCAGAGCTTGCATTTAGTGCAGCTCTACGTAACTGTCCCATCACTGCCGCTTGTGTAATGGGACTTCCTCCTCCTCCTCCCCTTGTGTGCTCCCTAAACATGTTATGCATCCCCCCCCAACGCTCCAGAGTAGATTTGGGGATGGTGGGGCACATGTGTGGGGTGGGGGTGGGGAGTCCCATGGCACAAGCAGAAATCTTTGCGCCGATGGGATAATTACTTAGCACTGCATTAGAAACAAGCCAAGGTAAAAATGCATCTTAAAAGACTGGATTCTGATGTGTTCGGCACATGCATGTGTAAAGACCGTTTTATTCCATTGGACATTATCCTAATTTGAGCTCTTGGATGTTCTGATTACTGCTTTGCTTGTAAAGGAGATCTTGTATTTTATTATCTACAATTCTTTTGATTGCATATCAGAAGCTAGGGTAGAAATTATTTTTAAAAATGCTTCTTCAGAGGTATCATTGTCAACATTTATTAAAGAAAATGAACTCACAATATCTGGGTTTGGGAACTGAAGATAATGTTGGTTTATGTAAAGTGGATTTGCTGGGTGTTATCTTGAGTAATTTTCTATATATAGCAGACAGATGAAGAATTGGAGCTTCTCTTTTCTTTTTCCTTCCATTTTTCTTTTTCCTTCATCTTTTTCTTCTTCTTCTCCTCTCTCTCTCTCTCTCTCTCTCTCTCTCTCTCTCTCTCTCTCTCTCTCTCTCTCTCTCTCTTTGTGTGTTTTTTTATCAAGATTAGCTTTTTAGTTTTGATTAAAAGATATCTGACATTCATCTTTGTATTTCCCCCCAAATTTTAATAATCTTTTTTTTTAAAGCACCTCTTCAATTTTTTTTGACATGTTGAAGCTGGATAGTATCTACATAGCTGTTTGTCACATGTGACCTTTGGGGGCAGTTATTTTAAAGGGAGGATGAGCACATAGTCTTAGTATTAATGTAACTGGAAACCTATTAAAAGAACGTGTAAATGGTTTCAGAATTCTAACTGCAATATACATTGACTCAAGCTTCTCAATAGTAGTAGTAGGGATGATGATGATGATGATGAGTTAGTATTTCCCCCTGTTTAGTCATTGGACAACTTGGATGTAAAACTGGTTTTCAAATAACTATCAATAAAAGCCCATGCTCTATTCCAGGAAGCTTCAAGTCTGGAATGTTTCTTGGCAGGATCCTGAAATCATTCAGGAAATTGTGCTCACAACTCACAGTGAAAATTTGAATATTATCATGTGGCACTCTGGGGAGGGAGACATTGCTTTTGAGCACTAGAGCAAGCTGTTGTACTAAGCCATTAAAATAGATTAATTAATGAACCATTGCTTCCCCTCTGCAAATAGCTGGAAGTCCATAAAATGTCACTGGTCCTGGTGGTTAGTCCTTGGATTCTTTGGATGGTGGCTCCAGCTGCTTGTTTCACACTCAATGTCTGCGACATCACCTCTGAAAACGGTTTTCTGTGCTTATGGATAGCAGTTGGCATTTTGCCTGCTTTCCATTAAAGCCGATAGGATGTTAAGTGCACAGAACTGGGTGGGCCTAATGGAGAGGCCTTCAAAAACCCAGACTCTTTTAGGCTATTTGCTGATTAGATGTGTGTTTACTTGTGGGGGACAGGCAGGGGGAAAGAACTTGAATGCATGAATTTCAAAATCGCAGGAACAAAAGTAGGAGCTCTTGGCCTTGTGCCTCTCTGAAGTTAGCATGTTCCAAAACTCAGTGAAGTCTATTCTACATTATTATTATTTTTTAAAATGGATTGCTTTGGCAAATTCTATAACTAGATTTATCACTTTATGGATCGTATCCTCCCTCTACTTGAACGCTGCCACTTTGGCAGAGGTAATCCAAGCCCTTTTTGTGCCAGGCTTTGGGAGAATGCATTGGGAAGAGGATTCCTTCCTCCTAGCCCTGCTGGCCTCTGTCGGCCTGCTGCCACCTGGGGAGCGATGCCAGCATCACTGTGGACACAGAGCTCCCCCTTTACCCACCCACCAAATATGTAAGCAGACAGAAGTGTCATTGGTAGCAGACATCAGAAACCGCAAAGTGGGGCTTTCGAAGGTGAGGGCAGGGCTGAGCCAAACCAGAATCCATTGGGTCCTGAGTTGGCTCTCCCGAGATGTGCCAATTGCTGAATGCCACCCCCACAACTTCACCCTGGCTGCTGTGCACAGCTTGAGGCAGGGTGCAGCCATTTGCTTCAGGTGCCGGATCCAACACCCCTGTGCTGCCAACGCAGCCCTGTTACTCTCGTCACTGCTACTGTGCCCTTGCTGCCATGCCATGGTGGCAGAGCAGGTGCAGCTGCAGGTGAGGGTACAGGTGTGGTGTTGGGGCTGACATCAGCGTGGGGGCAGAGAGACAGCAGGGTGGGGTGGGGGGTGTTCTGTCCACAGTGGCACAATGTCTTGAGCCAACCCTGGCTGCGGATGTGGTTGTGGCCTTTTCACCCTGCAAAGCACTTCTAGGAAAAGTTGGGTTTCTTCTTACGGTGCACACGTACCAGGGTGATACACGCCTAAAGTCAGATTGGATTTCTTCTTATAAGAAGAGTTTGGTGCATTCTGGCAGCTAGAACAGTTAAACGATAGTAACGTGCTCAGGATTTGTCGAGCCTTTGGTTTTGGGAAATGGACAGAGGGGTAGAGACAAAGGGGGTGGGGGATTCTGCTTCTTCTGTGCTGTGACAAGGATCATAAAGAACTTCACATCAAGTGGTTTTGATGCATGCGAGGGCTTTTCCTAAATTCCAGCCGGGCCCTCTCCCAAGGATGATAGGAATTGTGCTCCAGCAACATCTTGAGGCAACAGGCCACTGTAGTATATGCACTTAGATTTGGAGTAAGTCCTATTGAATTTGGGATTTGCTCCTGAAAAATCACGCATAGGTCAAGCTGTGTGTTCTCTATTATAGAGCTGTGAAATTGTTGGCTGCTAAAAGCAAATACTTTACCATAGTTACCTTTGGCCCTGTTCATGTTGAAAGGAGAACCGTGCTATTCAACTTGAATCTTAACATGTGTGTTCACACTACAGTACAGAGTCTGTTGGATGCTTTGAGTCTAGCATAGTTTGCTTTCAAGTCACACTGCATTTTTCAAAGCACCTGCTTGCCTTTTTCTCCACAGGTTCTATCCTGGCCCACATACAAAAGCAAAAACACTTTAATGAGAGAGAAGCCAGCAGGGTGGTGAGAGACATCGCCTGTGCTCTGGATTTCCTCCACACAAAAGGTGAAAACGTGTTTCCTCCATTTTACAGGCTCATTAGCCAGCAGTGTTCAAGCCAGACAAGGTCTGCTAACATAAATACAAGATCAGCATGAAGAGCAGGGCATTTCTGTGATTTACTCCCACCCCACACACATGTGACATGCCAACTAGCACTGGAGCTACTGCTGTTGGCTTCGTGCCACAGGGTCTGTGATTAGCAAGAATTGGTTGACACGGTGATTCAGGGTACATGTCATTTGCAAAAGCCTACTGGTATTTGGAGATGATGACTAGTATTCATGCTGCACTAGAAGGTAACTATTGTGTCTGGTAGCCAAATGGGTTTGGGCTTTATGAAGGAAGCTGTTTGTTTGATCAAGCTTTTGAGTTGGGGATAATGGGCAAATGAAGGTTGATAGATAAGTCTGCAAGCTAACTGCTATTTTGCAATAGGCTTTTAAAAGTTTAAGGCTCCAGTTCATTACTATGAATGTTCCTGAGAGCAGGTACCAAGGGTTTAGGGATAAATGTAAGCTATATACATCTGGTTCTGGAGTGGCAGAGGACCTGCCATGTTCATTTGCATAGCTGTCAACTCCCGGATTGAAAAATAAGGGATCAGCAGCGGTGCGGCACCGGAAGTCGCTTCTATGCATGTCCAGACGTGTAGAAGCAACTTCCGGTGCTGGCGCTGCCTGATTTCCGGTGCCCAGACATGGGCAGAGCGGCACCCAAAATTGGTTCTGCACATTTCACAAATGAGCCGCTGTTAATTTCCAGGCAAGCAGTTTAATTTCAGAGAAACTGGTGTGAGAAACCATCTCCATTCAGACATTCGTGGCAGAAATGTTTGTTTTGCTCTTTTAGATCTCCAGAATATTCTTTTTATGCTAAATTAAAAGTAAAAGCCAAGTAAAGGCTAAAAGAAAGATCGAGAGAGTTTTCTTCCTCATTATTTGATTAAAAACTGATGTAACTACTTAGGTATGTTATTTTCCGGTACCACCCTAGCAACAACTTACCAGTGTGCTTTGAAGGTGGCAGAATTCCATTTGAGGGCTTAGAATTGGAGGGGCTTGAATGACTAGTCTGCTAGAGAAATTGATTTGTGGAAATAGCTTTGCTGAGTTGAATAGCTTGCCTTGAGATGGAGAGAGTGAAAACAAATACTGAAGCAGAGACGTTTTGTTTAGAGTGGTTAAGGACCGAAGCTTGGAGTCAAACACAAGTTGGGTGGACTTGAGGTGAAAACAGAAGATGAAGCTATTGGATATAATCTGCACTGAATAATCGTTGGTAATGACTTAATGAGGTGTAACAGGGCTATGGGGACATCCTTTATTTCTTGAAGTGTATAGAGGGGGATGCCTGCCTGCCTACGCAAAATAAATTAGTATTATTAGCTTCTATCTGAAACCACTGAGAGGTCATCTGGCATTTTGGCAGTGGTGTGTGTGTGTGTGCTATCCTCAGAATGTTGATGACATAGCTCTCCTTTCTTTTTGACTCCAGGGGAGCAGTGGCAGTCCTAAATCAGTGCATGGTATCTTTAAATGCTCTGGTCTGACCTAAACCTCACAGAGGGTTTAACTTGGCGGTGACAACCAGGAAGGAGTTCCGAGGTCACGGTGAATGACTCAGTGACAATGCTGGTCCAGTGTGTGGCAGCTGTGAAAACAGAGAGTTCTATGTTAGAGGGACCATTAGGGAATGGATTGAAAATAAAGCTGCCAGTACTATATTATATTATGTGAACCTGTGGTGAACCCACTTGGAGTGCTTTGTATAGTTCTGAATGAATATTGTAGAGCTGGAAAGGGTTCAGGAGAGGGCAGCCAAGATGATAAGAGGGTTTGCGCAACACACCTATAAGGAAATATTACAATGTTTAGTGCATTATCATTTAGAAAAAAAGTTGAGTATGGGGGAGACATGATATGCATAAGATCAGGTATGATGTGAAGAAAGTGGGCAGAGAGTTGTTTTTCTCTGTCTCATAAGATCCTGGGGTCACCCAAGGAAACTGAATGTTGGAGAATTCAAGACAGACAAAAGGAAGTACTTCACACCGCACACAATTAAACTGGATGCCCTGATAGCCACTGATTCAGACAGCTTTGGAAGGGGATTGGACAAGTTCATGAAGGATAAGACTTCCAGTGGCTCTGTACAACCTCCAAAATTGGAGGCAGTGTGCCTCTGAGTCCCAGTTGCTGGGGTCATGAACAGGAGAGGGCTGTTTCCCCTGTGTCTTGGTTGCAGCCTTCCCACAGGCATCTTGTTGTCCACTGTGAGAACAGATGGTTGGACTAGATGCCCCTTTGGCATCTCTTCTTATGCTCTTATGTTTCTCATCCAGCAAATTGAAACTCCAACCAGATGAGTTGGAGGTGGAAATACTGTGAAGTCAATCTGGAAGAAAGTGTTTGACATGTTCTAGGTGTTCGAGGGAACTGTGTTTAGTCTGCAAAAAGAGCAAAAAGTCTTAGGGTACCTTAAAGACTAACAGATTCCATGTGACGTAAGCTTCTGTGAACTAGACAGACAGGTGGCTGCAACCAGGGGCACTTCTGCTCATCTTCAACTGCAGCTTCTCCTAGAGAAGGCTGAACTTGCCACAGTTACACATTCGTTGGTTGCTTTGAAATTAGACGCACTCTTTTTGGGTTTGCCTTTCAAATGGGTCCAGAAATTTCAGTTGAAACAAAATGTTATTGGGAGCTCAGTCCTATTAAAGTATTGCACCGATAGGAGTCTTAACAACATCCAGGGTAGCAGGGAGGAAGCACAGGTCCCATATCATTGCCCTGAAGGGTTTTAGATTTGGATATTTGAGTGGTTGTGTACATAATTGCACCCTGAGGTCATTAAAAGAGGCTCTCTACCATACCTCTGCTGTATGGAGAATGTGAATGCTGGATTGGATTTTCTCATTAGGAGCATTCAGAGTATGGAATTCACTGTTCGAGGCATGCTTCTCCACTTCTTTCAGCATGTAGAGATAGCAGGTTAAAAAGATTACATTTCAATATTTTATGGTGCTGTTCAATGATTTGTGGTTTTATTCTCAAATCGATACTAAGCCACATGGAGGCTGTGGTTTCAGTGGAAGATGTAGGGTGTAAATATTTTATATAAGCCAAATAGTGAACTAGGAATGGTATGAATGCTTGCTGATCGGGAATTCTGTGGCTTGCTTTGTTTTAAACTGTCCATGGAGCTTGCTGCTCACTGGAGGAGAGAGATGCCAAGAGCAGCGATGCCCTGCAAAAGACTTTACACGCAGAGCTGTTAAAATTATGTTTTGGGAAAGAAGCTACGCAGTGGGAATACATGTTTCTGGAATCATCTGCAGCCATATCTCTTGATTTTTGTCATTTAGTTTATGGTTCCACTGTGTACTATTAACATTTTTATTAAACAACAGCACACACAATATTAAACAGGAAACTGAAGCAATTGCTACAGTTCAGCACCTAATCATTTTGCTGTTTAAAATTACAGAAATCTCAGAAGGTGAGAGAGGCTTGTTTTTCATCACCTTGCTGCAGTAGAATGCTTGTGGTTTTTTCCTTGCTGCTTTTTAATTGTAAGACTCTGTATTAGTGTTGTGCAGAAAGTTCCAAAATAAACTTTTTTTCCAGTACATATTTTTCTTAAACAGTGCTACATACCTGACACAATATGAGGATTTCCTGTGGAGGGTTCAAGCCTCCCAGCAAAGCCCCTTTCTGTTTAATTTAGTGTCATGAAAACTGCTGCAGCATGACTCTTTTCCATGCTGCTTGGAAATGTCAGAAGCCTGTGGTCATATGGAAGGAGATGATGCCATGTCCTCATCTTACATTGGCACCGCCCCTCTCAGAAATATGATCAGTGCTGGCAGGGGAAGGAGGCATGGCATGGGCTCCATCCCCATGTGACTGTGGCCATTTAGGGCTGCTCAACCTGGTTGACTGTACCCTAGTATCCTGGTTTGGCAAAAAATGAATCTTGCAGCCTGCTTGAATACAGCTTCAGCCTGTATGTTAACACCAAGAAGCAAATACCATTCTTTTCTTTTCAGTTTGACACAACTCATTTCTTCTTGTTTTATTATGTTAGGTATTGCTCACCGAGACCTAAAACCTGAAAACATATTGTGCGAATCTCCCAGTAAGGTACATCATTCTTTTGTGATACTCTTTTGGTTGTTGTTAGGTGGATTTCAGGGTTGAGTGAGTTAATTTCTGGTTTTTCTCCTTCCCTCCTTTCAGGTGTCGCCAGTGAGAATTTGTGACTTTGACCTTGGAAGTGGGGTGAAACTCAACAGCGCATGTACTCCAATCACAACTCCTGAGTTGACCACTCCAGTATGTAGACTACTATGTTGTTCTTCTATTAGCTGTACTCTTGAAATGAAGGGATAAGGATGGGCATCTTATCTATTAAACTTAATCTTTTGTACCCCAAAGTTGCACAAATGTGCATGGCAATCAAGTTGCAGTTTAGCAGCATTGTCAAAGGTGGAATTTCAGGCATGTTGGTTGAGTGTACTCCAGTCTCTTGCAGTTGGTGCCCTGACAACTTCATATTGATTTTTTTTTTAAAGGGCACTCAAAGTAAACTAGTCTTTTGCAGGGCAATTGTTCTTAAGTTATGTGAAGTGTGTATAGCAGACCTCATCCAACCTTCAAATCTGCATGCTCAATTTTTGCAGCTAAAGAAGACAATTTCCTACATACCAGTAGTAATGGTGCTCCATACGCGGGTGGTGCTGTGATCTAATCCACAGAGCCTAGGGCTTGCCGATCAGAAGGTCGGCGGTTTGAATCCCCGCGACGGGGTGAGCTCCCGTTGCTCGGTAACAGCTCCTGCCAACCTAGCAGTTCGAAAGCACGTCAAAGTGCAAGTAGATAAATAGGAACCGCTACAGCGGGAAGGTAAACGGTGTTTCTGTGTGCTGCTCTGGTTCGCCAGAAGCGGCTTAGTCATGCTGGCCACATGATCCGGAAACTGTACGCTGGCTCCCTCAGCGAGTAAAGCGAGATGAGCGCCGCAACCCCAGAGTCGTCTGTGACTGGACCTAACGGTCAGGGGTCCCTTTACCTTTTTTATAGTACTCCAGCCCTAGTTACAGGATGTAAGATTTTGCACAAAGTCTGGGCTTCAAAAGAGGTACTTGAGAGGTGTCTTATACGGTTTCCTCTCTCCCTCTCCCTCCTATCTCTGCAAAGAAATGTAACATCACATTCATGAGATCTGCTTCCAGTTTATGGGACCGAACTGCCACCCAGCCATTTGTGTGAGGGCCTCTGGGTCACAAGACTGGCGTATGTGGCTGGCAGCATGCAGAAATGATACATTGTGGAGAAGGACTTAAATGCTGCATAGGAGAATAGGATGCTACATTAGACCAAGTCAGACTTTTGGCCTGTCTAGCTCAGTCTTGCCCTCACAAGAAGTAGTCAACAAGGGTGCCCCTCCAGATGCTGTTGGACTACAACATCCATCATACTTGATCTTTAGTCGTGGTGGCCAAGGCTCATGGGAATTGTAGTTCAATAACATCTGGAAGGCACTGTGTTGGCTACCCCTGGTCTGCACTCACTGGCAGCAGTTCTACAGAATTCAGGGTAGAGACTTTTTTGCAGTCTCACCTGGTGTTGGCAGGGATCAAACTTTGCATATGTAACCCATGTGCTGTACCATGGAGACTATGACTCGAAAACATGGTGGCGCCCTTAGCCAGGATGCGGCTGAGCGGGGCTGCGGCGAACTGGCCAATCCGCGCTTGTTGGAGGGGCCTTTCTGGCGGCTCTGCAGCAGCCAGGCCAAAATGGAGGCTTTTCAGAGTGCTTTGCTTGCAAAGGCTGCCCAGAGTCAGTCAGGAGATGTGTCCGGAGGAGAAATAAATTATGGAGCTGCTGCAGCAGGTGGAGATGGAGAAAAACCTCTATTCAGACCACGAAATTGACCGCTTTGCAGAGGAGGAGCATCTGCGGGGGGGGGGGGGGGAGGATATGATGACGACGCTGGGCAGGAGATTGTGCTGTTTCAAGATGTGGAAGACTTGTGGGAACAGAAATTCTGGAAGTTCAATCCTGCTCTACGGATAACAGAGGCCGACAAGAAAAATGACCGGACATCTTTGAACAGGAAGTTAGACCAAAACCTTCAGCTCCTGGTTAAGCAAAAGCTTGGTGACCAAGACATTTGGCTCTTACCTCAAACAGAGTGGCAAGAAGGGGAGACTCTGCGATCCACAGCAGAACGGGCTTTGGCCTCTCTCTCAGGAACTCACATGGAGGCCAAGTTCCTAGGCAATGCACCATGTGGCTTTTACAAGTACCGTACAAGTTCCCCAAGACAGAAGGCGGCACGGGAGCCAAGGCCGTCTTCTTCAAGGCCCACCTGCAGGGCAGCCACTTGCCTTTGGCCAGTGAGAAAGTGGACTACATCTGGGTCAGCAATGGGGAGCTGGTGGACTACTTGAAACCCAAGTACCACTCCCAGGTTGCTCGCTTTCTTGTGGACTTGTGTTTTTATCCCCATGTCAAGATTACAGGGAACTGCCTTGGGCGAAGAATTTGTTCAGTGTTTGTTTCATGTTTGCAGAGCTGTGTTTGGCCCTGGACAAGGATTCCATTTGTGTGTGTATTTTCCTCTTCTCTAAATAAGAGTAGAGAGAGAGAGAGAGAGAGAGAGAGAGAGAGAGAGAGAGAGAGAGAGAGAGAGAGAGAGAGAGAGAGAGAGAGAGAGAGAGAGACTATGACTCTTCCTCAAGCCAACGCTCAGGGCTGTATTTAATTGCATGGGCATGTGGGAAGTTTCTGCTACAGCACAACACTGTTTTACTGGAGGCAAGTTATCCAATCATTAATATTATATTGATAATGCTAACATTTCACCATCCTTTTTGGGGAATATTGATTTGAAGGGTTTAAGAGAACCAGCTGCAAAATGAACGTGTTTGATCTGAAAGGCATTAACTTCGTTAGTATTAAATAATATATGTGTTAATATAGCTCCACCAATGTCTTAACAAAAATAAAGGCCTTGGGGAACTTGCAATCTAAAGTTTGATATGGGATAAAACAGAGGCAAAGGGAGAAAGTTATAAATGTGGGTAAACATGGGGAGGGGAGTAGTGAATATGCATTCAATTACATTTCAGCTTACGGCTTCACAGAATCAGTGGGAGAGAGAGAGAGAGAGAGCTGTTTGGGGAGGTTGTTTCAGACATAATGGGCGTGAAAGAAGAATGAGTGGAATGATTTAAGGGAGCAGGAAACCTGAAAAAAATGTAGAATTGCGGAAGCAAACATATGCACACTTCATATTTGCAAATCCAAAGTATTGCAAAAAGTTAGTGTGAACTCCAGATCTCCTCTTGCTCTTTTCCTGCTTCCAGATATCCTTGTTGGTGACAACTGTTAAATTTATCACCCTTGTTCCCTCCCTGTTTTCATTCAGCGCATTGAATTGCGGCTACATCTGTATTCCTCCTTGCTGCTGTTACGTTGCAGCAATATAGTATATGTGTGGAAAATATATGCTCTGTTTAAGAATGGGTTACGCCACTACATTAACAATGTCTTACTGTGCAGAAATAGTCTAAAATTGTCCTTTTTCAAATGCCACATATTATATGTGATGTGAAATAATTGTATTCACACACTTGTACACTGCCCTGGAATCTGTTGATAAAGGGAAGTTAAGCAATATTTTTAATGAATAATTACTGAAATAGCTAAAAATTAAAATCCTTCATGATATCATTTGCTTCTGCATAAGCCTTGCTGTTGCCCAGCAACTGTTCGGTATTTTATTGCCAGAGTTGTGGGTGGCAAACCAGCAATCTCATGCTTATTTGCAAGGAGTGTGAAATTTACCATGAGTGAAAATCATTGGTTTTAAACATGCTGGCTTGGTATTGTGTTATGAGTGTGAATTAGACTTACACTACAGATTTGTTCCTGGTGTTTTGGAGTCTGCATCTGCCTGCCTTGGAGTGAATGGTTTGCAGTAGGTTGAATTTCCAGATGGTTAACCATCTGCATCTTTGGTAAAGTAGGTGGTTAACAGGGTAAGTCCTGAGTAGTACCTAGTTCCCTCCTGTCCACTATCCTAGCATCCACCTATCACCTGGCCATTATCTTGCCTTGGATCTCCTCAACTTTGTATTCAAAAGTATCAGTAGAAGAACTCCCTGTGCTGGGTTTATACTCTGCCAGCTTTGTATGAAAAGGTTAGATTTTCAGAGAGTCATGAGGTTTTGTGATAAATAATAATCTGATGTGGTAACATTAAAAAAATATGTATTAAAATGATCTGAAAACAGCAACCACCTAGCACAGGAGCATCTATCGACTAGTATGCTTTAGATCAGGCACCCCCAAACTTTGGCCCTCCAGATGATTTGGACTACAATTCCCATCTTGCCCAACCACTGGTCCTGTTAGCTAGGGATCATGGGAGTTGTAGGCCAAAGCATCTGGAGGGCCACAGTTTGAGGATGCCTGCTTTAGATGCTCCTTTGAAAACAAAAGACCTGGGGCAGTTAGCAGAAGTTTTTCTGTCACTTTAATTTGGCTTGAGTTTTGTTTTTGTCTTAACTCTCTCATATGTGCTTTGCTAGTGTGGTTCTGCAGAGTACATGGCCCCCGAGGTGGTGGAAGTATTCACAGAAGAAGCCACATTCTACGACAAGCGCTGTGATTTGTGGAGCTTGGGTGTGATATTGTACATCATGCTCAGCGGGTACCCGCCTTTTGTGGGGAACTGTGGTGCAGACTGCGGCTGGGACAGGGGAGAAGTCTGCAAAACTTGCCAGGTAACTAGATAAGTATGTTTGGCACGTGTGGAGGGAAGGTAGCAGCAATTTCCACCCCTGCACATCTTCAGAAGTGATTTGATTGGAGAAGGGCTATATGTTGTTGCCTTCAAGAGCTGCAGAGTTCCATTCTAAAGCTACGTTAGTGAATACTGTTTGCTGCCTATAGCTCCTTTGTCACAAAGCAGTGGGATATAGATTCATTTAATAAAGACAAGCGATGCTATTCTTCCACCAACTCTCAGGAATATAGGGCTGTAATGATTTTAAGGTGACTTGGGTCATTCTGTAAAAGGTTGGAAATGAAAGTTTTAAGTCGTCAACTTCTGTCAATGTAATCTATCTATATCTATCTGTCTATCTATCTATCATCTATCTATCTATCTATCTATCTATCTATCTATCTATCTATCTATCATCTATCTTTATGTGTGTTTATTCCAGAGCAAGCTGTTTGAGAGTATCCAGGAAGGCAAGTATGAGTTTCCTGAAAAGGACTGGTCTCATATTTCCAGTGATGCTAAGGATCTCATCTCAAAGTTACTGGTCCGGGATGCCAAGGAGAGGCTTAGTGCTGCTCAGGTTCTGCAGCATCCATGGGTACAAGGTGTAAGTTACAGTGGTGCCTTTCAACAACATTTATTTCTATAGCAGCATCTGTATGCGTGGTGTTTCATAAAGTAACATAGATAGTAATAAGCACAGGTTTCTGTACAGGATATATCTTTGTCATGTACTAGGCCAGGCATAGGCAACCTTGGCTCTCCAGATGTTTTAGAACTACAACTCCCATGATCCCTGACCACTGGCCCTGCTAGCTAGGGATCATGGGAGTTGTAGTTCGAAAACATCTGGAGAGCCAAGGTTGCCTATGCCTGTACTAGGCTATAAAAGTGAATAGTGGTTGAGCCTAGAGCCATGTGGCTCACGATTTTCATTAGTAGTGCTTGTAAAGGGCTAAATTATTTCCATGCATCCTCAATATCTCTACCGTAGCCTGAACAGGGATTTTAGAGAGAGACGAATTCTAGGTTCAGTTTAGGAAGAATCAGGTTCTCCTTATGTTGATATGGGCAAAATGCAAAGTCTCACGTATTTTGTTCTTGTGAGCTCTCTATTTCTATGCTCATTGCCTGTATCTGACTATCGAATTCACCTGAAATTTAATCTGTTTATAAATGGCCATTCCATATAGTGAACTCTGTAAAGATCCATTTTTTTTCTGCTAAGGATCCTCAACTAACCTTGTATCATTTCCATTGTGTGCAGCATGCTTCTGAAAGAGGACTGCCTACACCACAGGTTCTCCAAAGGTAACCTTTCCTGAGCATCTCACACAACTAGATGAAAGGGTGGTTGCCGGGTGGATCCAATCAAATCAGGGGAGTTTAGGGACAAAGTAGTGGGCTGCATTAGTCAGAAGAGCTCTTTGCCAAGAGCGTGTGGCTTCCATATTCTGAAGGACTACGGCTTTTTGTGGTTCTTACTTTATTTGGAAATTAATCACAGAACTTAACTTAAATAAAAAAATTCCTTCAGTAGCACCTTAAAGACCAACTAAGTTTATATTTTGGTATGAGCTTTCGTGTGCATGCACACTTCTTCAGATACCTTCAGATACTTCTTCGTATCTGAAGAAGTGTGCATGCACACGAAAGCTCATACCAAAATATAAACTTAGTTGGTCTTTAAGGTGCTACTGAAGGAATTTTTTTATTTTGCTTCGACTCAGACCAACACGGCTACCTACCTGTAACTAGAACTTAACTTAGTTATGTATAAGATAGGCAATGAAAAGACAACCTGTGCCTTTCTGCCAGCTTTTAAGGTCTCAACTGAAATTTTCCTTCCCCACCTACAGGAACAGCAGCACAAAAGAGCTGACTCTCTTTGCAGCTGAGGCCATTGCCCTAAACCGCCAGCTCTCCCAGCACGAGAACCAGCTCAGTGAAGAGCAAGAGAGCATCACTCAGGCCATCTGCTCCCTGAAGCTTTCTCCCCCCTCCAAATCCCGCCTTGCCAAACGCAGAGCCATGGCTCAGGCCACGAAAAGCAGTGACTTCCAGCCTGCCCCTCATGCAGCTCTTTGATGTACATTTCCTGTTTGCCAGAGTTGGGGGGGGGTCAGCTTTTGTATGGTAATTTTAAAGAACTCATGGGGGCACCAGTGTTTTAAAAAGACCTTTTTTTCCCAACAAAGTTTATGATGAAGTGATTTAAGGGACTATTTCCTTGGGATTTTTTATTTTTTTATTTTTTAATGAATGTGTTGAGTTATATGATGTTCTTAAATGACATTGCTGCTGTGTTACTGACATAACAAACCACATAAGGCAATGTTTGCACACACTGTTCTGTAACCAGAAGATAAATCTCTGCCACCAGCCCTGTGAATAGTGGAAACGTGGGTTGGAGTTCACAGGCTCCCGAATGAGCTTAAAATAGTTGCACAACACCAGATCTCTACCTGCAGTCACCAAATAATTATTCTGACCATCCTTTAGGAAGCTTTGCTTATCTGCATTTTTTAGCTTTCTTTGCTATAAGTTCTGAGTTTGAGCTAAATGTACAAACTCCTTATGGTGTTTGGTGGTTGCTTTCTGTAGTACTTGTAACTTATTAGGGGCCTTTACTTGCCTGGATGTCTGCCCATGTGACATTCAGAAGGTTCAAAGCATGTTTATTTCATGCAGAGATAATATCATCAGAATTGGGTCATTTCCACCCTCAAATCAAAATAATCTTTTGACACTGTTACAGGTTACATCTTAAAAACTGTTGCCAAAAATGAATTTTGAAATCAGCCCTCGGGGTGTAAATACTTCCTATCCTTGGTAACGCCTTTTGTTGTTGACATTTCCAGGTGATCTACTTTTGCAATTGCTTGAAGCAAAGGGCTCAATTCTTTATAAACCATTTCCTCAAGGAACCTTTTCACTATGACCCTACAGAAAAGATCAAAATGTTACTGCCCCTGTGTGAGCAACACTGCAAAGCTGCTTCCTCTTATGGTGGTGGTCTACACAGAAATGGGAATGTCTGAAAGCTTGTAAATATGTGCACTCTAGTGGCATGTAGCACCGTGACAGTGCACTGCTTGTGCGGTCTGCTTTGTGTGTTTGGACAGGTGTTAGCAGTGATGTCAAAGCTATGTGCAGCGCCACTGCAAGGAAGAGCTTCCTTCACAGTGCCCACATCATGACCATAATTTGGACTGGTCCTGATTTGGGGAGTCATGAGGTATTCTCCTAGCTCCTTGCTTAAATATTTCCCCTGGCTGGCTAAACTAATCCCATAATTGTTTGCTTCAAATGAGGTTTGTGTTGTAGCATGCTCTAATTTTAAACTTTGCCATCTTGCATTTTTCCAGAATTGTTTTCACCATCTCCAACCACCTGAGGAGCACTTAATTGTTTGCTTGGACAGTGGTCCTCCTGGTTAGCAACGTAATTTCTAAGTGCAATTTTGGTGAACAGTCTTTTTTTGTAAGCAGAAACATATACCATTGAGATTGGGGCTGCCCTTAATTTCGGACATGGTGGGTTCTTGCTGTTGAAATATACATTCCATACTTATTTACAGATATATAATTGAAGATGGAGAAGGGGAGCCTGCAGGGTTCGCATATGCCATTTTTGTAGCGCACATTTTCTCATGATCACTTGTGACTTCTTACTCAGCTGTTGCTCTGCCTGCAACCCTTCCCATATTGTCTCAGACAACAGACTTTGTTTGGAATAGGCTTGGAACATGTTAAGCCTTGCAGGCTCCAGTGCAATGAGCTTTTGAGTGGGTTTGTGGCAATATAAGTGATGGAAGTAACATCAGATTGTTTTTTTTAAATTATGTATACCACTGAGGATTAAGTTGGTGGTTTGAAAATCACCTGTGGTCCCACAACAGTCTATTTTAACACAAAGCTAGTGACTTCATCTTCATTATCTTAAGAAGCCTTGCTTTATTGGAAGTGCTATGGCTGTTCACCTCAGGAAATTCAAGTAGTTTTTTAATCAAGAAGATTATTTAAATTTGCTTGTAGCTGTTGAGAATTTAGGCCAGTGAATTGTGAAAAGTGGGAAGAATCTAACTTTTAAAAGAGAAGTGTTCATGTTGAAGGAGCAGGAGATGGAACAAAGTCAACATGCTGGAAGGATCTGAATCGCAGTTATCCTAACTCAGCCTGCCTATCTTCACGTTTTGCCTTTAAATAAAAGTTATGTATTTATATGCTTTTTATTATGACTGCACATGAAGAATGGCTACACTTAAGGTCTTTTTTACATTGTACCATTAGTGAAGGTTATTAATTATATTATTATATACTGTGGTTTTTTAAATGTACTTTAAGCTTTTACAGTTTTAACGTGCTCCATAGCTAATGGTTTTTTTAAGGCATTGGAAAACTCAGGAAGAAATCTCCCTATGTATGTGACACATTAATTAATAGTGTACTGAGAATTAAACTTACCTCATCTCTAAACTGGGTTGTTGCGGTTTGTTTCCTTTTTACTATTTGAATTACTCTACAGATCCCCTTTTCTCAAACTGGATGTAACGTTGCAGTCCTATACAGAAGTATGCCCCATTTAGTTCAGTGGAGCTTAATCCTAGGTGTAGAAATGTTGCCTAAGAAATGCAGAGATTCTCTCACAGTAGAGTAGATGTCTAAACAAAGGGAATAATCCCTCCTCACAAGCAGCCCAAGGAGCACTGAACATGCTAAGTGACAACCTGGAACAGTGGGCCATTTGGAAAAGAAAAATGGAAAACTCTCTGAGTGAATTGACCTCCTTGGGCCCCTTACATTTTGAACTACCCTGGAGTATGTTGTGGCTGGCTGGCCAGAACCTTGAGCAACAGGAGGTAAGGATACAATGCAACACTTGGCTGCTGTTTCTGTTAGTTTCAATCACTATTTTCAGCCCTGCAAATGAAATTATAACTTGAGTATATATTGCTTCTTGCCTAACTCACCCGCTAAAACATTTCTTGCTCTGTGTGTGTGAGAAAGCGAGTGCAAATAATCCAGCAAATAAATATTGGAGTTTGTATTCCCGCAGTGCAAGAATTCTGCAGTGTGTCTGCATGGGTTCTTTACTATCGGTATTCTTAAACTGTAATTCATCCTTTAGCTTAAACAAAGCTCTAAGAAAACTCCCTCTCCCCTATTGCTGGTATAAAAATAATCTATTGATCTTAGACCCATGTGGGTATATTTTCCCCAGAGACACTAATTTTGTGTATGATCATTAGAAAAGGGGCTGTTTTGCAAATTAGCTTTTTGAAAGAAAAGACCTGCCTATTTAATTCTCAAGGCTTTTCTTTTGGACCATTCCTGTGGTAAGGTTTCTTTAGGAACCTGCTACCATGGCAACGGAAGGCTTGACAATTCTGAAGAAGCATATGTTGGTGCCCACTCTCTGAGCTTCCACTTTACTGCTTACTATTTCATTTCTTTCTTTCATTTATTTGCTACTAATCCAATAATGGAGACACTGCAGTTTTGGGTATATGATTAAGAAGGCTCAGTCTTAGAAACAAGTAGCCTTCCTTCTCTTGGCATTACTTCTTCTGCCAATAGGAGCAACAACAACACATTATAGAGACTGTATTTTTTGAGAATTTTAAGGAAAAACCATCTTCCACAAAAGCTGCTGCTTGCCTTCTATCACTGTGCCATACAGCGCATGCTCACGTACGGTTTATGTGTGTGGTACGGAAGCTGTACTTCTCAGGACAGAGCAGGGCTGTGTAGAATTATTAAAACAGCAGAGAGCATTATTGGCTGCTCACTCACCACCTTAGAACAAATCTATACCACCAGGTGCCATAGAAAAGCACTAGATATATCAAGAGATCCAACGCACCCTGGTCACCATTTGTTTCAGCTCCTGCCATCGGGACGGAGATATAGAACAATGCAGGCAAGAACGAGCTGTCTCAGGAACAGTTTCTTCTCTAGAGCGATTTTGGCCTTAAATGGAAAGCCTGGACTTTGAAGTCATCTTATTTTACTTGTTATTTTGATTTATATTTACTGTTTTTAATTAGGTTTTGTAATTTTGGATTATGCAGAATGCTTTATCTGAGTGGATGTAGCAACTGAGTAATTTTGTTGTTCCCGCAAGGGGACAATGACAATAAAGATATCTTATTCACCTATGAATTATTCACAAATGACAGAGCAATCTTGAGTGGGGCCAGGGACCACAGCATCCACAACCCTGCTGACCAGGACAGAAGAGGCTGGGTTTACCTTTTTGCTGCACGAGCTTCCAGGCTAGCAGCAAAAGCGTGTGGATCAACCTAGGATCTAGTATAGGGTTTCTCAAACTTGGGTCTCCAGCTGGTTTTGGTCTACAATTCCTATCATGCCTTACCACTAGTCCTACTAGCTAGGGATGATGGGAGTTGTAGTCCAAAAACAATTGGAGACCCATGTTTGGGAAACCCTGATCTAGCAGATCTATGGCCAGCCCTGTCTGTCCCCATCATGACCCATTTAAGGGTCTCCCACCAGCAACATCACTTCCTGTGCCACACATCTGTAGTGGGACCTCAGGGGCACCCACTGAACCCCTCCAGCAGCATGGATCTATTGCTTTAACAATAGATTGCCTTCTGGAGGTGGCAGGATTTAATCGCTCTTGGGAGCCTGAGGAGATAATAGGAGAGCCTCCTTATTTAATGTAAGTAGGAGGATTTGACTTGCAACAAGAATCATGAATTTCAATGGACTCCTTATTCTGTCTGAATAATTCTGAGTTTATAATACACACAATTACTGCTTTGGGGAGCAGGAGAGTAGCTCATCAGTGATAGCCACTTTATCTGGTACTTGCTCAGTACTGGATTGGTGTAAAAGTAGTAAGAATGTATTTATGGTACTTGCTAAGGTGGAAAGGGGAGAAGGAAGCCTGGAATGTTCTCATCTATAAGTGGAAGTTTGACTGCATGATCATTGGGTCACATTGTGTGGTGGACTTTGCTGAACTAGATGGACCAATTGATCTGATTCAGTATAACTGGGTTGTCGTTATCGAGCTAGACTAGATGGACGAAGGCTTTGCTTCAGTGTAAGGCAGCTTCCTATCTCATATCAAGCCTCTTTCTCAAATTCCAATACCTGCAAGTATTGCAGCACTTCACAAGTCTATGGGGTGCAGCCTGCAAGGCTGCAACAGCTAAGGGTTGCTTCACACATAAACAGTCTTGTGTTTTTTCTGTTCATGAGTTCATGCTGCATGGTGAACCATTGGAGTAAAGTAATCATGGGTCTACAGGTTAAAAAAAGCAGGGGAAATGGTTAACCACACTCTCATAACCACACATCATCTGCTGATTGAAACCTCTTCTATTTTTCTCACAAAGAGGTTTTACGCATTTGCAATGTAAAGTATGTCCTCAAGCAGTATTACATTTAACCAGTTCAGCTGAGAACAAATATGGAATGTAAGGGCACCCTGTCGATATTGTGAAGAATATGCATATGTTTGGTTTACTCGATGGCAACAAATGACCCCTTCTAATCTGTAGGGACAGGAAAGGTGCAAAAATACGTTGTCCTATTCAGCCTAAGATCCTCATGGAGGCAGAAAGAGATCGGTTCACTGTGAAAGTCATAAAGAAATCTGTTTAAAACAAGTAATGGTATTCTTTAATTGTGAATAAAAATAACGGCTGTTTGAGAATAAGGTACTTAACCTTGTTTCTTTCAAAAGTGCTGGTGCCAATCAACCAGTTCTCTCCTGGTGGAAGAAGCGTGCATGTTATGTTTATGCATTTTTCTCCTAGAGACAAAGAGGACTCAGTTTTTTTTCCTAGGGGGACTGGGTAGAAAGTGATGTGACATAGCTGGAATTGTTGCTAATCAAGTCACATAGCCTCCAACCTGTTTCTAATTAGGCTGCGCTAAAGCTACCATAAATCCGTCAAAAGAAGGTCACTCTACTGAATTAAAGTTTGAACTTTAAAATTTCAATAATTGCAACACCGGGTTCTCCTTGAGGATGGGATTTGATGATTTGTGCAGGTTATGGTTCTCCTGCTCGGTTGAAGTAGCTTCCTTTTTCTAGCCGCTGCTTGAGCATGATTAAGCATCCAGGAGGGAGAGAAGTATGTGCCGAAACACAAATGGAGTAGAGACTGGCAGCTAGAGATGTGGCTGGTAAATTTCCATCAGTTTATGAAACTTTGCTGCATTCAGCTACAATCTACTCCTTAGATTTCCTGGCCCGTAGGCCTCCCAACCTCCATAATTTCCTTCGTACCTCCAATCCACGGTTCCTTTCCCTGGGCTGCATGCAAGAGATTCTCTTTCAGCTTCACTTCCATTGTGCAAGTTCCTCTTCTCAGAAGCTCTTTCCTTCTCCATGTAAGCTTCCCTTAATGCCCTGCTTCTCAGGCAGCAACAGGCAAATCACATTGAGGATGTGACCCTTCTACCAAAATAAGAGGATTTATTAATTCTTAGTGGGTGTTGTGGACTGGTTGGATGCAGAGGAATGGTGGGAGGAACCAGTTGGGGATCCCCCCCCCAAGGGAAGAAGGCCCAGAGCCCTGGGAGTGGTGGTGGTGGAACAATGATGAGTAGTGAGAGGGAGAGGACTGGGAAGAAGAGGTGTTGGAAGCTCAAGGAGTAACAGGGCTTAGTGAGCTGGAAGAGTCTGTGGCAGAAAGAGGCCAGAATCAGAGGCAGAAGCCAAAACCAGTGAGTGGGAGGAGGGAGCCAGGGTTGAGTCAGGCTGGTGAAGAGTCATGGGTGTCTCCCACTCCTGCTGCAACTACCTCCTTTCCCACGTGTCTTGCCAAAGGCAAGGTGGTTCTTTTAAAATGGGACTCAGAAGCAATACAAAATACACAAACAGCAAGCAATGTATACATACCAAGCAAGCACTTCAACCTGGGGAAGGAACAGAGGCAGGAAGGGCTCCATGTCAGACCACTAACTCCTCGATACATTTTGTTTTCTAGAGGCATTGCCCATACACCACGTTGTCACCCAGAACCAGAAGAGGGGTGAAACAGGTGGATCAGCAACAGGCTTCACGCAGGCATAGTCTCCAGTTGCTTGGAAAAGGAGAGGAGAGGACTTAGATGGCTGTGGGGAGGCAGGGACTTTCAGTCTTGGCAACTGATTTCATGGTGTAGAACAGGCATCCTCAAACTCAGCCCTCCCTCCAGCTGTTTTGGGACTACAACTCGCATCATCCCTAGCTAACAGGACCAGTGGTCATGGATGATGGGAACTGTAGTCCCAAAACAGCTGGAGGGCCAAGTTTGGGGATGCCTGGTGTAGAACCTACCGGGCATGAGCTGCTGCACTCATTAGGACTGAAGCTCAGCCAAGTCTGTGGAGATGGTGTTTTTGCTAATAAAGAGTTAACTCCAACTTTGGACTGTGTGATTTACTGCCAGCTCTCTCTTTGACAGTGCCCCCCAATAAGTAGTGTTGTTATCATTAATTAATTAATTAAATGTGTATACTGCCCTTCATCTGAAGATCACAGGGTGGTTCACAATATAAAAATACAAAATGAGTACATAGTGCTGGTTGGCTGGTGTGTGAATGCGGAGCTGCAGGCCTCTCTGACCACCACCCTGGGCCACACCCTACACCAGCCCTGCTCCAAGACCCCCTTGATTAATTTTGCTGAAATGGGTCCTTGAACTTTGATAGTGCCTTTTGGCTTGCCTAAATGCTGCCGGAAGAGGGTTTAGAAACTTCTTACCTTCCATATCATAGGCTACATTCCAACCAGTCAGTGTCTCATCCATTGCTTCACCCACTTTTGCTTGTGGTACCACCCACCACAGACATGGATCCTATAAGATTGCCTACAAGAGAATGTGGCCCCTGACCTGAAAAAGATTCTCTGGCCCTGCTGCAGTGCCGTCCAAGGCACAGTGTTGCTCATCCTACCTAATGGGAGGGCTGGCCTTGCTTGGAACCTGCAAATGACATAATAGGTTCTGATGTACAGTACCTAGGTTCAAATCCTTACTTGGCTGTGAAGCTCATTTGGTATTGCAAAGCGTATCTCAAAGGGTTATTGTGATCAAATAGGGGTGGAATAAAAAGTGCTGTATAAAAGCATTAATGGAAACAAAACAACACCAACAACCCTCACACCCACTTCAGCTTCAAAGAGGACTGCTTTTTCTTTGGTGAGAAATTTTTTTTGGGGGGGGGGGAATTAACCCCAATCTTGCTGTGGTTTTGATCTCGCTCCCCTATGCTTGGTTGGGAAAGAGGTGCAGCAGAGCCTAGGCATCCCATTTTTAAAGAAGCGTTGAGATGACTTGTAGTTTGACCCATATGCTGCTTCCTCCCTCCTCAAAAAGGCTGCAAGGAGTTGTGTGGCAGGAGCAGTAGCTGGCTGCTTCTCCGAATCTCCGTGTTATTTGCTGCTTCAGCCACACACACACTCTTGGCTCCTTTTCCTCTGTGAATTGTCCAGAGAGCCAGCATGGTGTAGTGGTTAAGAGTGGTAGACTTGTAATCTGGGGAACCGGCGTCTCCGCTCCTCCACATGCAGCTGCTGGGTGACCTTGGGCTAGTCACACTTCTTTGAAGTCTCTCAGCCCCACCTACCTCACAGGGTGTCTGTTGTGGGGGAGGAGGGGAAAGGAGATTGTTAGCCGCCTTGAGACTCTTTCGGGTAGTGATAAAGCGGGATATCAAATCCAAACTCCTCCTCCTCCTCCTCCTCTTCTTCTTTCTTTCTTCTTCTTCTTCTTCTTCTTCTTCTTCTTCTTCTTCTTCTTCTTCTTCTTCTTCTTCTTCTTCTTCTTCTTCTTCTTCTTCATGAATCCTGGGCATCTGATAGGAGAGCTCAAGGGAGTCAGCAGGGTGTACGTGTGGGGGATGCTGCCAGCACGTCTAGGAATGATGCTTAGCCATTTCTGTTGTCCCTATCTGGAGCGACGGTGATTATTCTCTGCCCAGACTAGCATTGCTGTTAGAGGGAGGATGTGCACAGAAATCCCTCCTAACCAAGGTCAAGTAGGCACTTTTGATGGTGAGGCTTCACTGCCATGAACATCATTCGGGAGCCTACAGATCATCAGTAGGCTACTGTATCAACTTGTATAATCAGTGTATGTAACTTATTTTGTCCCTCTGCTATTTCATATCCATCATCTAGGAAAAGGTTTCTGATCTCTTAGGTGTCAGAGGGTAGTAATAAGCATCCATTGTAGGAGGCCTGATGGAATTAGCCTAGTAATCCTCCCTAACTTCATGTAACACATAAGACTTGCAGGCCCACTGCTTTGAGTCATGGGAGCCTATTTTTAGATGCAGTTGTCTGAAGACTTGTGTGACTTCATTTAAAGACTTAATTATAGAAATTGTCTGTTTTGCAGGACCATAATATAGTGGGTGAAGGAGCTTAGCGTTCTGGTCCTAAGAGAAACACTTTCATTCAGTATTTGGATTCTGTGATGGGAGTAGTCAAGAGGTGAAACTATCACTTCCCATTGGTGCCTTGTGTTATGTTTCTTCTAGCTACATCTAAAACTGCCTTCCACTTCATTAGCCAAGCTGTTTCTTCGCCTCCTTCCAGTCTCTCTGTCTTAAAGGCTCCTTCTTCAGCATAGCCCTTCCATAGCTGCCAAGTTTTCCCTTTTCTCGCGAGGAAGCCTATTCAGCATAAGGGAAAATCCCTTTAAAAAAGGGATAACTTGGCAGCTATGAGCCCTTCCTGAACTCCCCAAAGGCCTATGGGGCAGCCCTATTTGGTCACAGATCTCCATCTTTATTTGTGAATGGAGCAACTGAGAGTCTAAGGAATGGAGTTTCCTGGAAAAGGTAGGCTGATTCAATGCTTGGGTCTCTGAACAGGAGCACTCCACAGTTGCATGTTCCACTTCTCCCTGATTTATAATGACTCAGTTTTCTACAGTGCCCTGCATATAAGTGAACCTGAGGACAGTGCTTTTAAATGCCAATATTTACTCCAGGGATGGGGGACCTGTTACCCTGTATAAGTTGCTGGACTCCAGCAGCCATACCAATATCATCAATAAGTCTATAAGATTGGGTGTGTTGCCTATGTAAAAGTGTTCATTGCATTAAATCTGCCTGAAGAAAATGTTAACGAGGTTCTGATCAGGGTCACAAATACTCATTTTTCTTTTGAGACTGGCTTGTTGCAGAAGGCAATCACTCTAAAGAATGCAACAGGGGCATTGTGAAAAGGAAAAGACACATACCTGATGTATAAAAAATTATTCCAGTAACACTTCAGGGGTCATTTGTGCATTGTCAGCTGAGCTTAGGGGACCTGTCACTATTTCCGAAGGCATCTACCACCCTCCTTTTTCTTTTTGAGTTTGTAATGGCTGAGTTCATGACTCTGAAATGTCGCAGAGAAAAGTGCTCGACTTTGTAGACAAATAATTGGGTACGGTAGGACACGGAGGAAAACTTTTCAGCAAGACTTGAGGTGATCCTGAACCCTTTTTAGATTTTTTTCTAAATCTAAACTGTTCCCTTAATTTTCTTGTAGCATTCATTGCCCTTCTGTGTTTCTTTATCCTCACTGCAGTCTTTTGCTGTGAGAACACAAAACAACTCGTGTATAGTTATTTGTAAACACTGTAATTTTACCTACTATGAATTGTCCAGGATACTCGGTTGGTAGAGTTAATGAGGATAATAATCCCCTGAAATAAAGAAAAGGACTCCTCTCATTTCAATGTTTGGTGAATCTTTCTCTCTTCCCCCTTTTCTTTGTGATGGCTCCCCCTTTTGTGTTCAGTCTCGCCAATGCATTCACATCCTCATGTTAGCTGCATCATTAAGACAATCCTGAGGCAGGCTGCTTAACAAGGGGAATTGTTTGCCAACTTCCTACTCTGCAGACACTTGGCTGCAAATGAGCCTCATTAAGACCTCACTCTGGAGGAAAGTTGGGTCAGGTGCTTGGCACAAAATCCTAAGAGATGAGGGAAAGGAGTTAAATAAAACATGGTAATGTTCATGCTCTTGAGAATAGCTAGGGGAAAACACACAGATTTGGTATGGGATCATGTTTTCAAAAGCATTATCATACTTTTGCTTCCAATGTGGGTTCCTGAAACAATTGCAAGCTGATAGCAGTGCTGCCTAGGGCAAGTTCAAAGGCACTGGTTATATTTATATTCCCACTGTCTAATTATCCCAAAGTTGCCCAATAGACTCCATGGCCATGTGTGTATTTGAAACCAGGTCTCTCTGCTCCTAGTACTGCAGTGTTCAGTCAACTCATTCGATTAATCCATTAAATCTTTTGATAAAGAAACTATTACATTTACAGTGTTTAGGAAACTGGCACTTTTATTTTCAATTCCTTTCTTAATAATCCCCAATATGAAATTTGTCTTTTTCACAGCAGCTGCACAAATGACACCTGTATTTAATAATAGGGTACTTGTGCAAAATGTTAAATGTTTACCTAAATACTTTGCATGATTATTCCCAAGAGTAACTTAAAATTTCACCATCGTTAGGACCATTGATCAGAGAACCCTTGAATTGTGCCTAGATGATAACCAGCAACTAAATCAACACACTGGTATAAAATGCTTGCAACAACCCCCTCCCCCAAGCCTCCCACTGCTTTCCTGAATAGGAATGTGGAAATAATGGCCTGGATACCCTGAGTAGGACCTGTCTGTATGTGCTCTTTCCTTTCCTTTCCCCTCCCCCCTCCCCCAAGTTTTGTATATTGCATGTTACAAAACAGGTATATGTATCTTTAATCAGTGGAAATGGGTTTTTGGAAGAGAGGCAGGGGAAAAATGGCTGCAATCAGAGCTGTTTCTTTTATTTATTGTAGCATTTGACTCTACAAACTGAATTAAAGTTGCATTAGATGTGTTGCCACAGCAACACTGACCTCTGCATCAACTAGAATCACTGAGAGGTAGCCCCTGCACTCCTTTGATCCCAAGCAATAGCAGGGGGCAGTGGTGCCTGGTGATCCCTGAACCTGCTTTGGGTGGGGGGGGGGTCACACAGGGAGGGCCAGAGAGATCTACTTTTCTCCTCATCCTCCCTCCTCGCACAGAAGCAGCAGACGTGTAAGCACTGCTTAAGCATTTGGACGCAAATATTACAAAAAACATTTTTTTTTGGTCAACCATATAATTTAAGAGGTAATTTAATCCTCTGTTCTATGCACCTTTGAGTAAGCCTCATTGAACTCACTGGGGTTTACTTCTGAGTAGATGTGTATGTAGGATTGCACTGTCAGACATATAAACTGGAAGTAAACAAAAAAGGCACATACAGACATACCTCGGTTTATGTATGCCTCGGTTTGAGTATTTTCAGTTTAAGTACTCCGCGGACCTGTCTGGAATGGATTAATCCACTTTCCATTACTTTCAATGGGAAAGTTCGCTTCAGGTTAAGTACACTTCAGGTTAAGTACAGACTTCCGGAACCAATTACACTCATACCTCGGGTTAAGTACGCTTCAGGTTGAGTACTCCACGGACCCGTCTGAAACGGATTAATCCACTTTCCATTACTTTCAATGGGAAAGTTCGCTTCAGGTTAAGTACGCTTCAGTTTAAGTACTCCACGGACCGTCTGGAATGGATTAATCCACTTTCCATTATTTTCAATGGGAAAGTTTGCTTCAGGTTAAGTACGCTTCAGGTTAAGTACAGACTTCCAGAACCAATTGTGTTTGTAAACCGAGATACCACTGTATCAGAACCAAACTATCAGTTTTTACCCCTGCCCTTTCTTGACATTAGACAGATAGTTTCATTTCTATGGGTTGGGAAAAAGGAGAACAGTTATTTGCAAAACCTTAAAAACGATCATATTAGATCAACACTTAACTCCCTCACCCCCTCACCCCATCTGTTGGTTCAGCATGTCCAGAAAACTATATGTCTCTCAAGTTCTGTGTCTGACAGTGGACTCATGGCAGAGGTAGAAACTAATCTGCCAAAATCAGTTACTTTCAGAATCTAATCTGCAATCTAATATACAGTACCTACCCATTTAACTCAATGAAACCTAATTCTGAGCAGCCATGTATAGCAGTGCTCCCCAACCTTTTTATCGCCGCGGACCAGTCGGCGTTTGATAATTTTACCGCGGCCCGCTGAGGGGGGACATTGATTGTTTATATTTTATTTAGATTGTTTTGATTTAATAATTTTAATTTAATTGTATTTAAATGTTTCTTGGGCGACCCGGTACCAATTGATCCACGGACCGGTACCGGTCCGTGGCCCGGGGGTTGAAGACCACTGATGTATAGGATTACATTCCACCAGAATGTATTACAGGAGTTTGGGGACTGTACTTCTTTCTATTAAGGCTACACTAACTAACAACCAACCAACATGTGACATCATCTTATATGGGCTGGGGTAGGTTTATGCCACAGTAACTGTATGTCCCATGTATTGCAGGGGGTTGTACTAGATGACCCTTGTGGTCCCCTCCAACTCTACAATTCTAAGATTCTATTATTCTAGGATATGCAGAGCTGTAAGGTAAAGGTAAAGGACCCCTTAACAGTTAAGTCCAGTAAAAGGCAACTTTGGGGTGCAAAGCTCATCTTGCTTTCAGGCCGAGGGAGCCGGCGATTGTCTACAGACAGCTTTCCAGGTCATGTGGCCAGCACGATTAAACTGCTTCTGGCACAATGGGACACCGTGACAGAAACCAGAGCTCATGGAAATAGTGATTACCTTTCCGCCGCAGTGGTACCTATTTATCTACTTGCACAGGCATGCTTTCAAACTGCTAGGTTGGTAGAAGCTGGGACAGAGCAATGGGAACTCGCCCCATTGTGGGGATTCGAAGTGCCAACCTTCTGATCGGCAAGCCCAAGAAGCTCAGTGGTTTAAACCCAAGCATCACTACTGACCAGTACCCCATTGAGAATTGTTTTGAAGATTTTCAGCACTTTGCACTGAAGCATTTTAGGTAAGCTATTGCCGAATTTTATGTCTCAGCATCTGGAAACCAATTATATGTTCAAAGGCCCCACATTGTAAGAGAGGGTTCCTTGTAGAGGATCTTCCCACATAATGTCAGTCTGAATTTATGGCGGCATCCTGGAATGAAGCCAGATGCAAACAGCTCCCACTCTGCCACCATAACATATCAGGAATACCTGAGTCTTCTGAGGAATAGAAATAATTTCTGTACCTTTCATCTTTCCATTTGATTCTCTGCTTTGGATTTACATTGTCAGTTTGCTCCATTGCTAACCTAGGAACTATGGCAACACATTATTGACCTCACTGTATATTTCAAGAGATATTTATTTGCAGTTGCACTGTGGATGCAGCACTGTTGTAGATGTTATGCATTTATATTCGCAATGGAAGCGTATGGCCTAATGCTTTGTGTCATGTCTTGATGTTTCTATAATTAATAGTGTCTGTGTTAGCATTAAAAGCTTTACCTTTTCACAAGCGTCTGACAGAGTGCTCTCGCTCTTTCCCCATCCCCATGTGTGGTAGGTAGATTACGGGTATCACTTCAACCCACCTCTCAAAAAGGAGGCAGAGAAACAATTTGCAAGAGCAGGAAGATTAGCTTCTTCCTGAACTGTAGAACAAAACAGCCATGTTTTCAGGGACTAAAAACCAAATGAAAAATGGCTGTTTCAAACAGCATGAGAGAAACCTGAGGCTGCTGAAGTAGCATTTCTTAAACGTGTAGCACTTGGATTCTCACCCATATTTACTCTGCTCTGCTCCTGCCCTTCTCCAGGTGAACACATCTATTTGTGCAGCGGCTGAGTACATGCAAGTCCTTTCCGAGAGCATACATGGACAGCTACGTGTAAGGAGGAGAATGAGTCAGACCATTGGTCCATCTAGCACAGAACTGTCCACAATTTCTGGCAGCACCTGTCCAGCATTTCAGGATCTTTCCCAGCTCTAACTGGAGATGCCAAGGATTCAACCCGAGACCATCTTCATCTCATGCAAGGCATGTGATTGATGTTCTTTCTCAGGCATCCCCAAACTTTGGCCCTCCAGATGGTTTGGACTACAATTCCCATCTTCCCCGACCACTGGTCCTGTTAGCTAGGGATCATGGGAGTTGTAGGCCAAAACATCTGGAGGGCCGCAGTTTGGGGATGCCTGTCCTTTCTTATAGATCAGTAAGTTTGGGTGAAGGCATACTAGAGTGTGTCAAGAAGGGCAACTTCTCTTTGACCATCACCTGCACTCTCTTGTATTTGTACTCTTTACCCCAGGCACCCCCAAACTTCGGCCCTCCAGATGTTTTGGACTACAATTCCCATCTTCCCCGACAACTGGTCCTGTTATCTAGGGATCATGGGAGTTGTAGGCCAAAACATCTGGAGGGCCACAGTTTGGGGATGCCTGCTTTACCCTTACTCTCCTCCCAGGCTGAGCTATGGAGGAAGAAATGAGAAAGGCTGCCTTGGGCAGGAACTTATGCTAAAAGCTAAGTTAGCATTGCTTCAATGGCCTGGGAGTGTCTGGCATTCTTACTCCTCCTCCCCACTTCCATGGGTCTTATGCTCTCTCTCAGGGCGGCCCAGCACAGAGTTTCAGAACCCAAGTGCTAATGAATATCAAACCCACCCAAAATGCTTGCGACTATTTTCACACTCGAAAGGAGAGCAGCAACAGGGTAAGCTCAGCTCAGCATGTGCGACACAGATTCTTGATTTTAATTCTCAGCCACTTGGTTGCTACAGCTGTGGGAGCAGGAAAAAATGTCATACTAATTCTATTAATTAGGCTTGATAACAGCAGTAAGGAACACTGGGTTCCGTATCAATCTTCCTGTCTTAATAAAGAAAACAGGGTACTATTTAATTTGCACAAAACCTTAGTAATTTAGCGTGGAAATTTCAGGCTGTGCTCACCCTTGGAGAACAAAGCAAACCAGATGTTTCTCTTTGCTTCACTGTATTCACTGCATTCATGGGGTTGAATCCAGACCAAGTCATGTTTAGTCCCATTGAAATCAATGAGATTTAAGTTTCCTACAATCAAGTGGTGTATAATTTTATGAAATAATACATACATGCATACGGTGGGGTAGAGGGACCAATGGTCTTGGAGGGTTCACTTAGCTCAACTAGAGACACCCAAGTTTCCAGGAACCATCCTTGATATCTATGGCTGTTGAAGCACAAGCACTTCTCAAGCATTAAGAGTAACAAGGGAGGGAGGGAGGGAGGTGTTATTGGTACCTGCTTTTCAGCTATGGAAGCCATTTCCTTTAGTGACTCATCATGGCTTCAAGCAGGACATTTTTTGGAAGAGTTAAAAACCTTTGTTTAGCAGCTGATTGATCAGGCTTTTGTGTTAAATGTATGGGAGAAGGAAGAAGATGAGGTGGGGATGCTGGATCTGGTCGACAGGCCAGGTCATTATCTCCCCCACCCCCCATGGGCCCTGTTGACTGGGGCTGACCTCCTGTCAATGATGTGTTGTCACAATGACGTCAGGTGACCCATTTGTGCCTGCATGATTGAAATCAAACCTTTCCTTATTTCATGAATGCTCAACATACCTGAAAAATGGCCACCAGCAGCATTGCAAAGACTTAAGACGTTTCAATGTAACATATTAAAGACACCTCCCCACCCCCCAACTATGAACTGCATTTTCTGGAACCGATAAACTTACTTTTTATGTTTTGTTATTATTTATTGTAGTTGCTCCTCTCCATCTTTGTTTGTGTTTGTCTAGACCTTTCATATTAAGCTGAAATGTCTCAAGCTGTTCTATTAGCAGCAAATTCAAACGGATGGCTCCATTTTTCAAAAACACAGCAACATAATTCAGTCAGATTTTTTCCTCTCTCTCTCAAACAACAGTGTGGGAAGTCCATGGTGGTGCATTTAGTTTAACCAGCACTCATAAAACTCTTGTGTCATACTTATTGAAAACTGAGTAAATAGTGAATTGTGGCTGCCCTTGTTGGACTGGCTAGCAATCAAAATAAAAAGATGCATTCGTTGGGCTTTCCTCTCCTTCCTTGCCTTTCTGTTGAGGTCTGCTCATACAGTGCTTTACATTGTTAAGCTCACCACCCTTTTTTCATGTGGCAAGAAGTTACAGGGGTTCATCTTACCCAGCTTTGGTTCCCATTTGGAGGATGGTCACTGGTGGCATATTGGCGTACTTGAATATTTGCATTTACTTACAAACATCCAGATGGAAAGAGACGCAGTTCAAACCCTCCAAAAGACAGTGGCACTTCAACAAAACTTTAATCAGAGCAGGCTAATTAAATTTAATAGGCCTAATTTAGTCAGGTCCATGAACATCAATGGGCCTGCTCTGAGTACATCTTAGATGGATTCCACCTAGTCACTGCTCCCATGCTCTAGAGAAGATTGTGTAGCTGGGTGAGGGTCCAAGCTGAATATGGGAGGGTTAAGTTGGCCGCTTAAGCATCACTAAAGAGAAAATGCCTTACCAAAAGAAGGGGGACAAAAGAATACAGTGATTTGCATAAAATCTAAAAATGTTAATTGATATACTGTATGTGGAATTTTGAAGTAAATAGAAATGAAATAACCTTGCCATAGTGAAGAAGGCTGCAGCCAAGTGACCTGTGTAACAGCTCAGGTGCTGTCCAAGGTGCTACCTATGGATGGGCAACTCTGTTGTCCCTCCTAATGCCTCTGGACAGCCCTTCAAATAGGGGACTGTCCTCTGACAGCTGTTCAAGTAGTTCTCTGTAAAACAGGGCAGACAGCTACTCTTAAATGGGCAGGGGGTGGTGGTGGAGATGATCACATTTGTCTTTTGATTTGCCATATATTTTGGTATGACCACATTGCAAGTTAAGAGGTGTGTGTGTGTGTCCCCCTCCCTCCTCCATAAAAGGCACTTACTCTCCCTTGTTTTATTTTGTGACTTACAACTTTATTGTCAAGCTCAGCCAGCCATTGCAACCCGATAAGGCATCTGGTGGAGCTTATGATGCATCCTGCCAGGGCTGAGGCCCCTGCTGAGCGCCTTTCCCCGGGGTGGGTGGTGGGTGGCTTTATGTTAATCTTCCAGGTTCTCCTGCTCCCTGCATTATGCAAAATGTGGAACTCCCAGGGCATAAAATATTCATCTGTGTGTGAATGTTACAAAACAGCAATGAATTCATAAATCCTTCTGTAGCAGGACGGGAGAGCCCTCTTGGGTGCCATTGGGAACTTGATTAGACTATCTAGCAAACAGCTTAAAAACAGAAGAGAGGTATAAATGCACAATGTGACTGAAAATTAAGCAGTCCCGAGAAGAGCTTCATTACACCCACCCACACCCAACACATTACTACTCACACTCTAACTGGATAGCTCATGATCAACTTAATTGGTGGTGGCTACCCTGGAAGATTTAAATGGAACCAGACCCATTATAGTTTATTCATAATATTGTCCCTCCTCAGCCATCTAGCTTGGCTCCCTTTATTATAAAATAGCAAGCAAGCTTTTGAGTCTACCACAGCTGTTCCTCAGGCTGGATGTTAAGCAAAGTGGGAGGGGGCATGTGAGAGAGGACAAAAGCTAGCATATTGGTACTTAAGCCATAATGCAGAAATTCATTACTGTTGTATAGTCTTAGAAGGCACATGGCTATTGAGGGTTGACATAGAGAGTGCCTGTACTTCAGAATTTACCACTATGCCACTGGTGGCATTGGTGGCTATGGCTAGAAAGTACAGGCACTGGCACCTGATCCTGAAAATGGGCTCTCAGATGCAACATGTCACAGGTAGGGCAACCACCAGATGTAAATTCTGGTAGGAAAACTGGTACCCAAGGGAGGAGTGAAGGGGCCCATTCCAAACTTAGCATGTGGTAACAAAGCAGTTGAGCATAGTGAGCACAGTGCTCACTGGAAGGACAGATCGTGAAGCTGAGGCTCCAATACTTTGGCCACCTCATGAGAAGAGAAGACTCCCTAGAAAAGACCCTGAGGCTGGGAAAGATGGAGGGCACTAGGAGAAGGGGACGACAGAGGAGGAGATGGTTGGACAGTGTTCTCGAAGCTACGAACATGAGTCTGATCAAACTGCGGGAGGCAGTGGAAGACAGGAGTGCCTGGCGTGCTCTGGTTCATGGGGTCACGAAGAGTTGGACACGACTAAACGACTAAACAACAACAACAACAAAGCAGTTGTGTAATCACCAACCTGGTGGGTGGCTGCCTGCCTGCCTGGGATGGATGGGAGTTGTAGTCCAAAACATTGGGGGGGCACCAGGTTGCCAAAGGCTGCTTTAAAGCATGTGTTCAGTTTGCGGTTCAAAAGCATTGACTATATAAGCACAAAGTACCCAAACAGTGCCCCCCATGCAATAGGCTGAGATGGGTAACAGCCAGCTCCTTACATCCCTGCCTGCAAAACTGCACAGGCTGCTTCAAAGGATTGTGCCCGCCTTGAATTTTAAAAAGGAGACACAGCTGGGACGTATTAAAAACAAGAAAACTTCCAAATGAGACACAAGGCTAGGAATATATCCATATCCCATATTGTTATGGTTTTCCTGTCAGATTTCTGGGACTATCACTGTGGCTTGACCTGAGGCAATACCTCCACTGACTAAGGAGTGTTGTTAGCTCAGTAATGGGTCTCTGTGGGAACTAAGAAGCCTAAGTCTGAAAAGACTCATCCAGATTTCCCTGGTGGAGTCAGAGGGAGAGGGCAAGAGTTTATTGACCCCTCCAGACTGGTGTCCTGATTGTTGTTGTTTTTTGTGGGTGGATGTACTCTGCAACTAATCATTAACATGACAATGGTACATTAGTTGTGGATTATCCACACATAATTCTGCTTTATTAGTTGTTCTACGATGTCATGATGTCACCTCGTGATTGACATTGGAGGGGCGGCAAAGGTGGGGCAACCTCCCCCCCCCAATACTGCTGGTTTGAAAATTTATAGGTTTCAAAGGAGGAAACATGCACCTATTGCAAATGAAGCAGTATGGCTGCCCAAAACGTTTGAAGGCTCAAATGTTATCGGAAGTTTGATGTTCGTATAACCACCCATGAGTGCAAATCAGCATGAATGCACAATAAAAAGGACACCTGAAAGGACCTGGTGTCAGGAAAACACACAGCAACAGATGGCAGTTTGAGGGAGGCAGAGGAAATATGGGCTCCCAAACATCTTCCTTGGAAATCTGATGTGCTTAAGCCATGTCCCCAGCTGTACTCAACTTGTATATTTGTAAATAACTCCGAATATTGCAAAATGAGTCTCCAGTGACTTCCCCAAGGGAACCAAAACTGTGCAAGCACTGCACCCCTGAAACCTTTCACCACTCAGAAAAGTGGGGTGAGCATAACAGTATATCTGCCAGAGCTAGGTTGGCACAGTCCTCCTTGAGATATTTGACACAGCTGTGTAGGGCATCTTCTATCCACTCCTCTTTCCCCCCCCCACTAGGTATTCTGTCCACATACCTGTGACTGGGCTCTGGGCTTTAAGTGAATTAATTAGCCCATAATAACAAAGCCGCAAAGTGTTTTTGTGCCACAGCTGTCGAGCTTTTTCCTGATTTAAGCCATGGACCAAGTGTTTGGGAGAGTTTGCCTCTCAGGGCTCATAAAAGTGCCGCAAATCAATCATGACATTATTAGATTATTTTGCTCTTGCCAGAGCTACTATCTGCAGAGATAAAATGTCTCTCGTGTTAAACCAAGCATATCTCCCCTTTGGCTCCCTGGTGGTTCATGCTCTTTGCAGGTTCACACCTGACCAGTGTTCGGTCCTGCTGATAGGTTTGCAACTGGACATCATTCTTAATATATGTACATGAAAACAGCACATATTTGTGACATGTTTGCATTGACAGGTTGACAGCAGAAACATCCAGGGTCCTCTTCTTCTTCTTCTTCTTCTTCTTCTTCTTCTTCTTCTTCTTCTTCTTCTTCTTCTTCTTCTTCTTCTTCTTCTTCTTCTTCTTCTTCTTCCATTTAGTCATTTAGTCATGTCTGACTCTTCGTGACCCCATGGACCAGAGCACGCCAGGCACTCCTGTCTTCCACTGCCTCCCGCAGTTTGGTCAGATTCATGTTGGTAGCTTCGAGAACACTGTCCAACCATCTCGTCCTCTGTCGTCCCCTTCTCCTTGTGCGCTCATTCTTTCCCAACAACAGGGTCTTTTCCAGGGAGTCTTCTCTTCTCATGAGGTGGCCAAAGTATTGGAGCCTCAGCTTCACAATCTGTCCTTCCAATGAGCACTCAGGGCTGATTTCCTTCAGAATGGATAGGTTTGATCTTCTTGCAGTCCACGGGACTCTCAAGAGTCTCCTCCAGCACCATAATTAAAAAGCATCAATTCTTCAGCAACCAGCTCTCACTTCCATACATCACCACTGGGAAAACCATAGCTTTAACTATACGGACCTTTGTCGGTAAGGTGATTTCTCTGCTTTTTAAGATGCTGTCTAGGTTTGTCATTGCTTTTCTCCCAAGAAGCAGGCGTCTTTTAATTTTGTGACTGCTGTCACCATCTGCAGTGATCATGGAACCCAAGAAAGTAAAATCTCTCACTGCCTCCATTTCTTCCCCTTCTATTTGCCAGGAGGTGATGGGACCAGTGGCCATGATCTTGGTTTTTTTGATGTTGAGCTTCAGACCATATTTTGCGCTCTCCTCTTTCACCCTCATTAAAAGGTTCTTTCATTCCTCCTCACTTTCTGCCATCAAGGTTGTGTCATCAGCATATCTGAGGTTGTTGATATTTCTTCCAGCAATCTTAATTCCGGCTTGGGTCCTTTTAGGCAGAAACAAAATGCTTCTCAATGAAATTCTGAACAAGAACAAAAATGCATACTTTTTATAATTTAAACTGTCCTCTAAAGAATAAGTGTAATTTGCTTAGTGGCAAAATTAAGCAGCTCAAAGGTATACCAGCTAGGATCATCTAGTACTGTAGCATTGCTCATGCTAACCTGGTATGAACCTTATCTGTGTCTTGATTGATGGGCTCAGCACTTGTGCAACCTGTGCTAGTCTGTTTTGTGTGTGACTCATTGAAGACTATCACAAGCATAGTTCTGGAGGGTGGTGGGAATCAGAAGCACTAAAACAGATAGGCTGGAAAGATGCAATTATATTGCATAGACCTTGAGCTTGTTTGAAGGTTCTAGCAGAGGAGCACAGCTATCATATACCCTTGACAGAAGAATGGTACACTCCTTATATTTGGGGTGGTCGTCCTCTTCCACTGAGCATGCCGTTTCAGGAGGGATGCACATGGGAGGAAGGGGTCACCCGCCTAGCCAGATCAATCTAATCAACCGTGGTGATCAATGTGGCAGATGTCAGAGCCAGATCGCCTTCGTATCCGTAGACCATAGCTTTCAAGTTTTGCACCCACCAAGTTCCATTTGGTGTCTCTGTCCAATTCAATGTGACCTTCTTAATCCTTTAAAGCCTAAAATGGCATGGGGCCCAGGATACCTTCTCCCACACAAACCCACCTGCCCTCTGAGGGGTTATCCATACTTAGCTTTCCTTCACTCACTTTTTCCAGGCATGGTCCAAGCTCTGTGTCTCAGCACACTTTTCTTGCTCCAGAGCTTTCCTTGTGAAAACCTGCTCTTCAAAGCATAATTGGAACGAAGAGCATTCCACAGAAAACTCGAACTGATGTTTGCTCTGATTGAGCACTAAAGAGCAGGTTTTCACTGGGAAAGCTCCAGGGCAACCCCCTCAAACAAACAAACAAACAAACAGACAGACAGACAGACAGACAAACAAACAAACCCATGCTTGAACACAGAGCTTTTAAGTGTGGACATGTGCCTGGAAAGAATGGGGCAAAAGGAAAGGTGGATAAGCCCTTAGTTCATCTCCTGAGGCTCCATTCCTACTACATCCCTCTGCCACCAATGGGTGGCTATTTGAGGCTGTTTCTGAGCTTTGGGGGTGGTGAACAATTTATGAAGCTCTCTCCCAAGGGAGAGGCACCAGGATCCATCATTTCTAGGGGTCAGATGACAGCTCATCAGATTCTGTTATTTCCTAAGCCATTTGAGCCTATGCTGCAGATCAATAGATATGTGTGAAGGAGCATCTACCTGTCTGTCACCTGTGGGTGCTCTCCTCCTAGTCCCCATATTGTCTGAAGTGAGATGGGTGGTGACCAAAGCTCTACATAAGAACACAAGAAGAGCCTTGCTGGATCAGAGATGGCAAAGGCTCATCTAGTCCAGCAACCTGTTTTCACAGTGGCCAACCAAATGTCTATGGAAAGTCCCCAAACAGGACCTGGGCACAGCATTCTTCCCACTTGCGATTCCCAATAATTGGCATTTGGGGCATTCCATGGAAGTAGAAATAGACATTGTGGCTAGGAGGACCCTTCTGGTTGTGGTGCCCCAGCTATGGAACCAAACCCGCCAACATTTTTTCAGGACACATGACTTTGGGTGCTGCGCTGCCACATGTCAGCTGGCTCATGTAGGTGCATTGTACCAAAAGGTACACAAGTCAGCTGCTGCCTCCCCTGCCACAGCCCCTACCTGGCAGTTGCTCACTTCCTTCTCTCCTTGCTCCCTTCCTCCACCCATGCCGCCCCTCACGCCACCATGGCGGCTGCAGAGAGGGGCCGGCAAGATCATTGCACACATCTGCCACCTGCACTCCGGCACACAAAGGTCCTATTTCATGAAGGTTCCAGAGGTAAGCACAAGTGTGGACTGCAAGCGCCAGCTGACCCTCCTCCCTTGTTCAGCAGTGGCACTGGAGGGAAAAGCAGGACATTCCCAGATGAAATCAGAAGGCCGGATGGCTTCTGTAATTCCATGAATGTGCTGGGAAAATAGGGACCCTTGACGGGTGTGTGGAACTCTTACCTGGTGAAGTTCACTTGCTGGTATCCATGTTGTTGTTGTTGTTGTTGTTGTTGTTGTTGTTGTTGTTGTTGTTGTTGTTGTTGTTGTTTTAAAAAACCACCCAAGGCTTTTAAACAAACATTTTAAAAGGTTGATTTTATTCTTTTGCTGCTTTTAGTGGCTGTGTGAATGTGGTCTTATTATGACTGTGTTTTTCTTCATTCCTATTTGTTTTGCTATTTTTAACCCTGTAAACAGAATTATCTGCTGCAGGGGACTTTGGAAATATATTAATAAACTTTTTTTTTGTTTAGGCCTTCCTTGTGACTGGATATCCCACCCTTAAAAGCAGATGTCGAAGAGGAAACACATTTTCTTCTATTCTTTTTCACTACTCTATCTCAAAGCTGCAGGGAAAGACAAGTTCAAAATTGATGCCTGCATTTTTCTTTAGTGAGGCTATCAGCCACCTCATGGGGTGATTTCATTGGGGAAATTGTGTGAGGGGGAAAGGTTAAGCACCCCACTGCTTCCCCTGAGCCAATTTTCCATCTATCTCTTTTCCCACAGGATCAATTGCTTTAAAAAAGATTTTGGGGTTTCCAAACATAGTAGTACAAGTCCTATTGCCTGTGACTAGTCTAAACTAGTCTAGTCTAGTTTCCTTGGAAGTAAGCCTAGCTGCCTTCAGGTGGGACTGTATGAAACAGACTGTATACTCTGATTGGTGTGTACAAATGCCTGAAATGTAAACATAAATAGTCACTTAATGAATGAATGAATGAATTTCAGCTACATAAAGTCTTCTTTTCTAGCATCAGCTGACACCTGGTGTGGGATTGGACAGAATGTTCATTATAACACAACATATTTCTTTTGGAAGTTGCTTTTTCTGTGAAATAATATTCTTTTCCTTTTGATTTTAACTTAGCATTCCTTATCTCCCAGCAGCATTCAACTGCTATAATTTAAAACATAACATTTCATAGATCTGCTCTGTGCTTTTTTTTTTTTGGCTTTTCATCCTTCAGCAGCATGTTTCATTTCCCTTTTAACCTTTACTCCTTTTAAGGCTGCAAACCTAAACATAGTTATTAATTGGTAAACCACATTAAATACAGTGGCACTTACTTGCAGTAAATAGGAATATTATTGTAATGTATTTAATCCCCCCTTCAAAGGTGTCAAACTACTTATAACTCTTTATATATTTAGCCAACCATGTTCAGTTGTTTTGAGCTAAGGCATACCCAGAATATATCTGTTGAAATCAATGGACATAAGATAGGCAAGTATATTGATTTCAGTGGGAGTATGACTTACAATGGAATCCAAACCCAAGATCCACTGACCCAGAGACTAGGTGTGACATTCGTAACTTCAGCAGCATACAAGTCTCAAGAACGCCTCTGTTATTTGAACCTCAGCACATGCTCTAGACTGCAGAAGCTGTTGTGCATTGGCCAATAAAAATTTCCAGGTCTGCTGTATTGACACTACCCTAAAAGGCAGAAAAACCTACCAGGGAATTGAGGCAATGACAGGTCCTTAGCTGACATTCATACATACCCTCTTTGGGTTGAAAAAGCATGAGACAAGTTTTAATCCTCAAAATCTCATTCCACATTTACTGGATAATTGCTTCACAGTGTACTGTTTGGATCATTCCAGTATCTTGCATATCATATGGGGAAACATGGTTGCTATTGTATATAGTGACCTTGATACATTTTGTTTCTATTTACTTGTTCATGAAATATAAAAATGGGTTCTCGTGACTTGGCCTTTTTGTTGCATAAAGATTCTGCTACGCAGAATTTACCTAACACATTTGTTTAGTTGTTTAGTCGTGTCCGACTCTTCGTGCCCCCATGGACCAGAGCACGCCAGGCACTCCTGTCTTGCACTGCCTCCCGCAGTTTGGTCAGACTCATGTTGGTAGCTTCGAGAACACTGTCCAACCATCTCGTCCTCTGTTGTCCCCTTCTCCTTGTGCCCTCCATCTTTCCCAACATCAGGGTCTTTTCCAGGGAGACTTCTCTTCTCATGAGGTGGCCAAAGTATTGGAGCCTCAGCTTCAGGATCTGTCCTTCCAGTGAGCACTCAGGGCTGATTTCCTTCAGAATGGATAGGTTTGATCTTCTTGCAGTCCATGGGACTCTCAAGAGTCTCCTCCAGCACCATAATTCAAAAGCATCAATTCTTCGGTAATCAGCCTTCTTTATGGTCCAGCTCTCACTTCCATACATCACTACTGGGAAAACCATAGCTTTGACTATACGGACCTTTGTTGGCAAGATGATGGTCGTAATGAAGCTATGGCTCTTCAACAAACATGAGTAAATTCCAGTGGATTGCCATTGTCTGTTTCCAGCTGCGGCATATGCTGTCATGAAAGACTGTGCAAAAATGAACCCGTTGCAGTACCATCTGCTCGACAGTTTCCTGCAGTGGTTTGTTTTTCTCTTGTGGACATCGGTCAGTCCTCAAATAAAATAGTGACAGTCATTAGCTAACTAGTCCAAACAGTTCAGGGAACATATATCTCCAGGGAATGGTAGAATAACTGAAAATCAGGCTTCAAACTTAACAGCTTTGCTAATTGGTTTGCAAATGGAAATGTCTGAGAGTTAAACACTGTTGGTGCAAGAACTTAATTAAAAAATATTTGCCTCTTGCTGATATAAGACCAAAGGTAGCTGCCTGACAGGTTTTCCTCTCCTCCTTTTGATTTGATTGTATGTAAGTATCTCTGTGTGGCTGTTGTCTTCTTTTTCTCCAACATCTCCCCCCAAATAAACTGTCATGTACATTAAACTTCATTGGTTTGAGAGGCATTTCTCAATAAATAGTCCCACTAAGCTATCCCCTTGTGTTCTAAGGATGTTTAGCCAGGTTTTAAGTTCCATGTTCCCTGGGCTTTGGGGAAGGAAATCCAAAATTCCCGACTTTCTAAATATTTTTAGATTATTGATATCACTGACGCTGGGGGGAAAAACTTTCCTAAGATGAAAAGTGAACAGTCTTCTGAGAAACTGCATCTCATATGCTTTACCTATAAATGTGTGAGTTCCTCCAGAGGAATGCAAAAGGCTGATAATAAAATCATCGTTGCAGTACGAACAGATCTGGTGGCAATGTAAAACATTTCACACTTTTAGAGTGCAAGCGATATTTACTTCCGTTGAATATAAATCCTGTATTTTAAAGACAGGAGCTTCTGTTGAGTCAGAGTCTGATTCTGCTGCAATACCAAATCCGCTTTATACTGATGCATGTCCACAGGAATTGTTAATGAAGATAAATTTATGGTGGCTATGAAACATTATTGTATAATCAATACAGATTAAACAGAGCCAGTCTTGAACTAAATAGTTGAGAAGGGGTGGGGTCAATGATCCACATCTAGATGCAAAAATCAAATTTATAAACCTATTACCATTTGCCCTGAAATGAAAGTGAAGGCAAATGCTTTAGAAAAGGAACCATTATGTTACTTATTTCCTCGAGGTACCAAGAACCTGAAAGGAAGTTATTACAAAATAATGTTTCAATGGCATTCAAGTTCCATTTAAATAAATACTAGAGAGGCAATTTTATTATACCTTTCTCTTTCCAATTTTATTTAATGTCTGTGGAACTGTAGGGTTTGTGTCTAAATCTTTAAAATATTTCAATATATGACTGGATACACTTTACTCTACAATCCCCTGGGAATCCTGCTATTAAGCTGCTTACACTACAATTTTGTATGTGTCTACTCAGAAGTAAGCCCCTTTGAATTCACTGAGACTTAGGTGTATAAAGAAAGTAAATATGAAATTGGTGTAAAAATATTAGACATGGTAAGGATGGAAGTGGTATATGGTATATTGCGGAAATTCCAAATTGCCAGCAGCTAATGGTTGGCTGTTGAGACTGAAAATGATCGATGGTGTAACATTAACAAATGTTGTATGTATATGTAATGGCTCACAAAACCTGAACCACATTTCCGATTTTTTTGGTCTTATCTTAATTGATTCAGTATTGATTTGTGAAGCATACAGTGCAATCCTAAGCATGTCTACTCAGAAGTAAGCCCTAGTGATTTCCCTGGGTATTACTCCCAGGCCAGTGGGTTTAAGACTACAGCTTCATTCAGTACATTGCCTTAGGAAAATAACTTGATTAGCTGTAGCTTTCTTGCATTTAAAAAACAGGAAAGAAAACCAAGAAAATAAATTCCATTTTGTCAGTGTGTGCAGGCCAACCACAGTTATTTGAATAACCAAAAGGTTTGCACAATGTTTCAATAACTGGATTTTCAAATACACGAGAATCCCATAGACATAGAGCTATAGTTGCATTGGCACGCACTTCATAGCCACATTTGCATAATTCGGGCTTTCAGGTGAAAATGATGTTGTATAAGAAGTCTATTCTTTAATTCTGCACCTACCTGGGGGGTAAGTCTAATTGAAACCAACGGGAAATATTACTGAGTAGACTTGCTTTGCAAGTTTAATTGATGATAGATGATACAGTTCAGCATATATTGTTATGTAACTCACATAACAATTAAGATAAGATAAGATAATCTTTGTTGTCATTGTCCCCTTGTGGGAACAACGAAATTATTCGGTTACCACATCCACTCAGGTAAAGCTCAGATATTCCACATAATCCAAAATTACTACAAAACACTAATTAAAACAATGCAATGTGATACAATATAACAAGTAAAATAAGATGACTTTAAAGTCCAGACTTTCCATTTAAGGCCAAAATCGCTCTAGAGAAGAAACTGTTATTGAGACGGCTCATTCTTGCCTGCATTGTTCTCTGTCCCGATGGTAGGAGCTCGAAGAAACGGTGACCAGGGTGCGTTGGATCTCTTGATATGTCTAGTGCTTTTCTATGGCACCTGGTGGTATAGATTTGTTCTAAGGTGGAGAGTGAGCAGTCAGTAATGCTCTCTGCTGTTTTAATAATTCTGCATAACGTGGGTGGCGCTGTGGTCTAAACCACAGAACCTAGGGCTTGCCAATCAGAAGGTCGGTGGTTCGAAGCCCCACGATGGGGTGAGCTCCCATTGTTCGGTCCCTGCTCCTGCCAACATAGCAGTTCGAAAGCACATCAAGTGCAAGTAGATAAATAGGTACTGCTCTGGCGGGAAGATAAACGGCGTTTCCGTGTGCTGCTCTGGTTCGCCAGAAGTGGCTTAGTCATGCTGGCCACATGACCCAGAAGCTGTCTGCGGACAAATGCTGGCTCCCTCAGCCTATAGAGCAAGATGAGTGCTGCAACCCCAGAGTCGTTCATGACTGGACCTAATGGTCAGGGGTACCTTTACCTTTAACTCACATCTTGGCTGTGAGTTTTGGAAGACCCGCTCCCTGCTTTGCAGACTTTCCCCCACCTGGCCTGGAAGGCCCAGTTGCAAAAGTTGAGGCTGCTGAAAAGGCCATAGACCACCTTGGCTGTCTCTTGGCTGCAGAGCCATGCCATTGAGCCTGAATTTCCACATCCACCACCTGCCATGAACATAGCTGTCAAGTTCTCCCTTTTTTAAAGGGAAATTTCCTTATACTGAATAGGCTTCCTCGTGAGAAAAGGGAAAACTAGACAGCTATGGCCATGAACCACCATTGGTAGGATGGGCAGCAACAGCAGCAGTGAAAGTGCACCAGCTAGTTAAAGTGCTGCATTTCCCAACCAACAATATATTGCAGTGTTAGTGCTTTGAAAAAGTGATGGTTGTGAAACAGAGAGGAAAACCTCTGATGCGACATTAAATGTGTCCTTGAGTTTAAGGTGCAGGGTTTATAAAATGCAAATTACATCAGCGGTGAAGGGAGTGCTGATTATTAACAGGATCAATGAAGATTTGCCCTGATGTAAATAAGAGGAGGATTGCATTAGGATTATATTCCCTTTCCATGCCTGCTATAGTTATCACCCCCTCCAAAGATGATGCATATTAGATGCAATTGGGTCCAGAGTGTTGTTGTTTTTTCCAGGGATCATATCTGGATCCTGTGGAACAACTGTGCCTTTTATTTGGCTTTGTTTTATTATCTGGAAAGTATATACCTCAATATACTTGCCTTAAACCAAGTCATCAACTTCAGGTAAGTTAATTTGAAGCTTGCAGTCTTTTACTGCACTCCATATTGGTTCCCTGTCAGTTGCAAATCCATTTTGAGTGCTAATTTCCTTTGTCAGAAGCTTGCTGTTTATTTAATTCCTTTGTCAAACATGGATTTGCTTCATGCAGATCCATAAAATTAATAGATTAAACACATGCACCTTTACTTCATGTTTATTATTTTCTATTTTTTATTCCAAATTATCTGTTGCTTCCTCCATAGTAATCTAAATGTATTCAGTTAGTGTGAATTAATAAGCAATTCTACTCAGCAGAGCGAATGAATCCCAGGATGTTTTAGGCACATCTCCTAATTCACAGTCTTAAGTCACCCACAGGTTTTGCCGTAAATTCAGAGCTTGACGTAGATTCTGCTGTCACACAGCTTTGTCAACCAGATAATGACAGCTCTGCTATTTACATTATTGCTTTTATCACTATAAAAGAGAGTTCCTTCTGAAATCCTTTCTGTACGTATGAAAAGGAATAAAGCATCACTGGATTTCTCAGCTTGCTACAAGGACTAAACACTATGGTTGTTGGTTGGGGGCTAACACCCATTTGCATCTTGTAGCATCTCAAACATGCTGTGTGAAAGGTGGGGAGGGTGCAGTAGGACTGAAATATCTCTAAGGTCTCTTTCAGTCCTCTGGTCCTCTGATTCTACTCACATGCAGCAGAATGATGTGATAAAGTGAGAACTCTGAGATTGTAGAGTGGATGGAATTCAATTCTAGGCAGAATGTTTATATATATATATATATATATATATATATATATATATATATATATATGGTATATTCCTGCGTATAAGACTACTTTTTAACCCAGGAAAATATTCTCAAAAGTCGGGGGTCATCTTATACGCCGGGTCATTTTTCTTATACAGCGAGTATATCCCAAACTCTATATTTTAACTGGAAAAGTTGGGGGTCGTCTTATACGCCCAGTCGTCTTATACGCCAGAATATACGGTGTGTGTGTGTGTTTCTCTCAGACTGCAAATAGAAAACAGCACAAGTGGGTGTAGACTGGGCTAGAACCTTTGTCCCTAATGTGCTAGATTTCTGGAGTTTGGTTTTAACATTTTGGAGTTTGTATCGGGAGGTTTTTAATGCTTGAGGTTTTACTATGTTTTTACTATTGTAAGCCGCCCAGAGTGGCTGGGGAAATTCAGCCAGACAGGTTGGGTATAAATAATAATAAAACAACAACAAACAACATGGAGCTTTTAATTGGTGGGGGATCATTTAAAATGGTAGCCCTCTCTTACATTCTGAAGTGGTCCCTACCCTCCACCCCGTGAGTTCAGAATTCCACCCCCTCATTCGGCTGACCAATTTGCACCACTAATCAGACCTAAGCAGATCAGATAAGCATCCTAAAGAGAAGGAGGGGCATTGCAGCCGATAACCTTGCCGATGCCATCCTCTAACGCCTTTTACGCAGTTTTTCTTAGGCAATGCAAGTGTTTGTCTGAATGCCTACACGTGCCTTCTGCTGATATCTCATTGTTGTCCTTCCACTTTGATGTCCCCAGCTTTAGAAAGATCCCCGAAGCCTTTGAAAGGGAAGGGGAGGAGGGGAATGTCTTCAATGAACGCCTTCTCGTTTCCATTCTTGCTTCTGTTGCTTGACTGCTGAATGAAGGAAGGCACAGTGCGATGTTGTTCTGGGTGTAGGTGGGATTTAATGGTCTGCGAATATACTTTTTTTTTAAAAAAGAAGGTAAGGAACAAAAGCACGAGGAAGGGGCAGATGGCAAGCAATAAAACCCATTCCCCTTCATTAGAAATGCAAGTTTGTGCAGATGTGTACGAACAATCAAGCGAGCTGCATTTTTCAAACTTATCCCCTGTTTTTTGAAGGATCGTGGGTCTCCTGGTAATTGCTGTCTTATTAGAAAATTTCACTAGGCAAAAAAGGAGCGGCGGGGAGAGAAGTTAGGCAGGTGGGGGGGGGGGTAGGAAAAAAAATTCAGAGCCACACTGCCCCTGGTGTTGATAGTCCAGAAGGCAGCTAAATTGGGAGCAGTTGCTATTTTCAGCACCAAAGCTGTGAACAGCGTCAGGGAGAGCATGGAAGGGAGTCCTAGCCGAGGCTGGGTTGATGCAAGAGGCTGTCGACCAGCTCGAAATACGAGCGGAGAGATCTAGTGGTTGTGACAGCCTCCTGGCAGCGAAGCCATCGAGACCCGGCTTCCTGCATCGCTGGACTTGGCGACCAGCCGATCTCCCTGCTGTGTGTGCGTGGATGCAGCGGCCGGGGGAAGAGGGCAAACATGTGGCACGTGAATCTTTCTCTCCATAGGAAAAAGCATAACATCCTCCCGGGAGGCGGCTCCCCAAAGCAAGGCATTCCACGCAAGCTCCGATCAGGATCACTTGAGGCTCCAGAAGACCCGTGCAGCCGGCACCAAGAATACCCTCCTCCCAGGGAGCCTAAGACCTCAAGGATGCCTCAGCTCCGTCTAAGTTTCTCACGGTTGTGATGTCCAGGTGGAGTTCACCCATCACGGAGGACCTTCCACGTTTCTGGGTCTTGTGGATCGCCTTTCGCCTAAGCTTCCCTGAACCCTTTCTCCCCTTCCCTCTGAGGTTTTTTTAAAGGTTAAATGGAAAAAGAAAACTGTCTAAGGACACAGAGCTTCTCTTGCGCTCTTCATAGTGTGATTCAAGTCCAGGTAATTTTTTCCCATTATAATAAACCTATTTTATTTATTTTTTTAAATTACTCTAAATAATGTACATATTACTTAAGAAATTGTCAGCCCCAAACGCCACTTATTTGGGAGAAAAACTAGCTTGATCCACATCTACAATGGAAGAGTTTTGAAATGGTGTTTGAGGACAGAGGCTTCCATTCAGTTCTCTGCCAAATGCTTGGTAGCCTTTATATAGACTATACATATAGACAGTGCTGATCATAATAAAGAAGGGGAGGGAAAAGGGACAACTAATCAGCCAATTATCTGAAAATGAAATGTGTTTGCTTTACATCTGATGTCTCAGCACCAGCAGTCCCAACCCACAGGTTGAGAGGTCGCTGAAAACCAGTTGATATTCTTCCCATTTAGACTAAAATGGAAGAGGTGTCCCTTAGATACGCAACTTCCTAGCTGCTTGTTGCTGTCTATTAATTCAGCCCATTTCCTGCAAGCTGGAGAGCATTTGAAATAACCCATAATTTGAGCCTCCTTTTGTGGAGCTATAACAGGGAATGATTGCTTGCTGCTTGGGCTTTTCTTTTGAATATCTATGCAATACTTTTCACTTCTTGGGTGAGCCTCTATTTTTATATTCCATTACAAAATACCGCACTTACTCAACTTGCAGGTTTTCTTAAAATATATGTCCGAGAAATACACTCACAAAGAAAGTAGGCACCTCTCATGCCTGAAATGTGGCGCATACACTTCAGCAATGTCTCTATAAAAGGTGTACTTCAGTTTTCTCTTGATCTAAGGAGTGCCACCCCCCTATTCACCTTGAGGGTAAACTTGTAATTCATTAAACTGGAGATTTCAGCTAATTGAATCACCATTAATGGAACCCACTTATAGTGGACCACCCGATGCTTAGAAGTTATTGCTGTATATGAGATTTTGGTTACAGGATGGAATCGCTCTAACCATGCACAGGATTCTATAAACTGAAAAATCAGTATGTACCCATCAGTATGCTCTAATGGAGTTTTGAATAACTCTTTAATCAAGCTGTTTTAAGTTATTTAATTTAAACCCTTTAAATTAAGGTTTGATCTAAGGTTGGTCTCCTCCAACCTTTTTTTTAAAGTTTTCTTCCCACTGCTCATGGCATTGTGCCAGATTCTGGGGCTGGTGTTAATTTTCACTCCGGTTTGGGGACATGCTGGGGGGGGGGCGGGTAGACTGGAAAGGTGTCGGGTCTTTTCAATACAAGCTTTCTGGTGCATCACTAGCATGCCCTGTTCTTGGCTCTACCAAAGTCAGGTTTCCAGTTTTGGTAGGACAGAGGCTGTGCACATTTCTGCAGCAGGGATTAGGTGATATCTAACATTAGTTCTCCCACCCTGAGGTCAGAGCTCACTTCCAGGGGCCAGTAAGTGTTGGTGCAGTATATGTTCAAAATGTCCAGTATGTAGATGTTTGGACTGTTATTCCTAAATTCAGATAAGGAGTGAAGGGATTCCTTATTTCAGGTGAAGTTCTTTCACCATTCACTGATAATACCAAGTTGGCTGGTCTTCCAAGATTTATAGAGTGCTTCACAAGTATAAAGTGCTCTCATAGCATACTGTCAACATATAATACCTGTACTCAGAGATCTGAATTGGTTGCTGATTTGCTACCAGGCCAGGTTCGTGGTGTCATTATTAGTTTATATAGCCCCTAACAAATTGGGAACACTTTACCTACCCAAATAGGCCTTACCCCATATATGACAATTTGACCGCTTTTATTGGCAGAAGTGGCATTAATACAGGTGCCACATAATACCCATTCTGCATTTGTAAGTACTTGCTATTTAAGTGTGGTAGCCCCTATGCTTTAGAACTCCCTGCCTATTGAGATAGTGGCTTCACTATATTCTACTTGGCACCTGCTAAAAACATTCTTGTCTAGTCAAGACTACCCAGGTGCTTAGAAATTAGATGTGAATTTTAATCTCTTTTTTGTATTTTAACTTTTTGTATGTTTTAAAATATTGTATTTTTTCTTGATTTTCTTGTTTTATCTTTTTGTAAAACAACTTTGAGAGTTTTTTTAACAATTAAGCAGTATATAAAATTTTATAAAATAAATAAAATATGCCATTCCAGTGCTTTATCTGACTCTAAAGATTGTTAATTAAAGTCAACAGCAGCCAAAGCCATGAACGCTCTGTGGTATTCTGTAAACTATTTAAAGTTTTCACTCTCCCTGCATAAATAGTCCCCTCTATGAACTGATGCAGGACAGTTCCATACAGAAAATTGAAATGTACTCTGAAGTACACATGTTGCAATTCTTTATCGAGGCCATACTTTCAGGCCACATCACACATGCTACATCTCCTAAACTGATGCAAGATCGAGACTCCAACCCTTCTGCTCACCATATGGAGCTCGTGCCAATTGCTCTTCTGATGGTATATGTCAAGAGTTCTATATCATCAGATCAGATCAGTGGCTAGATCAATTTATCTGTGACACAGATACAGCTTAAGCCTTTCTGATTTCACAGAATATTCCCCAAATGTCAGTCTGTACCATATCAGCAGCCATAAGATTTTAGAAACACTGATTGACAATGAATCTGGAGAAGTAGCAGTGTGATCCCATGTACGGTATGTCTACTCAGAAGTAAGATTCATGGACCTCAATGGAACTTATTCTCAGGAAAGTATGTCTGGTCTCTCTGATTTAAATGAAGTTTAAACTTAAACTTTGTGACATGGAATAAGATTAAGTGAAAAATATATTAAAGGCAGCTAGCAGTTTGTTTGTTTTCTAGGCTGAAGTGAAGGTGCAAAGTATCTCCCTTGGAAGGAAAATGGAATGATAAATCTTTACGGAAGTTATTTTTATTTTATTTTATTTCAAAAGATTTCTATACCACCTCTCAATTATTAAGAATTTCTCGGTCCAGTTTATAACAACAGAATGAAATAACAACGGAAACATTGTGCATGGAAAAAGAAACAGCAATGCTATCCGTTAAAAAGCTGGGGGAAATGAAAATGCGCATAAAACAAAGCAGCACAGGTTATGTTACTCTGGTTTTCCTTTGAATTGTATAACAGCACAGGCACCAGGTCAGCCTCCCATGGGAACAAATTGCACAAGCAGGGTGCCACCACTGTGAAAGCCCTGTCTCCAGTCACCATGCACATCACTTCATAGAGCAGGAGCCTCCAGAGAAGGGCCTCTGAACGAGATATGAATGCAGAAGTAGCTAACCTACCATTCCCACCATCCCTGTCCATTGGCTAGGTTGACTGGGGCTGATGACCATACCTGGAAGACCACAGGTTGACCACCCCATCTTAACATATGGGCAGGTTGATGTGGCAGAAGGTGAAGAGCGGCTTTAATGTAAGATGCCTCAAGCCCATGTGGAGTTGATGGGATAACATACTCATATTAGATGATACCATTTTAAGAACTTAAGACTTGTCTTGCTTGATCAGTCCAGAAGTATCTCTATTCTCGCAACAGTAGCCAGTCAGATTCCACCGAGGGCTTCCAAGCAAAGCAATGGGGTTCCTCTGAGGTTTGTCCATAATGGGTGTTATGCAGGTATCTACTGCTTCTGAAGATAGAGGTCCTATGCAGGGATCATTCCCGCCCCCACCACACCCACATTTGCTTCATGATGCATGTGGTTACTCTTCAGGAGATACTTCTATGTTCAAATACCTTACTGGTTCTACAACCAGAGGTTGCAATCTTTTACTCATCAATGTGGAAAAATCCTACTGAACGCAGTGGGAATTGCCTCCGAGTAGACATGTCTACGATTGTGTTGTGACTCTTAATATAAAAATAAATGTGTGAAATGCATGCTAAAGGCACAAATCCCTCCTTTCTCAAAAAGATGCCTTTTCACTTTCTTGCTATCATGACATAATAAAAAGTAACTACAAGGGCTCTTAAAATATATTGCATTTTTTAAAAAATATATTGAGTATATCAATGAGAAGGCTGTAGAATCCTGCTGTAAAATGGGCCCCATTCCTGAAATCTCCTCCCAGTAAGACTGAAAAGACGCAGTGCTAATTATTCTTCAGCAAGATTTGTTCTCCTGTATGTTTGTCAGTACTTGATCTCATAATATCTGGGGCAGAAAGTGAGCTAATGCGGGTGGCTCCTTTCCAAACCCTCAGGTAAGGGGGGGATGATTTTTGAAAGAAGTCACATATTGGAACAGTGTGATTCAAAATGAGAAACAACATGAAATGCTTCGAAGCAGGAATTGCTAGCAACAAGAAGACATTTCTGCATTGCAGAAATAAAAGTCATCACACACACACACACACACACACACACACACACACACACAGCCAAATACCACATACACCCCAGGCTTTTTGATTGGGGCATCTGATCAGTTGCTGAGGAACTTGAGCAGGAGAATGCCATTGCATTCATTTTCTACTTGAGAGCTTCACATGACTTCTGATTGCCTCTATGGGAAATAGTGAAGGGCTATAGCTCAGTGGTAGGGCGTCTGCCTTGGATACAGGTCTTAGGTTCAATCCTTAGCATATCCAGGCTGCACAGGGTGAGACCCTTATCTGAAACTCTGGAGAGCTTCTTGCAGTCAGTGTAAGACAATACTGAACTAGATGAACCATTTGCCGAACTCAGTAGAAAGCAGCTTTCTATGTTCCTATGTAAATGGGATGCTGGACTTTGGTCCGTTGGTGTGATCCAGCATGGCTGTTTTTAAGTGAGGTCCTGAGCTGTATGTTCATGTGTTCCTCCTTTCATACAATGTGTCAGATATGCAGGTTACCAGCGGAATCAGGGGAGGAACCAGAATGGGCAGTCTCATTCCACCCTTCACATGTTTAGTCTCCAGTCAACTGTTTGTAAAGGACTTATGATGCAGTGTGTGTGTGTGTGTGTGTGTGTGTGTGTGTGTGTGTGTGTGTGTGTGCATGTGAAGTCCTGTATTTGCAAGGGTCTCACTGTGGTGTAGCATCTTTTGTGCACACAAAGACATATTGTAAGCTGCGTGGTGTACCTGCCAGTGGGGACTGAGCCACCCAGCACTGAGGCTGGAGTGACACCATAACACTCGTTCCCAAATGTACTGCTTTGCTCCTGCTCTGTTGCAATAAATGACAGCCATTCGTTGACATGGGAGAAGGTGGAAGTGTGTACTTCAGAGCACCAGTTGGGTGAGGAGGGAGCTAAACCAGCCAACTGATTCTAGTGATCCCAGACAGTGAGAATCAAGCCTGTTGCTATCTTCTTATCCTCGGCTCTGGGTCATGCTTGAGTGTGATAGAATGGGGAAGATTGTTGGAAAATGATGTTGTTTTTGCCCTTGGAAAAGCAATTAGTGTTCCGGAGAAGCTAACCTAATTGCAATCTGATATGAGCTCTGGCAAATTGCTGACAGATAGTTCTCTCCTAAGCTGTGCATATATTCTGAATTTACCATATGCGGTGTACTAAATCCAAATACTTCATTGAGGTAGAAAAAGCAACCCTTGAATTCTATGGCTTGAATATAGTATGGAAATTAGGCAGATTTGCTTATTTGCTCAATGGCAACTTTTATTTTACTTCTCCTGGTCATAGGAAAAGGCAACATGCAGAGAAATTCACTGATATCCATCTCTATATTTCTGATTTTTAATAAATTGGTTGTGGATTTGGAATACAATGGTGATAATTGTGCAGGGAAAAATATTCTATATGAAAATTGACTTATTGGAAAATGTAATGTTTATTTCTAATTGAAATGACAAATCTAGGGAAAGCTGAATTCATTTTTTTTGTTAGTTAGTTAAAGGAATCAATGCACAGATTATGTACCTGTCACTTCCTTCCTTTTCCTCCTTTTGTACTATGCTATGATGCACAATAAAAATTAAGATTAGGTGAAAAAAGATGTTGAGATTCCCAGACCACCTGAGAAGTCCACTGTGTGGGAAGCTGGTACAGAATGGGCTGGATTGTGCCAATGACTTACAAGTAGCTACCACCACTCACTCTACCCAACCTAAATCCTGGTGAGTGAAAAACCCAAGACCTCCATTTTATTAAGCCTACTTTTAGCAAGCTCTGTCTATCCTGACTGCAGCCAGGCATAACTCAAATCATGGCTCTCTTTACCTCTCCTTTAGCCAAGTACGGACATGAGCAATACGACAGAAACTTTGAGCCATGCGAAATATCCAGCCATCTTCAAAATCCAATACAAAAGATGTATTGGGCGATGGGGAATCTTTTTCAGCCCAAGGGCTGCATTCCATTCTAGGCAACTTCCTGAGGTCCACATGCCAGTGGAGGGAGGGGAACAGAGGCAAAATTGGAGGGGGACCACATTTCAGCCAGACACGTGGTGTAGCTTGGGAGAGTTCTGAGGGCTAGGTAAAGAGGATTAGAAGGCTGTAATCAGCCCCCAGGCCAGAAATCCCCCACTTTAATAATAATAATAATAATAAATAATATTTATACCCCACCACTCATCTGCCTGGGTTTCCCTAGCCACTCTGGGCAGCTCCCAACAGAACACTAATAACAGAATAAAACTTCAAACATAAAAAACTTCCCTAAACAGGGCTGCCTTCAGATGTCTTCTAAAAGTCATATAGTTGTTTATTTCCTTGACATCTGATGGGAGGGCATTCCATAGAGCAGGCACCACTACTGAGAAGGCCCTCTGCCTGATTTAAGATAGTGAAGCTGGATAAATTAGAAGTAGCATAAACAGCAGAACAGCAGTTTTAACCATGAGGCTACTAAGGCCTTAGGCCCTCAGTTTTCCAGCTCAGTCACTGGGGTGGGGTGGGGGGTGTCCAGTGGCAGATCTGGGGGTCTCAAATTTCAATGATGCCAAAATTTGGTGCCTCTCAGCCTCTTATGCTTCATTGTAAATCACAGTTGCAGTGCCCCTGAGGCTCTGCACCCAGTGCAATCAAAGCAGCCACGCTCTCTTAAATCTGCCTCTGGAAGACCCATGTATTTATGCCATCTTAAGCCACTTGGAGGAATGACCCCTTTTCTCTCACTAGAGTCCAGGTTAGGTGGGGAAAGGGATTGACAGGCGGAATGACGTTCTCCATTCACAGCTGTCAAGAGGAGTTTGAGGTAAACATCACAGAAGCAGGCAACTCATCTGAAGATGAGAGATTTCTGCTTCTCCAATGCAGGAAGATATGAGGGGGAGGTGAGACAGCTCTGTGGGGCAGACACAGTTCTTAATTTTGCTAAGTTTTACTTGGCATGCGTCTCGAGAAAACATTTAGTAAGAGTTCAGAGTACATCAACATTTTGTGTTTGTGTAGGTAGGTAATGTTCTTGATGAACAGTACAGTTTTTCATCTCACCACAATTTCTTATTAATTCAGTTACTCACACCCAAGTTTTGCATTATTTGCATCATTCTAAATTCTCTCAGTTGGGGAATTTTAAACTCAAATAAACATTTATGGGTGGCTAGGGCCCCCACCTTTATATGTAAAACAACAGACTATTTAGGGTCCAGTCAAGCTGCTAGTATAAATTCTATCCTGTTTTGCATAGAGTTGATGACAGGTAGTACTTTAGATCTCATATAAATTTCTCTCTTTTTGGGGGGGGGGCAGGAGTTATCAAGCAAATTCTCCTAACTGGAGTGAGGTTCTAGATGCAGGTATGTGAGGTGTGGAAGGATATCTTATTATCCAAACACAGGAGGCTGCTCTCCAAGGTTCTAGTTGTGCTCATCCACACCATCAGCTACTGGATCCTTGAAAACTAGGCACCCCAGAGGACTGGATGTGGGACCTTCTGCTTGCACAAGTTACGGTTCCCACCCCATTTCCCCCCCACGCTGCTCTTTCTCCTAAGGATCTGAGCATGCATGGTCCTTTCAACTCTTTCTTTATCCACACAACAACCCTGTGAAGCAGATTAGGCCGAAATACAGTGGGTGCTTCCAGGTAGGGGTAGGTGGTTGCGACGGATCGTGCAGATTCAGTTTTTCTGTGTCTGTGATTGGCATGTTAGCCAAGAAAAACCATGCTTCATCTTTCATAGAATCACAGAACTGTAGAATTATGCCCTTAGGTTCTCAAACATGTTAGACCCAGTTCCTAATGAACATAGCTTTATGTATGGTTTGGATATCTGTGAAAATTAGAATCATAGAATCATAGAGTTGGAAGAGACCACAAGGGCCATCCAGTCCAACCCCCTGCCAAGCAGGAAACACCATCAAAGCAAAATTCCTCTCCCCACCAAACAAATAATTCTATATGGTTGAAAAGATGATCCAGTATCTATATTTTATGCAAATACCTTGAGCAATGTGAATCTTAAGAAGATAATTCAAGGTATCACTGATAAATACTGCTGATTGAGTATCCTTTCTAATGACTTCCAGAACAGCATTGCTCTTCCTAACGCAAACCAATCGATCATGCTTCTTTAATGAAGTGACTGTGGCTTTATTGGATGATAGTGACAGGAAATGGGAAGTAATGGCACAAATGAATTGAGTAAGGATGTTGACTGGATTTGACCGCTGAGGAGAGGTACAGTATACTTAAAGTGAAGGACAATTATTTTATTCCATGTGAACATGGGACTTTACTTTTGGGGTGGTTCATACCACCCAACCACTAGGTAGTGCTACCTATTTTGACTTTTGTGTACCTAATGCACTAAGATTAATATCCAGTTTTGCAAATGTACATAAACTATCTGATTCGTTTCTCTTTTTTTCTCACTTCTGTGCTCTGCTTCACAAGGAACCTGAATGTTTCTCATTGAGATGAAGACTGCTGCTAGTAACAACTGGATTCTATATTTTCAGCAGCAACAACAAAATTGGGGCTCTCCCATGATTGTATCTTCATTCCAAGTGTGGGGGCCACATTTTGGCCCCAGACATGAAGCTCCCTAGCTCTTCAACTCTCTTCCTGAATGACTAGGTTATAACCAAAGACTGTTTTAGCAGGAGGCTTCCTTTGCCCCTCCCTTGGCTGGGGACGATGCTGCCTGTGTGGGGTGAGATCTGAGTAAGAGCATGTCAGAGAGCTGAGTTTTGGACTCTGGAAAGCTAGCAACATTTCTGGGGGTGGGCTGGCAGTCTCCCTGGAAAACTATTATGTGGAAGCCATGGATTTGGGCTATGTGTTGGAGTGGTTTAAGCACTGCCTCTGCATAGGCTCAGCCTCCATATTTCTAAAGGTAAAGGTAAAGGGACCCCTGACCATTAGGTCCAGTTGTGACCGACTCTGGGGTTGCGGCGCTCATCTCACGTTATTGGCCGAGGGAGCCGGCGTACAGCTTCCAGGTCATGTGGCTAGTATGACAAAGCCACTTCTGGCGAACCAGAGCAGCACACGGAAACGCCGTTTACCTTCCTGCTGTAGTGGTACCTATTTATCTACTTGCATTTTGATGTGCTTTCAAACTGCTAGGCTGGCAGGAGCTGGTACTGAGCAATGGGAGCTCACCTCATCGCGGGGATTCGAACCGCCAACCTTCTGATCAGCAAGCCCTAGGCTCTGTGGTTTAACCCACAGTGCCACCCGCATCCCTTGCATACATATTTGTAAGCAAAGACACAAAAAATTTAAAGGCCAGTACCAGTGACCTCCTTCCAGGGAGATGAAACCTGGGGAAGGCCTGCACCCCCTAGAACCTCTCACTGCTTGGAGAATTGGGCTGTGCCTGGCAACAGTAATCAATACACAAATATTGTTTTAATCCACAAATTTATCAGAAATTTAATTTGAGAATTTACAATGTAAAACTTACATATGCTGGGAACTTCTTATAAAACAGGAAAATGATATCAGTGGTGCTTTGATGCTTTTAACACCCCATCTCTTCTTCCCTTAGCCTTGCTCGTGATTTTTCAACACACACACACACACACACACACACACACACACACACTGCTGCAGCATTTTCTTTAAAGTGTCAATGGCCTTTTAGACCAGGAAAAAGGATAGGAGGATGCACAGTCCTTTTACTATTCTGCACCACTGTCTCTCTGATGAGAAAGAGAACATGAAGCTTCAAGGCTGCCTCTTCTGAGACAGTTACTGGGGACAACCGCTGTAGGCTTAAGATGAAGAGTGTGTGGGTTATCGCTAAAGGAAGTTAAAGGAAGTATTTTCCTTTTCTTTCTTTTCTGCGTTTGCCTGGGCTACCCAAAACATGAGTTTTCTGGGCAGCTCTCAAAAAAGAGAGAGAAAAAGCAACAGGAAAAATGAAATGCAATATCAAAATACAAAAAATGTAATATCGTAAAACAATAAAATGCTGCATGCTCCCCCCCCTTTTCCCAGCAGAAGAAAGGCAGGTGGAACCGCAGATATACAATAAATCAAGCATTGTGAACTAAGATTCTAAGATCACAAGCTAAGATCAAGCTACTGTACTTGTTCCATTATTTATGCACCTATTTCTTTATGTGCAGGCGCTCTCAGTGTGGAGCCCTAATCTTGATAAAAATAGCAAGGAGGTTAGGAGGACTTTAGCCCTTTGCCCTCTGCTGTGTTCCTACTCCAAATTAGGGTCTCTATGCATTTTCTCCACACTATGCATAATGTTATGTTCCTCTCTATACATCTTGCATAAATTGATATGCATTACTCACCTTTTTTTCTGAACTAAAAAGCACCAAATGTTGCAGTGTTCCCTTATAGGAGAGTTGTTTTAGCTCCAGGATGGTTTTTGTTGCCTTCTACCGAACCTTTCCCAGCTCTGTAACTATCTTCCCGAGGTGTGTCAACCAGAACTGAATGCAGTAGGTATTCCAAGTGTGGTTGCGTTTCAGCTTGACTCATGCAGGAATCAAAGGATCACAGGTTTGGAAGGGTCCTCTAGTTCAACATCCTGCAGTCCAAGAGAAGGCTTCTTACTCTGAAGCAATTGCACTTGGCTCCAACCAATATACAAACCAGAGCTGGCTCCAGGTTTCTGTGGGTCCTCAGACATGGCGCCAATTAGCTAACCCGGAAGAGGTGGGACATGCAAACTAAGAATTCTCTTCTGCTGCATCTGATCTTCATGGACACGCCTCACAATGGAAATGCTATCATTTCCCTGGGCCCTCTGTGGGTCCTGGCAAATGCCCAACTCTGCCACCCTCTGGAGCTGCCCATTGTGCAAATGGCAACTCGCAGAGGTGAACAAATAGGGTTTAAATGTTTGAATGTTTGCAAATCACACAAACAGAAAGCCTGAATGAATCAACATGTTTATTCCATTCCTTTCTGCCTTTTCTTGTTTTTCAGGCTTTCGGAACAGCAATCGACCATCTTGTGGGCACCATGTATGTTCAGTGAAATCCGAGGTCCCACCCGAGACACTAACATGTTCAGCGAAAAGAACAGCACTCCTTTGTCCAAGAAGCCAAGCAAGAAGAAAACAAGGCCGCAGGGTCTCCCTTCCCCAGCTCTTTGCTGCGCCTGCGGACTGTGCATCATGCTCGCAGGCATTAACATCACCCTGGTGGGAGCATTTGCATTTGGGACATTCTTGCCTGTCAACAACCCTCCCATTGTCATCGGTCCCATCCTTTTGGTTGTGGCATTCACTTTCTTTGGGGCGTGCTGCATCTGCAGCCGGAGGCCACCTGCTCACGGGGCAAGGAAATCTAAACCGGGGGCCAATATCGGGCTCATCAAACCTGGGAGCACAGCTTTTGAAATTGAAACCAGCGAGCACACAGTGCAAGACACCACGGCCGTGCAACTGAGCCCAACCAACTCCCCCATGTCCTCCAAAAGGTCTACCCCTGTTCACGAGAATTCTAAGACCTGCAAACTTTTTACAATGGATAGCAATGGGCCGGCGGCCAAATACATAGCAGGTGGAGAGTCCATACAACTGAATTTGCCCAGAGACATGGGCATGTCATAAAGCCAAACTGGAGAATATTTATGAGTAGCTGGGCAGCAGGCACTTCAGCATGTGACCAGATGGTTAGAAGAGCTTGCAGCTCACCAAACATCTGGGATCCAATTTAGTGCTGGCCGACACGTGCATCAGAATATGTTGAGAAATTTAAGGGAAATGCATAATAAAGTAGCAATTACTTTAGAAATCAATGCACAGCTGAAGTGGGAAGTGCCAGGCACTTGTGTGGAAGGACTGGATTTTCAGCAATGAAATTAAAGTGAAAGATGGCACAACAGGACACAGCTACTGAAAACAGCACAGCCTCTGGATCTCATTCATTATTTTAATGGGTTTATAAATGATGATATGGCGGTCAGAGTCTGATGATACAAGAACAGTGGGAAATTTATAGATTCTGGTTATTTTTTTAGAAGGAAAGTGGATCGTAATGAACATTGAACAAGGAAAAGAAAATGGGCACTCAGATTTTATGAGGTTGATTTGTTTTCTTATTCTGAGGTCAGTGCTTCTTGAGTGCAATTCAAAATCCATCTGGCCTCTTGTTTTGCCCTGCCTTCACACTTTCCTCCTTTTCACTGCTTGCTGCAAAAGTCACTGGAAGTTTCATATATAAATATTGCCTTGATTGACCTCCCTCCATCCTCTGGTTTTCAGATTCATGTTTCGGTTGTGTCTGGCAGCAGGCTCGGCTGCATTGGGTTGGGTTTCAGATGGTCCTACAGAGGATGTGCAGGATAGCAATGGGCAGAGTTGCAAGGTTACAGAGAAAACAGGAGGAGAAATCATGGAAGGACTTTATATAACAGGAAGTGGGACAAAACAACATTTTGTAACTAGCTTGCGACCAGCAGGCTAGTCTGAACATCCACCCATTTGGGAGGAAAATGGTTTGACCAAGATTTGACCTCTGAAACATGGATATGTATAATAAGGAGACACGTGCCGACATATATGGTGACAAACATTAGTACACACAATGGAAATTTTGATCTCTTTGCATCTTAAGAAGAGCCTTAAATTTGGGGAAAATAATCACTCAAAGCCCTTCTTATGCAACTATATTATATTGGTTGTGAATGAGAGAATGAACATGTTCTCCTTTGCTTGCATCAAACTACCAGAAAACACATTGATTTCAGGGTTAGATATTCCTTTTTTGAGGTCATTAGAATTGACGATGCTTCAGAGAAATATGTTGTGTGTTGGTTGTCCAATCAATGGCCTCAATCTAACTCAGATTCTTTTCTGTTTTTTACTTGCAGATTTGTCCCCTAAAAGTAAAGTGGTCTATTTAGCTGAGACTTCCACACTTTGCTTGGGAGCATCTTTTTACTGTAATAAGATGAGTGATACAGACTAGGCTATAGTAGGGATGCTCATGACATCCCTCTTCCCTCCAATCTGAATTTCTCACCAAATTTTGGTATTCCAAACTTCTTGCAGTGATGCCAATGTGTTTGTGATTCTCCCAGTCTTGATTATGATTATAACCCGGCACCATGCCTTTCTTCTGTGTGTGGTGGCTGAAGGAAGGGGAATGCTATGTGAAGGGAAAGTCAGAGGGGAGTAGGAATTGCTGGGAGACAATGATGGTGAGAGAGACAGATGCGGGTGGAGCGGGCAAGGGGTGGGATGGCACCATAGACCTGTATTGGGATGGAGCGGGGGTGGGGCAAGGCACCAGTGAGCACTGGATTGGCTCCATCAGTGCAGCTGCGCCACCTGACTTTGCTGCCACCCTATGTCACTCCATCCCAGTATGTAGTACAGTGGAACCTCGGTTTATGAACACCTCGGTTTATGAATTTTCGGTTTATGAACGTCGCGGACCCATCTGGAACGGATTAATTCACTTTCCATTACTTTTAATGGGAAAGTTCGCTTCAGTTTATGAACGCTTCAGTTTATGAACAGACTTCCGGAACCAATTACACCCATGTTTCAGTTTATGAATGCTTCAGTTTAAGTACTTCGCGGACCCGTCTGGAACGGATTAATCCACTTTCCATTACTTTCAATGGAAAAGTTCACTTCAGTTTATGAACGGTTACTCTGCGGACCGTCTGGAACGGATTAATCCACTTTCCATTACTTTCAATGGGAAAGTTCGCTTCAGTTTATGAACGCTTCAGTTTATGAACAGACTTCTGGAACCAATTGTGTTCATAAACCGAGGTACCACTGTAGTGAGAGTGCTGCTGGGAGGCCAGGCTCACAGCACCACCCCTTCCCTACCAACCACTCTAACAAAGAAGAGAAGAAATTAGTGCAGAAGAGCAGAAGAGAAGTTCTAAGGGAATGCTCCTATGCTCCCTAGAGTCCGTCTATTTGACTGCCTCCAATTTGGGTTCAGTGAATAAAATAAGGCAATGGCCCCCTCCACATCTTCTGTTCCATTTGGCATGAGCTGGCAGGGCTCTGGACGCAGTGCTGGCTCTGTTGTACATCTCTCAGAAAGGCAGGCTTGCCCCACAGTAATCTGATGTGTGTTTTCTCAGAAGTCCCACTAAGTTCAGTGGGTTGTATCTGACTTATCCTCATTGTAGACCCACCAAAATCGAAGGAGAAGTTAGTCTGTCCAACTTAAGTCCATTGACTTTAATGGGTCTGCATACCAATGATGTCAGTGAGTCTGTGTTCAATGAGTATGACTTAGGTGGATACAACCCACAAGGTCTTACACCCTAGTAAACAGGTTCATTTTCTGCACTGTTGATAGTTATCATTTATTTGTTTACCGTGCATATTTGTGTTATAAAAGGGATATTTTTTCAAGGGCCCGCCAGTTGCTTATCTAGAACTGAAAAGGTATGTTTTACAACAGAAAGGAATTCTGAGGCAATCCTCCTGTCACTCACCAGTAACCTGTTAAGGAAGGTGACATGTAAACCCATGTTCCTGAAACTGAAAGCGGAAGTTCCTCAAGAGAAGCTGATATGACTGAAGTAAGTGGCTGAACCCATTCATGGAACCATGCCTGAATGAATGGGGTGCACTGGCCCATCTCTCATACCAAGGGGGCTCACACAGGAACTCCTGCAGCTGTGAGGACTACAGGGTTGTGTGCAGGATAGGCCCCTTCTCATAGTTGCGGAACATGTGACCAGTGGGGTAGGCGGCTGGTGGTTGCTGGCCTCCACCAATCCCCCCCCCCATGTATGCTTTTCAGGTGTGAGGGGGTTAATCTGAACCTTCCAGAGAGAAGAGAGATTTAGAATCCATTCACATTTGGAAGAATATCATTCAAAGACAACTTTCATAGTCTTAAGATGCAGCACTAACTAACAAGATGCTCCCTACGAGTGCATCCTGAGAAGTTGGATGTAATAAGATCCAAGTGCTTATTATGCTAGTTCTTAATTGTTGTTGAGATTTAACACTGTAAATGCACCCTGAAATTAGCACAAATTGCAGCAAAGAAAAGAACCAGAAATATGTGATGAAGCATTGTTTTAGTGAGTAAGCCCATGCATGTTAAGGCTGACTACTAAATGTTAGTACTTTTCTTCATTGTCACCTTGATCTAAATATTTTCTTCAGTACATCACGGAGAAAAAATGACATTGCCCATTTTAGGGAGGTCTACATTTAAGGTCCTTATTGTCAATCTGTACAACAAGTTGCTTAACCCCATTTTCTTCTAATGGGGGAGAACTTTGAAACAATCCAAAAGCAAGTGGATTTGTGTTATTTTTCAAATTTATTTCTTGTCTTCAGAAACTGAATGTTTTGGGGAGTGGGGGCATTTTGCCCAGTAAGCAAAACAAAACAGCTGCCTAAATTACTTTTAAAATGGGGTGTTGGGGTTGGGGTAGAAGGCACTTTTGTTCCAGTTAGAAACATGTTGAATTATGTCAATTTCATTGTGTGAAATGCTTGTGGCCAGTCCTGTACAGAAGCACAGTCTTTGAAGTTAACATGTGGTCATGCTTCTGGTGACAGTTTCCATGTTTACAAAAGCAAGTGACTGTTTAGCACGTGTTCAGTGCTGCCCTTTGAACTTTCCATGTGTTCAATAAAATATATTCAGATATTTCCTTAGTCTTATGCAGCCAGACCTGAGCAACCTCATTCTTATCAGTCAATTGCATCATGCTGTAACCTTGGGAGAAGCAAGGTATACATTGGATGTTGTGAGAGAGGTCGATATATTATCAATGGCATATGATGGGTTACCTAAGAACTAGAGATGTGTGTGTGTGTCTCTGTCTAAACACTACAGCCCCATCAAAACAATTTGCAACATGATCTACTTTGGCCTGCAGTCTGTTCTGATTCACCATTCGATCAATGCGTCACTGGAAAACGTAAAAGTCACTCAGAAACTACTCAGCCAAGTTCCTTAAAGAAGGAGGTAGTTGATCTTAATGAAATCAAGAAACCTTTTAGGCCTGCTGGATAGTTTGATGGCTCTGTGAATTGCGCTTTTAACTTCCGACCTGGCTGTTTGAGAACCTAGCCCTTTAGAGCAGCGCAACACTTTGAGCTGACTAATGGCTTCGAATTTTGGACCTATTAGAGGGTCCAGAAGGATAAAAACAATGTCATCTTGACACTGCAGACAGAGGCAGATTTAGGGCAGCATGACTGGTTCTGCCGCACTGGGTGGTGAGCATAGGGGGTACTGCAGGGCAGCATAACTATGATGTTGTAGTGAATTGAGCAGAAAGGAAGGTGAGAGGCAAGGGTGGGGGCAAATCAATCAGTGCACAATCTGCTCAAAACAATCCCTCCACTACAGATTTCCAAAAGCTGGACAGGAGCCTTATGGGTAGCTTAACAAGCTATGTGAAGTGGGTGTGAAAACCAAAAGTACATGAGACTCCTATGGGGAAATGAAAGGAAGTTTCTAGGGGACAACGTGATAATGACAATTGGGAATAGGGATCAGGGAGAAATTCAGTTAGCTTCACATTTTAATGCAAAACTACCCAAGTCATACTTCCAGAAAGAATTTGCAAACCAACCACAGATATTCTTCAAAATTTGCACTTCCCTGAATGTTGCTATATAGATCTTGCAAGCAAACTATATGCACAAAAAGGCAGACATTAGGGGAAAGTGTGCATAAAAATCCACATATTGCCACAAACAGCATCTGAAAATGTGTTGTTGTCGTTGTTTTAAAAAATAATGCTTACAAAAATTGTACATTAGGCAAAATTGCATACAAAAAGCTGTGTATATGGCGAAATGTGCAGTAAAATGATGGTGTATCCATGTGAAGGCTTTTTTTAAAAAAAGCAAACAAATGTGGAGAAATGGACCTAAGATAGGAAATGTGAGAAACTGGAAAAACCCACCCCCCCCAGTTGGAAATAGTGGTGCCATCACTGTTTAATAGCTGCTCTGGACATTAAAACATGGACCCACTTACAACACATGCTGTCACAAGCTCTGTTTGGGCATTCAGTGTGAGGGTTGTAGGAAGGTGCGAAGAACTCAATGACTGCCTCTCCCCATATGAACCTACCCAGTCCCTGAGACCCATCTTCTGAGGCCCTCCTTCGTGTGCCTCCTCCTCGAGAGGTTTGGAGGGTGGCAAAATGAGAACGGGCCTTCTCTGCAGTGGCTCCCCATTTGTGGAATGCTCTCCCCAGGGAAGTTTGCCTGGTGCTTTCATTATACACCTTTAGGCGCCAGGCAAATACATTCCTGAATCTCTCTGTGTGTGTTTGTGTGTGTGTGTGTGTGTATTGGGTTGTCTTTTTTTACTTTTATCAGGTATTTTGTGGTTTTGTTTTTATTCTGGGAACTGCCCTGAGACCCCCGGGTATAGGTTGGTATATAAATTCATTCAGCCCTTTGTGCTAAAGGTGTGACGAATGGGGTTGGGGTGTGCTGGGATGATGGGTCTGGTGCAGGCCCCTATACAGCTTGTGCCCTCAGTCATTGGCCTGAGCACCTCAATAGGGCTACAAGGCTGTACCTATTCCAAAGAACTTTTTCAAGTTTTACCAGGGCCAGCACCAGGCTGGAGTGGGTCCCCATCACTAGCTGAGCCTCTGTCTTGTGCCTTAAATAGCTGCTAAGCAACCTCAGTAGCTGAAGCTTTTCCCTTCTTTGCATCGCCGCATCAGGAGAAGCTCCACCTATATTGCGCCATTGTGAAAGGCACAGGGATTCCGCCCAGGGATTAAAATAGGTGGCAACCTTATACGTTAGTCTCCACCTTCATAAAAATGCCTTGATTCTCCACAGCAAAATTAAGACCCACCTCCCATTCTTAAAATGGCATTTTGCTTGTCTGCTGGAAGAATTAATTTCCTGAAAAGACTCGTCTCCTGGCTATTGCGACAGTTGTCTTTGATTTCATGGCCAAGGTGATTATTCTGGTCTGACATCCAGGAGTAATGAGATTAAGGAGTCTGTGGCGAGAGAGAGAGAGAGAGAGAGAGAGAGAGAGAGAGAGAGAGAGAGAGAGAGAGAGAGAGAGAGAGAGAATTTTGCTCAAAGATTAAAATGTAACAGAGAAACTCAGAGGGCTGATTAAATAAAGCGCTGGCTAATAAATACTGCTTGAGGAATATTCAGGCTTGAAACAAGCTCAGCTGCAGGACACTTTGCGCTAATTGGTATCCACAGAGAGACCAAGATGTAACCTAGCATGCCCTCTAGCATTTGCTGGGTGAAAATAAGTACCTAGGTTGCATGAATCTTGCAGACTAGGGGCAAGCCTCTTGTGAATGCAGAGTCTCAGCAGTTCCTGAATGAATGCAAGAATACTCATGGTCAAGAGAGTGTAAAAAGAGCCCTGCTAGATTAGACTAAAGGTCCATTTACTCCAGCATCCTCCTTCCTGCAGTTGACAGGCTTTCGGAATTCCACAAACATGTCATGAGTGCAATTGGCTTCTCCTGCTGTTGTTCCAGCTTCCCCACAATTTAGAGGAATGGAGTTTCGGATACTGGGGAATGAATAAAGCCATGATTACTGGCAGCTATGGACAGGCTCCACAAAATGACTTGACCACCCAACTTGGCAGCCTTCACTACATCTTGCGTTTTGTACAGACAGCACAGATGTCTTTACTTTTCTTTCTTGCATGGAGAGATGCACAAAATCCCTGTTACTAGTTCAAGCGGCTGATTGCATCAATAAGCCCTCAGCTTTTCCTGTGACAAGTGTTTCCCTGGTGGAACACATTTTCCCACCTCCCTCCCTCATCTCCCCTGCTTCAGATTTGGCAGAGATAAAACAGCACAGAGAACAACTTGACAATGAACTGCTATTAGTGGTATGAAATCAGAGTCTCTGGAAACTAGAGGGTGAGTATAGTTGTAGTGATGCTTAACAAATGGCTTTGGGCACGTCACCATGCTCCAGCCTGGTCTATTTCACAACATTGTTTTGTTTTTTTAAAATTTATTTTTTATTAAATATTTTCTTGGTTTACAAAAGTACATGCCTTGTCTCTATTTTCAGATTGCACAGTCTTTCTTACAAATCAGTTGCATTTGTTGTGAGAAATGAGTGTTGAGTACAGTATAAGGCATAGCTGCCAAGTTTTCGCTTTTCTCGCGAGGAAGCCTATTCAGCATAAGGGAAAATCCCTGTAAAAAGGGGATAACTTGGCAGCTATGGATAAGGTTAGGGAAGAAGAGGGGGAGAGGAAGGGTGGTGTGGGGAGGCTTATATTCTTTAGTATAGTGTACATGTGGGGTTTGTGTCAGCGTCAACCGGGTAGGTTCTCTATCTATTTGTTTGTTACATTTACTTGATGGTGAGATGTGGGTGTGGTTAGTTGTCTTTGGTTGGCTGCAGTAGGGTTTGTTTGCATTTGTGAGAGGGGGAGGGCTTGTTGGGTCAGATAAGCCAGATTGATTCCTATGCTGTTGGTGGATTCTTGTCATTATCTTATTGGGCTGTGTATGTGATAAAGGGGAGCCAGAATGGGGTGAAGGCATTTTCTTCTATTTGTCCCTGTTTCAGTTTCAGTTTATTGGTTAGCTTTTCTAGCAACACTGTTTCCCATACAATTTGATACCATTGGTTCATGTTTACTCCTGAAAGGTCTCTCCAGTGTCTGGCTATGAGGCTTCTGGCTGCTGAGAGTAGGTGGGTTATAAGATCTCTATAATGTGAGTGGTCATTAAGATCTTGGAAGATGTTCAGTAGGGCCAGTTCTGGGGTGGGTTCTAATCCTTGTTTAGTTATTTTGTATATCTCTGGTAGGACTGCTGCCCAGAAGGGTTGGATTATAGGGCATTCCCACCACTTGTGGAGGTATGTTCCTGCGGAGGTGCAGCCTCTCAAACATCTTGGTGAGGTTCCTGGGCATATCAGCTCCAGTTTCCATGTAGGTGCGTTTCAGAGTGAGTTCCCTTCTTTTGACTGATATGTACTTAAAGGGAAGTTTAGACCACATTCTTAATATCATAACCTATGTCCTGCTCCCATTGTTCCTTGATTGCGTCAAGGGGGTTTGTGGGATTTTGGAGCAGTATTTTGTATATTGTGGATACCATCCCTTTACTGTGTCCCTCTGCTATCAGGAGAAGGTTTTTGAAGGTGGTCAAGGGCCTAGTGGCTGCTGGTTTTACTGTTAGATTGTTTAAGAAGGCATGTACCGGTAGTTGATGATGTGTTAGCCAAGGTATTTGGGTGTCTCCTCATTTGTCTTGTATTTCTTGTGTTGGTATAGGTTTGTTGTTGTTATAGAAATCTTTTAGAATTTAGACGGTGTTGGCCTTTGGCTTGTCAGGTTTTTATGTGGAGGTTTGTGCTGCATGTTGGTGATAGGCCAGGGGGGTTAGTGGGGATGGGGGATGGGGATGCCTGATTTTCCCTTTTGTGTGAACCTGTTCAATGTTGTGGCGATTTTCTTTAGTCTGTTTTGGAGAAATGGGTAAGCTGTTATGGGGATGTTTTCGATGGTTTCTCTCTCCAAGTGGAACCATTGTTTCATCTCGTCTTCTAGAATATCCATTGTTGTGGGTAGGGATGGATGAATCTGTCAGCAGGCACCTTTTGACTTAACTCTTAAATGCCTGCTGAAAACCTTTCTATTCTGCCAGGCATTTAATGATACACTGGAACCTCCGTTTATGAACACCTTGGTTTATGAATTTTCGGTTTACGAACGCTGCGGAACCATCTGGAACGGATTAATCCACTTTCCATTACTTTCAATGGGAAAGTTCGCTTCAGTTTATGAACGCTTCAGTTTATGAACAGACTTCCGGAACCAATTGTGTTCATAAACCGTGGTACCACTGTACATCTTCCTGTAGTGGTTAATTGATGGCTGTTTTTAATGTTTTTATATCATTTTACTGTATGGTTTTATGTATTTTTGTTGTGAACCACTTTGATATTGTTTATGAAATAGCATTGATTTTTTTTAAATAAATCACATAATTCTGTTTATTTTTGCTTTTCATTTTTCTAGTCTCTAAGTTCAAGTCTCCCCATTTCTGCATCAGTTTGCATTAAAAAAAAATCTCATGAAAGGTCAGCAGGCTTTTAGGGTGTATTCACTTTTTCCTAATGCCCACATTTGTACAAGCATTTCCTCCTAATATAATGTATTTCTGCATGTTGATTTCACTCATACACACACTTTTATGCACACTGTCTTCTAACATATACAATTTTGTACACATTATTGGGTTGGAGAACTGCATCATAAAATTTGGAGAAGTGCAAAATTCAGAAGGATAACTGCATTTGGTCCATATATTATTTCAGGAAGTGTAAATTTAAGTAGATTTGCATTAAAATGCAGACTGGTCCAAATTTCTCCCCCAGTCCTTGATGCAATGTACTCAAATACCACCACTCCATGAAGGGAAAGGAAGATACACATCTGAAAGTCAGAGAGAGAGAGAGAGAGAGAGAGAGAGAGAGAGAGAGAGAGGAATTCTCCTATATCCAATATGCAGGAATTATTCAAAACACTGAAAATTTGGAGGGTTTCCTCCAAATGTGAAATACTACATCCACTTTCAAGCTCCTAAAAAGAGAGAGACCAAAATTGACTGGGGGTGGTAAGAGATCTGTATCATTGCCTTTATATTTTAATTACAGGCATGGCTTCTGCAATATTAAGCAACCTATGATGGGATGGCTTTCAGATACTCTCTCAAGCCTCCTAATGCAATCAACAGGCATGATTATTAAATTATCCTTTTGCAGGGGAGAGTCAAGCAACACTTCTTGCACGTAGCGGCATGGAGCAGGAAAATGCGAACTTGCACGCAGACTTTTACCACTCTAACCTGAAAAGGGAAGTGAGCACCACCAGTCAGAACGGAACGGGCTTTCTGAAATTGCTGCCTGAGGGCAGTACTGTCCAAATGGAAGTTTAGGACGCATTTCCTGGGGGGATGGGAGGAGCAAAACTTCCTTCTCCCCCTTAGGATAATGCCCTTAATATTGCAATTAAAGGACAAGCTGCTTTGCGAACCCCTTTCACCTTAGCTTCAGTGGACTGGCTAATGTGACTGGCAGTATGGGAAGCACCCCGAAGCCATTCACAGAGAGAATGGAAAGAATAAAGCAGCCTGCCTATGGATACTGCCATAGTAACACCCTACAGGTTTGCGTCATTATGTGCACAGCTGAAATGTACTCTCACTATTGCAGGAAGCACTTCTGGATCACCATGGCTGTATCTTTAGTTGGGGCAGTTTGCTCAGTGCAATTTCCAGGCAACTAGAGATGGGCAGGGTACTGCAAGGACGTCAAGAGAAATCTCAGAGAGGTGCCGTTCACTGCGTGCATCATGTGTACCTATTGAAGCACCACCTTCTTCTTTGCCATAGATCTTTTGTTTCCTTCTAGTGGGCAGAAAAAGGGCCTCAACACTGCCCTGTTTTCTTGCTTTTCATCCACACGCAAATTCCAAGAGAAGTGGTGCGATCTTATTTATGGTTACTTGGAAGCAAGTACCATTGTAGGGCCGTGTTGGATTGCACCCCTAGTTTCTGTTATTTGGTTTTACTATTGCACTTGGGAACGGGGGCGGGGGGGGGGGGGGGACTGGCAAAAAAACAGAAGTTGTCTAAGAAAAACACTTCCTCTTTGTTGCAAACCGCTATGATGTTGCCCTCTGGTGGAGAGAAATGTGTGATATTTTGCATTCAGTATTTTAGAAAAGACAGATTGCTTTCTCCCCTATGCCTTTCATAGATGGGGAAATTTATTCACAACAGCCCTGGACTCTGGACTATAATATTATTAGCTCAGGTCTAAAACTCTACACACCAGTATAAATCTATTTCTTTCACCCAGAGAGCTCACTTGTCACCACATAAGTATAATACCAGCTTCCCGTAACCTGGTGCCTCCAGATATTTTGGACTCCAGCTTCCACCAGCTGCAGCCAGGATGGCCAATGGTCAGGGATGATGAGAGCTATAGCCTTTTTGGGGGAGGGGGTAAGGCACCAGGTTGTGAAGGGCTGATTTACATTGAGGGAGGTGCATGGGCCCTAGTATTTGCCTTATATGTGTACATTTGTTTTTTTAAAAAAATCTTATTTGTTTCTGAGTTGCTCTGTACTCTCTCTTTCTGCTTCAGTCTATAAATTGGGTCCCCGATATAAAGTAAAACTCCTTATGCTAATGAAGGCCAATAACAACAAGTAAAACTCTCTTTACCACATTTACTATAAAAAGGAATTCAAAAACTGCTATAACTGCTTTCCCTTTTTGCCAAAGTGGATGAAATTTACAGGCACAGGAGCCTCTCCAGAATGTCTCAAGCCTCCCAAATTGCAGGCAAATAGGTCCAGGGGCTTTTTTGCGAGGTAGTGAAAGGTATTCACTTTCCTCCATATTCTCATATGGGGCAGCAGTTGGGCCTTTTCCTCTTGGTCTTTCTCATGTGAAAATGATAAAGGATTGGCCAAATGGTACGTATTCTAACTCAAGCATAGGCAAACTTGGCCCTCCAGATGTCTTGAGACTACGGCAGCTAGACTGATGACTGGGAGTGGCTGTCAGGACCATATAACACCAGTCCTAAAGGATCTAAACTGGCTCACAGTATGTTTCCGTGCACAATTCAAAGTGTTGGTGCTGACCTTTAAAGCCCTAAACGGCCTTGACCCAGTTTACCTAAAGCAACGTCTCCACTCCCATCGCTCAGCCCAGACACTGAGATCCAGCTGCAAGGGCAACAACTACCTGACTTTTAGAATACATCTGAAGGCAGCCCTGTACTGGGAAGTTTTTAATGTTTGATATTTTATTGTGCTTTTATATGTGTTGGAAGCTGCCTAGAGTGGCTGGGACAACCCAGCTAGATCACTGGAGTATAAATATTATTATTATTATTATTATTATTATTATTATTATTAGTAGTAGTAGTAGTAGTAGTAGTGAACTTTCTGCTGTCTAAAAATGCAGCACTGGAAGGAAGGTGTTATCTGGAAACAATGGTATCCTTCTTAAAGATAGTTGAACAAAAAGTGAAGAATATAGCCAGCTTTTCCCAGCTGCTGCTCTTCAGATACTTTGGTCCACAACTTCCATCATCCCTCACCATTGGCCATGCTGATGAAGGCTAATGGGAGTTTGAGTCTAATAACATCAGGAAAGCATGGCACTCTGGATATTAACTGAATGATGCTTGTGGCCTATACTCATAGTAATTCAATAGGTAACCTGACTATATCCAGAAAGGTTGTTTATTGCTTCTTCGTACTGACTACAGAGTCCACAGGGTCCCAGTCCTTGCTATACCTGCCTACTTACTTGGAAACAAGTCCCACTGAACTCCACTTTTCTCTTTCCCGCACAGTCCTGTTTTGATGGACAGTCAGCATAATGGAGACTAGTGGTGGACTCAAAAGATTCCTCACCATTTTGTGTCCTTTGGGTTGGTCCTAATGGAGGTATTGCCTGACCAAGCATTTTAGAATTGTTCTTATGGACCAAAAATGGCTTGCTTTCCTTTTCTTCAAGTTTGCTGTGTGTCTTACTCGCTAATGACAAAATGTGAATCGGTCTGTGGTCAATATGAGCATGGAAATTGTACTGTAAGAAAAGCAGAGCCCAGAATGAGCGGAGAGGTAAGTAGCAAGAGAGAAATGAATCACAAGGTAACTTGCCTGGCTCATTCCCTTTGGGTCATCTGCAGATTTTTGCATTAAGCATCTTTCTGCAGTGGTGGACCTGCCTTCTGATTTCGGCATGGAGAAGCATGTGTTTCATAGATTGAGCAGACTTTGCCAAACATCAGTAACAACTAGATCACAGGAGCTTTTACATCCCAGTTTTTGAATTCTTTTAAAAGCTAATACAGCTTAATTTGAATTCCCCCTTGCAGGGGCATAGGAAGATAGGGGTGGTGGGGGCGGTGCAATCCCAGGGGTGCGCCCTGCCCCTGCGCATGGCGCACCCCGCCCCAAAATGCACGCCCCGTCGCTTCCCCCTTGTTTTCTGCACTTTAGGTTTCCAAACCTTTTTGAGTATGCAGAATTAGAGTTTTTACGCTTGGGTGTTTCATCCCCTTATTACTGAAATGTTATTGGCTTCCTTTCAGTCCAATTAAAATTATCGTAAGTTTTCCCCTGGGTTTTCTTACCCTTTATCTTTGAACTTTGGTCATTTAGAGTTTAGTATCTTTCTATTTCCTTCTCAGGAAACTGTTAATCACAGTGAAACGAGATTTTGTAGCTGGCATCCCTTTAAGGTTTTATTGTTTCTTAAGTTATTTCTACATCGTTTAGTTTTGTTCTAGTAGTTTTTGATATCCCTTAATTCATTTGTTTAAGTGGTAATTGTTTTCAGTAAATCCCTATTCTAGTCGATTACTTCTTGTTTCAGGGAATTTCACAGTTTTACATTTAGTTTGTGTTTATTTCTATCCCCGTGACTGTCTTTCTTGCTACTGAAAGAGGTGTAGTCAGCAGAGGGCGCTGATTCACATGAAATGAAATCATCCCTTGCAGTTGGTGTCCCTGATTATGAGGCAGAATAGAGCATCTTCTGCAATTTCAGGTGAGGATCCCCTCTGCCCCAAAACTGGACAGTACAAGCAATTGGACAGTCTTATTTAGAAGATTTAAACACTTGGCAATTAAACAGGCTCCTTTGGAAAACAAAAGAAGAAAAGATAATATTTTTCTACAGTCCAGGAGTGGGTAACATATAGTATCTTGACCTTGCAGGGCAGCAGGTTATTCAAGTCCAGCAGCTTGGCAACCAACCAATGATCCATCTGGCATCCTGTGGATTGATTCTCCCCATAAACAGCTCAATCTGCTCCTTCCCCACAAAGTAAACTGGTCCAGCGACTTCAACAGCTAGCTGACAGTGATTGTATGTATCAATTCCTGCTCGCCTCATGCTACCATGGCACCCAGTTCATTGCTATCTACAAGGTAAATTCTTCACAACCTTATTGGGTCCCTATATGAACAACAATATATGAACTTAAACACTCCTATCCTTCAAAATTCACATTTATCAAAATTTTGTTAGGCAGTTCTCCAGCCAGCAATGTTTACAAAAATGTATTTGTTACGGGAAAGTGCGCATAAAGCTGAATAAATTCACAAACACTTAAAAGGCATTATATATGGGGAAATTGCCTGCAAAGAAGTGGGCATCAGCCGAACGGCATATGAAAATATGTCTATTAAGAGAATTGTGCACTAAAATGCTGGTGAATTTTCATGAGGATTTTTTAAAAATTGCAAATTGCTGCAAACTGTGGAGAACTGACCAATTTGGACCAGGCAAAATATTAGGTCCCAATAAGAGAGTTCTTGTCACCATAGGTCTACAGTTCCCATGGAGCACCCTGCACACCCCATAGAATGACTGAGATCTACAGAACTTCGAAAGCGTCTCTTTTTTAGCACTGCAGTACAGAAAATAATCACTAGGTGGCAATGCTGGTGTTTTAAGTTTTCCATACTTAAAATGTAAAATGTTCAGGTGCCAGACACCTGCCTGGATCGTCTTTTTTTCTGCATTGCCCAATCAGAAAGTTTTCTTTCTGGAGAGGTAGCTGGCTCTTCCTGAAGCGCTGCAGTTGTTTCAGTGCAAATGCAAATGATAAATCCATTGGAAAAACAACCAACCCACATTATGTGCACAGATAATGGGACAAGCGCAGAGATTTGAACCCGGGGCTGCAGCTTGCAAAAATTATGCTGGACAATTAATAGAATGAGAAAAATATTTGATTTCTTATACATTTTTTATTCTGCTCCGAAATAGCCTTATTCATTTGAAATTGCAGCCTACCCTGTCTCTAAAGCTTCATGTGTTTTCCATTATGAAACTATTTTGAAATTTATTACAGTTTAATCCTATACATATCTACATACCTTGCAACATTTCTCTGATGAAAAGAGAAACATCCTATTCCATCATAAGAATTATTTGCAAATGTTATTCATACCCCACCCATCTGATTGGGTTGCCCCAGCCACTCTGGGTGGCTTCCAACATATATAAAAATACAATAAAACAATGAATATTTTTAAAAACCTTCCCTACCTATACAGGGCTGTCTTCAGATGCCTTCTAAAGCAGTGTTTCTCAACCAGTGTGCCTCCAGATGTTTTGGGACTACAACTCCCATCATTCCTGACCACTGGTCTTGCTAGCTAGGGATGATGGGAGTTGTAGTCCCAAAACATCTGGAGGCACACTGGTTGAGAAACACTGTTCTAAAGGTTGTATAGTTACTTATCTCCTTAGCAGCTGTATAACTCCATACCCTCCAACATTTCTCCGATGAAAATAAGGATGACTAGGAAAAGTGGGACATTCTGGGATCAAATCAGAAACTGTGATGGCTTCTGTAAATCTGGCACTCTCCCAGGAAAATAGGGACACTTGGAGGTCAGTATCCATCCAGTTCCATTAAGTTCAATGGGAGCTCAAGTTAAATGGGTAGAGGACTGCAGGCTGAATGATTTGTGTTTACTGGACCATATATAAAATTGTCGGGAGTATAGATGTTCTTGAGCATCAAACAACAGCTTAATAAAAAAAGTTTTAACAGGGTATGGAGTGTCATTTTGGGGAATCGTAGAATTGCTTTTTAGAAATACGTAGCAGAATAAGAAAAGGAGCTCTAAAAATGTTGCACATTTAAAAAAAACAGAACCTGTCTCTTGCAGCTCCCGCCACCCCCACCCCCACCCCATTACAGGAGATTCTAACTCAGGAAAGTTTCACAAGTGATCTGTGAGATGCCATCCAAGCTGAGATGTGCTGTTCAATGAAGACTATTTTTTTAAGCTCCACTGGACATGCACAAGTCCCTGTGTGTGCCTAAGCAGATCTTTATGTGAGCCAGTGTGGTGTAGTGGTTAAGAGCAGTGAACTCGTAATCTGGTGAACTGGGTTTGATTCCTTGCTCCTCCACATGCAGCTGCTGGGTGACCTTGGGCTAGTCACACTTCTCTGAAGTCTCTCAGCCTCACTCACCTCACAGAGTGTTTGTTGTTCGAGAGGAAGAGAAAGGAGACTGTGAGCTGCTTTGAGACTCCTTAGGATAGTGATAAAGCGGGATATCAAATCCAAACTCTTCTTCTTCTTTAGAGGGATGAAACTGACTTGGGCTGAGTACATTAGAAGCACATGGCCTTCCCCAAAGATTCATGGGAACTGTCATTTATGCTACAATCCACAGCATCAGGGCTGTTTTTCAGCTAGAATGCACTGGAACTCAGTTCCAGCACCTCTCAGGTGGGCGCCATTGCCATTATAAGAGAACAAGGCAGGTGTTCACGGTGAGTTCCAGCACCTCTTTTTTTTAGAAAAATAGCACTGCTCAGCACCCTTAAAAAACTACAGATCCCAGGATTCTTTGTGGGGCAGCCATGTGATTTAAAAGTATGGCGTGTCCACAGCCTTAAAGGTATGCAGTTTGAGCTCTTAGCATGTTTGTTGTGGGGAGAGCCATGAGGGTGCTTCAAACAGGAACATTTTAATAGTTTTACAGACAAGATGTCAGATATTTTAAATGAAGGTATAAAAACTGGATATTTTTTGGCTTATATTTCCACTACTGGCACCTACTTAAAAGGAACTATCACAAGCACCAACATTATTTCACTGTTGTTTAGTCGTTTAGTCGTGTCCGACTCTTCGTGACCCCATGGACCATAGTACGCCAGGCACTCCTGTCTTGCACTGCCTCCCGCATTTTGGTCAAACTCATGTTCGTAGCTTCGAGAACACTGTCCAACCATCTTGTCCTCTGTCGTCCCCTTCTCCTAGTGCCCTCAATCTTTCCCAACATCAGGGTCTTTTCCAAGGATTCTTCTCTTCTCATGAGGTGGCCAAAGTATTGGAGCCTCAGCTTCACGATCTGTCCTTCCAGGGAGCACTCAGGGCTGATTTCCTTATTTGATTATTTCACTAATCAAAGCAAAAAAAACAGACAGAACACTCACACCCAAACAGAAGCAACAGAGGCAAAACAAATACTTCCAACCTGGCCCGGGAGAGGTTGTACCTCTGGTATGTTGTGGTCCTTCTCGAATAGCAAGGTTCCCACTCTGCACTCAGCTCTCACATGTGGCTCCTAGAAGTTGTCAACATGCAACAGTGGCCACACCTCAGGAATGGCTTTGACTGGCCAGCTAAACCAGGTGAGGGCAGCTGATGGGTCTCAAATCCTCAGTGAGTTATGGATTTCCCCAGCATGCAAAGACCTTGCATCTTGTGGATTGAGCAGACGAGACCAATAGTGGGTGCAACGGTCAAGAAGGTGGTTTCTGCATGTTCTTTAGAGGAAAGTGGGGGGGGGAGTGGACTCCCTAAAGTGGTTGGATGGCATGCCGTACGCTTCCTTCCAGCTGCTCCTGTAGCCAAGCTGGTACCAAACATATTGCTCCGCTCTCCTTTGGACCACATCAGTTAGGCCAAGAAGGAGGTCTTATCATCTGGGCAGCCCAGGACTTCCACACACACTGCTCAAGCTTGCGATCTGGGGAGATCAATTCAGTGCTCCTAACACAGCAGTTTGACTTCACCCCTGGAGGCATTATCTCTCAAGGCTAGCAGCAGATCAGCACCATTTACAGTATTTGTATGCCTCCTTTCCATAGTATACTATGCCCAAGGTGGCTTACAATAGGAACTTTATTTTCATAATTCACAAGTCATTTAGTTCATAATACATTCATAATTCACAAAACATCACAAAATTCTAATTGACAATAAGCTAATGAAAGCATCTCATTAAGACATTTTCAGCAAAAATAAACGTCCCCTTATAATGCATAGTAAGGTCAAACAACAACTTACAAAAACAGCAAAAATAAGACACCATCAAAATTAAATCTGGGCCCCAACAGAACCCCCAACACCTATCGCCCCCGCCCTGCCCCCCGGTCTCTAGGCGCCCTGAGCAGCATGTTTTTCCCCCCAGCAAGATGGTCTCTGGTGCTTTCCGCAGCAGCTTTTGCAGCAGGAATCAGTCAGGCCCCCAACCCTCCCAGGCCAGGTGGAAGTAGGCCAGCAAAGCAGGAAGCATGTCTTGCAGGACTCTCAGTCAATATTTATTTATTTATAGTATGCTAACCATCCGGCATATTCCCAGAGCAGTTTTATTTTAATGCAGATTTGCGGACCCCTCCAGCTTTAGTGGCTTCATTGTGATGGGAAATGGGAGAAGAGGACGCAAGGCATTTTGCAGGAAAGTGACACGATTACTCTTTGACATGGCTGGGCAGCTCCTGGGCTGCCTTGCGGCAACACAAACTTCTAGTCCTCTGGGACACTTGAAGCCCCACCCACTAGCAATGTGGCAAAGTAGCTCAACCCACCCAGCTCTCTTGGAATGCTCCCTCCCTCCCACCTCCTCACCTCACCCCTAACTTTAAATTGCAATTTAGTATGCAGACGTGGGGAACAAACATTCTTTGAAAATTGTTTACTATCTCATGATTGCTGGCTGTTATACCGCACATTTCAATATTTATAGGCTGATTCAGGTTTAAATGATTAAGTGAGAAATAATTTCTGAAGCAAAGGACTGAGAGCATGAGGATAATATATTTAGTAAGTTTCTTAAATGGCATTTTAACTTGAATCAGACTTTGTTGCTTCAGAATTATTTGTTTCAAGGTTAGTAGCACTAATGATGATTTCATTTTAAGCATTCTTTCATTTACACATAAGAAGACATAATAAAAGTATTAAAATGCTAATTTACCAAACTTGAAGCTATAGCTGAGGTTGCAACCCTTTGCCAATTATTCAGGAGTAACTCCCTTTGAACCCAGTTCAAAAAAAGCAGGCTTAAGGTTGTCCTGTTATTGATATTTTACAGGCAATAGATTCATAAGCAAGTTAAGCCATGGTAACATGTTTGGACTCAAACAAATCCCACTTTATCTGCATCAAATGGAACTAGATCAGAGCAAGTTGACAACTGGACTGTGGAACATACTAATCTTTAATAAGAATTGATTTGTTAAGGAATTAAACTTATGATCATGTCTTTACATCATGGGTTTAAATATTTACATGTGTGCGTGTGCCTGATCAATTTTGACATCATTTGTTGTTGTTGTTTTTAAAAAAGAATCTTAACTTTTATATATAAAAGTGTTCCAAGCTAGGTAGATGATCTTATCAGTTATCAAACCAAAAGAATTTCAGTTGAAATAAGACAGAAGAACTGATTTAGCATTGTATACTTTAAGAAAGATATGGGCCACCAACCTAAGAGTACAAGCATGTTCTGTGTGGTGTCCTTTATGACTTTCACGGGACTGATCTACCTACCTTGGGGGATACTGTACAAGATTCTGATCCCCTTGATTGTCACAGAGGTTAGGATCATAGAGTTGGAAGAGACCACAAGGGCCATCCAGTCCAACCCCCTGCCAAGCAGGAAACACCATCAAAGCATTCTTGACATTTGCCTGTCAAGCCTCTGCTTAAAGACCTCCAAAGAAGGAGACTCCACCACACTCCTTGGCAGCAAATTCCACTGCCGAACAGCTCCTACTGTCAGGAAGATCTTCCTAATGTTTAGGTGGAATCTTCTTTCTTGTAGTTTGAATCCATTGCGCCGTGTCCACTTCTCTGGAGCAGCAGAAAACAACCTTTCACCCTCCTCTATATGACATCCTTTTATATATTTGAACATGGCTATCATATCACCCCTTAACCTTCTCTTCTCCAGGCTAAACATACTCAGCTCCCTAAGCCGTTCCTCATTAGGCATCGTTTCCAGGCCTTTGACCATTTTGGTTGCCCTCTTCCGGACACGTTCCAGCTTGTCAGTATCCTCCTTGAACTGTGGTGCCCAGAACTGGACACAGTACTCCAGGTGAGGTCTGACCAGATCAGAATACAGTGGTACTATTACTTCCCTTGATCCAGATGCTATACTCCTATTGATGCAGCACATAATTGCATTGGCTTTTTTAGCTGCTTCTAGAAGATGTCTCCAAAGGACCCCCAAAGTTGTTTTTAGCACTACCACACAAAGTTCATAAAACACAATATTTGGGGCAGCTTAAAGGAACAGGTACCCTTTTCCACCAAGCTTCTCTATCTAAACTACTCCTGTATCCAGTGTTTGGATTGCTTTTAGTTGAACTAGATCCACTGTGACCTGTTCCTAAAAGGAAAATGCCAAGGGACAAGGGTGTGGATGCATTTATGCCTATCAGACTTCACGAAGTAGCCTTCAAATGATTTGAAAAAACCACACACACATTCCTTGCCCAGTATTGATGCCCTTGCATTTTCTCCCTTAGATACATGAAAAAGTGCCAATACCTTTTCAAGGGATTCTACTTATTTCATGTTCGCCTGTTTGCCAGCGGAACTTTTCAGCTGAGAATGATCCGTTCTGTGTTATGTGCCCCATATTCCGATAGCAAAAAAGCTTAGAAAACCAAAGCAGCCAGGTTGAAGGAAAGATGAAATGTGATTGATTTCATTTTCTTCCTTTCTTTTTTCACTCGAAGCCACAAATGCTGGGGTTTTTTTTTGAAGCTAGCAGTTGGGGAACTCTGCTCTGTTCTATCACACAAAGAAAACACCAGCATGGTTATAAACAAAAACCCAGACCCTCCATACATAAAATAGACTTTGTCTTGTCAAAATAATCCCAACTGGTTTTTATACGACGAGAACCTGCATTTTAAAAAAAGAGGGGGGGGGGAAGAAAACCCCCACAAATGACAGAAGCTTCCTACAGTATGATGAATGAGAGAACGGACAACAAAATGCTAGGGCATACATTTTTAATGGCCCAATTGCTCAATTAATTCCTAGCTCCTTTCTTCTCACCCCCCCTCCCACCCCCCGCTCCCATACTTTTAATGTGAAAATCGTCATAATTCCTCCCAGATTAGTATAGATAGAGGCCGACGGACTTTCCTGCTCAAGGTATTTGTGGGACATAATTCATTCATAAAGCTGTAATGCACCCATCTATCATCTGTATTCCCCCCCCTCTCCTCTCTCCGCTCGCCCTTTCTCTTTCTGACTCCAGGCTCTTCAGAAGTCTCTGGGCGCTGATGTATTAGCCCGCATATGCAAGCTATGAATTATCAACTGAAAGAAGTCAATTATCCACTCCAAAAATGAGTGTCTGGGCACCAATAGCCCGAGGGGCCTCTTTTGTATTTACGAAATGATTTCATGGCAAGTAGAAGTAGTGCAGGGTGGGGGGTGAAAAGGTGTATACGCATGTGGCACTGGCCGCGGGGGGGGGGCGACAACGAAGCATTTCCAGTCTGGTTCCCCCCTCTCTTTTTTTTTATCCACATCTTACCTTAACCAGAGCTGGGGAAGCTGGAAAAAGGAAAGGGATAGGGGGGCTAGAAAGGAAGGAACCATTTTAAACTTTTAATGCAATAATCCATTTTTATATACACCTACTTTTATGACTGATTTCAGCAAGCTATAAAGCAGGCTTGTTTAGCCGCCACATGGCCTCGGCCTCGTTCCCCCGTCTATCTGGTCTCAGCCCAGCCTTCAATCAAAACTTAGAGGCTAGGCTGACTAGGGTAGCTAATAGACTGGATAGGAAATGGTATATTGGATTGTTTTCGAAGTCCCCAGCTACTGGCCTCATGGCTTGTCATCTCTACAGACATTGATTTTCCCCTTCTCTCCCTCTCTCGCTCTCTTCAAATATATATATATATATATATATATAATTGAAGGAACTACATCCTACTGAGAGGCCCAAACCAAATCAGCAAAACTTCCTCTGAGTGGCATGGGTTACACTTAGGGAAATGAGGTCATTAGACAGAATTACAGCGGGGTTTTGATAGCTCAGTAATAGGTTTTAATGATAGAACTTAACATTGGCCCCCCACTAGGGAAAAGTTTGATATCGGTACAGACAGGCCACTTAATAAATCACTTTGCTTGCACTTGTGATCCTGGAATTTCACAAGGCTTTTCAAACGTCGGTTGAGTGAAGGCTGCATTTCATCATCACGGAGCTGATCTGGGCCGATTTTATTTTTTATTTTCCATTTTGTCTCGCGGTGGCTGATTTGCCTGAAATTGGTCCTTCTCGTTTCCACAAAATTGAGTTCTGATCCAGGGGTTGCCTCCATTGCAGAGTGCTTTTGTAATCATCATGGAGCCGAAGGACATTCATTCAGGGGCAAGGTAAATTGCTTGGAAGTGGTAAGAGCTTAGCTCTTCTTTAAAGTGTTGGCTCCTGACAGGTAAATTGCAGGTTAAGTGCAAAAGCAGCATTATCAGAGGAGAGGCTGGCTTCCGCAAATCCACCTTGGCCTTTAATCTGAATACAAAAGCGGGGAAGGAATTAAATTTGACCCCTGAATACACTGCCTGTTCAATCCCAGACTTATTTAGTAAACTCTTTTAAAGATGCTTTTGTATTTGTTCTGTGATCACCTCAAGGAGGTACGAAAATGCCCACAATTGCAAACCCTTTATGCATCATTCAATGAGCCTTAGAACTGAGGCCTTTGCTTTTCACATTTCAACAATGCAGAGGTTCTACAGGTTTCTGAGGAGGGCAGTTAATTTAATTTGCTCTGCAAAAAAGACTATTATGCTATAACGTCTTGTTGAAAAACACCCTCTTGCATTACTGGATTAAAAAAACAACAACTATTGTCTTGAGTATTGTATGAAAAAAGGTTGTGACCTCTTTCAGAATTCTTATTTTCAAGTAGCCTGTTGCATCAGTGAAATCGAGTGGATTGGCAAAGACTTTGACTTTCACTGAAGGGTTTGCGAGGAAGCTTGCAACATAAAAAGGATTGGCGCTGGGAGTGCCACAGTGCTTCTTGCAACCCCAGATTGCAGAGGTTGGATTATTCTTTATGCTGGACAAACTGCAGACCAGGATTCCTACAAATTATCAGCAAACTTCTCAGTGTAGATAAGGGCAGCCAGGGTTTGAATTTGCACTTCACTTTGAGCACAGGGGAGAAGATTGTGTTGTGTGGCACCACAAAGCATAAGTGTCATGGGTCCAAACAAAAAGAAACCCAGTGCTCTTCACTGGTAGTGGTCCTGTATGGAGCAGTGGAACCACTGTAATACCCTGTTGATCCTTTTCAATCTCTCAGTGGTGAGTGGGCACAACATTTGGGAGTGGGGGTTAGAGCACGTTGCAGGTTCAGTCCCTGTATGGGAAACTGCATATTCCTGCGTTGCAGAGGGTTGGGCTAGATGATCCTCAAGCTCACTTCCAACTGTACAATTTGATGATTCTATGATATGTGTTTGTAACATCTCCTCCCTATTCCCAGAGTCCTGGTTGCCTCCTTTTCTGGCTGCACAGTTCAGCTGCTCGGAACTGGGCTGGCATGTCTTACTATCCTGAAAAACAAAGCACAGGATGGGTTGACTTCATCCAATGCACTGCAGCACAGCCCATTGTGTTGGAGATTCATTTCCCGTGTCTACAGTCATGGGATTGTTGTCTGTCACATGACCGCGTATGTTTACATTCCACAGAGTGGGAAGTGACGGAGGCAGAGACGTTTGTGTTACTGTGTTCCCTGAAGTGGGACTATTGTCTTTTGTTAATTCTCTTTGCTGTCTGATGCTAAAGAGAGAGGGAGCCATGTTGCAGTGCTCCGTGTGTGTTTATATGTAAATAAAATAGATTAGCCAAATGCCGAGTTGCTGAGGTCTGTTACGCAAACTGCGAACACTTTGCAGATCCCTGAGTGTGCTGATGTCAGTTGGCATCAGTCGTTGTGATGTTCAGGCAGAAGAAAGCTTTTGAAGCTCCCGAACGATCGACCAGGAGGGAGAGAACATACCAGTCAGGCATGTGTCTCTGCCAGGGTCCTACTCGTGTGTGTAGGATGACTCCTAACACATTGTTCCTCTGCACTGGTTGCAGTTTGCTGGTGAGTGCCCACCCCTAGTGTCTCAGTGTCCTGGTTTCCTCCTGCTGCACAGTTATGGTCCATTCCTCCTCCTTACCAGTCAGTTAGGGGTTGTGTTCTCCAAAACATCTCCACAGTCCTACCTTCCCTTTTCAGTTTCTGGAGGCATTCTTGGGAATTAAAGATGCGGTATGACGGATGGGAGCTACTCTTTGACAACATTCCACTCTCTGTGAAAAGTTAAGAAAGAAACAAAGAAGAAAACTGTCGTGTGCATTGCTTTTATCCATCAACATTTTTTGGGGGGGTGCACTAGTGCTGTAGGTCCTGGGACATCCAGATGGAAGTCTGACCCTAGCAGAACCATTGGGCAGGAGCAGTTAAAAGTGAGTTAGCTCTTAGGCTGGGTGGTTGCAGAATGATTGCAGAGGGTACATATAGCACTCGTCTCATTTGTTTATTTTATATTTATTGCCCAGCAGATGTAAATGATTGATCTATTTACAAAGTCAAACCCAGCTCTGGGTAATCTTTTAGAGTCCAATTTTGTTAGAAACAGGGTGAGCCACCAGAACTTCTTGGACTAGTTCATGGATGGGGAAACTGACCCTCTAGATGTTGTTAGACTCCAACCCACATAATCTCTATCCATTGACCATGCAGGTCTGGGGCCAATGAAAGATGGAGTCCAGCTGCTAACAAATAGCTGCAAATTCCACATCCCTGGACCAGAAAGTTGTTCTAGGAGGCATGCGTGTGAAAGACTTCATGAACTCCCTCCTCATGGGTGCTGCATCTGCTTACTCTTGACCCTGGCAACACTGAGAAATATAGATTCCCGCCTGCCTGCTTTCCAGGTAGCAGAGCCAGGTGAAGGACAAAACAGGATCCCTGCACCCTTAATAGCTGTCTATCAGTTTCAGTAATGTTGTGCAAGCTGATGCCTCCTGAAATGCCCACATCCTATTAAAGGTGCAGGAGCCCAGCCTGTTTTTCACCTGGTCACCCTATTTCCAAGGCAAAGAAGAGTCCAGTTATTTCAGAGGTCCTTGTGTTGTGGTCAACAGGTTGCACTGCTCCCTGTTACAATTCTTGTGAAGGGACCGAAAACCATGAGTGACCACTGTTTTTCATTTGGCATATGTCTGCCCTGTGTTCAGATACAGAAGAGGTTATGAGAATTTCAGTCTTCCCTCAAGCAAAACCTGAGAATTTTCACAGTCCTCCCCCCATCTCTGCCGCATTTCACTCTTCGTCGTTCTTCAAGCAGCCAGGGCGGCTGAAATGCGATAGCCGGTCTCCCCTGTAGTTTTGCAAACTGTCATAAATGATTTGCCAGCTCAAACGATATTAGCGCCTCCTGTAAGCTACATGTGATGCTAAAAGCCTGTCTGTTTAATTTGCAAATCCCTGATGAAGCTAGGTAACGAGCTCTCAACAAAGAAGAAACTGCCGCTTTTGGGGGGAAAGCCCGCTGATTTACAAAGGGCACCCTTCAATTATTTAAGGAGCAGTCAACAGTGCCATAACTTTAAGTATGAATCAAGTGGCATGACTGAAAAATTTGTCACAGTGTGTTAGATCAATGGTAATTACCTCACTGACACGAGTACTATTATTATTTTACAGGGCTGCAAACAGGATCATGGACGCAAGGAAACACAAACTGCAGTCTGATCAATACTCTCTGAAATATGACTCTCCACGGTCCAAAATGGAGTTTTCAAGCCAGGCAAACCATTATAGGCTGGTCTTTTCCTCTCTCTTTCTGCCTGAGATGGATACCCTGAAGTAAAACATAGCAGCAATTGGTCAACTTGTTTCTGGCTTTAAACAAGGCCATAATCGCTTATTACTTTTAAGAACTTGTGGACCCCATTAAAAAGTCTGTAGCTCCTGAAGAAACAGGGAATGAACTTCCTGGCATTATTTTTCTTTTCCGAAGTTTGGTGGACAATCTGGTGCCATTAATTTCCTCATTTTCATACTTGGCGAGAATGGGTTTGCTCTGCTGTCCCTGGAAACCACTTTCCCTTCTCTTACTTCCAGCTTTCAGGGCCTCTAGGCGTTTATAGGCCACAGAGTACCTGACAGGAAGGCAGGGGATGACTCTTTCCCCCGCAGTCTTGACTAGAGATAGAAGAATCTGCCAAGTTTGATTCTCTCTGTGTCTCCTTTTTCCAATCTGAAATTCAGTTCTCCACAGTTTGCAGCAATTTGCAATTTTTTTAAAAACCCTCATGAAAATTCACCAGCATTTTAGTACAAAATTCTCTTAATAGACACATTTTCATATGCCGTTTTGACTGATGCGCACATCTTTGCAATTTCCCCTAATATAATGCCTTTTAAATGTTTGTGAATTTATTCAGATTTATGCACACTTTCCTGTAACAAATACATTTTTGTAAACATTGCTGGTTGGAGAACTGCATAATTTTTTTTTGACAAATGTGAATTTTGAAGGATAGTAGTGTTTAAGTTCACATATTGTTTTGGAGACTGCAAATTTGAATGGCAAATTTCTCCTCCATCCCTAGTCTTGACCAAAGGCACCTTCAATACCAGTACCAGGATCCTGGTTCAAATTTGGCGGCTTTGGGCAAAGCTTCAATTCTCCACTGGCAAGATGGGATAATCCTGACAAATACTACAGATGTGTTGAGATGATAACTAATAACTATGAAGGGCTCTAAACACTCACAAGATGTGATATAAGTGGTTGCTATTGTTTTCTCAGCACTCTAAGTGCTTATTCAAGAAAGGATCAAGCTCCCTGAGCCTCTTTCTCTAAGACAGAAGTAGCCAATCTGGTAACTTCTGGACACTGTTCACTACAACTCCCATCAATCCCAGCTGTAATGGTGTTGTTGTGGCTACTCTCGAGTAAAGACACCTAAGTCTGTGCTTGTCTTTAACGGTTTTATTGTGCATAATATTTACAGTGCAGAGATAGCAGAAAACATGACCTCCTAGTCACTCGCAGCATCCGGGAGTGGACATTTCCTGTTGCGTGACCAGCATAAGAGCTTGGGCACCCCGAAACGCCTCCTCCCTATCATACGTTTAGCGGTGTGCCTTAATCCAGGCGCCGGAAGGGGCTGCATATTCCCCTCTACCTGTTGGTCAAGGCGGCGCAAGGGCTGTCCCACATCACTGAGCCTTGCCTCCTCTATCCTGCTAACTTCCTCATTCCTCCCACCCAACCCACTGCTGCTGCTCTCACTGGGCAAAGTGCTGGTCAGCAGGATGGGGGGAGGTTCCCTGTAGGAAGGTCCCCTGACACCAGCTAACATGTTGAATGGCAGGAATGGTGGATTTGTGGTCCAACAATATTCGGAAGGCACCACAGCCCCTTTCTATGATTATTCAAGGATTTCTTCACTACATGGAAAATCTTGAAAACAACAATTTTTTTTCGTGTTTCGCATTTTTGCGTTTTGTATTTAATAAAAATGATAGCACAAGAATTTTCTCCACATTTTGCCGCAGGCTATTTGGAGCAACTTTTGCAGTTCATATTACTATACAAAATTGCCTTGAGTTTCCAGACACGCTTCATTGCCAAGGCTGGGTTTTGGTATTTGTAACAAATCCAACGAGCGCTATCTGTAGCACAACAGGTCGTAGGTTGTATGGTCAGGTGGGAATGTCTTCACATAAAATACCTACCCGTTGGTTGTTCACAAATCAGGCGTTTTATCAAGAGCACTCTTAATTCTGGCCCTGACTCTCCAAGGTCTCAAGCAGAGATCTTTTCACACCATCTGCTACCTGATGGCTTTTCAACTGGTGACACTAGGGAAGGGGTAGCCAGAATGGTGCCCTCCAAAGGTTGCTGGGCTCCAACTCGCATCAGCCCAGGAGATTGGCCATGCTGGCTGGAAGCTGGAGTCCACAGCAACTGGAGGGCACCATGTTGGCTACCCTGATGTTTAATATTGAATATTGGGCCTTTGGCATGAAAAGCATGTGTGATCAATCTCCCTGAGGGTGGAGACCTGATATGTTGCCTGATCCCATGCCATTTATGGTGACTAGGTTGCTTGTGGCCACACTTTCGCTCACTCATTTAGGGCTGTTAGAATATGAGTCTGCCCTGGCAACTTCATATTATTCAAGGAACCTAATTGATTGGATGGTATTGTTATTTTTTTAAAAATAAAAGGCACTGTGTTGTGATCAGAATCCATGTGTGTGTGTGTAGGTAGTGTTTTTCACTGTCCAAGTATAGGGGCAGTAGTAAAAAAATGTGGTTTATGCAGGGGCACCATCAATGAAGACCGATTGTGCAGGCATACAAATCACTCTCCCAGTGCCCATCTTTTTATGGGTTATAGATGCCACAGCAAGAACTCAGGAAAAATAAAGGCTACACTTAATTCATCGCAATCTCAACTCTTCCTTTGACTGTCATTTTTAGCACTGAACCTGAGAAAGAAGTCGAAAATGTGAAGCGATGCTGAGAAAAAGCCATAAAATTGCTCCTCTGGGTCACTGATATAGTGAAGGAGGTCCAAAAGTTGACCATTTCCTGGTTGCCATTGCAGAATTTTATAAAGTCAAGCAACTGGGACTCGTTAGTTCTAGTTTCTTTATTCTTTGTACTAGAGATGGCAGGAGAAAGAGGGTTCCTAAGAACCTGAAGCCAGGACCATCTGGTTAAGGGTGGGGGGGGGAGAGGGGGGCCTGAAGAATGACAAATGCCAGAGGAGGAGGTGAATAGTTCAGAAGTGACCATGTATTATTTTGGAAAGGGTCGCAAATTAGGTATAAAATCATGTTACACCTTTAAGTTGTGACCTCCTAATAAAAATGATAAATAGTCAATGGTGTATAACAGGATTCATAAGAGAAATTTATTGGCCACTCTTGTGGTATAAATATATTGATACCAGGCCAGTGGGAAATAAAAAAACACCAGTAAATCATATTACATCTACAACCGTACTAATAGCATGAGCTCCTGTAAGGTATAACCAATATTTTTATACCTGCAGAAACCCCTCTGGCAAGGTACAATCAGAAGGCATGAAAGAAGCATCATGCCTGCTATTTCCATCGGTTGGAGAGGGCTATACGTATCCCATTGGTGGGCTGTGCAGACAGGCCTTCATAATGACTTGCGCTCCATTCCCCCTCTGCTTAGGAATTGACAGAGGGTACTGTATAATCAGTCTCTTCCAAAACGGTCTCACACATACCGGCATGTGGTGGGAAAGTCAGTCAGCTGCATGGCATACAGACTCGGGAAGAAATTCTGGTCTGATTTACCTGTTCAGGTTGGCACGTTGAGACTTGAGGATGCTGTTTGAGGGGGAACTGTATATAGCTTGGAATACCATGGAATTGCTCGTGGGATTGCTTGGCTGCATGGCCAGCATCAGCGAAGGCAGGAATCCAAACTCTCCCCACTCCTCTGCGGTGGCAAAGCTAATGCAGCTTGGAGCTGGCAATGTGTGTCCACAACAGTGCTGTTTAGTATGGCTGAGGCATTGCTTCTTTGCCACCAGTAATGCTCATTCCCATGACCAAGATCAAGTCTTGTTAAGCAAAGGTCCCCTGTAACTTTAATTAGTAACTTCCTTGCAGATTTTGTTCCCACTTTCCTTTTTTAACATGGAGGTAGTATTGTAGACGGAAATTTCAGGTGGCGCTGTGGTTAAACCACTGAGCCTAGGGCTTGCTGATCAGAAGGTCGGCGGTTCGAATCCCTGTGACGGGGTGAGCTCCCGTTGCTTGGTCCCAGCTCCTGCCAACCTAGCAGTTCGAAAGCATGTCAAAATGCAAGTAGATAAATAGGAACCGCTACAGCGGGAAGGTAAACGGCGTTTCCATGTGCTGCTCTGGTTTGCCAGAAGCGGCTTTGTCATGCTGGCCACATGACCTGGAAGCTATACGCCGGCTCCCTCGGCCAATAATGCGAGATGAGCGCGCAACCCCAGAGTCGGTCACGACTGGACCTAATGGTCAGGGGTCCCTTTACCTTTACTAGCCTTTTATTTGTCAGTGGGGAACTGTTTTGCTCTTTTGATTTTAAAATTCAAGATAGCATTAACAAAAAGATAGAGAATGAGATGAAACCTCCTCACATCTGGGAAAGGAATCAATTATTTAAGGAGCTATTAACAGGCAATTAACAGGCAGCCACCTCAAGTGGCAAAACAGGACACGCAGCCACTGGCTGCCACCACATTAAACAGGAAACAACAACAGAGGTGGAAGCTTCAAAGAAGAAGTTACTAACTAGAGGCATGGAACTTCTGAAATGCTTCAGTAATACTCTACTAGTTGACTCTGGGCAGGCTGCCACTACAGCTGCATTTTAACAGGTGGTTAACCTGGAAGGCCACCCCCTGCCAGCACCTGAAGAACCGCCCTTGAATCAGCAATAAGAAATTAGCCACCCTATCAACAAGTGTCTGAACACAAGATAAGAAATGCAGTTGGCTAAATAAAGGGTGCAAGACCCCAGAAAGAAGGTCTTGGCAGGAGACGAGCCAATGCTGTAGATCACTGTGGCTGAGGAGACTCAGCCAGATGGGCAGGGTACAAATAAATTATTATTATTATTATTATTATTATTATTATTATTATTATTATTATCACTAACTCCTCAAAATACAAAGGTCTTCCACATTTCCGTTACAGCAGGTACAGAGTGTGCTTCTCTGTATGGCCTTGTTGTCCACTAAGTTTTGAGCACTGATGTAATACATTCAAAAGCTGTTCTCAGGAGATCACAGTGAGGTGAACAGGGAAAGATAGCTTCTTAAGGCAAACCAGATGTGATACCATTCACACAACCAGCAGTTTTGTTTTGTTTTTTATGAAGCAAGCTTAACCAAGACTACAGTTCCCATCATTCCTGACTGGAGCTGATGGATGCTCCTGTCCAAAACATCCATAAAGCGTCTTGTTGAAGAAAGCTTTTACCTAGTCAATAGCAGCTGTAAGGATCTAAACCAGATTGGGACCCTGGCTGGGGTAGGTTGCTTTTTTGCCTCCACTGACTGTGGCCTCAGTTTGATCATATATTATATGAGCATATAACATTTGTTTGAACATTTGTTGCCCAGGGCAACAAACACCAGGATTATAAATAGGAAACTGTTTTTTTACTGAGGGCCCTTCTAGACGATCTCTATTTTCAGGTGGGATTCTGTCACATACTGACAAATTCAGGTTGGGTAATCAATGTTGATCTAGAGCTCTAGCGCAACAATTCAAACTCCCCCCCCCCATAAGGAAATGCATGGGAAATTGCGGGATAAAACTTGCTTTGATACAATATCGTTTAACTTCCCCACAAACGAACGAGAATAAATGCTTAATAAACAGGTCATCTCAAAGGGCCCTGAGCCAGACCCACTGAGCCATCCAGCTCAGTATTGTCCACACTGACAGTGGTTCTACCAGACATTGATGGGTCTTTCACAGCTGTACTGAGAGATGCTGGGGATTGAACCTGTAACAGCCAATGGAGAGCCACTGAGCCATGGTCCGCCCCCGGATTCTGACAGGTGGGGGAGAGAAGGGATATTGGATCCTCCAGTGGCAACAAGAGAATTCAAAGCACATAACATTACCAGAACTCTCAATGGGACTATATTCCATTTAAATAGAATAAAATAAATCACATCCAGCATTTATCTATGTTTTTAGCTGCTATAAACTTGCAGCACTGCTTTGATTTATTCCTGCTGTTATGCAGTGAGTTAAGGGTGCGTTGCATCTGAAAGGGAGAAAAGGAAGGCGGTGTGTGTGTGTGTGTGTGTGTGTGTGTGTGTGTGTGTGTGTGTAGGGAGGAGAACATGGTCTAAATTGTTGCCTTCCTACAATATTTTGTTGTCATTATTCAAACCCTAGCTGGCTTGACTTCATAGAGGGGGGGAAACCCCATCCCCTTACCCACCAGCAAGAATATTGAATCGTTTTTCTGTTTTACATATTTTTAGCTAAGCTGCAACCCTTTTCTTTAAGGAAAAAAAAGAGCAATTGTAGTTATGAATTTGTTTTCTAGATGCATTTTTCATCATGCCTTTTATCATCTTTGTTCCTGGTGGGCTTTTTTTAGGGGGAGTGGAGAGAATAACTCATTATAGAGTCAAAATGGGAGGTGGAAAACCACAAGGGAGTCTTTGTTAAAATGTTTAAGTATTAATTTGTTTCGTGATGAATTTCCAACTGTCATTTTCTTAATATCATTCACATGAAATAATCATGTCTTAAAATGCTCAGTAATCGAAGGACATTTTCATTTCATGATCACCCTGGGAATTGCAGTTCGAACCTTTTTTATGATGCTGTGATGTAAGTACAGGGTGATTTTCTCTCTCTCTCTCTCTCTCTCTCTCTCTCTCTCTCTCTCTCTCTCTCTCTCTCTCTCACACACACACACACACACACCACATTCCCTTCCTTATTCCAATAATTCACTCTTGCTGGCTTTTAGACCTTATAAGTCTTTAATTATTGGCCTTCTATGACGGTTGGGTGAAGACTTACATTATACATTTAGGTATTTTCAAGCTGCAGGATAAGTACGATTTCTAGGATAATTCAAGACCCATTATGCCCTGCAAAAATGATGTTATGGAAGCAGAACGTACAAATTCTCTGCCATATTGTGTGTGTCTGTGCATGCATGCACATGTTTATTTAGAAAACACTTTATATCTGGCTTTGGTTTATAGTACTACTATGCTCTGGAAATTGAGACCATTTGTAATATGTCATTATTTTGTTCATATTTTCAACAATCTTGCAAGACAGGCCACTGTTATTCCCATTTCACAGAGGAGGAAAATGAGGCTGCTTATGTGGCTGACCTGAGATCTGAATCCGTATCTGTCATATCAATCACGGAGGGCCAAACTACATAGGACACTGGAGAATCATGATTAGGATGTCTTTGGTGCTTTTTCTTTCCTGAAAACAATAGCAACCACCCAACCCCACAATTGATGCAGGAATGCAGCAATGTAAGAGAGAGAGACCTGGTTCAAGCCACCACAGTGCCAACCTTAGTCCTGATCCAGCCCTCCTGCCCAGAGTTGTGGGAATTGGGCTCTGACGTGCTAAGGGATGAAGGAAAACAGTTTTGCTCCAATCTTCCTCCACGCCCACTGCTGCCTCCTGTTACATCCGCTGCTTTTATTCCTGTGGTGGTCTAGCTGAGAACCCCAGCCACAAAGAATGAAGAGTGTGAAAGGTGCAGATTCCTTGGCACAAACAGTGTATTTACAGGCTGCTCCTTTCTTAGGTACTGCACCAGCCTTTAGGATCTTGATCTCTATTGAATTGCCACTGACGCAAGCAAATGTCCCTTCATCCGGGAAACGAACAAAAGCCAAGCCCTGAATGACGGATCACACATACGCCTGGCCTTCTTAGGGCTGAATAATGAATGCAATGGAGACCTCGCTTGGCTGTACTGACAACAGAAACATTCTTTTAAAATATTGTGTGTGTGTGCTTTACAATTCCTGTCTGAAGAGGTGTATGCAATTCACCTTGCTAGCCAGCCCATTGTACCCTTGCATTACAGGCTTGTCCTTCCTGACACGGCAATATTAATTGTACTGGCCTAAATCTCACATTTCCTCCTCTTGCTACCCTCCAATGAATTCACATTGTTGTTGTTCCTCAAAGCTTGACTTCTGGTTTTGAAGGCAGCATATTGTCTGAGAACATGCTAGATGGGAATCGAGGAGGCATCTGCTTCCATGTCATCCCTTTTGCCAGTCATGTAGCCTCTTAGGACATTTCTGTATGATCAGAGTGCTCTGCGCATTAAATTCCTCATTGGTTCTGTATGGCTTGCATCAAGTCTCTCAAAAGTCCTGCTCAGGTGTTCCAAATCATGTAATTGACATCACACAGAGGATCAGGGCATAAGATCACACATGATCACCATTGCCTTCACTATCCCACCCCTTCACCAGCCACAAACTGGGGGAACCTGCTCTCTGTGTGTCTGTGAGTCCTCTGCGAGTGAGTTTCTCAAGTTCTCTTCGTGTGTTGCTCATGTGGAAAAAATGCTGGTGAAAAGGCCCTGCTTTGCTTCTGGGTGTCTATGCATTAACATATAGGCAACGACCATTTTGTGTGCATTCAAGGCATTACAGGGCATAGCGGAGTGGGGCGGGCTTACATATGCTCCACCGTTGTACAAGATGACCTGGAACGCAACCACTGTGTAAATCAGGGGTTGCTGGTCGTTGTCTAAAGTTGTCTAAAGTGTAGCCTACACAATGGACACTTGGAGGTAGAACTCCAGTACTGTACTTGTATACTATGTGGCAGGTGTGTGTGACACAGGCCTCTCCCTCCAGACCTTTCCCTAAATGCATGGATGGTAAAGGGAATGAACATGAAATTTGAGGAAGACACCAAACTGATATGGCCTTAAAAGACAGAAACAGGATTCAAGATCACTCTGGCATGATAGCAAACTAGGCCAAACCTTTTTAAAAAGAATTTCAACAGAGATAAATGCCAAGTTCTGTAGGAAAAGTTTATGTAGTGTCATCCAGCCAGGTTTGACAGCTGTATGTGTGAAAAGGATCTAGAGCAAAAGGTGAACATGAGTGAGCTGTGCAATGCAGTACTGTAGCTCAAAAGACTAATGCAGTTCTGGGCTACTTGAACAGCAATAGAGTACCCAGATCTTGAGAAGTAATGGTGCTAATCTAGTCTATGTTGGTCAAACTTCACTTGGAATGGGCACCACTGTTAAAGATGGATATTAGCAAACTGGAACATGTCCAGAGGAGAGCAACAAAGATTGTGTGGGACCAAGTCTTAAGAGGAAAAATTCAATGAGTTGGGTATAGGTAGCCTGGAGGCAGTGGAAGACAGGAGTGCCTGGCATGCTCTGGTCCATGGGGTCATGAAGAATCAGACACGACTAAATGACTAAACAACAACAAGCCTGGAAAAGAGATAATTAAGAGGAAATATGATGCTGTTATCAGATATTGGAAGTTCTGTCACATAGATGATGGAGCAAATTTTCTGTTGTCTCACAGAGTAGGACCCAAACATAAAGGTACACATTTTGACTAAATATTAGGAAGAAATTCCTGATGATGTGAATTGCTCATCAGTCAATCATTGAGCTCTGGAAGATGGTAGACTCTCTTTTCTTAGAAAATTTCAAGCAGAGGCTGGATGGCCACCTATCAGGGATGCTGTACCCAATGGATTTCCTGCACTATGTCTAATTTGATACTTCATCAGCATATTTGCAGATGGAGGTAAATGTTGTAAGTGTGGGACATTATTGCAATCAAACCAACAATTCATTTTTTGCTAGATAGGCATAGGCGCATAGAACTTTCCTGTAAAAAAAATGCTAGAGAGAACTCCGTGAGATCACTTCCTTTGTTTGCCTTGGAAGGAAGCTGTAACACTACATACTTCCTGCCTGGGCAGCCTCCTCTTTCTTCATGCTTCCAAGCTGACCACACATGCATATTTGAGCTGTGCAGCTCAGACACAATTTTTCCATTTAAATTTTGTACTTTTGTAACTTAGATAGTAGTTATAAGCCTGCAATCATTTTGCTACTGTAATTGCTATTTTTGTATTATAATCCCCATCATCCCTAGCTAGCGGGACCAGTGATCAGGGATGATGGGAATTGTAGTCCAAAACCAGCTGGAGACCCAAGTTTCGAGAAACCCAAGTATGGCCATAATAGGTGCTGATGGGACTTTCAGTCCTCCACACCACATTTCCTTGCCTCCCCGCTCATCCTCACATTGCTGCTTCTCAACTGCCCAACCCCAGACCCCCTTTCCCCCATTCCATGTTCCTTTTAAGCCCCTCTGTCCCCTCCCCCATGCCTTCTCTATCCTCTCCAACTCTCAAACATCCAAGTACCTCCTAACTTGATTCCCATTTTCTACCACTGTGAACACTGGAGAGGAGAAGGAAAGTCGGGGGAAATGACTGATTGCCACTAAGAAAAGAAAGATTTATTAGTGTTTATCCAGAAATACTGGCTAGCCTGCTGCTGAGCCAACTGAGCCCAGCAGGCTGTAGATTGGGGATTTGCACCAACTCCATTCCATGCAAACACATTTATCAAAAGTGCAAGAGAGAGAGAGAGAGAGAGAGAGAGAGAGAGAGAGAGAGAGAGAGAGAGAGAGAGCAGGAGGGAGAGTGGAGGCTGGCAGTGTGTGCGGGCCTGAAGCACGAGGGAACCCAGCAGCGGCAGGGGCCCAGATCAGTGTACAGTTAGCATCCTTAGCATAGCCTTCCTTGCTACCACCCTTGGCTCCATCTCCCTGTGCACACGCAAGGCTGTGTGTGTGTTTCTGGTCCGTGCTATGCAATCATTTTTCTCTCTTGGGTTCACTGAAGCAAGCAAGACATGTCAGCGCCTGATGAAACCCCATTTTCACTGATTAGCTCCCTTAAAATATTTCATTTATCAGTGCCAAGATTTAAGTACTTCCCACTTGTGGGCAGCCAAGTGTGTCCTGTTGACTATGTAGCACGTCAATTTACATTGCCGGTGACAATGTTATAACAGGCACTAATGTCATCTCTTTCTTTCGAGTCCTCCTGTCTCCTTCTCCTCTTTTCCCTCCCTCCCCTTGATGGCTTGAGACCAGGAGGGAAAAAAAAAAGCTTAGTTCTATTTTCCTTCAACACAACCCTCCTCTCATCTGTTCAAAGCAGGGAGATAGAGAGCACAAGGAAGCCCTGATAGGGGTGTGTGTATGTCTGCTAGTCATTTGCAAAGTCATAAATTTCAATTTCAGTTGGACTCCCTTCCATTATCACCTGGGTCTTCATTTATTCCCAAATAGAAATGTAATTTCCTCCAATGTTTTGCAAATGATACCTGGATAGAATCCCATTTAGATTTTGCCAAAAGAATAATTTCATCTTCCTTCCCCCTTTTTTTTAAAAAAAAAATAGAAAGTCTATCCACATCTGTTTCTTCATTGGCTACATTAGTGAACACATGCAAAGGAGACCCTAGCTTGGCTTTATTCTCCGATGTCTCCACTAAGGGCTTTTTAAACATATTTCAGAGGGTGTCTTTTTTCCCCTCTTTAAATGACAAAGAGGGGATTTTGGGGAGGTGGGGTGAAGGAGGGTCAGCGGGCACAGGGCTGTCAGATTTGCAAGCATACAAAGACAGAGTGGCAACATTAAGGCTGTGCCGGATTGCGTCGCCTGAAATGAAATGAATAGGCTGAATTTACAGGGTGCCAAGAAACATTGTCTGAAATAAATAGAAGTGAATCAGAATCCATTTTTCAAGCTTGCTGACAAAGTGCATTAAATAAAAAGAGGATGCCTAGACTCCATCAGGAAGGGAGCTTTTTTGGGTGGGGCCTTTGCTTAGCTGTTTGAAATTTGCCTCTGCTTCTTTCTGAATTTTGCCAGCAAGGAAAGCACAACATCTGTGGGCATGATGTGTATTTTTTAAGGGCCCAGCACTGAGTAAAGCAACTTCCTCTTTCTGGGTGATGGGGCAGAGCCAGCAAACAATTTCCCTCTCTTACCAGAAAATTCCTATCCCTGCCCTTGCTATTAGAAACTGCCAATGCATCAGTCATGAATGATGCAATGTCAATTTAATTTCAGCAACTTCCATGTATCATGGAAACATGCAAGTGATAATGAAACCCTTTAAAAACAAACAGTGCCAAAGATAACTCTGAAAACACCAAGGTGGTCCTCCAGACTTTGTTGGACTACAACTCCCATCATCCTTGACTACAGGGCATGTAATCTGGGGCTAATGGGAGCTGGAGTCCGAAGCATCTAGTGGGCCGTAACACAGGCCCCCAACCCCTGATGTATTTGAGACATTGAAGAATGAGCCTTCAGTTTGCACCCACAGCTTTCCCCACCTGGAAATAGTTCAGACTATGGACAAAGGGAGATCCTCCTTGATTTCTTCATTGGGCTGCTGGCAATTCGGCCAGGCGCACCGCGTCCTTTCATAAAAGTATGTTCATGGCAGCACAGCAGGGGAGTGAAAACCAATATAGCCTTATGGCTTTGAGCATGTTGTGAAGCAGATGGAGTTAGCCTATTCTCTAATACAGGATAATAACCTGCTCCTAGGTAGAAAGAAGGCTGTGATTAACACAGCACTGACTTCATATACTGTATACGGCATCACATCTCTTGGATCCTGTCTAATACAATTGCATACAAGCGTCTTATTTTGGTAGTGTGAACTTTCCCAAAATACAGTTCATCTGTGGGTAGTAATTACCCTAAAGATACTGGAATTAATGATGGTCATTATTACACCATTCATTGCATAAGTATGTAACATAGGTGAACAAATATATGATATAAAATTTTATCAGGGTAGAGTCCAGATGGAATAGGTGCCTGCCTTTCTCCCTGCTGATTAACTCTCCCCCACATCTCAGTCCTATATCTCCACTATTGGGCGCAGCGGCAGAGCAAGCCAATCAGGTGCCTGGGGTGGTGTGCGTGCCCTGCGCCCAGGGGCGGGGCCAGCCACCTGTGGGGGCGGGGCAGGGCCAGCCGGGACAGGACGCTCCACGGGGCCTCTAAGGAGTCTGCTTGCCTCCTCCCACTCAGCCGCCCTACAGCTGAGGGGGAAGTGGCGGGTGGACTGTTTGGGACAGTGCGAAGCCTGCGGGAGCCCAAGCCACCACGTCACTCCCAGGAGAGACGTGTGGCTCAGGCACGCTGCAGGCCCTGTGGTGAGTGCCGCCCTCAGTGGTGACACACGGGTCAGACCGCCTCCACCGCCCCCCCTTCCCTCTGCCCCTGATTGGGCTTAGTGTCCCCTCCCTCCCCACACACCCCTTGCCTGCTATGTTGCAAACTATACTCAGGGCACAATCTAAACTTATGGAGCTTTGTTGAATGGCAAAGTCATGGCTGCATCCTTAGCCCAGCCACTCCCAGCAGCCCAAGTGCTCTAGGCTGTCACAATGACCACATCCAGATCGTGCCCAATGCCATCATGTGATCTATCCACACCATCCAGTGGATCCAGTGGGATAGCTAAGCCAGCCCCCCCCTGCCTTGTCTCAGAATACTGGGCTTGGCTAGCAATTAATTCACCGACATATCTCTTGCCTGCCCGCATGTTCTGAATCAGGATTGATTCGGCCAAATGGAGGGACACACACACTCTAGCTGAACTGCAGGAGGTCAAAATACGTTCCTGGAAAAGAGGAAGTGCTAGACAGTGCATAGGTACAGTACTTTTCAACATATCCAAGGCAATATACAGTGGTACCTTGGTTCTCGAACTTAATCCATTCCGGGAGTCCATTCGACTCCCAGAACCATTTGAAAACCAAGGTGCAGCTTCTGATTGGCCTTAGGAACTTCCTGTACCCAATCGTACTCAATCGGAAGCCGCAGAAGCCATGTCAGATGTTCGGCTTCCAAAAAATGTTTGCAAACCGGAACACTCACTTCTGGGTTTGCGGCGTTTGGGAGCCAATTTGTTCGGGAGCCAAGCCATTTGAGTACCAAAGTACCACTGTACTTGCAAACAGAAAGTCAGGAATCAAAATAGCTGCATTCATTTGGGAAAGGGTTTATCTAGCATAAAGAAAGACATAAACATAGGTTGTTTGAACAGAAGCATATTTATTTAGAGGTTGTTAATTTAGTGATTTTTCCTTAAGCTAGGACAGAGGTGTAGAACATGTAACCTTCCAGATGTTGATCTTCCACCAGCATGGTCAATGGTTCCACCAGCATGGTCCACCAGCATGGTCAACTTCCACCAGCATGGTGGGCTAAATTCAGTTATCTAATAAGGGATACTATTAGGTCTCAGTTGTCTGTGAGGAGTTGTAGTTGTGGCTGTGGAAGTAGCCAGCTGTCTCTTTTTGGAGGTGAGAATGGTCACCACTGAATCTCTTTCATATAGTGCCCCTCTAGTAAAACCAGTTTCTAATAGGCCACACCCACTATTTGGTCACACCCACTATTGGCATATGCAACCAATGTGGGTTCGCAATGGAACAATGTAGTCCTCAGGCTGTGACAGATTAGTCACCCGATGTTTAGACCTTGCAGAAATGGACAAATCAACAGATGTGATACATAGAGCAGTAGTAATCAGATTTTAACTACATGCATTATAGGCTACTGGAATGATTATTATAGAAAAGCAAAACTGAATCAGGAACTTATTCCTGTAATCACAGAAAATCATGGTTTAAATAATTTGTTATTAACTGTATGAATGCCATAAAAATAGTTTAAAAACACACTCACCAAAAAAGCAGAAATGATTTCCAGAAAGGCATCAGAGCACTTCATAAACAAAACATTATTCCGTACATTTTTCTTTTTGATTTGGCAGTGCTTGTTCCTGGTATAACAAGGCATTAACATTTCCTTAGAATACTTAAGCACTACTGTAGCTCATTATTTCCAGCAGCATTTTAGGGGCACATTGGCCTTGTCAAATTCTCTTTAATTCACTCCATTCCTTTGACTCATTTCCACATTAGTTGTGCTGTGACATTACATGATCTGACCTTGTGGCTGTATAATCAGAATTTCCATTTTGGAATGCTGCATTTGAGTTTGAGATGTTACATGTTTTTGAATGTCCAAAGCGATGCTAATGATAACAACAAAAATACAGAAACAAACAAACAAGCAGCAGCAGCAGCAGCGGCAACAACAACAACAACAACAGAGTACCAGACTCTCCAAGTGTCCCTATTTTCCAGGGATGTCCCTGATTTAGAGAAGCCATCCCGGTTTCTGATTTGATTCTGGAATGTCCCACTTTTCTTTAGGATGTCCCTATTTTCATTTGAGAAATGTTGGAGGGTATGGAGTTATCCGACCCACCGAGCCATCTGAAGGCAATACTGTATAGGGAAGGTTTTTTTAATGTTTAATGTTTTATTATGTATTTATATATGTTGGAAGCTGCCCAGAGTCGCTGGGGCAATCCAGTAAGATGGGGGGGGGCTGTTCTCTGTAAGCCCTCCCCATTACAGGTATAAATAGTAAAAATTATCATTATGAAATGGGACGTCCCTATTTTCATTGGAGAAATGTTGGAGGGTATGGAATACCACTTCTGATTTTAGATACAACAACATTTGAAATATAAGGCTTTGCTCTGAATGTTGGGTCCATCTCAAAAACACTTGGAAAATATTCCAAATGAAGCCTTAACGTGGAGCCTTATGGCTGCTTTCTATATTGTGTTAAGCTAAAATGAAGCAAATGTTGAAACATTCCCTTGCTAACTCTCAGTCTCCTGAAATCCATAATGTTATAATTAATATGTCACAGGGAACCTGCTCAATATTTATCAAAAGCTGGAATGGCAGGTGTAGATGAGGGTGTGGACTTTCCAGGTTTGAAACATCTTGGCTCCTTGAAAATAAATAACAGCCCATCCTAAACCATATTGAATTTTAGTTCCATATTTCTATTGATGCACTTTTCATGTTCTTTCCTCCCATTGCAAATTGCTGGTCCAGTTGGGACTATGGCATAGCTGTCAAGTTCTCCCTTTTTTTAAGGGAAATTCCCTTATGCTGAATAGGCTTCCTCGCGAGAAAAGGGAAAACTTGACAGCTATGGACCATGGCAAAGGGCAAATGGATTAATGTCCCCCATACCTCATGCCAGAATTGTGATCTGGTTTGCCTCCTGCATACCAGCTTATTATTATTATTTTAACCCGCTGTGTAAGAGTTGAAAATGTGAATTATATTACTTCTTGTTTGGCTCTCACTTAAACAGCCTCTGATGGGGAATGGGAGATTCCTGTCAAAGAGGTCCCCATCAATCCCCTTCATACAGCTTCTGTGGTAAGTGGATGACACATAGCTGATTACCTCAGCCAACACTCCTGTACAGAGCATGTCAAGTCATACAAAGGATAGTTATACGACATGTTGAGCTTTCACACACCAGAATCAGCCTTGGGTCTAATAGCAAGGATCATGTTTCTATACCTCCACAGTGCAAGCTGGATTTATTATTATACACTTGCATATGATATATAGACACAACATGCATCCTTTCTCCTTTTCAAAGTGTTTTGTTTAGCTTAGTGCAGTTTTCAAATTGATTGTCTCAGATTTTGCATGTATTTATTGGGCAACCAACCATTCCACTTAAGCAAAATAGTGCTTAATATGCCCCAAGGAGAAACTTCACCCAATTGGCTCCTGGTGCTGTTAATTTGCATATCATTACCATCTTCTTAGACTGATAGCTTTGACAGAAGTGTCTCCCATTACTCTGCATTTAACTTGCACATTATCCAGGCTAAGTCACTCTGTGCTTCAGTTGTCATGAAACATCTTTGATGGTGGGGTTCCCTCCCCTCCCTGAAAAATACATACCATGTAAATGAACTAATTTACAGACTAAAATTGGTCCAGAGAAGAGAGAAATCCCCCTCCCCAAATACATATGCCGGTATATAGATGCCTTAATCAATAATTACAAAGAGCACACATGTTTTAACATGTCTTAAATACATCTTTCCCCTTAAAACTATACAGAAGAAGTGGATAGGAAAGAAACAACTCATCCCTCTGCAATTTCTGTGGATTTTTAAAGCAGGGCCGGGGAATCTTTTGCCCTCCAGATATTGTTGGCCTCCATCTCCTATAAGTCCCAGCCCAGCAGGGTCAACGGTGGGCAGTTGTGATGATGACGGCAGTTGTGGTCCAACAACACTTGAAAGGCCACATCTTAAAGGGAGAGGCCACATTCGAAATTGGTGTGTTACATCTGATCTGTACGTTGAGCCCAGGAATACAAAATACTTGGCTACAAAATGCCACACAGACAACAGTGTTGAGGAGAGGGTCATAATTAGGTATCCTTCCATGTTTTTCAGCTTAACTGGTCTGCAGACAGGCACTGAAGGATTTGCTACTATGCTTTCCATAAAGCAAACAGGTTCATGTGTTGCATTCTATGGATTCTGCTCTCTCAGTTTGTCTACTAACGAGTCTGCTCTCACCTTCTTGCTCCCAAGTCTCACTAGGGTTACTTTATGAGGGTCATAATTCAAGTAGAGCCATTATCCTGGCACCCATCCTCCGCCCACATGATGCAAATGTAATTATTACCCAATTAATTGTGTTCTCTGCTGGCTCTCAGTCTGTGCGTTTGCTGTCTACCTATTATTATATCAGCATAATGTTGACAGGCCCTTTGGGCACAATTTTATGTTGCCACTGCATGTCCAATAATAAATTATAACATTTATTAAATATAAAGATGATAAAATTGTATTAAAAAGGTAAAGGTAAAGGGCCCCTGACCATCAGGTCCAGTCGTGTCCGACTCTGGGGTTGTGGCGCTCATCTTGCTCTATAGGCCGAGGGAGCCGGCGTTTGTCCGCAGACAGCTTCCGGGTCATGTGGCCAGCATGACAAAGCTGCTTCTGGCGAACCAGAGCAGCGCACAGAAATGCCGTTTACGTTCCCGCCGGAGCGGTCCCTATTTATCTACTTGCACTTTGATGTGCTTTCGAACTGCTAGGTGGGCAGGAGCTGGGACCGAGCAACGGGAGCTCACTCCGTTGCAGGGTTTCGAACCGCCGACCTTCTGATCAGCAAGCCCTAGACTCTGTGATTTAACCCACAGCGCCACTGTGTTTTAATTCTGTTGCGAGCCACCAGAGTGTTTGGGGAAACCCAGCCATTTGGGCGGGGTATAAATAATAAATTATTGTTACTATTATTATTATTTAGACTTATATACTGCCCTTCATCAAAATATATCAGGGCAGTTCACAACAACAACAACAACAACAACAACAACAACAACAACAACAACAGAGCCATAGATGCTGCATTATATAATAATAATAATAATAATAATAATAATAATAATAATAATAATAATTTATTATTTATACCCCACCCATCTGGCTGGGTTTCCCCAGCCACTCTGGGCGGCTTCCAACAGAAAAATGAAATAAAATAATCTATTAAACATTAAAAGCCCCCCTAAACATGGCTGCCTTCAGATGTCTTCTAAAAATCTGGTAGCTGTTTTTCTCTTTGACATCTGATGGGAGGGCATTCCACAGGGTGGGTGCCACCACCGAGAAGGCCCTCTGCCTGGTTCCCTGCAACTTGGCTTCTCGCAACGAGGGAACCGCCAAAAGGCCCTCGGTGCTGGACCTCAGTGTCCAGGCAGAACGATGGGGGTGGAGACGCTCCTTCAGGTATACTGGACCGAGGCCATATAGGGCTTTAAAGGTGAGCACCAACACTTTGAACTGTGCTCAGAAACGTACTGGGAGCCAATGTAGATCCATTATGTGGTCTCAACAGATCTAGCACTTGCATTCTGACTTCTGCTATCGGGCCTATTCCCTGGCAGCCTGCTTGTACTACCTTCTAGGCTCCATGATTTGGGGGACTAGGGGGGGTGATAAGGGGCAATTCTGACACTGACACTATTTGGAAATGTCTGGTAGGGAAGAAGAACCTGTGGCCTTCCAGATGGTGCTGGACTCCAGCTCCTATCAGCCCCAGCATCATCTGGAAGGGACCATAAAGCAACTCTACTATAGGTTCCACTGCTCCCATGCTTGCAACCTTCTGCTTTAAATGATTACAAACAGACTAAAGATATCACCCAATGTTTCCTTTATAAAATGCATATACCACTTGATTGTAACACACAGACATACCTCAAAGTAGTTGTCTTACATGTATTAGTTAGGTCCAATGTGATTATCAGACTAATTGTCAGATTATCGGTTCTTCTGTGTTGCTTTCATTTTTTTAATCTGCGTGGACATGTTTATTTGAAAGCGGCACAGGGAATCTCCCACTGGTTTTGGTAACCGACACAGAAAGGAAGGATTTCGTCTTCTGTTTTTACAACCCAAACGCTGCAGAAAAGAGAGGGAAACAGAGGAAACACAGCTCTCTCTCTCCTTTTAAAAAAGTGAGTGTTTGGGAAAGGAGAAGGAGGAGGATAAGGAGGAGGGGACAACCCAAGATAGCTCTGAGGTACATTTCAATCTGCATGGTTCAGGAAGGCAGGAATTTTCAATCTCCTCTCTATCATTTTCGATATCATTAATCCTAAACACTCCATTTTCCATGCTTGCCCGCCCAGGCCCTGAGAGTGAGCGACACAGAAAGTGACACATATTCATCACTTGGCACTCGGCGCTGTGAAGGCTGTAATATAATATTAGTGTTGGGTTATCACCGTGTCTTTCTCTGTAGCCTCGGCAGCGAGGACGGTAGATGACACAAATCGATCACCTGTGACATTTTTGATTTGGTGTCACTTTCCCTATTTCTGCCATTTGTTTTGGCAGTTAAGAGGTAATTGTGTGACATTAGCATGAAAAAGACTGACTTTCCCAGCATATTTTATAGAAAGATATAGATTTTGTTCCCCAAGCGGCAGCAGAGGGATGTGTCTCTTTTGTCTTTATGTTGTGGAATAAGATCCTTCTTTGGGCATGGGGAGGTGGAGGAAAGGATGTGACATTTGCAGAATCTTGCAAAGTCTCCCCCCCAAAAAAAGTTTTTGCCATTGATAGCCCTATCAAATGGTGTTTAGGAGACAGAATTCACATCACAGTGTTGTATTTTCTACAGCCACTCAGTAAGTAGTATCTGGAGACTCAAGCCAATCAGAATTATTGGTCTATGTTGTAATTTAGCATATATATATTTCAACCCTTTGGTGGCCAGCAAAGCAAATTTCAAGCTCAGCTACTATTTATTTAAATGCAAAGAGCAGCTGATTTTCCAGCCAGTACCCTTATATTGATTTTCTCCTTAATAAATTCAAATCCAGATACATTCAAATGCAAGCATTAAAGCTGCTAGCCACTTTTGGGAAGGGACTGAATCGTGTACACTTGCAAATAAAGCTGTCGCCAGCATTTGCTTTTGGCTAACTGCGAGAACTCACTGAAGTATCCTATCCTATATACTAACAATAACAAACTCATTCTCTAAGTATCAACCCTTATGCATCCTAAAACTCAGCAATCATGAACAAGGGAGAAGTATTAGCAGGCTCAATGGGACTTCCTGGTTCACAGAAGTACAAAAGAAACTTTGGAAAAATTTAAGGAGGTCCCCCTTTAAATGATGACTCAGTTCAATGAGGACTGGCCATGTTAAATGGACATAGAATATTGGCTGTTTTGGGGGAGGGGGTATGGAATTTTATTGGCTAGAACCTTGAACAGAACAGTCTACACTGAAACATTTGTTTTGCATACAGATGTCCCACTTGACATCTGTCTTGGTTACAAGATCTAGTTTGTTACCAGGAGACTGATGAATGGAATGACTGATCTTTCAGCCACCATGGACAGGGCCACTAACCAACTGTCTTCATCCTCCTGTTGACAATAGATTATGAAAAACAAATCGTTTCATGCCAAATCAAAAATGCTTTAAGGATCCTCTAGCTTAGGAACACCCAGCCTAGTCTATTCAACTGCTGTTAGATAGAACCAGCAGCATTCCATAGCATATATGTTGGATGATATTTTGGCTATGTTTTTAAGTTAATTATGTTTTTATAGGAACATTTTAGTTTTATTCTTGTTGTAAACCATTCAGGGAATACGATTGAGATGCGATTTTAAAATGCTTTCTAATAAATGAATGAAAAGTCCAGAACTCTACATTTACAAACAAGAAATGAACTCGGAATATTTCACTTTAAACAAACAACATTTTTTTAAAATGATGCCTGTTAGTCAAGGTTACAACATTTGCCCCCTTCCCTGGTACAGGCAATTTCAACAAGTTGAACAAATGCAATGAAACTAACATGTAGGTAAATTAATGTATGAATCAGCCAGAACTCATTCCTTGAAATTAAAATTATTCCCTTCATGGTTTTTAACGTGCATTCATATTAAGTACCTAGGATTTTTTTTTTACCATTATTATCATATAGGAAATTACCCATACTCCGATTTTAGTTAAAATTACTGAATATCTTCCTTTTCACTGAGAGTTAGAAAGATTACAATTGTGTAATGTGCTAGAAAAAAAAATATATTTCCTTTTTAATGCTGAAAAATAATTTCAGCCTATTGGGTAAATTGTCAGTAAAAGATAACCCCACATTTCAATACTTTCTTAGCTACCTTAAAATAAGCTTTATGGATAATGTGAACCCTCATTCAAAATTCAATTAAATGTTAGGAAATGCTCTTAGGATGTATTTTTAATCTTTTGTTGGAAGCCACCCAGAGTGGCTGGGGAAACCCAGCCAGATGGGCGGGGTATAAATACCGGTAATAAATTATTATTATACTATTATAGGAATGTGTTGGGTGGATTCACATAAATTTTGTCACCACTGGACAATGCAAATGATCACCTTGCTTCTACCACACCTGAAAGTGACAGAGGACCTCAAATAGCAATTAAATAGTATCCTAAAATCTAAAATCTAAAAAATAACAATTCAACAAAACCATCTCCAAATAACAGCAGTAGCCACAGAAACAAGAACAGCACACAATCCATCAGATGCTTTGGCTAAATCAAACATTTTAAAGTCGTCTTCCAAAGCATATTAAAACTACTAGCAATGGTAGCAGCTGCCAGAGCCACCACTGGTGGCTGTTCAGAGGCCTTCTTGTAAAAAAGAAGCAGCTGGATCTGGGAGCTGCCATTTTAATTTCCCACAATACCCATGGTGTAGTGTCACTAATTCAGAAGGAACTGATGTCTGCTGTTATGCAGACCCACCAAAGTAAGCACACCAAGGTAAGGTCCACCCATAGCTGCCAAGTACCCCGTTTTCCCTGGGAACCCCCCCGTATTTTCTTACTGTTTCCCGCAGGTGTCCCGAATGGCAAAATACCCCGTATTCCCCCGGATTACAGAGCTCCTGCCGGCGGCCATGTTCTTCTGGTGCCGCGCCGGCACCGGAAGTCGCTTCTACGCACTTCTGGGCATGCGTAGAAGCGACTTCAGTTGCTGCTGTGCCCATTTCCAAAATGTCCACAGCACCAGAAGTTGCTTCTATGGACTTCCGGACATGCGTAGAAGTGACCTCTGGACATTTTGGAAATGGGCAGAGCAGCACCAGAAGTCACTTCTACGCACTTCCGGACATGCGTAGAAGCGACTTCCGTTGCCGCGGCGCTGCTGATCCCGGATTTTTCAATCCGGAACTTGGCACCTATGGGTCCACCAGACTACTTTCCTGAGGGTGTGCTCAGATATGGACCTGGACCTGGTGGGAGGATGTATCTGAGAGAATATTCCAGTAATGGAGTGCCACTACAGAAAAGGCCCTGTCCCCAATTCCCCAATCACCTAACTTCTATGCAGCTCATTGAGTAATGGTTCTCACTTTCAAATTTAACTCTATGAGCTATATATATTTTGAGTGGACCAGCAGGGTACAACACATACAATGATGAAGTGGATGGGTGTGCGTTCTATACTTGCATCAGCTCCTTCTCTCATCAGATGTGCCATACCAAGTTGAACATGTTTAACCTAGTCAGGAGATAAATTGCTACCCTTGTCAGTTTCCCATTTAAAATGCAAACGAGATTTGACAGAGTAAACTGAATAAAGATTTGGATCGGATAATCCAGTAAAAGCTAATTACTAAAACAAAATGAGACACTGAAGCACAGCCTCCCACCACCCTGCCTGCCTAACGAGGCTCCCTCATTTGATGAGTTCCCTGCCTCCAGTATCAGCGCTTTCTATCAAGGAACGCAAGCTATTAGCTCCTTTTAACAATTTATGACGCTCAATATACTGATTAGGGGCCTGTGATACATAATTTAAAACCACTTGGATGTCCTGTGGCCGTTAAGGAGAAAGCAATGAGTTTGAACAAACCTTGCTAATTAGAGGCCTTGATGACTTCTGATTAGGATTCCTAATTAGGTGTCCAAAGTAAATCTTTTCTTGTTTTTAAATTTGTTGTCTTCGGGGCTTCAGCTTGATTATTACCTGATCCTAGGAAAGTGCAACAAAGCCTCACTGGGGTGGCAGGTAACAGATTAGCTGCCAAACACCCCTCCTTTAAAACAAGGCATCGTTTGGGGGATGTGAACTAGAGAACAGAAATAAGATGTTGAGGCGTGATTATTAATATACATTCATTTTGAGTGGAGGATTTGTTGCCATCACTATTTCTGCTTCTGCCCTGCTTTTCATGGAAGTTTTGTTTGCTTTCTGTGATTGACTTCATATTTCCTTTACCTTACCCTCTAACAGGTAGTGAAAAACACTACCAAGACTATTTGGGGTTTTTGAAGTGTGTGTGACTGAACCCTTAACTCCCCATATCAGCATTAGTGGTCAGCTCAAAGTTGACAGTGGCAATCATCAGTTCGGGGAACAACCATATCCTAGGCCAACCCCAACATCTCTCACCATCAAAGGAACACAAGTGAACAGCAGAGAACCTACACAAGTGACGCTGACAACCCCCCCACACACACACATTAAGCAAAATAGAAACATTGTCACCCGACCCCGACCCCCACCCCACCTACCTCTCTTCCCCTTTCCTCCCCAATGTCTCAACAAATGGAACTGATTTGTAAAAATGTTATGAGAGAGATTGCACATATCTTTGTAAACCAATAAAACCCAATAATAATAATAATAATAATAATAATAATAATAATAATAATAATAATATCAGTTTGGGTTTGAGGAGATCCTTCTATGCACCAGAATAACCAAGCCACCTATTGCATGCAAAAATATTTGAATCACATTATTGTTTCTTCTGCACTGTATCTCTGATATCTATCTCCATCAAGTGTGTGTGTGTGTGTGTGTTTTCAACTGGGAAAATGGAGCATGTGCAATCAAGAGAGATCAGCAACAGTCTTCAACTCATCTAGCATGTGTCTTGGTGAATGCAGGCTGAATGGCTTCATGCAGGTCTGAGTTCAGCATTCATGTGAATTTAGGAAGCTTATTCACATGAACACATAACTCAGATCCGAATTGCTACTTTAGGACTGGAAGCCACACATTTTCCTCTGACCTGTAAGCAAGGAAGGGATGGTTTGGTGGTGAATCATGGTCCCATCTTTTTCTTTTGTTTAACCCTGAGCCAGCGGGGCAAACCCCATGAGCAAGCCGCGGAGGCAGTCTCGCTCACATGGGGGCTTAAGTCCTTGATGGCGGCAGCCGTCGGAGGTGGTCAGCCCCGTCCAGCCCACTGCCCCCCGCCAAGCCTGCCGCCCAGGGTGACACGCCCCCACCGCCATCATCTTAATACCCCAGTGCCCTGAGCTTGAGGAAGGTGACATTTGAAAGATAGCTGATTGCATGGTGATTTATAGATGATCCCAGTGAGGATAATATGTTCCTGTTTGGATTTGTTCATCTGATGATTTCACAACACACCCTGTTTCTAAGTCAATCAATGCACTGCCATTCAGTCTGATTTTGGCAGATCTCCAGTGACGTAGGAAATGTGGGTTGTGAACTAAATGCATGGTAAAAGAATCACATGGCAGCCTCAGTACTTGTCTGTTTCATCTCAGATGTACTCAGCTCACATTTTCAACATGACAACTTAGTCCTATGAACTGGCTGGAATTATTTTGGACAAGCCCTTGCATTAAATAATACAACATACAAATCTCAGCAAAGTACGATATAACTACTCAAGGAGATAATCTTCAAATGGACAATGGCTCACGAACCCAGTGCCTAACTGATGAAGAGCTTTTTTATGGTGGCCTTGAGCAAAACTACATTTAGTCAAAAGGCAAATCATGATTTGATGTCTTAGTCAATACCAGTTCTCCTTTGGAGTTATAAATTGCACATGGGGATACCGTGGGGAACTAGGACAGTCTGTTCTTTTGTATTCCATCCCACTTAGAGTGCTTTCATTTAAAACCTTGTAATGAAGTTGTGTTTGCAATTCACTCCACTTTCACTAATACATACTGTGGATGTGCAAGCACAGGTATAATCCACAAGATCTCTTTTTACAAGTTGTAATGTTATTCTTAAAATAAGGCCTGGGCAGGCCGCAGGCCGGTCTTCCTGTTATATACCTGCTGGAATTGACAAGGCACATGACCCTCATCTGAATCTCATAGCTCTCCTGACAGGTGATTTGGTCTGCAGCCACAGTGTGGAAATAAAGGAGGAGATTGCCCACCAGATACCAGGCACTCTATTATTCTTTTTCTTAATTCGAGCAACTACTGCTCTCCCTTCATTATAAACAGTATTTCTACTTGCAACACACTTGAGCATAGCTGCTCCTCTTCCTTTCACAGATATTTTGTTTCCATTTGCAAATGTAGCTGCCTCTGATGAGTTATCATTTAACTCTTTTGGGGGGGGATTAGCATCAGACATCATGTGCATGGAAGTTGCCAAATCAATTAACCAACTAGAAGGGTTACTGTTAATAGCACCAGTTTTCCTATAACTTGATATTGCTGGATAGTTTTGATGAACTGCGAAAGCATTTTTAGTTTGCTTTCTGTTGCCACCCTGGAACTTTTCTTTATTAGTGCCACTTTGTTTTGTACGATTCCTTGCAAATGAAGGAAAACAACTTTTCTGCTTGTATATGTTGATAATATAATTTTGGTTACTGAGAACAAACAAGATTGTACAAAAACAAGATTGGGTGCAGGCCTGGCCAGGACATAGGCGTCCTCTGACAAAGGTAACCTTTATGCTTGCTTGCCTAACAGCTGTTGGGAACTTCAAGGTCCCTGCTCTCCCTTCTTATGGTCTTTATATTGGACCTGGAGACTCCAATAGAGAGCATTCCATGTCAAGAAGGAGGGCAAGTGGGCACCCTAGCAAATGACAGGGCAGGAGCTACATGGAGCATTGCTTTTCACTGGTGGTGCCCATTATATGGCTCACTCTTCCCAGACCTGCTCTCTTTTGGCCTGTATTTTGGAGCTTTATAATTTAGGAAGACTTTGAAAGAACTGGTTGACAAGTCTTATCAGTCACTGACGTATGAGCAGATTTTATTTGCTGCTATTCTGGGCTCCTGGTGCACCAGGGTTTACACCAGCGTAATAGAGTTGGCCAGGATTCCAGAAGGGATACAATTTATGAGTTTTCTCCATTATCTGCCCTGCAGGGGGTGTTCAGTCAACAGTGCAAAGGCTGAGCTGAAGCGTTTCCTGCTGGTTACCTGCTTTCAGCAAAAGGGGTCGCTGTTTGGAAGTACCCAATTGGTTAGGTGTCAGATTCTAGAGCTCCCTATTGGTGCCTCTTAGGTAATTCCAAAAATACAGAGTCCATTAATAAAACACAGTGTTCATTCATAAAGCAGTAACATAAATCTCCATTGCTACATATTGGGTGTATATTTCAGTGGTTGAACGTACAGGTTTATTGCCATGCTTATGCAACTGTGAATAAAAAGTGGCTGGGGGGGGGGACAGGTGACAAAACTGATTTCCAATAAGTCCTCCCCTTTATTTCCATAACAAGTCCTTGAGTCTGTACTCTGAATAGTGACACCAGGGACCTAGAAGGTGCAGGGCTTGATCAGTCCAACCCCTACATAGTCTCATCGGGGCTGACCTTAAGACAATTGGAGCAATTTGACCAAATTGCGCCCCGCGGGCCACTCCTGCACCAGGACAATCTAGATGCATTTATTTATAAGATTTTGCGGACTTTGGCTGTGAAATGGGGCCCTACAAAAATAAAAAACCTAAAGTTGGGCCCCACTTCTTCAAATTGGGCCCCACTGGCTAGCCCTGAGTCTCATAGTTGCTGGGCCCAAGTTGCCCTGCCCTTGCATGAAGTCTTGGGTTTGCAATTTTGGGAGAGGAGAGGTTGCCTGCTGGGGAGCGGGCAGGCTGGTGAAGCCCCCTAGATTTAGAGGCCCAAGTTGCCCTGCCCTCGCATGAAGTCTTGAGTTTGCAATTTTGGGAGAGGGAAGGTTGCGTGCTGGGGAGCGGGCAGGCTGGCAAGGCCCCCTAGATTTAGAGACCCTAGGCTTCAGCCTACTTAGCCTATACCTAAGTCCAGCACTGAGAATCAGGCTTAAGATCAGACTTAAGGGTCTCAGTATTCCTAGGTCCCTGGTGCTAGAGCAAGCTGAACTCCAGTGATAGCATAGCAACCAAACATCTGTTTTAAACAGCCTTTTGGGGTTCGTTACCAACAGTTGTTTCACATGAAAATAATGTCATTGGCTTTGTACAAACATGAATGTACAGCCTCCAGGTGGGGAAAAGGAATAATAAACACACAAAAGATGATGGGGAGGAACAGCCAAGATAATTTAAAATGGTGCCACTATGGTGGGGAGGGATGGAGGAAGTAATGATGAGCTCCATCCAATCAGGGGTCATAGCACTCATACAACCACTGTTCCTGCACCATAGCATGAGGGAGTGTTGTGTTTGTCTGTCTCTCAGTTGCAGTTTCCTAGCAACTTTAAGGAGTGCTGCTGTTGCTTAGAACAGGCATCCCCAAACTTCGGCCCTCCAGATGTTTTGGACTACAATTCCCATCATCCCTGACCACTGATCCTGTTAGCTAGGGATCATGGGAGTTGTAGGCCAAAACATCTGGAGGGCTGCAGTTTGGGGATGCCTGGCTTAGAACAATGGATTTGAAGAAATAATATTGCAGTTATCAGTAATCTGCAAATCTCATCAGTCAAACAGTGGGTCTATTGGTGTGGAAGGTGGGCCAGAGGGGCATGTGTTGGGACACCCATATTCCAAAGCTTTAGTGCAGGCACCCCCAAACTTCGGCCCTCCAGATGTTTTGGACTACAATTCCCATCTTCCCCGACCACTGGTCCTTTTAGCTAGGGATCATGGGAGTTGTAGGCCAAAACATCTGGAGGGCCGCAGTTTGGGGATGCCTGCTTTAGTGAAAGATGGTGCAGCATGGCCTCCTGGACACTGTGATGCTACAGCTTGGTGAGAATAACTTGGTCAGCAGAAAAAGCATCAACCTGGTATTAGGAAGCATCCTATGTTCCTAAGGGGAGAAAGTGCCCCTAAATATCAAGGGACTCTTTCCATCACTTTTAACTTAGCTTCTTAGATTAACCCTTTGATTAAGTCTACCAATCCAAAAACTGAAGAAAATAAAGGAGTAGCTGGATAAGCAATCATATAAATAAGCCCTGCATCACAATACAAATGGTCCTGTAGGTTCCGATTATGTAAGTGGAATTAATAGCAACGGGTGCTGTTTCTTTACACCACTGTGCACAGCTTAGCACACAGCCAGATTCATTTTTCATTTCAAGCAAGGCCTAAACAGTTTCAGTGTTGCCTAAGATGAATATTCAAGGACTTCCTGCAATTTACATATCTGTAATCCGACAGGGAAAAGAAGAAAAGGTTGTCAGGCAAAATGAATTTGTGTCTCAAGGTCAGCCCTGTTTTGAAACCGATAATGATATTTAAGAGCCCCTTTGCTGTGATCTGCATTGCATTGCTCTAATTGACAAATTAGCCATCCATATGGGCTCAGAGGCAATAATGCAGCCACAAATCCCAATAAATACAAACATAATCTGATATAAGATGGATCAGCCAAACAAGTTAAGGTAAGATTTAGCGCCTCAAATGATTGTGCCTAAAGGAATTGCTCTTTGACAAGTTCCCATGGATCCATATGGCAAGAATGCAGAGTTTAGGGACACAGTGACATGTCTCTAATGCTACTGCTTCTGTTCTGCAGGGGAAAGTTGGGTTGCTAAATTGCCACTTCCTACCCTGTATGTCCCAGTCAGTTAATGGCAACCCTTTTTGGTGGGAAGAAACCAATACTATTTAAGAGGTGTATTGTTGCACATCATGGCCAAACTCTTCTCAGCTCGATTCAAAATCGGCTTAGTTGGTGGTAGCCAATGGGGGCTCAGAAACACCTGGAAAGGTTTTTTTAAAAGATGAGGCATCTGCATTTGGTCTCTTCCCCCCTCACTACCCTACCAACACAACAAATGTGGAATCTTTGAAACTCCTTTGCTTCTGTGGCCACTTTTTATACAGTGATACCTCTGGTTATGTACTTAATTCGTTCTGGAGGTCCGTTCTTAACCTGAAACTGTTCTTAACCTGAGGTACCACTTTAGCCAAAGGGGCCTCCCGCTGCTGTTGCACGATTTCTGTTCTCATCCTGAAGTAAAGTTCTTAACCCGAGGTACTACTTTCGGGTTAGCGGAGTCTGTAACCCGAAGTGTTTGTAACCCGAGGTGTTTGTAACCCAAGGTACCACTGTATAAGCATATCTTCCATTTACAAAACACAGGTACGCAGCTCTACTGTTATATTAGAATCATAGAGTTGGAAGAGACCACAAGGGTCATCCAGTCCAACCCCCTGCCAAGCAGGAAACACCATCAAAGCATTTCTGACAGATGGCTGTCAAGCCTCTGCTTAAAGACCTCCAAAGAAGGAGACTCCACCACACTCCTTGGCAGCAAATTCCACTGTCGAACAGCTCTTACTGTCAGGAAGTTCTTCCTAATGTTTAGATGGAATCTTCTTTCTTGTAGTTTGAATCCATTGCTCCATGTCCGCTTCTCCGGAGCAGCAGAAAACAACCTTTCTCCCTCCTCTATATGGCATCCTTTAATATATTTGAACATAGCTATCATATCACCCCTTAACCTTCTCTTCTCCAGGCTAAACATGCCCAGCTCCATAAGCCGTTCCTCATAAGGCATCGTTTCCAGGCCTTTGACCATTTTGGTTGCCCTCCTCTGGACACGTTCCAGCTTGTCAGTATCCTTCTTGAACTGTGGTGCCCAGAACTGGACACAGTACTCCAGTTGAGGTCTGACCAGAGCAGAATACAGTGGTACTATTATTTCCTTTGATCTAGATGTTATACTCCTATTGATGCAGCCCAGAATTGCATTGGCTTTTTTAGCTGCTACATCACACTGTTGACTCGTGTCAAGTTTGTGGTCTATCAAGACTCCTAAATCCTTTCCACATGTACTGCTCTCAAGCCAGGTGTCACCCATCCTGTATTTGTGCCTTTCCTTTTTTTTGCCCAAGTGTAGTACTTTACATTTCTTCCTGTTAAAATTCATCTTGTTTGCTTTGGCCCAGTTGTCTAATCTGTTAAGGTCATTTTGAAGTGTGATCCTGTCCTCTGGGGTATTAGCAACCCCTCCCAATTTGGTGTCATTTGCATTCTTGCTCAGGATGCCCTCAAGCCGTTTATAAAGATATTAGGGAGAAGTTACCTGCTTCCATTTTTTGTCAGAGTAGAAAAGAATTGAGACCAGGTGCATTGTTGGGATGGATGAGGGAAGACTGGTCTTTTATGTTGAGTTCCAGATCTCTTTCTATCCCCCCTTTAAAAATCTAAAATAAGTTACCGTACCGTACTTTGCTCAGAAGGCTGTTAGCTGCCATGTGACAGGAGCCAGCCAACAATAAATAGCACAGTGCAAATTGGACTTAATGCTTTATCAGCAAAATCAGCTATCTTCTCCTCTTTCCTCTTCATGCCTCTTCCGGTTCTGGAAGACCAGGTAGAAGAGGAGTTTGTCACAGCAGAAGTAGGAGACACTCATGCCTCTTCACCAGCCAGACTCATCTCTGCCTCTTGGCCTCCCTCCTCTCCTGCTTCAGCTTCTGCCTCTGATTCAGGACTTCTCTCTGGCACAGATTATCCCAGCTCACTACACCTTCAGCTTCTGACACCTGTGGGATGTAACATAAGCAACCAAGTACAACACTTCCTGTTTGCCCAGAGTGGCAAACACACAGGGTGATGTTACTCCAGCTAGGAGGACTTCCTGTCACACCTGTCTGGAGCACCCTCCCCCTGCGTGTGACCAGGTAGATGGGCATGACCCTGGGAGACCCTGTAAAAAGGCCAGTCACACAGCCACCTTCCTCTGACTTTCTTGTGACTCTTGATGATTTTGCTGTCTGCTGGCTCTCAGCCAGCAGCACATGGGCTCATTCCTATATGGGATGAACTCAGGCTCTTTTTTGTAGCTACAAGCTAAAGCCTGCCTTCAGGGAACCTACTGTGAACTGAATGTAAGTAAACTTATCATTACTTTTAAAAGAAGACTGTTGTGTCTTTTGTGTTTTAAGAGGGAACAAAGGGGATTTACCAGGAACAAACCCAATCTGGACATTCAGACTGGATTGCTTAAGTAAAGAGATTCAAACGAATCTATCAACTAGCTTCCAGCAATATATTGGGGGGGGGTGTACTCTGCTACCGACTCACTAGCGTGAGTGAGGAAGGATAATATTTAATCAAAATATTCTTTCCTACTATCCACAACATTACCAAAAACTCTTCCTCCTCCCAGTCTTTCCCCTCTTCTCCCTCTGACCAATCATTGTCATCCCATCACCAATCCCTAGGATCTGAGCCTACTTCCCTTGTGGCTTCTCCAGCTTTCCTCCCACCATTCCTCTACATCCAACCAGTCCATGACATCAAGCAGCCGAATACAGTGCTGTGACCCCAGTCACCCACTCTCTTAATTTGCTCACAGACCGACATTTGCATAAAATTAGCTGATGTAAATTATATTCAAATTTGTGTCTCGGACCTGCATTCTGAGCTTTTTGAATATCTAGCAATGGTCTGCATTCTGAGTACGTCTAAAAATCATTCTCTGTTGTCAGTAAAGAGTAGTTTCTATTCTTTTCCACACAAAAGGAAACATGCCTTTCTTGTTTCCTTTAAAGCCCATTTTTCTACTTTAGCTAAATATCACTGCATTAAAATGATCTATTTTGTGATTAGGATTATACTATTTAGAGTACAGGCTTGAGCCAGGGTGAGAGGATAAGTGAGAGACTAACGTAGCCATCTGGCCAGCAATAACTCCCCTGACCTTGACGCAACCAGGGAAAGCTTTAAAAAATCATTAGTTAAGTTGGACTGTTGTGTCTTAAATCTCAGTAGGTGATCTCTTGTTAGACTGGAGTAATCCGGAGGTTTCCGCTCAAAGACGTAGTCCTGCATCATTCACAAATCATCTTTAGCCCATAAACTATACGTATGGGGTTATGCAGTGTGTTCTTTGCTTTTTCATTCTCTCTTTTCCCCTTCATTGATTTTTTAAAAAAAGATAATGGACAGCTATCCCACCCCACCACATCCTCAGTGCATGAGGATTCAATAAATTTCATAAGGGGATAGATTGTACAGTGGCTTGTCATAAGGGTCCAGATGAAAGCCTGTAGGGTAGAGTTGGGGGAACCTGTAGCCTCCAGATGTTGCTGAAATGCGCCTCCCTTTATCTTTGACTTTTTGGCCATGCTGAACATCATCCGGAGGGCTGCAGTTTCCCCATTTTTCAGTAGCTGGGGGGAAGGTACCATAGCAAGGCCAGCAGATGCTCACCTATATACCCTGGAGCAAAATGTCAGCATGGAATTGCTCCACATTTTACCATGTCAGTTTTATCATAGCTCTTCTACCTCAACCCAAACCTTTTAGCTTGGCAAAGCACTGAATCAGAAGTGTAAGAAGCTTCCACAGAAGGGGCAAACCTTCATGTTGCTTTCTTGGCTAAGCGTTTGAACTGCACATTCTCAGTAGTTTCATCATTACATCTGCACCAAAGGGAAATTCATATATATATGGAAGAATATATATGTGGAGCTATACATAGTCTGTACTAATCAAAGCACACACACACACAAACTGCACTGAGGGAACCCATTGTTAATCCCAAGAAAAATTGAATTATGGAATGCATATAAATGATAAAATGTGCATATTTTGCATACTTGATTTCACTTCTGTTAAAAATGGGAAGGAGTGACATGTCATGCAGATTAAGAATTTGTTCTCGATCACTGGAAATTGTGATCAACTCCTCCTTTGGCTTTTGAGACACCCCCCCCTACACATCTTGCATTGTCTGAATACATTTGAATTTGTCTTCCAAGCTGTGTCACTCCCCAAAAGTGAAAAGACAACAGCTGGACATGACATTGTTTGTTATATGAAAAGAAACTATATTGCTCAGAGCCTCCATATTTCCAGGCAAGAAGCAGAGTGAGCTATCCAATCATAGCCAGGTAATGTAACTTGAAATCCCAATAGGGTGTTTAAATCCCAATAGTGTGTTGGAGTACAGTAGGCATCTCGTGGGGAATGAACACCACTCAACAGGCAGTGCAGCTATTCATTTATTTTATTGATTTATTTACTAAGGTGCTCCAAGTATCAAGAGCCATGTACATAAAAATAATAATCACAATGCAACGTAATTATACACGCATTAAGATCAATTTATATAAGACAGCTGCATAATTAATATAGTAACTGTGCTTATACCCTATTTCTCATATTTTAAGACATACCCATAAAATAAGCCATAGCAGGATTTCTAAGCATTCAAGGAATATAAGCCATACCCCGAAAATAAGACATAGTGATAGGTGCAGCAGCAATGCTGGCCGCGGCAGGAGGAGGAGGAGGAAAAAAATAAAACATCCCTTGAAAATAAGCCATAGTGGGTTTTTTTGAGGAAAAAATAAATATAAGACATGTCTTATAATATGAGAAACACGGTACATAAAGCTGACTTTACTCATCACACTCATAGCTGCCAAGTTATCCCTTTTTTTTAAGGGATTTTCCCTTATGCTGAATAGGCTTCCTCGCGAGAAAAGGGAAAACTTGGCAGCTATGGTGAATCACACTTCTCCACCCCTGCAAGCCTAATACATTATTATTATTGAAAAACAACTACCAGACTTTTAGGGGACATCTGAAGGCAGCCCTGTTTAGGGAAGCTTTTAATTTTTAATAAATGATTGTATTTTATATTTCTGTTGGAAGCCGCCCAGAGTGGCTGGGGAAACCCAGCCAGATGGGCGGGGTATAAATAATAAATTATGGTGATGATGATGATGATGGTGATGATGATGATGAAAGAGGTGCATCTTCCCCTGTCCCTGAAATGAATATATTGTAATGGCATGAAACAGCTCATTGGGGAGATTATTCTCTGGGGTCACAGCTGTGGGGTCACCACCAGAAAGGCTCTTCCATGAGTGACCTTAATGGATCCTAGGACTGCCTGCTACCACATGCTTTGCAATGGCCCATTTGACCATTAAATGTTCTTCCTTCCACTATCATGCAACCTGCATCTCTGTATGGTTACTTGAAAGGAAGCCCCAATGAAGCATGCCTATACTCTTTCAGAACAATGAAAGAGCACTCTTTGAGAAATATACATATTTTTAAATACTACCCCAGGGCACTTGCAGACACACAGCAGGGGCTGCAAATTAAGCTTGATTACTCCATGCAAAACATTAGCCGGGATACATTTACAAACAGTGGCTTCCTTCGTGCTAAAATTTATTTACTGGTAGGAATCGTTTCGTAGCTTTTAAAGCCTGTTGGGGAATTGCTCCACTTGGTGCTTGGCCATCTGGGCTAATTAAGAAAGAGAGGATTAAAATCACAGATGGGCTCCTCTAATAACAGTGATCAAAACACAACAAAATAATATAACAGGATTATCAGATGAAATTGCTCAAGGGACAGTATTAAAACATAGCAAAGCCACGGATGGTTTGCATTTGACCAATCTGAACCTAAGGCTAGTTGAGCCTAAGCCCTTGTTTTCATTTAACTGAGTCATACATTGTCACATTTTTCCATATTTTTCATATGGCACATACTATTGTTCTATGGTTTCTGTATTATTCTTTATATACCCTCAAACTATGCTAAATGAAATAGTTAGCAGTTTCCATTTTCTCACTCTGCTTGCTGCTTTGCATTGAGTTTGTACTTAATTAGAATTTATTGAAGCTTGCCTGCTAGCTATATCTGTTTAGCTGTCATTGTTCTGTTTTCCTTGCATCAAAACTGTGCATGGAGCTCACAACCTTAATAGTGCATAATAAACTATGAAATTCCCAAAATGGGTGCGTTTTTGAAGTGTAGCGTGTAACCATTTTACCCAAATGTGAAAATCCGGTCTCTGGATTGTTCGGCAATGTAATACATGTTTTTATGTTAGCATTTCAAAAGTTCTCAGATGGCCTCCCCCTCCATCTGTTTTCCAGTGTTGGGAAGAATGGCATTTCCACCTTAATTCTGAGATTATTTTAATCTAAGAACGTAAGAACTGCCTCACTGCATCAATCCAAAGTCCATCTAGCCCATCAGGGTTGAGGGAAACTGTGATCCTTCAGATGTGGTTGGACTACAGCTCCCATCATCCCTACCCATTGGGCATGCAAGTTGGGAATGATGGGAATTGGAGTCCAAAAGGGTATGGAGGACCACCAGCTCACCATCTCTGATCTAATTTGTCTTCAACTCTGGCTAACAAGGCCCAACCACATGGATGAAAGACATTCACAAGCATGGTGTGATGGAGCGTGTCATCCCCTCTTTGCAGTGATCAGAGGTGCCCTGCTTTTCAAAATGAAGAACATAAGAGGGACCTTGCTGGATCAGACCAAAGGTCTTCATAGTGCAGGATTCTCTTTCTCACAGTGGCCAGCCGGCTGCCTCTGGAAGCTCACAAGCAGTACATGAGGATGACAGCTTTTCCATTGTTGTTTCCCAGCAAATGTTATTAAAAGGCATACTGTCCCCTGATCTTGGAAATAGTAGTATATGAACCTCATGGCTAAATGAGGTAAATAAATAATAATAATAATAATAATAATAATAATAATAATAATAATAATATATTATTATTTATACCCCACCCATCTGGCTAGGTTTCCCCAGCCACTCTGGGCGGCTTCCAACAAAATTGGATTCCAATTAAATGGAATTGCATTCCAATAAAAATGCAATAATCTATTAAACATTAAAAGCTTCCCTAAACAGGGCTGCCTTCAGATGTCTCCTAAAAGTCTGGTAGTTGTTTTTCTCTTTGACATCTGGTGGGAGGGCGTTCCACAGGGTGGGCGCCACTACCGGGAAGGCCCTCTGCCTGGTTGCCTGTAACCTGGGAACCGCCAGAAGGCCCTTGGCACTGGACCTCAGTGTCCGGGCAGAATGATGGGGGTGGAGACGCTCCTTCAGGTATACTGGACCGAGGCCATTTAGGGCTTCAAAGGTCAGCACCAACACTTTGAATTGTGCTTGGAAATATACTGAGAGCCAGTGTAGATCTTTCAAAACCAGTGTTACGTGGTGTCGGCAGTCGCTCCCAGTCACCAGTCTAGCTGCCGCATTCTGGATTAGTTGTAGTTTACGGGTCACCTTCAAAGGTAGCCCCACACAGAGCGCATTGCAGTAGTCCAAGTGAGAGATAACTAGAGCATGCACCACTCTGGCGAGACAGTCCGCAGGCAGGTAGGGTCTCAGCCTGCGTACCAGATGGAGCTGATAAACAACTGCCCTGGACACAGAATTGACCTGCGCCTCCATGGACAGCTGTGAGTCCAGAATGACTCCCAGGCTGCACACCTGGTCCTTCAGGGGCACAGTTACCCCATTCAGCACCAGGGAGTCCTCCACACCTGCCCACCTCCTGTCTTCCTATCCTCCAGGAAAATCATGTTTAGCTGTCATGACTAGCACCAAGTCACAGCCCATGAAGATGTAATATTTAAGTAAATTGATCACATAATTGTTGAATTTGCAAGCCATTGTAGTCCCTTAATACACTAGCATATAAATGCAGATTACCTAAAACAGGATTCATGGTTGTACTCAATGTTGCACTAAGCAAATCATTCTGTCAATGCAAATATTTCCCCTTGTGCAATTAAATGATCTCTCTCTCTCCTCCCCAACCTTACAGAACATATTTGGGGATAGCATGGGATGCATGCAAAGAGAGGGAAATGGAGAATCCCTTTGCACTAGCACTAATTCTTTTGCAAAATGTAGTTGAATACCACCCAGAGGGAAAAAAAACTATTAAGGGTATTCTCAGGCACTCCTCAACTGTGCATGGATACACTGTTAGCAGAGGCCTCCCCCCCCCCAAACCTCTCCCTAGCTACCAAGTGCCATGGCTGAAGCAACCCTCCATCCTGCCTGGATACAGCTCTGAGAGTCAGCCTTCCTATAGTTGCCAACTGTCCACTGCTGAAGCTGTCAGAGGAAGAGGCAGCAGCGGCCCCTCCACTTCGCTAAGATCAAGCTGTACAATTCGTTGGATTACTGCCTGTCATATAGATATGAAGAGTTTTGGAGAACAGAAAGTCAAGACAGCCAAACTGTACCTGAAAGGGAGTGTTGTTTAGATTCCAAAATCTTTCCATCACTTAGGACAATTTCAGTAAGTCTGTTCTGAGTAAACTATAGCTGAATACCATCTAGAGCACACTGAAAAACTGCAAGTTTTTTTTAAAAAAATGTTAAAGTATAATTTCATTATTTAAAAAAGATCTTACACTGCTCTACAGAACTGGCAGGCAGCTAGGTGGCCTCATTCTGTGCAGCCTATCAGAAGGCACAAAGCAGCACCAGAAAGGTCAGTGTGTTGGTGAACATTTTAAAAATTGTACAAGCCAAGAATACACACCACTTGGCCATATCTTAATTTTTTTTCAAGTAAGAAAGTGCAAGAGATAAACCCATGGTCTCCACTCTTTGAACATATGAAACTAATATGCATTTAAGAGTTTTAGTTGTCCTAAACTAGGGGTCAGCAAACTTTTTCAGCAGGGGGCTGGTCCACTGTCCCTCAGACCTTGTGGGGGGCCGGACTATATTTTGAAAGAAAAATAATGAACGAATTCGTATGCCCCACAAATAACCCAGAGATGCATTTTAAATAAAAGGACACATTCTACTCATGTAAAAACACCAGGCAGGCCTCACAAATAACCCAGAGATGCATTTTAAATAAAAGGACACATTCTACTCATGTAAAAACATGGTGATTCTCAGACCGTCTGCGGGCTGGATTTAGAAGGTCCCTGGGCCTTAGTTTGGGGACCCTGTCCTATACACATATGTTCATATAATAATATTGTTTTAATTTGTGTAAGCAACCTTTAGTCCCAGTCTGGGGAAAGCAGGGATATTAACAACAACAACAACAACAACAACAACAACAACAACAACAACAAATAATAATAATAATAATAATAATAATAATAATAATAATAATAATAATAAAGTGTCTATTTATACTTCTCCCACAAAAGTGTAAAAGTATTTGTCTGCAATTTGGCACCTGTACCTGTAAATTTCTTCCTCTTTGTCCCCAAAGGGAAAACATCACCAGAATGGGGAAATGCAGAACTTCATTGTATACAAAGCAGCTCAGGAGTAAGATTCAGACTGGTGGAGAGAAACTGCTCAGTTGCTAAAAGAGTAGGTGGACAGATTCTGGGGCATGAGCTTCCACAAAACATGGAGCAAACTTAAAAAGAGCAAAAGTGGCATCAGGCTTTGTATGCAATCTTCCCTTTTGTTCCCCAATGCATGCCTATAGGCAAACGGACAGCAGAAGGTTGGGAGATGAGACCCATCTGTCTGCTTTATTTCACTCCCCCCCCCTTTGCTTATGACTGGGGTCATTTTAGTGCAATGGCTTTCCATCGTTTTAACAATTAACATGGGATTACTGAGAGCAGATTCTATAAGCAACACTTCCTGCCACTCAGCTAGCAACAGCATTTTAAAGCCTAGGTCTGTGTTTTAATTCCTCAGATTCTATTAAATCGGGCTGCTGAGATTAGTCGATTAAGCTGTTTGTTTGTTTTTCTGATTGTGGGTATTTATTGGAGAACAAAAAGAAATAAACCTTAGCAACAAAAGACCCAGAAAATGTGTGACAGCTCCATAGTTCTACATAATTCAGTTTGCAAATTCCTGGCCCAGATGAACCTACAGCAAAGAAGAGCAACAGAAGAGGAACATGGCAATAAGGAAAGCATTACATCCTTATTTCTTGGGTGTGTAGACCAATGGCCCACAGTATTATGACCGCTACCTAGGCTGGTTACAGGACTGGTAACATAAGGACATAAGGAGAGCCTGCTGGATCAAACCAAAGTCTCATCTGGTCCAGCAACTTGTGGCCAGCCAGATGCCTATGGAAAGCCACAAAGTAGAGCATGAGAACAATAGCCCTGTATTTTTTTCCTAGCAACTTCTGCTTTTAATTTCTGAGTCATCTTTAAGGATAACCCTATGTAGAGTGTGCTGTAATAGTCTGAAAGTAACAAAAGCAAAAAAAAAAAAGTACAGCGGCTAAGTCATCCTGTCGAAAAGGGGTTGTAGCTGGCAAAACAGCTCTGGTGTCTGTTCTGATATGAAGTAACAACAGCAATGAATGCCCCAATTTCATATTGTTTTGAACAAGACAAATGACAAGGGGGAAACTACGAATAATTCTTCTTTATTTTGAGCTTCTTGGGAATGGAACTGGGCCATTTTTGATGCTCAGCTGTATAATCGAGAGGAAAAACTCCCAGGAAGTTTTCCCAGACTATAAGTAAGCTAAAGCAATGGGGCATTCAAGTTTATTGTCTTTCAAAGGATGGCATTTCTATTACATACTCCCAAGTTTTAATGAAAAACTTGAATTTCATGCTATCGGTTTTAAAAGGAAAGCTTTGGGAAGATATTTTTTTTTGCCCCCCAGGAAAGTATGAGGAATGTGTTTATTTAGCTGAGATAAAATGATAATTCCTAAGAAATCATTGTGGATTATGGAGTGAAGCGATTAGAGAGAGACGGTTATATTTATGAATGTGTGCATAGGCCTGCTGGTTAAGGGGAGATTAATCCCTCTTAGTCTGCAAAAGGACCCTCAGACTGCTCAAGCAAGCCACGCTTAGGCACCACAAGCCTCCTAGAAAGTCCTAAATCTTCACATTAGCTCCCTGCGTTCTCTTCATCTCAAAGTATAAGCCGTTTTTCTAAAGGATACTTCCATAAACAAGCCCCTGTGGAATCGTCAAGAGTTTGGAAATCCGGATTGGTGGAAAAATTTTTAATCCAAGGTTCAAGTGGATAGAAGGAGATTGGACTGCACTTTTAAAAGCTCGTTCTTAAAGGGACAGAGCTGTCCTAGATCACGTATGCCACCCTGAGGGGTTAAATGGAGGCCGGGGAAGGAGGAAGGAAAAGAACAAAGGGGCGGAAAAAACAGAAAGAGGGGTAAAGAAGAATGAAAACTACAGTTTTATGTCTCTGGCTCCCTCGGTCATTCTGTGCCATGAAATCTTATATATTGTTCCAGGGAAAGAATATGGCTGTGTGTCAACCAACCATTTATTTCCAACAAGATATTTTTGATTGTTTTCAGGGATCCAACTGAAATACTGCTGCTCATTTGGACTGTGAGAAGCACTGTGGGTCAGTTAGGAAGAGAAATTGGCAGGGAAATTGAAGCCTGTAGACATAAAATAGAAAGATTAAGCTGGTAGCAGAGTCTTAATGGGCAGAATAGTCAGTAGTGAACTTCTGCAGTGCTCTGGAGATTGCTTCACATATTTAGTATTCAGAGGCTTCTTTTTTAAGTGTTATTGTTGTGAACTGTCTTGGAATCAACTTTGATGAGGGTTGATATATAAACATCATACATAAAATAAAATAGGAAGCAAGACTTCTATCAAGGAAATCATATTCATGTTGGGAAAATGTTTGAAATGCCAAATAGACCTGCTGCTTTAGAAGGTCCTTTCTCCCTTACTTTCCAGGTTTCTCCTTCCCAGCACACAACATCAGTTTGCGGTTACATCTATAGCAGCATTTCATTCTGCAGTGTTTTGCCATTAAGGAAGAATGAAGGTGAGGTGTTTTCATGCAGGCCACACTATTCATATGCACCCAAAATAAAATATAAAAGCTGCCAGCCTCACAAATGCAAATTTTCCCTCCCTTGTACCCATCTCCACTCAGAAAAAAAAGCTGCTTCAAGCAGTTTGTGCCTTCCAGATGTTGCTGACTCCAGCTCTCATCATACCTGACTATTGGCATGCTAGCTATGGCTGTTGGGTGTGGTTCACAGCACCTGGAAAGTTACCCCTGGCTTAGAGAAATGGCTTTAGTAGTTCTTTAAATGCCTGGGCAAAAATGGCGCTCAAGCAACTATTCATGGCTTGTTTCATGTGTGTTTTTCCTTCTGACATGAGAGAAAGCAGAAAAAGAAATGCAACAGCAGAATGCACATCATATTGTTTTGATGATGAAACCTTAGGCCTCCTAATGAACCGAACCATGAGAGGGCGTAGCCACACTTCATTCCTCTGCTCTTCCCGGGCATGGCCTGCACTTTCAAGATCCATGCTTAAGTGCCCCTTTCTTCTTCTTTTTGCTCCAGAGCTTTCCCTGTGAAAACTTGCTATTTAAAGCTAAATCAGAGCAAATAGCAACCCATGAGAAACCAAAATTGATGTTTGCTCCAATTGAGTGCTAAAGAGTGGATTTTCACAGTGAAAGTTCAAGGGTAAAAAAACACACTCCTACTCAGACACTGAGTTTTTAAGCAGAGACCTGTGCCTGGAAAGAGCAGGGCAAAGGGTAAGTGTGGATAAGCCCTTAGTTAAGCTAGTGGGGAGCTGTCCATGTGTTGTGGGTTCTGAAATGAAACTTAGTAAATAGGACTACTTACCAATAATGTTATCAGTTTCAGAGTGGACATGAGCAAGTTCTGCATGTTTCTCTGTGCTGCAGAAGAGATGGATTCTAATGCCTTTTCCTCATCTTTGGTCTGTGTTCTGTTTTATATACTCCATTTTAAACATGTATATGCCCTAAATACAATGAGCAGAATTTACAAATATCTGTTTCAAAACATGTGTTTGAGATAGGAATGTCCTCCAGAGAGCTCTAAATTGACCGTGGCTTCCTATGGAATGTATCAACATTGGGAAATTTGTGGCTTTGGGTCAAGACCCTGCATATAAGTGGCTTCTCTAACTCTTCCCAATGGCTCATACAAATAGTTGAGCCTGGTGAGTCTTTAAGGTTCCTAACCCCTATAGGTATAATTTGCAGGCAGCCCTCTGATCTTATTTTGATCTTAATCCGATTTTAAGTTGTCTTTTAGTCGATTGCTGAATTTTATGTCTTAATGTATTATATATTTTGATGTTAGCTGCCCTGAGCCCGGTTCTGGCCGGGGAGGGTGGGATATAATTAAAATAGCCAAAGCAACACCTCCTCCCATATTGTCCTGCCTGTGTATTAAGATCTTCAGTGGAGGACCTTTTGCAGGTGTGATCACTTACAGAAGTGCATTATGTTTACATGAAAGAAATGGCCTTTTTGTGGTTGTGCCATGACTTCGGAAAACTCTCCCTAGAGAGACTCAGATGGTGTCGGCAATCTTTCTGACAAAAGGTTACAACTTATTTGCCCAAGCATTTTAAAGGGACTACATTTGTCTTTGTTCTACTTAGTGGTTTTTAGCTATTGCCTTGTAGGTTTTATCTTTGTGGGATGTGTTTTGCCTTTTGTATGTTGTTATTATACACTGCGCTGAAATCTGTTTAGATTAAGGGAAGTTTAGGGTTTTATTTTTTTAAAAAAACCACAACTTTAAATTAATTAATATAGCTTTATTTAGAAGAATACATTTTTATATATACTACTACTACTACTACTACTAATAATAATAATAATAATATATTTATACCCCGCCCTCCCCAGCCAAGACTGGGCTCAGGGCGGCTAACACCAGATATAAAACAATTGAATAAAATACAGCTTAAAAACAAGATTAAATACAACATTAAAATGCAGCCTCATTTCAATAGAAACTCAAATCAAAAATTATTTGGGGAAGAAAATGCCAAATCTTCACCAGGCCAACTATCCAGACTGGTCCTACATGGGCCAGAAAAAAAGCCAGGGAAGTCCCCAAATATGAGTTCCGTCACAAAAGGAAAGAGGGGGAGGGGGTCAAGTTGGTTCCAGGCCAAAGACCAGGCGGAACAGGCCCTGTCTTACAGGCCCTGCAGAAAGAAATCAGATCCCGCAGGGCCCTGGTCTCAGGAGACAGAGCATTCCACCAGGTCGGAGCCAGTGTTGAAAAGGCCTTAGCTCTGGTTGAGGCTAATCTGACTTCCTTAGGGCCCGAGACCTCTAGGGTGTTGCTATTTATAGACCTTAAGGTCCTCTACGGGGCATACCAGGAGAGGCAGTCCCATAGGTACGAGAGTCCTAGGCTGCGAAGGGCTTTAAAGGTCAAAACCAGCACCTTAAATCTGACCCTGTACTCCACCGGGAGCCAGTGCAGCTGGAAAAGCATGGGATGAATATGCTCCCATGGCAGGGACCCCGTGAGGAGCCTCGCTGCAGCATTCTGCACCCGCTGGAGTTTCTGGGACAGCTTCAAGGGCAGCCCCGCGTAGAGAGAATTACAGTAGTCAAGCCTGGAGGTGACTGTCACATGGATCACTGTGGCCAGGTCGGGGCAGGAAAGGTAAGGAACCAACCGCTTGATGCGGTGAATAAAATATACATTTATTTATTTATTTGGAAATCAAATTTTGTTTTCTGAAAACACACACAAACACACTGTTAAAGGATATCAGATTAATGTTTATTCTAAATTTGTACAGAGCATCCCTTTAATTACTCCCACAAACTAAGATTTTTCAGAACTGAACCCTTGAAAACTCTGATTCCTAAGAGGAAGGAAATCCAAAATTTCAACTCTGGAGTCTTTAAAGATTGCTAACTAGTCCAAATAACTAGTCCAAATAACTTTAAAGATTGCTAACTTGTCTCAGACTAATGCTAATGAGATAATATGCAATTGACCAGAAACAAATAAATTATTCAAAATCCACTGCAAGTGTGAAAAGTATTTAAATGTTATTGATAAAATCATCTAGGCAGCCTCATTAGCAATTCACTCACATACCACCTGTATTGATTAGAGAATTTAAACAACAAAAACAAAAGAGGGGGAGGGGGAGGGGGAGGGGGAAACACAAGCCTAACAGTATCCTTAATGTTAGCAGTAGCCGCCTTAGGGGGATGATGGTTACTGGGTTTGTTTAATATTTTCTTGTAACTTTTCAAGCCCTGTGTGTAGTCAGATCCCAAATCTAACAACCTATTCTGGTATTTATTCTTCATTCTTTCACATGCAAGCAAATTAGGAAATGAAAGCACCCTGAAAAAGCCTTCTAGGCAATAATGGAAGATTTGTGGGATGTCAAGTAGACAGGCACCCTATGGCTTTGTCCTCATTTCTTGAGTCCTGGCAGATTCAGGTAACACTAAATATCATGCGGGGCGGGGCGGGGGGGATATACAGTGACTGTATGCAGTGCAATTGTATAAGATTTTTCACCACCTCTGCTGCATGAAGGCTACAATCCTCTCCATACAGACCTTGGAGGAAGCACAACAGGACACTTCTGAGTTAACATGCACGGGATTCCCCTGAGAACAATCCAACTCTGCTCAAAATATAACGACTGCATAAAAATGGATCCCTGGGCTGAAAGATACGGACTGCTCAGACTCAGGCGCACTCTCTCAGATTGCAGTGACCTCTTCAGTCCACTTTGTTTGTCTGTTTTGCAAGTTCCACTGTGCTCTCTGAGACTGCCCAAGCCTCATGGGAACCACATCATGGGAGTCAGCGTGGTGTAGTGGTTAAGAGCGATGGACTCATAATCTGGTGAATCCAGGTTCGTTTCCCTGCTCTTCCACATGCAGCTACCGGGTGACCTTGGACAAGTCACACTTCTCTGAAGTCTCTCAGCCTCACACACCTCACAGAGTGTTTGTTGTGGGAGAGGAAGGGAAAGGAGAACGTTAGCCGCTTTGAGACTCCTTAAGGGGAGTGAAAGGTGGGATATCAAGTCCAAACTCTTCTTCTTCTCCATGCTATTAGTCAAAACAGTATAGCAGGATCAGTGTACATAGCACAGCACAGCACTAGGTCAGCAACTGAATCATTCCCTCTCCCCATAAGTTTTAATCTCTTCCACTAAGATACTCTCCCTGCACCTCGATCGTGAAGCAGACAGTGACTGGTGATGCTGCTGCAACGATGGGTGAATTATTAGGTGTACTTTCAGTCTCTAAGAGTTTGGAGAGCTGTCATGCAGAAGATGATGCTGACTTGTTTTCTATTGCTTTAGAGGGCAAGACTAGAATGAATGGTTGGGAATCTCAAGGAAGCAGATGTCAGCAAAATATGAATAGAAACATGCATGGGGTGGGGAGTGGGAAACCCCATTGTGCTAGGAGAAGTCCCTACATAGGGCTGATTAAGTGAATCACACCAGGTATATCTTACTCAAACTGGAGGCTGTAGGAAGCCATGGGCTAAGAGAAGAAGAATTGAAAGAATAAGGTTTGCACAACATATCTTTCTCCCCTCTCCTTCCCTCTAAATCTGTTCTGGGTTTTCCTCCATCCATCCACAGCAGACATGGGGAAAGTGTGGGGTACATGCGGGGCAAGGAGGGGGGCACAAGCGCTGGTAGAACGTGTGCCCATTGAATTGGTTCAACAATCTCACCCAAAATTTTATGATCTATTCCAGTGTTTCTCAACCTTTTTTGGGCCACGGCACACTTGTTCCGTGAAAAAAATCACGAGGCACACCACCATTAAAAAAGTTAAAAAATTTAACTCTGTGCCGCCCTATATTGACTATAATTATGACTGTAAGAAACACTTGCCAATTGCTGTGTTGGTTGCAATCTCCTGTAATAAGGCTTCACAAGCCATCCGGCGGGTTAGTGATGTGTATTGGCGGCCGCCAGGCACGTGACAATGCAAATCGCCCTTCTCGTTGCCGCACGTCGCGGCACACCAGCCAGCGTCTCGCGGCACATTAGTGTGCCGCAGAACAGCGGTTGAGAAACGCTGATCTATTCAGAGCAGCCGGAGGGTGGGCATCTTACGAAATATTCTGCAAGGCTGGAATTCTTCAATAGTTGGGGAGGACTCTGAGAAAGAAAATTCTCATATATTTTTTCAGAATATCCCCCCTCTCATGAGAAAATTGACCCTGCTCTTCAAGGGCATCCTTATAATAGTTTCCCCTGCTCTCAGCTTGGTGTTGCATGCGAAACTGCAATGCGTAAAGCACAAAAATCAGATCCCTTAAAGAAACGGAGAGGTTAATCATGTGATTTGGAGCCTCCACCAATTCCAAAACTCCCACTATCCACATCGCAGCATCATGGTGATAAATGTCTGATTGGGGGGGGGTATGGATTGCATGCATGCCTACCCCTCCTTCAGAAACACAACAGGGATGCACCACAAGTCTTTGATATCTCAATTTCATGAAAAGACTTTTGGCAACATTCAAGTCATTCCTGCAGACGTTTATGCCTGGAATAGCATCCCATTCAGCTGCAGGCCTGACAGTTGATATTTGTAACCAGTCCCCTGCCTCTCAAGTCTCCCCTTAGGCTCCACCAGGCCTGCCATCACACCATTCCTGTTGGCTCTTTCCTGCTGCCACCAAGCAGTCTGAACCAGGGCAATTACTAAAACAAATCAATCTTCTCTTGACAGTTCATTTACACTGAATTAATTTGGAATTAGATGCTATTATTGCAATTGGCAGCTCCCAATATTCCCAATACAACACAGCATCTTTGGGGAAAACAGCTCTGCAGCCCACTCTCTGAATTACAAAGGACAGTTTGCACTGATTGAGATATTAAGCTGGAAAAGGTGCTTAAAATAATATGTGAATTCCATTTTTTCCCATCTGTGAAGATATCAGGAAATTGCTTTCTGACTTCTCTGAGCAGTCAGGCTATCAATAATAGAGCTAATCATCCCCTGGTGGTTTCCCCCTTTTGTTCTGCAGGGCAACCTGATCCTAAACATGCCCAGTTGAAAGCAAATCTCACATTTCAATGGAGACTTTTTTTCTAAGTAACTGTTCTGATGTCTTTTCTGATACCAATCAAATTAGGACAGCTAAACTTTGCAAGAGGTGAACTAGCAAGACAAACACATCATAACTTTATTGCATGCTACTCCTGCATATCTGACTTTTGTTTAAAAAGCTTGAAGACTGGCTTTCCCAGTTGCAGCCATGTGAAAAGGCTGGGAGACTATTTCTGATTACATCTGGAAGCAGGCAAGTGGGGTGGAAAACATTTATTGTAGTTAAGATATTAGTTTATACCAGGCATCCCCAAACTGCGGCCTTCCAGATGTTTTGGCCTACAACTCCCATGATCTAGACCAGTGGTCAGGGAAGATGGGAATTGTAGTCCAAAACATCTGGAGGGCCGAAGTTTGGGGATGCCTGGTTTATACATTTTTTTAAAAAAAAATTTGTTTCGACTACGTCAGACCAACACGGCTACCTACCTGTAACTAGAACTGTGGGAAATTAATTATTCTTACAATTTTACCTTTGTGCCTCTCCTAGCCTTGCATAAAATCCTGCTGTAGCCAGCTTCCACTCAGCTCCCCATAGAAAGTTCCAGCAGCAAATTGCTGTGGCTTACACAGATTTGTTCTACTGCTTCCATCATACAGAATAAATATAGCTTGGCTTCCTTCAAATCGCATAGTTTAATGCTGTGACATACTTAATTTTAATGGTTACACACACACACACACACACACACACACACACACACACACACGTGGAATATCCTATGGCTCGGCAAAGCCCATTGATTCTCAGAGTCCCCTTGAGCATATGTTCAGAGCAATGTGTCTTCACCTTCCCTGCCTCCTTTTCTTTCTGATTTCTTTTTATTCTTATACTCAATTTCTTATTATACTCAATATTATTGTTGCCTACATCTTAACAGCGCTTGCTAGCTAGACATCACCCCAGTGCAAATATTTGTTCTGTGCCTGTTGAGGGCCAGTGGATGCCAGTATGTATGATGCTGCTAGTCAAGAGGTCAAACCCAGGCTGAGCTGCCATGAATTTACTGGAAGGCTTTAACGGTGGCAGAGCAAGCCAATTGGGCCCCTGGGCCAGCCACCTGCAGGGGCGGGGCCACCCACCCACAGGGCGGTGCCAGCCACACCTATTAGAGGAGGGAGGGGGAGGTGGGTACAAGTGTTGCAGTGAGGATAAACAACTTCAGCAATGTTAGAAACTGGGTAGGATACAAACGAGAAAGTATATGAATAATTGGAACTTCTTGGCCTTGTTGATCCACCTAAGGGCTAGAGTTGAGCAAAAATCACCTCTTAAATTTTCCAATGTTCTTTGTTGGTGCTGATATTGGAGGTGGTGGCTGAGTCATTTCAATGAATATTCTGGAGCGGGAACCATTTTTCTCAGAAAACTCTCATCTGGGAATTTTCCTTTTCCCCCCAGCCTCTTTGGTTAGTGTGCCACCTTCCCCAACCCCCCACTGTATGAAATGCATATTCTATGGATGCCTCCCTGAAAGATACCGTTACTTTTATTCATTTGTTCCATTCACACCCCACCTATCCTCTAAGGCAGGCATGTCCAACAGATAGATTGTGATCTACCGGTAGATCACTGGACGATCATTGGCTCCCCCAAAATAAGCTCAACAACTTCGGATCCCCTAAAAAATGCTAAACATTTTAGCCCTTCACACACACACCCCAAAACAGGGCTTTCCTCCCACCTCAGAAAAGCTCTGACCTGAACCCCTAAAAAATGGGCCTTCCTCCTTCCTAAAAAAATCTCAACAACTTTGACCTGAACCCCCCAAAAGGGGGTAGATCGCTGCCAGTTTTTAACTCTGTGAGTAGATTGCAGTCTCTTCGGAGTTGGCCACCCCTGCTCTAAGGAGTTCAGGATGCACAGTTGTTTCCCTACTCCAATTTACTCTCACAACAACCTTGCAAGGTAGTCTGAGGAATAGTGACTGGCCCAAGCTGGCCTGGTATGATTCATGGCTAAGCAGTTATTTCTAGTCCTAGGCTGAGGCCCTAACCACTGTACCACACCCGCCTCATGGTTCCAATACAAAAGATATTTAAATGTACTATGTATTTGTGTGCCATGTGGTTAAACAATGGCAACATGGGGTGGGGAACATGTTGTCTCACATGGAGCTCATGGGAGCTGGGTTCTATACTAGGCACTGGAGTGTGCATGGTAGCATAGCCAGAGAGAGCAGATCAGACTGCGCAAGGGAGCAAGCTCTTCATTGACCCAAACAATATGGAGCATTTATGTGGCACATTTCATTTAAGCCAATATTTATTACTGTCACTCTGCAGATGGATGACTGAGGCTGACAAAGAATTGCTTACCATTGCCTACCAACTAAATGCAGGGCCGTGTCATGATCCCTGCATAACCTCTTGAATGCAAACTTGGAAACTGCATTCCTCACCCCAACAAAATCCTGGTCAATGTCTGTAATAATATGCAATTTTCCCTAATAAAGACAATACTGCAGTACTCTGTAATTCAATTGTAGTGGGCAAATACAACTGTGCCGTCCTGCTTTGGATATTTAATGAAGAATTTGAGCCCACCATAATACCAGTGGAGAGCTACAGAAAAGCTGTTTCATGTATTATCATTATTGTTGTTGTTGCTGATGTTGTTATTAGCATGCCTAAGTTCAAATCAACCACTAATTGTCATTTTTACTCCCACTGCATAGTCACGCAACTATGCAATTTATGGTTTTATCAAGGGCTCCTAAGCTTTATGAGGCTGGGCTCCTGCATTTCTCACACACACTCTCTCTCTTTTCATTTTAAATAAACCTGATTCGTTTTCATAACTTTCCAAAGCAGATATATATTTATATACATATATAAAATTCTTGAATTTCTGAAACATGCAAACTGATCACTGTGGCATTAAGAAATCTTAAGAAGACTTATTTTTAAGGGGTTTTATTAGGGAAATTCCTGCTCTTTAAGATATCGGTACGGTTGTCAAAAGCAGTCACTTTTGCAGATGTTGGGGCTTTTCTTACACTAATCTGCGAGGAAAGCCTGAGCCACAGAGATCACTTGGCAATTTTTAGATTTAAGGAGATGAGAGAAGAAAAGCAAGAGAGCCAGTCCCTCTAGGGTCAAGCCTTATTTGAATTCAGCGATCTCTTTCTAAACATGCAACAGTGTGGTTAAGACTAATTAATGCGAGACAGCTTGAAGAGATTTGATTGGGGGGGGGGGAGTGGAATTGCAATCCAGAGAAGACAAAAACAACAACCGCTCATCTTTCTCCCTGTCTCCCTTACCTTCCAGTTCTGATACATGTGCACCAGGTTTTAGAAACCATTCTGAAAAGCACAAACATTGTATGTGCTCCTTTCTCCCTGTCCAAAGTCGTATCCATCCATCCATCACTCTAATGCCCCGGGAGAGCTTGAGATGTAGAAGAATTAAGCACCCTCTCTTATTTATTAGTCTCTCTATTAACTCAGTATTTCTAATTCGGCAAGTCTTTAACACCTTTTTAAGCTTGAGAAGCACTAAGCCAGCTCTGTTCTTGACTAATCATATCAGCTTATTTCTGTTATCTGGAAATTACAAGGAACACAATGAGAAATTACCGTAAACAGTCCAAAATTTTCAAATAAATGAGGAAGCACTGAAAGAGGGAAAATATACGCCCAAACATCTTTCGCCTACCATTGACCAGTCCCTCATTGTGCGCTCACCCTGGCATCGTTCTCTTTCACCTGAATTAGGGCCATGATGAAACCTAATCGGATTGATCCAAACCCAATTGGGAGGGGGGGAGACTAGCCAAGCCAATCCCCAAACACTAGTTCAGCTCTACAGACTGTCAGATATATTTAAAACACCCTCCCACTTCTAAGCAATGCAGATTAAGTATATCATGGCTAGTTTGTATCCATTTGCTAATTTGTGGCAATTTTGCAATGGAATACATTATATTTCTACACCCAATCAAGCAATGCAGAAACGTTGCATTAAAAAAAAAACAACCCAACCCTGACAGCATTCACATGTACATTTCATTCTGGCATGTTAGTCCTTTAATATCTGATTAATGTCTATTTTGTCCCCTTCCTCCAGAGTATTTTTCATGCACTGTGCTGTATAAATCTGCATACATTTTGCTGTGGATCTGTTGGAAGGGCTGGATAAAAAGAAACAGTGTGCCTATTTTGTTAATATGACTTGCTGGAATAAGCTATTCCCCTTGCAAGCTAGTGCTAATTTCTTATCAAGTCCAGTCTATATCTGTTGTTACATGGAGTTATATATTTTCTTTTTCTTGAACCGTGAGATGCCATGGCATAAATTGGCGGCTGGCAGAATATCTCTGCTTCTTTTGGGGTCCAGGGGACAAGGAAGCATTTTTGAATGTCTTTTGAAAGTCAGGTAGCAATGGCAAAGGAAGGGATATAAACACCGGCTTGCCTTTCCACTTGTAATTGGAAATCTAAAAGGAGTAGATTTAGGCTTCCTTGCAACTGACCACTTTGCTAGCTGTAACACAAATTGCCTTCGCTAGACCTACGGCATGCTGATAATTGTGTGGAACTGCTCAAGAGTTTGCAGCCTTTAGAACACTAGCTGCACTTTGCCTCCTAATTTCCTCCACTTTGTCATGCTCAGCAAAGCACTCCCTAGCTACCAGATGTACCTCCCCATCACCAATGCAGCACCTACGTGGCTGCAGAATGGTCCAACTCTTAGTACAGCATCTCAAGATGGCAGCTACCCTAGATTTCACTTCTCCCAGCATCACCATTATCATTTCCTTGTATGCCACCTTCCCATAATTGAAACATGCTGAAGGCTCCCTGTAAGGGTGCTGTTGCGGCTACTCTTGAGTAACAACATCCGAGTCTGCTCTGTCTTTAAGAGTTTTATTGTGCATAGTATTTACAGTGCAGAGATAGCAAAAAACATCACCTCTCAGTCACTCGCAGAATCCGGGAGTGGACGCCCCCGGTTACGCATCCAGCATAAGAGCTTGGGAACCCCGAAACGCCGCCCCCTGACCTTACGCTTCGGCGTGTGCCTTAAATCAGGCGGCGGAAGCAGCTGCCTGCTCCCCTCCACCTGTTGGTCAGGGAAGTGCAAGGGCTCTCCTACATCGCGGAGCCTTAACCGCTCCATCCCGCTAACTTCCTCATTTCCCCCACCTGACCCACTGCTGCTGCTCTCACTGGTCGAGGTGCTGGTGTGGGGGATGGGTGGAGGCTCCCAGTACTGAGGTCCTCTGACACTCCCCAAATAAAATCACAAAAGATAGCACCATGTATATACTGGTAGTCATAAACAAGGTAATGAAGATAGCTCAGTAAATAGTCAACAAAATTAAGCAATCCCCAACTACTTCACAATGAGATGTGATCATAAAAACCCAAAGCCATAATCCCAATCACACTAATAATGAGTTGTATGTAGCTACCGGTAATTCCTACTCAGGTGTCTATGCTCTGCATTCACAGGAGCGGCAGCAATACTTCTGAATACTCATTGCTGGAAACTGGAGAAGAAGAGAGTGCTTTGTTTTGCTCACATACGCCCCAACATTTTCTCCGATGAAAATAGGAACATCCCATTCCATAATGATAATTTCACTATTTATACCCCACACATGTATTTTTTTTAAATTTAATTTTATTAAGGTTAAAATATATGCAAAAAACACAGGCATACAAAACATACACAACATACAAAAACTACAAAAAAAGATACAGAAAATTAAAGGAGAAAAAAAAGAAAAAAGAAAAAAGAAAAAAACAAATAAATAAATACATTGATATATAAGTACAAAAAAACCAATAGTAAATTATAATTCAATTAATAAGCAAATTAAATCATAACATAACATACCCCACACATACCCCACACATCTTACTGGGTTGCCCCAGCCACTTTGAGCAACTTCCAACATATATAAAAACATAATGAATCATTAAACATTTTTTAAAACTTCCCTATACAGGATTGCCTTCAGGCAGCTCAGGGGTCAGATAACTCCATACCCTCCAACATTTCACCAATGAAAACAGGGACATCCTAAGGAAAAATGGGACATTCCAGGATCAAATCAGAAGGCGGCTTCTCAAATCAGTCTTCTCAAATCAGGGACGTCTCTGGAAAATAGGGGCACTTGGAGGGTCTGTGATCATTGGTTTCCCACAGGCCTCTGTCAGATAACAACAACAACAACAACAACAACAACAACAACAACTTATTATTTATTATTTATACCCCGCCCATCTGGCTGGGTTTCCCCAGCCACTCTGGGTGACTTCCAATAGAATATTAAAATACAATAATCTATCAAACATTAAAAGCTTCCCTAAACAGGGCTGCCTTCAGATGTCTTCTAAAAGTCTGGTACTTGTTTTTCTCTTTGACATCTGGTGGGAGGGCATTCCACAGGGCGGGTGCCACTACCGAGAAGGCCCTCTACCTGGTTCCCTGCAACTTGGCTTCTCTCAGTGAGGGAACCGCCAGAAGGCCCTTGGCACTGGACCTCAGTTTCTGGGCAGAACAATGGGGGTGGAGATGCTCCTTCAGGTATACTGGACCAAGGCCGTTTAGGGCTTTAAAGGTCAGCACCAACACTTTGAATTGTGCTCAGAAACGTACTGAGTAGGAAAGAATCATAGAGTCAAAGAATTTGAAAGCAGATAGACCCAGCTTCGCTTCTCTGCACCACTTCCAGGATGCTGGCCTAGATAGGCCATTGGCTTGATCCAGCTGGTTCTTATGATTACTGTGAGGATAAGATGCCGGGCAGGAGTCCTTTGGAGAAAAGGTGGGATATAAGCACCACACATAACAAATAAAGCAGAGGGGTGCATTGGCAATTTACCCATAATTGCATCCAAGGGGGAAGGGCATGGGATGGGTAGTGACAGCCTGCAGTGGAGAAGACTTGCATGATGCAGGTGTTTAATGTGGCAGGGTGTATGGTGGCGGCTGTGAAGGAGCATTAGAGGATTTAGAAGGAACTGGGAGCTGCAAGAGAGTCCAAGCACTAGGTATGTGGGTTGGGAAGCTGGTGATTTGGGGTTTTAGAAAGCAAGATCAGGCAACAGATATAAAAAGATAAAATCAAAGTGGGAGAGAGAACATACCTCTGACACTGTCAGGCCATCTCCAAGACAGGATAAATACCAACATTATCAGAGTAGTGTGAAAAATTCCACAGGCAGATTAGACTCAGATTTTTCCGAGGAGAAGACATGAAGTTAAAGGCAAGGGCTTTCTATGTGGAAATACTGCAGGACACACAGCCAACCCCTTCTCTCACCACTCTGTCAGGAACTCTCAGAAAGCAAGCGCTGTTTTCACATCCACAGTGCATTCTCCCATATATGCTATCTGTTTCTCTGAGATGCACTTCAGTCAAAAGAGGGCAATACACATGGTCATCTGAAAGGTATAAGACCATAAGGTTCAGGGTATAAATTTGCCTAGCTACCCATCAGCTGAAAGAGATGACAGTGAAGGGAAAGGAGAAGCCAAAGGCAGCTGGTGTCTCACCTAAGTCTGCTGGCCCATCTCTCTTTCTGTTGCAGTCGGACAGAATGGCTGCTGATTAGAATGGGATCAAACCTACCAAAATCCACACTTTCCAAAACATTACAAGAATCAAAACACAGCCATCCTTCAAGATTCACACTCCTCCAAATTCCGCAATGCAGTGCTTCAGCTAAGTAATGTGAATATGCTGGCGCAAAGTGTACCTAAAAATGCATGTGGTGGGGGGAAAAAAAGAATTATTCAGGGAAAACTTGCTTTACAGAAATGTGCATATTAGGTAAAACTGCATGTGAACATTATTAGGAGAAATATGCACTAAAATGCTGATGATTTTTCATATGAACTTTCTTTTTTTAATTGCAAAGTGATGTGAATAGGTGGGAAACTGATTGTAAGACTGGAAAAATGAGAAACCGAGACAAACTGAAATAGAAAGATTTGCCCATAATTTTTGCTTTTTTTGCAGTGTTTTATCATTGTGCACATGCAGAGGAGGGGAAAAGATGTAAATAAATGAAAGGAATAGAAAGCTGCAGGAAACTGTGCAAAAATTGGATGATGGTGATGATGATGAGAGTAAACAAACAACAATCCCTGATGGATTGGTTCCATTTTGGAAACTAGAACGGGTAATTCAGAACTCCAAAACACAGGAAGAAAAGCAGACAGGGAGAATTTTGGTCCTCGGTTCTCATTTTCTACCAAGTATTTTCTCAGATAATCAAACTACAGCAGGAGCCCTTTTTCTGCAGCACATGTATCCTAATCCTTAATCCATCTCTGTCCTGGAACAAACACACAATTCATTCTTGTTGGACTTAACTTCAGTTTCTCTGCTCATGGAGACAGTTGCCACAAGTATTTAGGGTGAAGGTGTCAGATTCCAGCAAAAGTTTCATAATGGGATAAACACCACCAAGACGGCTTTAACCTCTGAGTGATGTCCATGAGGAATGTTCACACTGACAGCCCAGAATGGCTGTGATGCTATTTTACTGAGAGACCCTCCAAACTGTGGCAAAGGAAAACTGGTTGCAGTTGTTTGGGGTGGTGGATGTTTACGATCTGTGCATGTGTCTTGAGGGTGGAGGTGGGGCTGCCGCAGCCATTCGACAACCCATTTCATAATGAACATTTCCCAGTGTTCTGTGCAATGCTTCCCACCAGTTGTGGATGGTTTCGTGGAGCTGTGCCGCTCACCTGATCCTCCCCGCCAGCTGAGTCCCTGCTGCAGAAAGGGAGAGGAACAAGGAGCAGCATGGTGCAAACATGCTGGCAGGACCACTGGAAAGGCTCTGCCAGTGCATTTGCACCATGTCAACCTCACTGCTGCTTCACCCTTACCTGTCTCTGTCCCATTATACAGCAGGGACTCAGCCAGAGAAAGGTCACAGGAGCAGCACAACTGCAGCAGGCCATCTGCTACTGCCTCTCAATTCAGACCTTCAAACACAGTCCAGTTCACACAGCTGGCCTTCAGAGCCTAAATCAGCTGAACCTTTAGACGACCAGAACTGGCCAGGTCTGCTCTAGTTCCCCTGTCAACCTGAAACCATTCTTCCGCAACCTGAATGCTTGCAGATAGCCTACAGATGGTTTAAGCCTCAGCATCGCTTTCAAGATGAGCCATCCCCTCTTCTTTTAATAAAAATGAATTTAATATGGTCTTGGGAGTTGGGATTAATTTACCTCCTGAGAGGATAGCTTTAGCCCAGCTCTGAAGCATAAGGGCGGCATAGGGGTCCAGAAGGCATATTAGCAGCAGTGTAAAGCCAATCCTCTATAGCCAAAACATCTGCTAATTTAATAGAAGAATCATTGTTGCCCTCCTCCAAAGAGAGAAGGCAGTTAGAAACCAGAGGAAGGTTGTTTAGCATGGGGTGGGGAAAGGTTACTGTTCCTGAATGCTTTTTCAACAGCCTATTCTTTTAATCATATGGCACTGCAAACTTGTAAAGGACAACTTTTTACAACAAGATTCCTTATTGACTTGAAATGTAGAGTGGACTCCTTGTACTCCAACAATAAAATATGCAATTTTTTATATTAAAATGCATGGATATAATACATAATAAATACCAATTCCAATATTGGAGGAAGAAGTCAAAATATTTAATATGTACTGGAACTAAATAAATTGAATAATAAAAATCAGAAGTGGGACTTGAAGAAAAACTGAGTACTCCTGTTCAGGGTTCTAGCCAGCCAGCTATGTCCTCTTTCAGAATACTCCATTTCATTCCTCTCTTGCCCCCAGGTTTTCCGGTTTTTCCTCCAGCTTAGATCTTTAAGTTAGACATTCCAGGGGTCTGTCACACTCTACTGTGACCAAGAAACAGACCCAAGAGTGCAATTATTCAGATGGGAGCACTGATTTTCACTGGCAAGTGAGAAGTTGAGTGCCTCAAGGAACAAGTGAGTTACATATTTCTCTCACTCTTGTTGTATCCCAGACCTCCAATCAAACTAAAAGATAAAAAGATTGTTAGTGATGGCAGCTGAACCCAGGATTACAGAACGAGTCTTGGTTTGCGTTAATTCTCATATTTTGTAACATATATCTCATTTCAAAACATTCACATCTTTGCCAAGACCCTGTGCCTCTTATTTGTGGAAATGTTGACCTATCGGATCTAACTTAGAATATGGGTTTAGCAATTGCTTGGAAGAGAATCTTTCAGATGTGGTGCATGTAGACACCCATAATCGAGGAAATGTCTGAATATTGTTATCAAAGGAGAAAGTTCAGAGAAGAGTGTGATGCAAGAGCTGGTGGGGGTCAGCCTTGATGACCTCGGAGGATGCATCTGAGCTTCACGGTCCCTATGAATCTGTGAATTGGCTTACTATGCGTGAAGGCAGTGGCAAAGGCATCCCAAACAGAATTATGTGAAAAGAAAGATATTTGAAGTGTATTGGAGAAAAGAACATGGTAAACCTCTTAGAGAAAATGAAATGGAATGATTTTTTCTCAAATAACCAACATAAGGATTTGAAAATGAACATCTTTTAGTATTAATTTAATTAAAGCAGCATGCTGCCATCCTTTATAAAGCTAGAAGAATCAGTCTGTTTAATGGGTTCTCAAGCTAATCAAAAATTAATTAAGCGTTTAGTGGGGATTCCAAATCCCTGAATTGGATTTGAAGAAGGCTGTTTCCATGTCTCTTTCAAACATTGCTTATTTTACTGTAACAGAAGGTGTGGCTGACAAATCATTATCTACCTCTTTTAGGTGATCTTCCCTCACACTCGTTCTTTGAAAATGGGAAATAGATACGGTACTTCTTTTAAAGAAAGAGACCGTTCTGATATTTCCCCATGGATGAAAACTTCAAATATACCTTAAGACTTTAGACTTTAAGACTTAAACCCACTGATGTGTCAATTGGGCTATTTTTTTTAAGGATGGGTTTGAAAACATATAAATCTGTATCTTTTTGCCTGCCCCACAACTGTTCCTAATATTCATAGGACCACTTGTATCTGATTAATGTAGCACTTGGATTTTAATACTCTCTGAGATCAATCTTTTATTGCAGCAGGCAGCATTTAATAGGTTCATAGGCTAGCATAGAGTTGACAGTTGCTAATTTACAACTCAACTCACCAAGATCTCTAGGGTATTTATCTATTTTAACCAACTGTGTGTCAACCTCTTATCTGCTTGTTTAACTGTTTGCTTGTTGCTGCATTCATTTTTAAGCTAACCAAGTTGTGCCGCCAGTGACTCTACTAAAGGTATGAGCACATGGATTGTTTGAGCAGACAGATTGGCTTGTTTTCCATGTCTAATCCTCTCCATGCATGCACATACTGAGGAGACCCCCACCCACCTCACTGGTCCCCTGCCTATTTGGCCATCAGATGAGGGCAGCAGAAAGGCAAGCATGGACCCGATGCTGATATTATGCAATGTTGACCAAAACAACAGCCACAAACCCTTCTTAGATGCACGTTAATTATTTGTGGGTGGGTGGAACAGGAAAAGTTTCCATACAAATCTCTTCATCCAATAAGGATAAGGCTGTCAGTAGATACTAACCAGGTTGGCTATTCAGGCTGTGCCCTGGGGCTAGCCAGATCCCAGATCCTGAAGTAAATCAGGCCAATTTGATTTGACCTGGGATTTGTATGGATCAGGTTCAATCAGTCCCAGACTGCCCTGGGTTGAATCAGCTCCACCCAAAGCAACCCAGGCCTGTAAAAGGGAAGGTGTGGTGCAAGGAAGGCAGGGGGTGAGAAGATGTTCATACATCCTGCATGGAGCTCCCTCTCAACCACATGTTTAATTAAGGTTTAAAACCCAGATTAAACGTATGGTTGGAAGGGGGAGAAGGAGAGGCAGGCCTCCTTTCCCACCCCCATGCTGGCACAATACATTTGTGCATCTGAGGCAAACCACAAAATGCCACCACCTTCCCCACTGGGGAAGAAAGGGTAAACGAAGATCTACAACAGAAACAAGGGGCTGGGGGGGGTGGTGGAATGAAGATCTCCATTGGGATCTGGTGCCCCTGTGGATCCTGCAACCCAAAGCACCTTTCCTCTTGGGTGGGCTGGCCGTGCCCTCCCACCCCCACCCCCAGCTTCATGGCTGTGCCCAGGTAGGTTTGAGGGCTGGATTTGGGTCAGGTCATCCTGGGTCAGATCAGGGCTCTTCCAAAGCATTGCATCAGGCCCCAAATTACATTGGGAGGCTTGTACACAGCCTTAATAGATATGAATTACATTCAGTGTCACAGGCAGTGAGTATGCGCTTCTGCTAATCAGAAGTGGAGAAAGTGCTCTTTCAGCCTTCCCATGAGCATCTCATTGGTCAGTGTGAGGGCAGGATGCCGGACTAGGTGGAGTTTTGGTCTGATCCATCTGGGTTCTTCTTTGTTCTTGTGTTCCTAGAAGGATGACGTAATGAAATGCAGTTCCCAGCTAACTGTGGAACAATGGATACAGAGCAAATGCGTGTCTGGACCGTATTTTCATTGATACACATCACATACCCATTCAAACACATCTGAGCATTGCAGGCAAACAGACTGTGGGTCAGTGATGTTCAAAGCTGACTAAAATGAAAGGGAACCTACCCACTTCTGTCAACACTTTTGGTTCAGATAAGTGAAAGAGGAAGTAAGGAAAGGTGCCTCGGGGTTGATTTCTGAATGAAATCTGAATCATAGCAAATGAGGGACAAAGTAGGATGAAGGACTGTTTTCTGTTGGAGCAACTTTTGACCAAGGATGTTAAAGGGATTCACACTCTCACTTTGCCTCTGCCAGAGGGACTGACTATAGGACCCCTCAAAATTGTCGGCCCATGACTGGCCCACCTGGCATATCTGCCCCCTCCTGTTCTGGCCTGAGGCATTGGAGGTGGTGATGCAAGATTGAACAGCAGCATGCTATGGACATGGGCAAAATGCTTTCCTCGCACCACAGTGTATCTAAAGATTTCTCCAACACATCTAAGGCTTCTAGACCATAAATGTGATTTTCATGCACACTTGTATCCTAGCACCTGTTATTTTACAAACTGATGATAGACTACAGTGCTAGTGAATATCCTTTAAGTAGCAGCTATCCATAAGTAAACATATCAAGGACTTCTTGGTATGGCTGGTGCTATGCTGAAACTTCACCTCCAATTTCTCAAATATTTTCTTGCCCTGCAAAGGAGGCTTCAATTTTTCTGTCTTATTCCCAGGGTACTGTAGAATTTCTGTGGGTGCAGGGCTTTTTTATTCCTTTCCTGTGAACATTTATCTAGCTCTCCACAGTGTCCCTGGCTACCCACACCTTCAGATCTGAAGAAGCCTTGTGGGAGGAGTTACATCATGAGATAGTCCCCTAGGTCTTGATTAAAGCACCCTGGGAGGCTGCAATGTGAAGAGCAGTGAGATGATTTGAAGAATGAAACAAAAAGACATTCACATACATCCTTCAGCCACCTCAAAAATAAGGTAAGCATGAAAAAAAACCACCTCTGCAGCTCAGCCATAATTTCACTGAAAATTTATCTTCCCTTTGTCAATTTTCTAATGCAATTTATTTTCTCATTATCGGATGGATAATTGTTTAAAAAATAGGAGAAAAATTTAAAACAGAACTAGATATGGCATACAACAGTTAGAAATTGTTCGCTGCTTCCAAAGGTATTGCATAGGTAGTCTCCCTCTTGTAACATGCAAAACTTTGCACTTCAAAGGAATAAGAGGTATGATCTGTGTCACCCTTAATGCTTAATTCATTTTCTGAGATCTATAGAGCAAAAATTGTCCAGACTATTGCATCTAATAAAACTTACACATCTTGCATTTTCTTTCAGCTTTGGAAATACAGTACATTGTGTGAATTGAGGGGGGGGGTGTCACTCATCATGCCTAGTGGTAAAAGCCTTGTGCCAAAGTGTGATAAATGGGATGGACTCAGTGAACCTCATATACTGAACAAAGGTAGGACTGGAGCAAAGTTCCAGGAGTTGTGAACCTCTAAGCTTAGCTTTAGTTCAGTAGGAAACACTGAAACAGCTACTGATACCTTTTTGTGGATGCAAATAAGTCAGGAGAATAAAGCCCAGTGCTTATGATTTGTATATACCTGTATATCCATTCAATTCAATGGACTGAAGTGTGCATAGGATATTTTGCTGTTAATTATCTGTTTCCAAAAGTACAGTTGGCATGCCCAAGTACATAGTCACACATGGCAATCATGTGAATTGTAATTCAGTGTTGTACTTCCATTTTTCACAGATGTGATCCTTCCATCATCTTGTTTGGTTTCTGCACTGGTAATCCTAGGAAATATACACATATGTATCATGTGATCACGTGAGCAAGAGCCTGAACAAACTATATGCAAACTATGTTTAAAATCCAGCATGCAAAGTTAGACCAAGTAAATTTCCTACCTCGGGTTATATAACCTCTCATTATCCAACTGGGAAATAGGAGCAACGATAATTCATAATTGTTCTGGCAAGTAATATGAAGCAGAGGTGTTTGTGAGGGCGTTTTGAGGGGGAGGCCTGGAGGTGCTATCTCACAGCGTATGTAGAACCAAGAGACATGGACAGCAAGGGAACTGCTCCGGTGACCTGCAGGGCCTGTGCTCTGTTTGTCTTCCTGCCTGAGAATGTGCAAAACTACACCTGCAGCAAGTGCAAGCTGGTTGTCTTGCTGGAAGACAAGGTAAAGCAACTTGAGGCCTGACTATTCACACTTGGAGCTACTGGGCAAAATGAGGGATTTCTTGATAAAGCAGAGTGGACTGTCCTGAAACAGTGCCCCTAGGTAGAAGGAAGGTTGCCCATTGCAGCAGGCAAACCCCTGGAGGAATGTGGCACACAGAAACAGGACTGTCAGGAGCTAAGCAGTGTCATTGGAGCTGCAGAATTGATTCCATGCCCTCACCTCGGACACTGATTCCGGGCCAGAGGAGCAAGGACAGCAGTTGCAGGTCCACCAAGGTGGCTGTGCAAGGTACAGCTTTATTTATAATAAAATGAATCTGTATCTGTAGTGTCCTCTGTTTACATTACTACTTTCCATGAGGGAGAATCCACAAGGGATCACAAGAGAACTAGTTATGTGAACAATGATCCGTTATATATAACACACAAACCAGAGAGCAGCAACACATAGCATAATTCATCATTTATTAGAATCAGCATGGCTGCAAACCTCTATGTAGTTTCCTGGGAGTGAGTTCCGTTGAACTCAGCGGTGCTGGCTTCTGATTGTGTAGGTTCAACTTATGAAGCACATTGAGCTTTATCGAAAGATCTTCGGCCAACTGAAATGCAACCTTTCACTTTTAATTAGAGACACAAACAAATTAGCAAAGAAGCTTTACCATTTTAATTGCTATCTTGAAGTTGGAACCCTATCAAAGAAAAGGGGGGAAGTACCCAACCTCTACTTGATTATTTTTCTCATTCTTTCACCATCTCTACGTTAATCTGTCACAAATAATATTGTCTTTTATTACTTTTATGACATATTATGAATCACACGGTGATCTTTATCAAGGAAGTGTTTTCTAGTAAGAATATAATACAGTATGCTCACTTGGGACAGCTCATCTCATTTGCTTGCCAGAGGAAGGAGGACTTGACAATGACCCTGGGCCCCCCAGGCAGATGATGCCATAATTTCTACTCTGAAAAAAGTATTGGCACGGCATTCACCTGCATTCCCCATCCCACTACACCACCGTTCATCTCACAAAGCAAACATGGGGGTGTGGGGGAAGAAGGACTTATAAAACAGAAGGGCTGTGGGAGGTGATATGCCACTCTGCTACTGGCTCCATGACAACTCTTCCAAAGAAGCTGCCCCGGGGCTCTTGAAAGACAAGGGGGCTGGGGCATGGGAATTGTCTTCTTCAGGACCTAACATTTCTCATTAGAGGCCTATGTATCAGATACAACAGCTAAAAGCCAGAATGGCTCCGCCTTCTTCCCCATGCCCAAGGATGTCAAATTCATTCTCAAAGTGGTGATCATTATGTAGCCAAAACAAGCACCATCCATTCACAAGAGAAAGGCATCAGCAGGCTCAGAGAAGCCCCGAGGATATTTTTGGAGATACATAGGAAAACTTTAGGGGTAAAAACTCAGAGGGGAAAACAAGGGCAACATAAAAACAACCACAATGCAATTAACATGCTGTCGATGATTACTGGCTGTTGGGAGGGATAAAAATCTGGTAGTGGGATAGGGGAGGTAAAATGGAACATACTCTAAACAAAAGCTGGAAGACTGAACAGAAGCATTCCACACTGCAGCATTTTGTTGCAGCCCCTCCGCATCTTCACCTAGACCAGATGAGCTTTCTTCAAGGTCTCCCAACTTTCATTAAGTACTGAAGTTTTCAAAAATATTGCTAGAAGAGTCTTTAATTGCAATCATTGTTAGGAAGAGCCTTGACACTGAGGGGGAAACACTGTGCCATGAAAAAGCACACTAGAGAAGGAACCTAAGGGGGTTCTGCTTTGCCAGTAGGTGACAATTAAAGTACCTGTAACTCGGATTCTTTGCCTGATTTGCTGTTTTGAGTCATCGCTGCTTGCTTTTCATCCTCAGCAAGCTTTCCCAGCTGCTCGGCTGATAATTTAAATAAATGCATAGACCGTGCGATGGGGAGAGATGCAAAACTTCGGTGGGGTAGGGAGACAGGCCGAGGTTGCACAACAGGGTAATACTGTGCTACCTGAGCCCCCTTCTTTTTTTAAAAAAAAAGCACAACATCTTTGAAGTACCAATCTGGCAAATACACTCAATCAATTATAAATGAAATAATCTTCTTAAAATATTAGAGATTTGGGTGCTAAGCAATACTGGAAGATTACGGAGAGAAAATCAGTTTTAGAGCTTCCTAAAGTGACAGAAAGAGAATAATCGGAAGAAATGGTGAGAATTTTAAAACGATTATGTAGATTTGTGTCAGTGGAAGTGTCCCAGCAATCCTGAGCTGATCTCTTGTACGCTGGAAATAGATTAAGACCAATCCTTTCTTAAAGGGGCAGGTTGCTTTCAAGTTTTCCTCTTTTTTTTAGACGACCTTAACATTATTTTAAAACTGAAATGGAATCTCAGACCCAAGGACATTATTCAGTTGTATTATAGCCAAGTCAGGCTGGGAGTGGGAGGACTGGATGAGAGAAAAAGATTTTCAGACAAATTGCAAAGGGTGTCAAACCTCTTTTAAGACGTCCAGCCTGATCCTAAGCATCTTTGCTTAGAAGACTTTCCAAATTACTTCAATGGGGCTTGCTTTAGCATGTGTCAGATTGGAGGGTAAGGTTTATTTCCCCCCCCCTTAACCCAATTTAGTGGATACACCCCATGAGAGGGCACACAGCATTATTTTAGATCTTGCTTGTTGATCTCACACCTAAGCCTATTATATCTCAAGCTACTGGGAGGTTTCAAAAGTATTCTGAGAATGGGTGGTAGCAGGAAAGGGTCACATTGAGGAATTCAGAGTTATTGTGTCAGGGAATTTCATACACCCAGAAAAATGAAAATTAAGGAAGCACAAATATCTAAACTCTGTATAGAAGTGAATCAAGGGAACTATTTGCCTGTAGAAGCAATAATAACTGCTAGTAATAATGATTTACACACTTTAGCTGGGCAAAATAGCCTAATCCTATGCATCTTGTTTCAATGAGTTCAATAGGACTTACTCCATAGTAAGTGTAATGCAATTTTGGCTCTACAGTCCTTATCTCGTTGATCTTGTCAACATTCTTACGCAACTGGTTAGTGTTGGGAAAGGGCTCTGGCTCAGTTGTAGAGCATTTGCTTTGCACTCAGAAGGTCCTGGGTTCAGTCCTTGAGGGTCTCCAGATAGGGCTTAGAATGACTCGCTGCCTGAAACCCTGGACAGCCACTGCCAATCAGTGAAGACAATACTGTGTTAGATGGGCCAATGGTCTTACTTGGTATAAGCCAGCTTCCTAAGCTCCTATATACTACTCTTACTGTTCTACAAACAAGCAGCTGAAGCCCAGGAGGAATAATGACTCAGCCAGTCAACCAAAAAAGTCCATAGCTGAGATTTCATCTTCCCAGCCCAATTCTAACACATCAGCCATCTCCATGTAACTTACTGATTGGACCAGACTCACTCTGAGTTTTCAAAAAACTCAAACATCCAAAGTAGGGAAATATTGTGCAGTACTTCATGATAAAGTGGTAATGTCTTGTTAATTCATATTGATTCAACGTTATTACTCATTACTAGCTTATTAATCAAACCAATATTCATACTAACATACTGTAGTATTTATTTCACCAATACCTGGTGGTGGTATGGCTTAGAGGGAGTATTCCAGCAATGCTTATAATAAATGAATCACTGTGAAAGCAGCATACAATGCTGAGTTATAGGTCACATAGCATACAATGGATGAGACTTGTTTTTAACTTGAAAGAGGCTTTGTGTTTACTATTAGCAAAAAGTGGGATATAGCAGCAGCAGCAGCAACAACAACAACAACAATGGTGGAACTGATTTTTTACTATTACAGAGCATTTGAGCATTATACATTCCAGAAATGGTCCTATTTTTGGACAAATGCAACATCTGCCCAGGGCATTAATCCCACTGCTGCTGCAAGTTTCATCCTCGAGGTGCAAAGCAAGATAGGGACTACAGTATGCTGTAGACCAGGTTAGCAAACATGACTTCCACATGTTGTTCAACTCCCTTCAGCCTCAGCCAGCATAGCCAGTGACCAGGGAAGATGGGGCTTCTAGAGTTGGCTACCTGTGCTCTAGGCAGGGTGCTATGGACCATGACAGAGCAAAAGAAGGACTGGAGAGGACAATGGAATTCAGGGGAGGGTACAGGTGGATATGGAGCTGGTCTGAAGGGCAATGTGGGAGGACAGGGAAGCCTTATACCATTGCCTCCAAGTGCCTAGGAATCCTTCTAACCACTGCCCCACTGTTATCACAAGGCATGAAACAAAAGTGAAAGAAGTTCTTAATCACAGCACTAATGCTTTTGTAAAGGTTAGGCATGAGGGGGGGGAAGCACCTGACTTCTGCTGTCATCCCTAAAGTGTGGTGCTACACTTACCTGATTCACTGAAGAGACATTAAACTTGGGCAGGATGAACTAGATAATGTTTGCAAAGCTCTTAGCCGAGATTGAGGTGGTGCCATGTATTACTTGTCCTATATTGTGGCTGGATGATGCATGATAGTCAGGCATGGAATCAATTTTTGAATAATGGATATTAGAAATGTCAGCTATGACACTCAACCATAATACATACAGCACTCTTGACTGCTTGGATATTGTTTCAGGCACTTAATATACAGTTGAAATGCTGTAATCACTCTATACTAATCCCCACACTTTATAATCCGCATATATAAACACACACAAACCTGGTTGGCTGTTCCCCACCTCTGAGTAAAGGTTTAATAGCAGGAGCTGTATTGAGTTGCCATAACACCAACCCCCCCCTTTTGGCTTAATAAATATTAGACAGGGATGAAGCAGTCTAATGCATCTGTGCCTATTGGCTCTTAAAGACTAACGTGCTCTAAAGCACCTCTCACCTTTGCTTGTTTTTATCATAATCTAGTATTATATCAGATATGGATAAAACTACCAGCTGGAGTTGAAGCACAAATGAATTATCTAATCCTCTAAATTTCAGTGCTCAAGCTCAAAGTATGATTCCAAAGGTGAGTTTTCAGTTTCAAATTTGACAAAAATCCCGTTTCAGTTCTGTTGTCTACTATGGACTCCCCCCTAGTTAAATGTCATTGCAAGATAACAAGGTTATACATGAGACTTAGGCTTTGCTGTCCAATCACATGCCATTGTCAAGGGAACCCTCATGTGTCTCAGATACCCATTCATGCTCCGCTGGACTATTTAGCTACAGGGAAATGTTCTATGGCACATGTGCAATTCACACAGGAGAACCAGCATGCCCGCATGGGGTGAGTGTGTGCCTTAGAACCTTCCCAGAAGATCCATGCCAGGTGTTGTTGGGGAAAGTGTCCGTATATTATAGATCTGAGCTTTAAGATTTGTCCTTTGGAGATATTATGCAAATCATCTTTACTTATTTGTTTAAACCATTTTTATACAACATCTCACTAAAAGGTTCCCAAGAGAGTTTGCAAATAAGTTGTTGTTGTTCTTGTTGTTGTTCTTGTTGTTCTTGTTGTTGTAGGCCTATTTTCATTTGTGTTTGGTATCCATTGGACAATCCTCTCACTGAAGCTTTTCCAAAAGCTGCTTATGAAAACAGGCACTATACCCATCTGAAAGAGCTCCACATCCACAAACTCAATTACTGCTTAACTTTCACAACAAGCCTTAAAGTTACCTTGCTCTAAATCATTCCGCATCAATCCATTCCCATTATAAAGTTCTCCTCTCCCTGCCAAGCATGCTGTTCCAGTGCAATTGAGCCCAAGACCCTAAAGATCAATACTAAAGCAACCTGAGGGTCAGAGGTCAATGAGGTCTTTAACAAACGTGTCAGGTGCTCTTGACTTTAGCAGGCTTCGGCCTACTTTGAAGCCCTCCCTGATCCATCATAGGTTTGTCTAAGTTGTCATAAAGCAAATTTGCCACCATTGATTCAGACAGAATGAAGGTAGGAACAAGAGGGGGCAGGGAGAGAGAATACTCCAAGAGGGAGGATGGTAATAGCTTATGGGCAATTTATGTCAGAGCAAGAAGGGAAGGGAAATTATGGAAATGTAAAAGAAAAAGATTTCATTTTGCCAAAACAATGAAGGGGCAGGCCTCAGTCCCAAGAAAAAGAAAAGAAAACCATAAGTGGTGATAATAAGAGGAATAATATCAGCACAGTTTTAGAAACAATTAGCTGTCCTTAAAATATATTTTCGTACCAGCATAAATTTCAACTCAAAAGCTACTTACAGTTTAAAGCATAATTAAAACTAAAATAGCATGTTCTTTGGTGGTTGTAAAGCAGCATGTTGAAACTGAGGATCCGGCCCAGAGAAACTGAGTTTTGAACAAAATAAAGAGGAGGAAATGATTTTTTTCCCTAAGAATAAGGTTCAGATGACAAATGGCCCGTCGTTCTGCAAAATGTATTAACGAGGCTTCACTATGCAACCAATTGCACAAAAGCCAATTTAATTTCTTGTTTGGGTCATTTATCTCCCCAGCTTTTTGTTACCTATAATTTGGCTCCAGATCTTTTTCAAAACTCATTATGAAATATAATCAAAATTCACATTCCTGCACTGGGATGGTGCTGAGTTTTATTTTAAAGGCACAGTGACCAGAAGAGGTTCCCCAGTCTTACTAATGCATCCAAAAGTATTCTAGCTTACCATAGTTGTATAAAGTATACATTTCATATGATAATAAATTGAGATTATGAATGTGCCCCAGACGGGATCAGAAATTTACTTATGTGTTAGGCCACCATTTTAAAAGTTCTAACTTGGAGATCTAGGAACACAAGTCCTATTCCCTGCTTCTAAACCAATACTTAGAAGAAAAGGCACCTCAACTAATTCTTCCTCTGGAAAGATAAAGTTAATGTTATATTTTGCCTTTGGAGCCCTGGAAAATTGCCTTATGAATATCACAGGATTTGGCCCCATGTTAGTGTCAGTCCACTGAAATTCAGGTTTAATGCAAACACTCAGTTGGCTTGGCTTATTTTATTTTATTTTATGCTCCCAAAGAAAATTGCAACGAAATGGCTGCTTCTATTTTTTTTTAATTTTCCAATTTGAAGTGACTCTAAAACCGTGTTTATGGAAGACAATCTTACTCGGCTACGAGTGATCGCCAAAAAAGAAAGAAAAAGAAGTTTTTACAGAGACTTTCTGGAAAATTCATAATGCAAAACACTACAGATGAATCCCACCTACCCACAACCCAATGCACATGGAACATGTTTTCAGGGGGCCTTTTTGAAAGGGGGCAAATGTCCTTTCCTCAGAATTCTGAGGAAGCAGACTGCTGCAGAAGCACTTACTAGTTGGGTTGGGGCACATCAGGCAAGATAGTATAACAACAGACAAGACAGAGGCTGTCAGGACCCTGGACAGCACTCTGTGGATTGTGCTGGTTGCAGCTGCCATTCTCTGAGAAACTGGTGGTAGTGGGTGACTGCCCAATTCTGCAGCTTTTGGCTCCTCTTCCTCTTTGTCCAATAACGGAATCCCCAGACTGAAAAGAGCCTGAGCTGGGTACTGGTCTCGGAGGAAGAGAAAACCCTCTATCCCAAGTGCCTGCCTCCTGCCTCTCCCAGCTCCACAGACAGCTCTGGCCTGGGCAAAGCTAGCAAATGGAAATAGGTCTACAGTCACATATTGTTTGTACATCTTTATGAGGGTGAATGGGTCACAAGCTAATTTGAATTGGGTCTGGCCAAATTTTGAAGTGAATTCATGCACATTCCTCTCTGCTGTCCACATTGAGCAATCCACAACTGGCTAATATCACTATTTGCAGCCAGAAGGTAAAAGCAGCAAATTGGGGGGAGGGGGTCCAAGGAAAACTGCACACCCCCACCCCCACTCAAAAGCATTACTTTCATGCACACCCAAATCAAAACACATGACTGTTCAGTGCAACCCTGGGGAAACCCAGCCAGATGGGCGGGGTATAAATAATAAATTATTATTATCATCATTATCATTATCATTATCATTATCATTATCATTATCATTATCATCATCATCATCATCATCATCATCCCTACACACAAACAAATAATCTACTGAGGAACAAAGTCGAAAGGAGGTAGGGATTAATAACCAGAGTACCTGGCTAGCATGTTATATTTTTTTTCCCTGGGCCATGTTCACTGTCTTCCTGGAGAATTAGAAAACCAAAATGGCCATGTCATATTCAAATTACAGCTTAATTTATCAAAAATAAATATTACCATGGTTCAGAGCTGTAATTTATCTGTCTGTCTCTTAGAATCTATCCTCGGTGTAGATCTTAGAACTCTTCACACAGTTGATCCAAAAATATATCAATAATATTAATGACCAATTGGACTTTCATTGGTCTGAGACTTTTTGGAACAAATCCCCAAATACTGTTCCTTGCAGCCACTGGTGAAACAACCTCATTCCGCTCAGTAGAAAATGGGCCCTCATAAGTCTGGGATATATTTTCAATGGAGAAAATTACCTGTCAGCAAGATGATAAACCTGCAGTGTCCATTGCTGGGTGGAACCTATTTGTTTTATATGCTAAGAAAAACTCTGAAGCAGCATAGTGCCTTCAATAAATTCTCTTGATCCCAGCTGAAATGACAAAGAGATCTGTTATCCAATATTACTTTTAAGGCAGTTGGTAAGCTATTTGTATACTGCACCCCTGGATGTGCTTAGAATGCTGTGTCTATAGGTATCCAATGAATCATAGAAATTGCCAGCCTGACTCATAGTGGGCCATACCTCTTGAGAGAAGCTCAGGGAGTTCTTTATTTATTTGGCATTAGGTGCAAATGCATTCAGTGTCCAACACAGAGAATGGAGGCAATTATTTGGAACTGGATCTGTAGCATGAAACACAGGATTCCCAGCCCTGCATTTCCTTCAGAGGGGGGGGGGGACTGCTTTACATAGATTTTTATGCCAGCTTCCAAAACTGGAAGTAAAGCCATGCTGAAGGGAAATGGCAGTGGGGAAATGGCAAAAGAGACTGTTCAGACATGGGAGGATTAAGAACTATCTCTCCCTGTTGATTCTCCCTTGTGAAGGGCATATCTCTCCCCCATGTCCCAGTTCCTGTTATCTTGCAAACCAAGTTTCAGGAATACATTTCTGCAAAGATAACACTTTTTGAAACCCTCAGGTGCAATCAACAGTGCATCATGTTGCAAAAAGGCAAGTGACTATGGAAATGAGATGAAACAGGCAGGTAGGTGAACACCAGTTGCAGACAGCACTCACCTGAACTCCCTCTGGCTGAGCTACTGCTGTATACCAAGAGTGGGAAAGGCAAGGTTTGTGGTGCAGTGCAAACAGGCCAGCAGGAATGCCAGGTTGACTCCTCTGCTGCATTTGCCTCATGGCTATCTCACCACTGCCTCATCCCACCCTCTCCCCATCCCCAGTACACAACTCAGCTGGAAGTGGTCAGGTGATTGGCACTGCTCCACCAAGCTGCTGGCGAACATGTGTGAAAGTGATCTAAGCCAGAAATATTATGACAGTGCAATCCTGTGCCAGATTTCTCAGAAGTCAACCCAATTGTGCCCAGTGTCTGATCCTAAATTGCTGTGTGTGAGATTCAAAAGGCAACATCAAGCATCTGCCTAGACAGCTTTTGAACTTGGTGGGTGTTGGGTTGGGGAAGCAGGGGAGCTTCTCCACTGCATTAAATCTTAGCTTATCTTACCTTGGGGGAGAAGAGGAGGCTGTATACAAAGTAGCCTAATGTTTGGCAGCCATGCTTATATCTTCTTGTGTCATGCAGAATCGCACATGGTGCAAAACTCCCAGTGGACTGAAGGAGGTGAGGCTGAAAGCAGATTATCTTTACAAGTCTGGCAACACGGCTCTGTAGCGTCTCTAGTGGGACAGATATGCAAGTGCTATTATCACTCTTCTAGACAAGCAGAGTATCAAATGAAGATTCCTGTGCCCCTCTGTGTCCTGCCAGCTTTTCTGGCAAGGTAGCAATAATAAGCAATCAGCTGATTGAAATGCTGCATTCCAGCCAGCCAGCAAAATAAGCAGGCTTTCCATCAGGATTCTCCACAACAGAGCCCTCATTGTGATAAATGAAGTGAAGAGGAAGACAAATGAATATAACCTACCACTGTGCATGGATTCATCAACTCATGGAGAGCTTCTGACATAGTAGGGGGCGGGAGTGGAGGAGTGGAGTGGAGGAGGATTCTGCATTAAGAGCTTTGGTAAGATGAGACAGAGAGGAAGGTTACTTTTGGCTCAAAGGAAACACATCTGCTCAAAATGATACCTTCGGGGTAGGTGATGCATTTAGCAAACAGCTCTGAACCTGATTTTCACAGGTTCTGCTGCCAAAATCAGGGCAGCCTTCGAAGGAGAGTTCAAGTTCTAAATGAAGGGTAGTCAACAGGGCGCTCTCCATATGTTCTTAGACTCCAATTCCCCTCAGCTCCAGCCAGCATGACCAATGGTCAGAGATGATGGGAGTTGTCATCCAGCAATATCTAAAGGGCACTGCAGTGGTTACCCCTTCCCCAAACAATGAGATAGATTTGCAAATGCACAGTGATATTATTCCTAGGCATGATCTGTTGTAACCCGTAAGATTTATTTATTTATTTATAGGAGTATTTATACCCTGCTTACTAACCAAAGTTCTTGAGATGTTTGTCTGCAAACTCTCAGCAATGGAGAAATGCTTTCAATCCAGAAGGCTGAACAATATAAATCTGCTGAGTTATTAAATATGAACATTTGTGAGAACCATGCATAATCAGACATCTTTGAAAAACCTTAAAGGCAAAGGTATAGCAAATGGATATGCTCATCAGCTTGCTTGGCAAAGTTACCTTTATCCCTATCTCCCATCAATACTGTTCTGCATGACTTGGGAGTTCTAGTCTTTTGAGAGAGACCAGGCAGCTGTCCAGAAGGGCATGGAGCGGTTGTTGTTGGAGATTCATTCCCCGTGCTTGCAGTCATGGGATTGTTGTCTATCACATGATGGTGTATGTTTACATTCCACAGAGTGGGAAGTGATGGAGACAGGATGTTTGTGATACTGTGTTCTGTGAAGTGGGACTATTGTTCTTTGTTCTTTCTCTTTGCTGCCTGATGCTAGAGAGAGAGGGAGCCATGTTGCAGTGCTCCATGTGTGTTTATATGCAAATAAAATAGATTAGCCAAATGCTGAGTTGCTGAGGTCTGTTACGCAAACTGTGAAGACTCTGTGGATCCCTAAGCGTGCTAATGCTATTTGGCATCAGTCGCTGTGGTGTTCGAGCTGAAGAAAGCTTTTGAAGCTCCCAAACGATCGACCAGGAGGGAGAGGACATGCCAGTCGGGCATGTGTCTCTGCCAGGGTCCTACTCATGTGTAGGACAACTCCTAACAGTTCCATGGTAGCAACCGGTGAGCTGTCCAGCCAAACCATCAGAAATTAAACACAAGACTAGGGACTAAGTAGAAAGAAAGGCAGCACCCACAATAGCTCTGCAGCAAGTGAAAGGATGGTTCTGCCCACTCACCACCTTCCTGGAGCATCAGTGGAGTCTGGATCAAGAGTATTTTTATTTATATATCTCCCTAAACAAAACATGCAAAAAAAGTGAAACAGTAACAAAACAAACAACAACCCAAAGCAGCTGAAAGGTTCGAAACCTGGGATGATAAAATGCTTTCCTGATGTTGGAAACATACTAGTGTGGGCACCAGGTAGAATTCCCCATAGATGGAGAATTACCACTCCCTTTGTCTCAGATGACAGGGCACCCTAAGATGGTCCCAATATAGGTTGATTCTTCCTATCAAACAGGGCTGAGAAACATGAGGTTTGTTTATTGGTCTGGATTTTGGCTTGAATTCATTGCTACCTCTGTTCCTGGGGGTCAGGGAGATGTTATGGAGGGTTTGTAGCTGGGGTGTGTGATCAGTCAGGTCTCTGACTGCAGATTCCCTAGCTGGGGTGTCTTCCTACCCACAGATTTCACAGAGGTGGGCCTTGGCCCCAGTAAGTGCTAGTCCCACTGCAGGGGTCATCATCAAAAGTAGGGTAGGCATGGACTTGTTATGACACTGACACACCTATCCTGTTAATTTAATTGGGGCTCTGCCAACTTATACAAGAAAACGTTTAATGAAAACCAGTATGTGGGAGGGGGGGGATCTCTTACATTAGTGGTGTAAACACTGCATGACCACCTAATAATCTATTGCAATGTTAGAAGGAACTTGAGATTGTTTCGTTTCATTGGCTTTCTTCATCTGGCTGAAGGGATCTATATTCAAAGGCTATTTCTGGTCTACCTCAAATGATAGCATTGTAAATTATTGAGCAATTGGTAAACAAACATGTCTCCTTGTAATCACTAAAACCCTCTGCACTCCTTAGATGCTCCATCATCTGAGTCAACCCATCTCACATGAATCCTCTGGGTCACAAGACCACTGCTGTGAGGTTTGCCCGGATTTTTGCACGCCCAGTTGGTCTCAGCAAGATGCCATTAGCTTGCAGAAGGGGAAAAAATAAACCCCATCTGGGGCTCTGAAAACACAAGTTTGCTGTTACGAATTGAGGAGAAGGTGGGGGGTACAAATGGTTTCATGGGGGAAAGAGTCTGTTTTTGTCTAAGGGCCTAGTCCTAGGCATGCACAGGCAAAAGCCAGCTCCATTCAGATCAGTGTTTTCCAATACAGTGGTACCTCGAGTTACAAACGCCTCAGGTTACAAACGCTTTGGGTTACAAACTCCAAACCTGGAAGAGTTACCTCGAGTTGAGAACTTTGCCCCAGGGTGAGAATGAAAATTGTGTGCCGGTGGCGCAACAGCAGCAGCAAGAGACCCCATTAGCGAAAGCACGCCTCTAGTTTACAGTTTCAGGTTAAGAATAGAACTCTGGAACGAATTAAGTTTGTAACTAGAGGTACCATTGTAAAGGGATTTAGGACTGGAAGGTAAAACAAAAGTTATTCTCATAGAGAAGCTTCCCATAAAACAAATAAGGAAAAGTGTGTGTGTGTGTGTGTGTGTGTGTGTTCTCTTTTCCCCTTGGGGTATATGCTGAAGAAATAAATGCATGGAACCAGGACCTGAAATGAGTATTCTTCTTACCGTATTAAGGCTGCAGTACTCCCACCCACCTGCTGTTATGAGGTGGAGGCCTCCCTCTGCCCAACCCAAATGGGTCTCCTTTGAGTAAGGTTTAGTTGACTACCATCCTATACTGCAGACACTTGCTGCCCCTTTTAATGGATATGAGTATAAGAGCAACATTGGACAGGAGTACTTGGTTGGAAAAACAGGGTCAGCTACCACTCTTTGAAGTTAGATTAACGAGAATGCAGACCTTTTTCAGTTTAGCAAGAGAATTCTTACTCTAGAGTCAAAAGAGAGAGAGAAGAGCTTTGAACCATGTTGAAGATCAAAAACATGCCCCTGGCTCATGCACTTCTCCCTTGCTTCTGAACAGATTTCCTTCTCCTTTCCATGCTTGGCAGTAAGCACAGCTTGCCATAAACAGGCATGCACACACTAGCTTCACTCCCAACATCCCTACATGTACCAGCTGTACCACACAAACAAGCACACTCACACACTAAACAGGAAAGTCTGAAGGAGGATTCTAAGCATGTTTGGGTGAATGTGCTTAGAATCCTCCAGATAACCAGGAACCCTAACCATGCAAATTCCCCATTCACATGGAGGATTCTGAGCACATCCACACAAAAATGTGCTTAGATGTTGTTGTTGTTTAGTCGTTTAGTCGTGTCCGACTCTTCGTGACCCCATAGACCAGAGCACGCCAGGCACTCCTGTCTTCCACTGCCTCCCTACAAACCTTCCTGTTCAGTGTGGGATGCAGGGTTGTACCTAGGCATTGGCTAGGTTGGCCCTGCCAAAGGCCCAGGTTGCTGCTGGGTGCTCCTTAGCGAGAGAGCCAAGGCGGCATCTGCACAGTGCCTCCCACAGTGCCAGTTCGCCACATTCTTGGGAACACTGGGATTACTAGGGCTCCCAGGCTGATGGCACACAAAGGCAGAGCTGCTTTGTGAAGATGCAGAAAGGGGTGCATCCAGAAAAGGATGCTTTGTAGGGGGTTGTAGGAAAGGATTCCCAATCTCCTAAAAGAGGAAGAGGATAACTGTTATTTTAGAGCAGCATTGCTCCTTGCTGTTGAGGTTTAGGGAAGACAAGGAAGACCTTGCCCAAAGGGACACTTGTGCGCTGTGGTTGGTCACCTGAGCCATATGCTATTCCTTTGTATTTCCACCTTTCTGGAACAATTCCACATCAATTGATAAGTTTATATAGGGAGAAGCATTTGCAGGGTGTGTGGGAGAGAGAGTAATCTGCAAAACAATCAGAGATGAGCTATTTCTTGTTTTAACTACTGCACCACTCTACCTTTCCCTGCTGTTAATAAAAGCACAGCGTGGCCTTTCCTAATGCTCAGTGAAAGGGCGCTGGTTTACCAAGATGCCCATCTGCTCCTCAAAAGAACCCACATGAAAACAGAGAAGAGACTATAGAGATAAATAAAGAGATACATCCGGGTTCAAAAGAAGCTTAAGGGGATGGAATAATCAGCAGGAGAAAATCCTGAAGAAAATGTCTGCAATGCTTATATTAAGGGATCCCAGTGATGCATGAGCTCCTGTTTTTACAAAATCCCTCATGGCTGCAGAAACAGACCAAGGTTAGGTCAAAGGCCAAGGAAAGGGTCAGTTTGCCATTGAAAGTGAAAATTGCTCATAATGTGCTTAACACCAGCTTTAGGAATATTAAAGAACAATCTGGGTTTTGTCAGTTAATACACTGTAGCAAGCACTTCATGCATCAACAGCGGACTATTATTTTATGGATGTATTTATTTAATAACCCTATGAATCTAATGTTGCCATCTTAAGTTCACTGCTATGGTGTCTCACAGGGAAACTGCCTTGGGAGACTAGGGATCGGAGTCACCTACCATTCATTAATGTAAATATTAGGCAGAGAGACTGTCCTATCAATTGCCAGATACACTTTCTGGACATTATCTTGATCTTATATATTTCCAATAAATTGAAATCAAATGTTTGGTTTAAAAAAGGTTGGCTTAGTGGAATTACATGACACAGACTTGAAGGTAAGACTCTAGTTAAGGAGAAAAAATAATCAGTACCACCACCCCAGCCAGCATGAACCACAGGGCCACGCTTGTTCTTCACATCTTCTGACTCCCCACCCTGCTGCCGTACACACCCTGCACCCAGGGGTATAGGAAGGGGGGGCGGGGTAGGTCGCCCCCGGGTGCCATCATGGAGGGGGTGACAAATTATCAAGGAACAATTACTGCCCTACTAGGGCGGTTCATAAAAAACTTTTATATTAAAAAAAAAGCCTGCTCCGAAGGTCTTATCCTACTACACTAGGGATTATATAGCTATATATGAAATTTCATGCATATCAGTTAATATTTTGACCCTCCTCCACGAAAATAGCTGTTTACTATCTTCCTATGTCATAAAGGCTGAAATTTCAATTCAGTGGAGCAGGGTCAATATATTAACTGATATGCATGAAATTTCAGATATAGCTATATAATCCCAAGTTTAGTAAGATAAGACCTTTGGAGCAGGTATTTTTTTAAAAAATAAATAAATTATGAACCGCCCTACCCTCCGCTGGGCTTCCCTCCCCCACCTCCAGTCTCCGTTGTTGTGTCTTTATCTGTTGTGCATCCTGGCTGAGGGGAAAAACAGAAGAAGGATGGCCATTGGTCGGGGATGGTCTAGTTGTCAAAATTTATCTTTCCGCAACCTCCAATCTCCGTTGTTGTATGTCCTGGCTGAGGTGAATAACAGAAGATGGATGACATAGTTGGGTCTAGTTGAGATTCCTGCATTGCCCCAGGGGTTTGGCTAGATGACCCTCAGGGGTACCTTCCAACTCTACAATTCTCTGGTGCAGGCTTGTGCAGAGTTTTAGGTACAAGTTGGATGCAAGGAGTGCATAGGATTGCATCCCATCTTATGCACTGTCGGCTTGGGAATAAGTCCCACTGATCATGATGAAACTAGATTGCTGCTGTGCAGTCCTGTTTTTTTAAATAAGTGTTTTCCTTTTCAGATAATACAGAGCATGGTGAAACCACAATAAATAAAACCTCCCCTTCAGTAGTTTCAAGCACTACTACAGGTTCCACATAATATCTGTACTGCATTGTTTACTGTGACAGCACCTGCACTTTGGACAGGGCCGTCTCAAGCCAGTCGGGTGCCCTGGCGCCGTGGTGCGGAGATCGCTCCGACGCCCCCGCCCTGGTGGGCAGGCGCAGCGTGCAGCACGGCTTCACCGCGCAGCGCCCTCCTGCCAGCCCGGCGCCCTGGTGCCCCGCACCACCGAGACTACCCCTAGAGCCGGGCCTGACTTTGGAACTCCCCGCCTATTGCAACAAAGCACGTGCCTTTGCTAGACTCTTTTCGGGCACCTGCTAAAAGCATTCTTCTTTAGGCAAGCATACCTAGATGCTTAGGAAGTTGAAGTAATTTTAATTTTAATATTTTAGCTGTTATATGTTTTAAGGTAGGATTGTTAATTTTTCTTGATTTTACTGCTGTAGGTTTTTTTGTTTTGGTAAACCACTTTGCAGGTTTTTAAAAATATATTTTATTAAATAAATAAACAATAAATATAAATAAGACAACACATGTCGAAACACAATCCATTCTGTAGATTTAAGTATTTGTCCATAGTCGCCTACTTGTTATCAGAGGCCCAGAATCCACATTCCTTTGTAAGAAAATATAATGTAAAATCATTTTAGCAGGCAAAAAAAAAATCAATGGGGGGGTTTGACAAGAAATTTTCCATACCGGGTACCACCTGACCTTCCTACGCCTCTGCCTGCACCTTCTTCAGATTTGCTCCAGGGGGTTAGGGGAACTCCTAAAAAAGATTTAGTGGGGCAGGTGAGGAGAGAGAGAAATATATAATTCTATTGCACAATCAGAAATCCTTTTGTCAACAGACAGGTAGCACTAAGTTGGGTCCAACTCTAAATACTGAATTTGCTTTACCACATGTCACTCACTGCGTGTCAACACATTCCAGGGGACATTGCCTGATCATATTATATTACATATCATGCCATAAAAAATTATTTTATTTAAGGTATTTAACACCACTCTTCATTCTTGCAAATACCAGGGTGGTATACAAGGAGCATGGCTAAACTAGATATAGAGCAGACTAGAGCGGAACATAACCTCCCCAGACAAATAAAAAGGCTTTAATTGGGAAGTATGAATGGTGAAGCTTTGCTATGTTGTTTTTTAAAAACCAAACAACAAAAAAACCACTATCCATATTTGTGATTATGACATTAAAATTCTGAAGGGACACAAAACTAATGAATTAATTGCAAAGTAACCAAAAAGATACATCCTGGAGAACGAATGCTATGCCAAATTGTACACCCTGAGAATGTTTTTGAACTTGATGCAATTCAGCTGTAATTTAACAGGTAAGGATTTCCCCACAAATACCGGTATATTCAAAACCAATTTATTTGTTCATTTTCTGTGCAGTAGAAGTTGGCTCTCTAAGTTCTCCTAGGAGATGTCAAGCTGCTCCCATTCAGGTTAATAATAATAATAATAATAATAATAATAATAATAATAATAATTTCTTGTACCCACCTATCAAACTGAGTTGCCTCGGTCACTCTGGGTGGCTTCCCACAGAATATAAAAGAATCACAACAAAACACCAAACATTAAAAGCTTCCCAAAACAGGGCGGCCTTCAGATGTCTGCGAAAAGTCATATACTGTAATTGTTTATCTCTTTGACACAGTTTGTATTGCAACCAGCAGGATCCGATTCTTAGTTTACATGGTTCTCTTGGAACTTCTGGATTGTGGTCTTCCTACTCGGCTGAGTGTTTAGTTAGAGTTCTGTCTCAGGATCATCTGGGGTACGTCAACACAACATGATTAAGTAGAGTATACCTCCTACTGGGAGCCTATCCCTCCGACCCCCAAATGTTGCATATCAACATTATTTTAAGACTCATCCCTGGCCAGATTGGACTTTACAATCCATCTAACAACCCTCTTTGACACACACACACACACACATATCTGGCCCTTTCCCCTCAAGTGAAAACCTGTAAATAAACCCTCCAGTTGCCAATCAATGGGCAATCTTTCTAAGCCTTGGTATTGTTCTGTTAGATTAAGCCCCCCTAATGAATTCCTCATTGAGCCACTGAACAGAAATGAAACCTTGTTAGCTCATTATCCTCCTAATTAACCCATTCTACACTTGCTCCATCCTCATGGGGAGGTAGCAGACATGTTTGGGTTTCACACTGAGGTATATCAATGCTCTCTCCCAAGAGCCTTTTGTATTGGTAACGGAGATTTATTTGCGATGACTAGAGAAGGCAGCAGCCTGCATCCCCTTCTCTGCCTGATGAAGGCCTGGACATTTTGTTACCCTCGGGCTACAATTTTCCCAAGGACAGGCAATGTGGATGGAGCACCACACGCCCTTTTTTCTTCGGTGACAAATACCCTGTCCTGCTGTTCCTGCTTTCATGCTGATCACTAGGCTTGTTAAGCTGATGAAGAGGCCTGCATGGATAACAGCACTCTCTCTGCCCACTCACAGATGCACAGGGAAGAGGTGCCTACCTAGGCTCTGTCACCTAGAGGGTTTCTGCAAAGAACAGAGCAGAACTGCTCCCGGTTGCCTTGCCTTTGTGACATTAGAGAGGTTTGCTTATCCTGTTTAAAGTAGCTTCAACAGAGCAGCAAATAGGAGAAGGACCTCTTCCCAATAAGGGCATCTGCATAAAATCAGGCCATTTTCCATAGCTCCGTGGCATTTGGCCTTGGAGCATTCTGGGATGTCAAGTCCTTCAGGTCCTTGATACCTGCCAGATCTATCAACTGGCCATGCTCTTGTTTGGTGGCATATGCTATGTGCAAAACTGGAAATAGGGGCAATAAATAAGGCAAATGCCTTGTGGGGAGTGTATAATTCCTTATGGTCTCATAGCTCAGCTCCTGTCATATTTTGCCCCACTCATGCAGGATGTATGAAAAAGTGTCTGTGTTGGTAAAGGTAAAGGTAAAGGGACCCCTGACCATTAGGCCTAGTCGTGACCGACTCTGGGGTTGCGGCGCTCATCTCACGTTATTGGCCGAGGGAGCTGGCATACAGCTTCCAGGTCATGTGGCCAGCATGACAAAGCTGCTTCTGGCGAACCAGAGCAGCGCACGGAAACGCCGTTTACCTTCCCACTTGGAGCGGTACCTATTTATCTACTTGCTTTCGAACTGCTAGGTTGGCAGGAGCTGGGACCGAGCAACGGGAGCTGACCCCGTCACAGGGATTCGAACCACCAACGTTCTAATCAGCAAGCCCTAGGCTCTGTGGTTTAACCCACAGCACCACCTGCATCCCAGTGTCTCTGTTGGTAGACAACTGTAAACTCATGTGGAAAGAAGGGCTCTTTGTTTTCCCCCTAGCACCTTTAATGTGGATGCTTTTCATTTTGCTTCTCATGTTTTACGTACAAACATTTCAATGTTGCAACCCTATTCTGACCTACCTGGAGGTTCCACTGCATTCAGTGGGACTCACTTCTGTATAGACATGCATAAGATTACATTATAAATCAGGGAAATCACCACCTTATTCTAATCTACAACTCCAGATGGACTAAAGGACTAAACTATATAATTTGATTGGCTGGTTGCTTTCCCTTCACAAATTGCAGGCATGGTGCAGGGAGCTGGTTCAGGACTCTGGTGGGGAGGGAGGGAGATTTTAATCTTTGTTCCACTGTGGTCCTGAATCCCCAACCCATGCCTGCTGTTTGCAATGGGAGCAAAAGCTATCACCAGTGCCTACAGAACCTTTCTTTCCATTGCCATTGGCGCACACTGTGGGGTACAGCATGGGGAGGGAAAGACTGCAGTCCTGATCTGGCTCAGCACATGCATACATCTGCATTGACAACTTGAATTATTATTTATTATTATTTATTTATTTATATGTCGCCCAATCGGCCGGCTCCCAAAAATATTAAAAACAAAATAAAACATCAAACGTTAAAAACTTCCCTATGCAGGGCTGCCTTCAGACATCGCCTTAAAGTCAAATACTTGTTTATCTCCTTGACATATGGTAGGAGGGCGTTCCACAGGGCGGGTGCCACTACCGAGAAGGCCCTCTGCCTGGTTCCCTGTAACCTCACTTCTCGCAATGAGGGAACTGCCAGAAAACCCTCCAAGCTGGATCTCAGTATCTGGGCTGAATGGTGGGGGTGAAGACAGTATACAGGAATAATAGCCACACAAGAGCAAGAGGCACGATGAAGCAAAACGCCTAGTTCAGCCCATGGTAGGGTGATCTGTGTTGTAAGGACATGTCCACATACAGGCAAATTTCAACCGGCAGCTTGTAAGTGTGGCTGGGGCAGGAATGAGTATCTTTTACAGCTAGGATCTGGAAGAAAGCAACAAGGAAAGCTAGCTACTGCTGCTGCTGCTGCTGCTGCTACTCCTCTGAAATTCGCCTTCCCCATCTCTCCTTCCTCCTTTCCCTCCTGCACAAGCTCCCCTTTGTAACCCCCTGCAGCCAAGTCCAAAGGGGGCCTTTAAAACTCTATGAAAAACATAAGCAGCTGTTTTCAACTGTTAAGAGAGGTTGTTGATATCATAGTTCCAATAAAAGGAGGAGGGGGGAGGCTGTATGTGCTTTCTGCAGCTTCCATTCGAAAATAATTCATTTTTCTCTGCATTATATTTCATGGTAACCTAGAGACTCAATATGTTCTGGATTACTGCATCCATTTCTGCTCCGGCCCTAATGGCCCACAGGAGTGCAAACCTTCCAACCAGAGTCCTCTAAATCTGGTGACTGGGGAGCTGGTTGTACTTCCTTGTTTTCCACTTGATAACTAGCCCCTTCCAGCATTGCTTTTATGGCAGTAATCTTCCTAGGCTGGATGCGATTCTTGTCCCACTTTCCTCCCCTTTCCTTTCCGCCCTCGCCTCCCTTCCTCCTGTCCCCTCACTGGCAGAACCACCAGCCGCTGAAGAGATTCATCACTCTGTCCTTTGTGCCAGGGCCGAGTCCTCGAGATCTGTGGACGGTGGTTTCCGAATGTCCCCAACAAATGAAGCAGCACCAGCTGGCATCAGTAATCTTGGTCCCAAGCTGGAGCGGCTTGAATGGAGCTGGGTCTGTGGAGCTCATCAAGCAATAGCAGCATTTCAGAAAGTGTGGTGAGATATTGGCAGACAGGCATGCAGTCGCATTGCTGTCTCTGAACAAAACAACCGGCCAGCCCTGTCCTAAGCAAATGGCTTAATGCATTGGGAAACAGGGCAGCATTTGAGGGAAACACAGGAAGCCCAAGGGCCACATCCTCAGCAGCACATCTGATGACGGGCATAGCGAGCCGCCCCGACACCTGGGACAGCAAATTGCCATGCACCCAGGAGGGCGCGCCGCGCTGAGCGGGCTTTCTACCTGGAGTTTGTAGCTGGAGGTGCACGGCTTTGGAGGCACGGGGGGGCGGCAATACCCCGCCACGTAACGACGCATGCGCAGCATCCCGCTGCGCATGTGTTTTATGTAGCGAGGTATCGCTCCCCCCCGGGCGACTCCAATTCGTGCGCCTCCAGCTACAAACTCCAGGTAGAAAGCCCACTCAGCATGGTGGGTGGGGGCACTTGGTGCCCCCACCCCTGCAACTCCCAAGCCAAGCCTCCAGCCTCCCGGTAAAAAGTCTGCTTGGCGCACCGCCGAACAGACTTTTTACCGGGAGGCTGGAGGCTCTGCTTGGGAGTCACGGGGGTGGGGGTGCCAAGTGGCACACACACACACCCCGAGTGGAACCCGGGGCAGCCCGCCCCCATCGCCCCCCCATTGCAACGCCGCTGTCTGATGATGCAGCTGTATGCCTATTTCACCAGCTTGAAATCCAAGTGAGTAGTCACTGTCTAGGTAGCTTATGGTGGAAATGCAGAAATGATTCTTTCTTGCCCTATTCAGAGTAGACACTATATCTGAACCCTGTCTCCCAAGACCTCTCTTTTCCAGACAGAAGAATGCCTTTCTTAGGAATTGGAACAGCACCAGCAAAGCTGTGGTTCTGACAATATAACACAGGAGTGAAGAACCTTAGGCTCAGGGCCTGAATGTGGCCCTCCGGATACTTCTGTCTGGCCCTGGGAACTCTTTCCCAGCCTACACCACCTCCCTAGACTTCAATCCTCACCAGCCCTGCTCTGCACCCTCCAGCTTTTGTCGGGCTGGAATATGTCCATGAACTATGGCACTGCCTCTTGCTTGGGTGGATGGAGAGATGTATGTGTGTTTTTGAAGTGTCCGGCTTTGGCGTGGCTTAAATAACACCTACTGCATATAGTTAAAAGTTGTTCCTGTGGCTCTGCCCATTTTCCCGCCACCAGCTTGTGGCTCCTGAAAGTTTACACCTTGGGGACTGCAGCCATCATGCTGAAAATCTTCCTCCATCCCTGCTGCCAAAACCTCCACTGAACATGTTCCCAAGGAAACAGCTGCATGGAAGGAGCTTGACCTATAATGGTCTTGCTGGTAGCACATTGTTTTTACCACCATGAATGACTGTTAGTTAGATAAATGTGGATGGATCATAATTCAATATCACAAAAACTCAGCATTGGATTCTGACCTGCGGATTCTCTGATTCCCCAGGTTTGAGCTAATCACCCCCAATATAGGCTGAGAAACTCTACCTGTTGCTAAAGAACTACATATTTATAGGCCAGATTTTTTTTCTTCCTAATGGTTTCTCATTTGCTTTGAGTTCATTCTTGTGGCACTGCATGCTTACGTATGGAGATGGAACATATTATGCAGGTATGTTTTTTAAGCAACCTAATACAGCTACTTGGTGAGTCGGGGTGTCTGGGAAGCTCCTTTTTATCTGCCATCTATTGTGTCTATACAACATAAGAATAATCCTGTGCACCTCTAGCACAGTTATGGGCCTATGCCGCTCCAAGCCACCCCTGCCTATTCAGCTGGAATGGGAAAAGAAGAAAGAGATTTGTAAATATTTTAACCAGATTAACAACCGCAGTTGAGGTGTTTCTGGGATCAACGTCTAGGGGAATCGCCATCGTCAGTTTAGACAATAAAACAGGAGCAGATTAAAGGGGGAGCTAATTGGTTCACTGTGATCAGCTATGCGTGATAGCAGACAGCATTAGAGCTGAACAGAGGAGTAAAACACAATGGATTTTTCTTAAAATGGGTGGGTTAGCCAGATGGCTGTACGAGATCACGTCTTTGCTTGAGTGTCTTTCCTTAAATTGCAATGCAGTAGTAACTAGATATCCTGGTCAGCAACTTTTTCTTAAACCAGGGCATGTTTGGAGTTGAGCAAGGATTGAAGGACCTTATTCAGCACGACACGATCCGAGGGCTCCTTAACGCCTCACCCTTTCCCAGAGAAAATAGCAATTGAGGGTTTAGTGGGTTTCCTCCCCCCCCCTTACCCCTCAGATGCTTACTTCCATTTCCAGTCCAGGTGAGAAGCAAATGGACGTGAGCAGCTGAGGGTCACAAAGAAAGAAAATCTTGTTGTTGTTGTTTAGTCGTTTAGTCGTGTTCGACTCTTTGTGACTCCATGAACCAGAGCACACCAGGCACTCCTGTCTTCCACTGCCTCCCACAGTTTGGTCAGACTCATGTTGGTAGCTTCGAGGACACTGTCCAACAATCTCGTCCTCTGTTGTCCCCTCCTTCTAGTGCCCTCAATCTTTCCCAACATCAGAGTCTTTTCCAGGGAGTCTTCTCTTCTCATGAGGTGGCCAAAGTATTGGAGCCTCAGCTTCACGATCTGTCCTTCCAGTGAGCACTCAGGGCTGATTTCCTTCAGAATGGATAGGTTTGATCTTCTAGCAGTCCATGGGACTCTCAAGAGTCTCCTCCAGCACCATAATTCAAAAGAAAATCTACCCAACACCTTTTTGTTATTTTGGGAGGAGAGGGTTAAAGAGCCCCTGATCAGTGCCTTGAACATGGTAGCTGAAGTGTATAAATGGGCAGGGAGCTTGGAGTAGGGGGTTCTGCTGTGAGTAGGAATGGGGAAATCTATCCATTTTGGTTTCTCTCAGTTTCTCATTTCTCCAAATTAAGTTCACATTCCCACATCGGTTTGCCATTTATTTATTCTCAAGTCCTCATGGCATTCATCAGCAATTAGAAGGCCCTTTGCAATCTGGCTCTCCCTCCAGTGAGTCCACACAGTCCTAGCCTTGCAAGCAACACACCTCAGACCTGTCCTGGTAAATTGTAGTGATGCTGGGACTTGGGTGGATGGCATATGGCTCTGTCCCACTGTACCAGTCACTCCTGCATGCAGCCCCATCCAAAACAGGTTGATCACCACCTCCTAGAATCGGTGAACTGCTTACCTGTGTTTTGTCTAGAATTTTAAATTATTGGTGTGCCATTTTTTTGTGAAGTTCAGTTTTTGCCCTAAACATTGAGGGGATTCCTTTTTTAAAAAAAATCCTACCTCCCACTCTTTTGTGCAGGTTTAGCATTGTGCAGCCATTGTCCCTCCAAACTCTTGCTGCCTTGATACCCTTTTGAAAGGATCTTTCCCCTGCATTATCCTAGTCAAACAGGGATCGCATCATGAACAAGATGATGTTACAGCAAGCAAGCAGATTTGACTATGTGGCAGCAATGTCACAGTCAGCAAACACATCCTCCTATCACTCTCACTCTGTAGGGGCAGGAAGAGAAGGCACCCACATTGCCTAGGGAACAGGATCGACATTCCTAGTCTTACTGTACTGCACTGGTGATTTTATTGCCTGCCAATGCTATGCTGCAGGACTTTCGCTCCAGCTCAGCTCTAATTCTGTATACTTAAGCATTTTAAGTTGGGGCAGGTTTTGGATGGGATATGCATTTGGGTGAACATGCATAACATCCCGCTGAAAGTAATATGGGGCATATTGTCAAAATCTGCATTCGGTGCACAGCCAAAAAGTATTTGCATTCTGTCCTCCTCGTTACCATCTTTCCTTGAGATGTACCTTCAGGTGTGCACCTAAATACACACTCCCATCCACATACGACCCCAACTAATCAAATGCCTCCAACTAGCTTCTGGTGCTTCAACATATTGCCTCCCCCCAACCCCAACCAACACCTGTCTCCTTACAAAGAGATTTCATCTTTTCTTATAGGGATGCAGGAAATGGTCAAAAAGTGGGGGAGAGCATTAATGTTCAAGAAATGGTACCCTGCTTTTTTCAATATAGCACCTTTGTATAGCTACTGGCATCACCTGATTGCCTTTGAAGGTGTCAAATACTGTATGCCTTTGCATTAAATACCAAGTACGGTCAAATATCAAATGAAAAATGAGTTATTGTAATATCATCCCTTGTGCTACCTCCTTCTCCACCATGGGTATTGGGGTGCTTTGATTCCTTGATGAAAAAGAAGCATATTGAGCTTTCATCACTAGTAGAGATGTCTGTTCAATACCCACACCCCATTTTGCACCCTCTGGTCTAGCTGCATGGGCTGTGTGTACCTATGGCTTGATTAATAAAAAGAAATGTCCAGGGATTTCTAGGACAGGCACTCCCAAACTTGGCCCTCCAGCTGTTTTGGGACCAGAACTCCCATCATCCCTAGCCAAAAGGACCAATGGGCAGGGATGATGGGAATTGTAGTCCCAAAACATCTGGAGGGCTGAGTTTGGGGGTGCATGTTCTAGGAGGTGCAAGCCCATGTACAGCAGACAAAGTACAACACGGAAGGATCCAGAGGCATGTGTAACAAAGATGAGAGTAAATTAATGATGAAACCAGCCATTAATGCTGGAATCCAAGGAGCTGCTTAAGCACACTCAAGAGACGTGCACTAGCTGGGTTGAGTTTTTGATTTTTCTTTTCTCCAGTTTACCCCAGGCCATATTCCACACTGCTTTTCTGAAGCCCTTTTCAAAAACAGCTTGTTGCATAGAGGGAAAATCCTGACCGAAGGAAGCGGTGAAGAGACACAGCCTTAATTGCACAGCTCTTAGAATGGATCCAAAAAAACCCCAGAGAGCACAGAAGCAAGAGCTAAGGAGCTCGATTGAAATACATTATTCCTGCATCACTTCAAAAGCAGTTTATTAGTACATGAGCACACAGTGGTTCAAATATTTTGGGTTCATATTGTGCCCCTATGGACTTTCCCCATCACTATTGTTTGTCCCCCAGTATTTCAGTTGTCAGTACCAGCAAGAAGGAACAACTAATGGCCAAGTTGGAGCAGCAATTTGAAGTGCAGCCTTAAGCATTTCTACTCAGAAGTAAACCCTAGTTCAGTGAGACTTGTTCCAGGTGAGCATGCATAGCGATGCAGCCTTAATGTTGCAAAAAAACAAAAAATGCGGAATATGTTTCTTCTGAGCACCTACTTCCCCTGGACAACAGTATCAACTCCAGAGTTTGATTAAAGTGTGGGATAATGATTTGAGATGGATTGTAAACTAGTTTCAATCCTGCATACTCCCAGACACCCCAGGGCAGTCTATTCATAAAGAATCATTCTTAATGCAATCAAATACTTCTTCAAACTGTGAAAGCTTAAATATTCTACCTTTGCCATTTTGATATATGTTACACACACCCCCTCCTGCCACTGCCCCCCCCCACAATACTGTCTCTGTGTGTAATATAATCCTTGTTTATGATAATTGATTTTCCTTGTCCTGCCTTCCTGGGAATCATATGCACATGTTTTACTCCCCTTTTAAAGATCAAATGACATTTAGGCCTGGGCGATTTGAATCTGAGTTGGTCAGAGAATTTAATACAATAAGAGTGAGCTTAAGGGGAAAGCAGTTAAACCCTAGATATATTTCTTATTATTGCATAGAAAACCTTGAATTGAGAGGGAAGTTTGCATCTATTTTCCTGTTGCCTATTTTAAAGGCTGTCAGACTTGGTTAGTCTCTCTCAAAATTAGTCCTTTGGATCATCTTCTTACTAAAAACAAAATCTGAGCTTTTTTTTTTCCTTGAAGCGATAGCGGATTAGGTCGAGAAGCTTTGTTTAGCTAAAGCGAGGGATTAAAAGAGATTTGCCCCCATAAAGTTGTGGTTTGATGGTGCTTTTATCCCTGGATGTTGCTAAAGCTGTGTTGCTTCAGGATTAGGAGCATACAAAGAGTTTCCTTGTGCTTTTTCGCAGCCAAGTGGGGGAAAGGGGGGGGAGGAGACAGAGAGACAGGGGTACAGAGGCAAAGGGACTGGGCTCCCTTGGTCTCACAAAGCCAAAGTTTAAATCCACTGACACAAACTTCACCAGACATGGTGTGAATATAAGATTTCAAAAAAAAAAAAAACAGAAAGAAAGGGAAGAAAAAGGAGGGGTGTGGGGAGAAAGAATGCTGGATGGCCAGGCAGAAGAGAATTGTATTTTGAGAACCGTGCACCCATTTTCCTGCCCCGAAGAAGTAAACTTTTTGCCTTCCTTAGAATGTGAAGCCTTGAAAATGTGAACCCCAAAACATGATCCCACCGTGGCTGATTACAACGATGGTTCTGGTTAGTGCAGTTTTTGGTCTCCAGCCTAGCTGTATCTGTGGTTTAACTGTGAGCCTCTCTGAGTATAATGGGATAGAGAAAGCAAAAAGGCCACTGCCCACTGCCCCTCATACTGCATTGGGGCTTTACCCCTATGCACACTTACCTAGGAGTAGGGATGGTCAAATCAGACCATTTCTATTTCTCTCAGGTTTGCCCTTTTCCAGTCTTAGGTTCAGTTCTCCGCATTTCCACATCAATTTGTGATTTTTAAATTATTATTTTTAAAAAAATAATCCTTCATGAAAATTCATCAGCGACTTAATTTCTGTTAAAGTATGCATTTCTGTATGCCTAACACACACATTGGTGCCAAGCAATTTCCCCTAATATACTGCACTTTGTATGTTATTTTCACTAATATATGCATTGATATGCATTCTTTACTGTAAAATATGCTTTTGGGGAACCAAAAAGCGCATTGCAAAATTCAGAGAAGGACGGCTATGTTTCCGTTTGTGCAATGTTTTGGAAAGGGCCAATTAAGTAGGCTCACTTTTCAATGTGAACTGTATTGGATAACTTTCCCATCCCTACCAGGGAGTAAGTTCCATTGAACTTATTGGGACTTAATGCTAAGATGTGTATAGAGATTGCAACGTAATAATTCAATTGGCCTCAAGGTGAGAAAACATTTCTTTGGCTGCTACTCATAGGAGGCAGGGTTCAGGGAGCTGACTGAGGAGAGCCCATTTTTGCCTCAACCACATTTCCAGGTTCACAGCACCAAAGAGACAGGTGGAATATACCTGGGTACCTACCCAGGCCTCCATGGGGAGGTACAGTCTGAGGATTTGCCTCCTGTTGCATATCCGAGCATATCCGAATCATTTGAGCATGCACAGATGGGGAAAGTTACATTCCCTCATTCTGGGAATGACAGCATGGTTTTATGCCAGGTGTGGGGACCCTGTGGCCTTCCATGTATGGTTGGACCCCATCATCTCTAGCCAGCACAGCCAATGGTCAGGGATTATGGGAGCTGCAATGCAACAGTATCTTGGAGGGTCACAGATTCTTCCTCTATGTCTTATGGGCTCCTTGTCCCTGATAAGGGATCCTCCTGCCTAAAAGCATGCCTTGAGGCATTAAGCAGCTCACCCTTCAACAGCAGTGTGATGTCCTGGGGCTCGGGCTCGGGCTCGGAGCCGGAGGAATCACAGCCTGCACCAGACCCTCTGTCTGGAACATCAGCTGAACCAAGTTTGGGGCCTGGTCCTAAGGACCCTCAAGCCTCTGAGCCTCCTCTGCGACAAGCATCAGCTGAGCCGAGTCTGGGGCCCGAGTCTTGGTGCCAGATGCAGGGGATACCTCGTTGCCATCAGCCGGGTCTTCACCACCGCCGGCTGGGGCTGAGGCAGCTCCTGGGTCCAGTAACCCACTGAGCTGCAGAGACTCAGGGCTGATAGAAGGAGAGACCATTAGAGTCGCCAGGGGATCGGGACTATCCGTTACCCTGTTCAAGATAAAAGGCAGCCAAACCCCTCCACGGGATGCAGGAGCAACATTGTTGGTTGCTAGACCCTGCCAGTGTTCTTGCCTCGCTTCCCTGCCTGCGATCCTGACCTGCCTTAGTTCCTGGCCTATGTACCTGTTCCTGACCTCACCTGACACCCTGCCCTGCTCCCCGCTTTGGCTTCTTTGGACTGTCTTTACCCTGAACCTAGGAACCACGGACTGGACTTGGACTTCCCTTCTTGGGTAACCCCCGGGACCAGCACAAGCAGTACCATCTCCCTTCTCCTCAGCCACAATTTCCAACTAACTTCTTGAAATGTTGCCAAAAGTTCCATTGGGCTTTAGGACTGTTCAGGTTCTGAGGAAGCTTCGAACGCATTATGATGCCGGGCTTCAGTCACATGATCAAGTGAGAACAACTGTTGCATTCATTAATTATTTCTGTTTTAATTCAGAAATGAGACCTTTGAATGTCTGCTTTAAAGTAGGTCCACTTCGGTTCAATGGAGCTTACTGCCAGGGCAGTGGACAACGACAACAACAACAACAACAACAACACCTGGCTCAGTGGGTCATCCCTACATTATGAGGAATCCGTACCTTGATACTTCTGCTTGTTTTTCTGTTTGGGCTGGGTTGGTTCTCTAATACATCTTTTTCCTACTTCCTAGGGGAAAACGTTAGGTTGCATCCTAAAGTACAGGGTGTGACTAGAAGGCATATTAAATATAAACATTGTTAAGCAGGTGTGCATCTGGTCAGTGTATGGATTGAAGTCTACCCCATGTTGGTTATCTTGAGCTCCATGATGGAACCCAGATGGAACATGCAGTAAATGTAACAAATTATAAGCTATGTATGCAATTTATGATAGCTGATCATTGTAGTTTGGATTTTAATTATATATATGTGTGTGTGTGTTTAAGATAAATAAATCAAAATCAACTCAGGGCAGGTTTACTGCCATGCAAATTAAATTCACTTGAAAAGAGCAGATTTAACCAGAATTTTCACCTAATAGAGGCAAGTGGAAGCTGATGCAGAGATTAATTTCTCCATGAGTGTATCATGCTGAAAAAATATAGTTGCCTCCATCCTCACATTCCCAAATGCACATGCTTTCACACATGAGTGTGAACCAGCATATATGAAACTGTAGCAGAAAGATATAATCTAATTTGCAAAAAGAGTCAGTAGTGCTTAAACTGAGATGTACCAACTTCTGCAGAAGTCATGGCTTTCAAATGGCAAGGCAGGGAAGTTATGCTAGTATACCATATATATATACCAGCAAAATGATCTATAGACTAGTAGCTAACAGACCCCTGTTAGGTTTGATTCAGGGGTCGATACACTGGAATTCACCCACATGCCTGTGTCATAAACCGGTCATATTGTACATTGTATTGCATTCCCTCTGTGGCAGCAAGTCTGTGGGACAAAAGGACAAGGTCAAATGTAACTCTCCACTGTTTTAATGTACACTACATAAAAAAGAGTAATCTATTTCCTACACACACACACACACACACACACACACACACATGAAGGGGACCAGAGAGTCATGAACCAGAGGATAAAGACAGAAGCCTCACAGCCACATTCTTAACAAACAAAACAGCATCTTCTTGTTTTTAAGGAAAGGATTGATGTGGCAACTTGCCCAATGTTTATAGACTGGCAATTGTATAGAAGATGTTGACAGCTGTGTGATAAAGATCTGCATGGCCATTGTTCTTGGCAGGGACGAGAACTGGAAATGTGGCAAATTGAACTTAAGAATGGTAAAATGAAAAAAATGAAACGAACCAATTTCTCAATCTCCCCCATGTTCCTCCCCCCACCCCTAAAATTTTATAGAACCCTGGGATCTGGCTTACACAGAGTGAAATAAAAATCAGATCAAATGCAGAAACTGAATTATCATGGGTGTGAATATTTTTTCTAAATGGACTTCAAAATGCTAAGAAAAGAATATTGGTGAGTAAATCTATGGGAACAGATCTTGAAGAAAATTTTGGTGAATGGGTTATTTTTATAACACTGAAAGGTGGTTTAATTCAGTGAAGCTTACAGAAAATTCCTGCCACACTTCACTAGCCTACCACCACACTTGTGAAAGTTTTTTCCTGTGATTTATTAAAAACTAAAGGCTCTGGTAACATTTCCTCTGTGATACGTTGACTCTCTAAATGCCAGCTGACACCATACATCACAGAAGACATTTTAACCAACCATGATAGCCATTTCATTCCAGAAGGCCAGTAGGGTTGCAAGGTGATTTGTACTTCCTCATATTCAACCAAATTTTCTTTGTATATGCTGGGATAGAATTCTGACTCCCTTTGAAGAAGCCACAACAGAGCCATAGAGTTAGAGAGGGCCTTGTAGGCCATTAAGCCCAATTGCCTGCTCTGTGCAAGAGATCCAGAACTGGAGCATCCACAACAAATGGCCATCCAACCTCTGCTTGAAGATGTTCAATGAGGGGAAGACCAGTGCTCCTGTGGGTAAATGAGTCCAACGTTGAACCTTCAAGAACAACATATTTGTGTTATGAATAGTGTGTGATCTTACCCATTGGTGCTAGGGGTGCGGGGCGCCGGGCTCTCAGGGGCACCAGGCCGAGAGTCCGGGGCCTGAGAGTTAAGTCTGGGGAAGAGCCCGTTCGTCTGTCAGAGCGCCATGACGGGCTCTTCTGCTGCGGGCGGGACGACTGAGCCAGCGAGATGCTGAGGCGGCTGGCCGGCTCCATCCTCCTGCGTGCCTGGGACTGGGCAACCTGGGGGGGGGGGTTGCCAGGCAGATCTTTGTACCCTGTGTGTGATGTTCCTTCGTAACAGGTATGGGGAACCCTTGGCACTCCTGTGTTGCTGAGCCACAATTCCCATCATTTCTGGTCATTGACCATGCTTGTTAGGGCTGCTGGGAGTTGTAGTTCAGCAACATCTGGAGGGCCAACGATTCCCCTACACTTGCTTTATAACTAGGTCACTGAGCATTCTGCACACATGCACAGAAGCCTGATCCAAATCTGAACCACAAATACCGTGAATAGCCTGGGAGCCAAATTAAATGTGATTGTGGCAGCTTCACCTGTTTAAATCTGGGTTCATCCTGCTCACCCATAAGGCAAGGGATCTGTGCCTTGATTTTTAGATCAAAGGGAGTGTGCAGGTAGAGGAGTACTCAATTCTTCTCCTGCCTGTGATCTACCACCCACAATCTGCCCCTCGTAAATCTCCTTAACTAAGCTCTAATACTGAAGTTCATCTAGGAGAAAATTGCTTCTAGGAAGAGGCTATGGGGAGATAAGCAGAGATGGCTCCACACAAGTGAGCTCTCAGCCCTTAGGACCTGAACAAGCTGTCAATGGTAGCAATTTCTGAACATGGTGATGGCTTCCATGGGACCAGTACTGTATCTGGAGTCAGGGTTCAGCATCTGCACATGGGAACGAGTTGTGCCCTTATTCTGGTACAAGCACTCTGCTGCCCAATCATATGAGCAACAATGGCAGCTACTATAGGATAAGCTCCTTAGGCTAGAGACAGTTCAGACCTAGGGTGGTCAACATAGTATTCCATTGGCCATATTGAATAAGGCAGATGGCAGGACAGGACATTGGTGCAGAAACTTAAAGACAATCTGAAAGAGGAATTCCTGTTTGTGATGTGACCACCATTTGACTTGGGCCTTTAGTAAACAGGTTTTGCAGGGCTTTGCATTGTTCCCACCCTAAATAGCTGTTTGATCACAGATAGCAGCTAGGCAGAAGAACTATATGTAAATGTCATGGAAAGCAATCCCATCTGGGTTACTACATAAACAAAGGAATCACACATGCATCATTGCTGTGGAGCAGACCCTAGGAAGTAGCCACTTGGTTGGTTGATTGATCTATCGATATTGATTTTGGGGAAATGGGTGATTATGCTTAGTTCTTAAAGAAGTGACATTAAAAGTAGCAGAATTAAGTCAGCAGCTTGATGCCTTTTCTGCTAGCAATGAACATTGCCAAGCAGCTGAAGCATTTTCAACTGACCTTTGCTTTTGCCTTTTGATTTTTTTGTCCCCAAAATACTCCATAATACTTGTATTTTGTCTCTTTTAAGATTATCTCTGATTGATTAAGCTTTGTATCAACCTCAGCTATAGCTGAAAGACTTATCAAATCCCAGAAAGCAGATTCATCCTGATTTCAAAAGGGAATTGCTCTTTTATCCTGTATAAGTCTTTGTGGCATTTTAGATTTTGTATAGGAAGAAGGATGCAAGCAGGAGATGTTTGGCTTTAGGTCTGTTTAAAAAAAAAAAAGCAAGAGACTAAAGCAAATATATATTTTTGCAGTAATATCCATAGATAAGGGAAAGTACAAAAGGATAAGAAGGAGCTGATGCAAAATATAAATACATTGCTATGTGGTTGCACCCGTTGTCAGGAAAAAAAGTAAGTACAATGAAACCAAATCAAATCCAAGTTGTTCAGGCCCATTTTAATTCCACTGATCAATTTCACCACTATGCAAGCATTTAACCAGGCACACATCAGAGGTTCTTTAAAACTCTGTGACTCCTGGCAACAACAAATAAATGAACAATCAAACCAGCATACTTTGTGCTCCCAGAGCAAACCAGAACTCCAGTAAAAATTGAATACATTGGCCACATTTTTACAATTTTTTCCTAATGAAACAGAAAACCATGTGCATTCTTGTTATCAGCCTCTCCATTACAGCGCAGATGAGCACATCTGCTCATAAAGGCCACCAGATAACTGACAACAACACAAACAGGTTATGCCTGTGCAGGAAACATGTTTCCAATGGATTGCCTCCTCCCCAGTCATGAGAAATGCACAGAGAGGAGAATTATAGCAGCAAACAGCCATTGAGAAATCTGGTGATCATGTGTGGTTCTGTCTATTAAAAACCCCACATAATTTCGAGCCTACTGAACAGAAGAATCAGATTTTTTACATTTCTTTTTTCTAATGAAACAGAAAACCATGTGCATTCTTGTTATACATGCTCAGTACTGCAAATGAGACTTGTGACTAGTATGTATGTTGCTGGAACAATGTGGGAGCCACAACAGAACCATGATTTCCATGGCACAGTGACATGATGGTGGACCATAAGGGTAAGAAGTCCATAATGCAGCTCTTCGTCCCCATGCCAGTTGACTGAATTAAAAACAGCGAGTGACCCTCACCTGCACAAACCGCCTGCACAACCACAGGGAGTGACCCACATCTAGGCTCCTCCCAGAGGAGGAAGCATACTCCTATGGCTCCTGTACTGCTGCAGACTGAGAGACATGAAGATGCCTTTGAAATGGGTCCAGGATGCATTTGATAAAGGCATTTGGCCTTTAACTATTGGGTGGGATCTTTTAAATGTATTTCTTTTTCCTCTTGATTTTAATGTCTCTATGTGGGGTCTTCTGTCTGCCTGTTCCGTTGCTTGTAAGTCACTTTGGGTTGCCCTCGGCAAGATAAAGCGACCATCGAATAATGGTAATAATAATAATAATAATTAATAATAATAATAATAATATATGGTCCAGAATGTTAGCAGCCTGGACTTGCCACACCATTTAAGCAACTACACTTGGGAACTCCCTGCCTTTGGCTATCGATAAGGTGCCTTCACCGTATTCCTTTTGGTGCCTGCTAAAAATGTTTTTGTTTAGCCAAGAACACCCAGATGTTTAGAAATGCTGGTGTGAATTTTTTATTCTTTAATTTATTTATTTAAACTTATTGTATGTTCTAATGTGTTGTGAATTTACTCAAGAAAACACACAGGCAAATTAATGTTAATGGCACACGCACATTGCTGCAAACCTACTTGGTCTCATATAATTCTTCTTCTTTGGCGATCACTCGTAGCCATGCCCTGAATCTAAATCCACAGAAAGTAGAGAATGCTAGTCCACTTTGCAATAAATAAACAAGAAAATAAATATTTGTGTGTGTGTTTTTAATTGTCCCAAAGGAAAACAGCAAAGACATTTTCAGTGCATATTTGAATGGAGCTGAAACCCACAAAATAACACATCAGTGGATTGCAAAATGACCAAACCAACACTTCAGCACAACTGACCCATCAACCAGGACTGATAATTTGCATCCAGCCAATGGGGGAGGCAACATGTGATCCAGTGCCATCCTTGGAGCCAGAATGAAAACCATGGAATATCAAACTAGTATAATCATAATATTCCAGATATTATGCAGATGGATATTTGACATGCTATATACTTACCTGGGCTAAGTCCATTTGAAAGCACTTCCTGGTCAGTCTGCATAATCCCCAACAGGCCTTCGGGGGGCATGCATATAGTAACTGTATTTTGTACATTTTCATCCCTTTTTTTCTGCAGTCCAGGATCCTTTTAACCACTTTCAGCTGTTCCCCAGCACAAAGGGGACTGCAGAGAGGGGGAAATGTTACACCTTCCCACAATTCTGATAGAAATCCCTATTAATAGTAGCATAGGGCCAGTCATCATAGAAATCTCAGGTGAGGGAAGATTCAATCATTATGTGCATATTCCCCAGCATATTCTGTTGGGGATTACCTATATTGACCAGGAAATGTGCAGAATTTCCTCTTCATTGAAGGCTTAAAAGCATATTTTCCATGATGCTGGTGAATGTGCATAATAGCCAGTTATTATGCACATTAACTGCTCAATTTACTGCTCAATCCTCTTAGCAGTGCCCATGGCTTTACAGTGAAATGAAATCAGCCCAAATGTGACCCATAGCTATAGCCTTTTCTACCACGTTGACTCTTCCCCACTTTAAAAATGGCGCAAGTTAAAATAATTGTATTCCCCTGAAATAATACAAAACTAGCTAAGTGATGCACTAGACTGTGTTTGAAAATCCACACATATTTAATTCCATAAATAGCTTGGAAGCAGGGAGGGAGACTAAGCCAGAGCACCATAATTCTTCATCATAGCTTTGCAGGCTTAGCAGCAGACCCACTGCTGAAAAATGCTTCAAAAAACAAAATAAATGATCTTCTGGTTGCAGAAGTATTGATTTTGCCCAGATCCAGTAATAAAGAGCAAGTCACCTGTAGGTAAAACTCTTGTAAAATATATTTTATACTCTATTAGTTCTAGAGATAGAGCTATGTGCAGCTGAGAGAAAGGGAGAGAGGGAAAGATGGCAAATATTTTCTGCTGAAGTATTTCAGGCATGCGTTTTCTGACACTTGTTGAATTATCTGAAACTGAATTTTCTCCTTCCATTACTGGAAACCTATTAAGCATGCTTTTGGGGAATCAGTGTTCTAGGTCTTGCTTTACAGAGGAGCAACTGACTGTAAAATAGCGTGCCTGCAGGGACCTGATCCATGATATACTGATGCCAGGGCTTCCAAATATGCCGGAAGATGAATTGGAATCAGAGACTTACTTTTTAAAAAATCATTTTAATTTGATTTTTCAAATATTAAATTGTAACCATCCAAATACATTTCCATATATTGAGATTACTCTGAATCTCGCAACTTGCCCACCCCCTTCATGGGGTCCTATTCTCAACATTTACAACTGCATATTATTCCATACTCTAAATTTTATATCAGTCCATATTATCCACAGTACTTGTTACATTACAAGTGGATTTAAAATCCTGCTAAAGTTTCCATCTGCTTACAGTGGTCTCCTAAATACCTTATCCATTTTTCCCATTCTTTTTTTAAGTTTTTGTCCTCTCAGTTCCTGAGTTTTCCAGTCAGCTTTGCCATCTCGGCATAGTCCATCAGCTTAGCTTGCCATTCCTCTCTGGTAGGGACTTTGTCTTCTTTCCATCTCTGGGCCGGAATCAGAGACTTTCAACCCACTCTAGTAAATGCCAGAAACTCAGAGCAACGAGGTTTTTGCTGATATAGGTAAAGGTAAAGGTAAAGGGACCCCTGACCATTAGGTCCAGTCGTGACCGTCTCTGGGGTTGCGCGCTCATCTCGCATTATTGGCCGAGGGAGCCGGCGTATAGCTTCCAGGTCATGTGGCCAGCATGACAAAGCCGCTTCTGGCAAACCAGGGCAGCACATGGAAACACTGTTTACCTTCCCGCTGTAGTGGTTCCTATTTATCTACTTGCATTTTGACATGCTTTCGAACTGCTAGGTTGGCAGGAGCTGAGACCAAGCAACGGGAGCTCACCCTGTCACAGGGATTCGAACCGCCGACCTTCTGATCAGAAAGCCCTAGGCTCAGTGGTATAACCCACAGTGCCACCTGGGTCCCTCAAGACAAATGCCACATGGCTTCTACCAGGTCCCCTGCACTTGTTTAGAATCAGGCCATATCTACTAATTGCTTCATTATGTGGATACCTCATGTCCTCTTCTTCATTGCATCCTCCTCCTGTCATATGATCAGGCAACGGCAAGTTTATGCCTGTATCCTGCCAGGCCCAGCTCAGGGTGTTGGAACTGGTGTAAGTTTAGAAAGCCCTAAGCAACTTGGGGCCTAAATACTTTAAGATCAGTAGCAGCTGGTGACATGGTGTGGACAGCGGCGTAGCTAGCCACTCGGGTGCCTAATGTGGGGGCGTGTCCTGCAGCTGGGGGCGGGGCGATCCGCCCATGGGGGCGGGGCGAGCTTCTCTGACGCTTGGAGCCTCTCCGCCGCCTCCCCCGTAGTCTCACACTGCCGTTTCAGGAAGCGCAAAACCTGCAGGCTCCTATGCCACCACTTCACTCCTAAAAAGTTTCGTGAGCCCAATTTAAAACTAAAACAAAACCTCTTTTTTGTCACCCTCTCTAAGTGATGACACCTGGGGCAGATGGCACCCTCCCCGCACCCGCCTTCCTCCACCACTGGGTGTGGAGGCACCTACTTGACCTCCCAGCGAGTGAGCTACTGCTGCTTACTGGAAGAGAGAGGCAGGTGGGTGTGGCAGCAGCCGTAACAGCATGCACCAGGAGGAGTGCCGGATTGGCTCGGCCAGTATATCTGCACTACCCCGGCCTCAACAATGCCTTGCCACTTCTGTGCCCCTTCCAGTAAGCAGCAGTAACTCACCTACTGGGAGGTCAGGACAGTGCCTTCACCCCACCCCATCCCCATCTGCTACTGTTTAAGCTTCACCTGTCCCCCTACTGGCTACCCTGCGCTCTGCGAGCAACAGGGAAGGAGGCCCTGCTCATGGTTCCATTGATGGGTATGGTCCATGGAACAGTGAGGTGAGACAGAGCCTTCTCTGTAGTGATGTCCTGCTTGTGGAACGTCCTTCCTGGGGAAATGTGGCTGTTCCCTTCACTGATAACGTTCATGCATCAGCTGACATATTTATTTATCCATCTCTTCAGTACAGACACTAAGCAGTCCATCTGCTCAAGTATTACTGTATTTGCTGTCTCGGCTGCTTTTTTAATTTTGATATAGATTTCATTTACTATTTTAACTAAGGTTTTATGATTAATGTATCATGTGTGCTGCCCTTGGCTCCTGCTGGAGGGAGATAGAATAGAATTAGCAGCAGCAGCAGTAGTATTTATTGTTATTATTTAATATTTCTTTTTAATAATGATGGTAATCATTTGACTTATAGTGACTTGGACGGGTGTTTGGTGCCATTTAGTGTTCACCCAGATCTTCATTTAAAATTGGATAGAATTTCTTGAGTTCTTAAATTTCAGATTGGTTTTAACCTGTTAGGGTATGTTTTATTCTGTACAATATTATGTTTGACTGTGTATTGTGTTCTGTTTTTCATATTATGTACCCCATTCTGGGATTAATTTTAATGATGAAGGGCTAGAAATACTCTAAATAGATAAAATGTTCTCCTACTGGCATGAGCTACATGGGCACGAGGCCAAGAGATTAGTTGCCCAAAAGATACAGATCACAGTAACCATCACCCCAAACTGCAGGGTTTCTCTGGCATAGTCACCATTGTAACCATGCTAGACAGATAGGTAACACACCACCAACTAGTGTATGAACAGTCTGAAACACTGATTTGTACCACAGAGCCTAGGGCTTGCTGATCAGAAGGTCGGCGGTTCTAATCCCCGCGACAGGGTGAGCTCCCGTTGCTCGGTCCCAGCTCCTGCCAACCTAGCAGTTCAAAAGCATGCCAAAGTGCAAGTAGATAAATAGGTACCGCTCCAGTGGGAAGGTAAAAGGCATTTCCGTGCGCTGCTCTGGTTTTGCCAAAAGTGGCTTAGTCATGCTGGCCACATGACCCGGAAGGTGTACACTGGCTCCCTTGGCCAGTAAAGCGAGATGAGCGCCACAACCCCAGAGTCATCTGCGACTGGACCTAATGGTCAGGGGTCCCTTTACCTTTACCACATATATTATAGCATATGACACAGCCCTTCTTTTTGTACCACTAGAGAATGCAGGTGAACAAATGTATGATTGAACAGGACCTCTCACATCCATCTAAACTTTCTGTAGTTATAAAAAAAAATAGCTGTGACATGCTACCTTTCCAGAGGCATAAATTTTTATTTTATTATGGATCACTCTTGCAGTTTCCTCATTTGCAGTACTGTCTGAAGTGGTACAACCCCAGAAGAAATCCACCAAGTACTCTTGGATTGTGTCCAGGATATTAAGGCCAGGTGAGTAGTATGTCAGTTTTCTGGCAAAGCATTCACCAGTGCAATCCATGTATACAATGGCAGCAGAGGCTATTCAAGGAAGAAAGGTTTGACATCCAAAGTGGGGAAATTCTCTCTCTCTCTCTCTCTCTCTCTCTCTCTCTCTCTCTCTCTCTCTCTCTCTCTCTCTCTCTCTGTGTGTGTGTGTGTGTGTGTGCGCGCGTGCCTTTTCTATACACATGTTGTAAGGACTATAGAGATTCTAGTGGAAGGGCCTTCATGCCCAGTGTCTCAACAGTGTAAATCAGAAGGTGCATTTGCAGAAGAACTTCTCCCACCCATGGGAGAGGTTTGACAATTTGCTGACAAACTAACATGACTTGAAATAAATCATCCCATAAGGAAGCAACAAGCTGACCTGTGAGAACCCAATGTTGATATTGCTCCTTTGGTTGATTGGCCCATCTTGCCTGCTCGGTTTGTGGCTACCTGCCATTGGACTTTGTTCTCATCTAACACAGAACCACTATAGGCTCCATTCAGTTTTCTTCTCGCTTGCTGGGGGCACATGCATTGAATGAACACATCCAATGAAAATATCCCTCCCAGGGCCTGGAGGAGAGTACCCTGTGCATCTGTAACATGGATATTCACAGTGCAAGATATTTCGTGAGTTTCACCAGATAGGTTCCAGCCTTATTAAAGTACACCCTGTTCTCAATTAACCATAGCTGCTATTTCAATGGTTGGCCAGAAGGCACATTCAGCTTTTTATTCCACATTCACACATGCAGAGTTGTCCTATGTCAAAATGCTCTGACTCTTTGTATGGGACACTAGGATCTTGTCAAACAGACATGCTTCCTTGGCTTACAGCGCAAGCCTAACCTTGTCTACTCAGAAGTATGTCCTGTTGAATTCACTGAGGCTTACTCCCAGGTAAGTGAGGTTATGATTGCAGCCTGAGGTTTTTTTTTTAAAAAAAAGAGCTTTGCTTTACATGCCTGTATAAAAGGAAAGAAATATAATAATAATAATAATAATAATAATAATAATAATAATAATAATAATAATTTGTACCCCGCCCATCTGGCCGGGTTCCCCCAGCCACTCTGGGCGGCTTCCAACAAAACATTAAAATACAGAAATCCATCAAACATTAAAAGCTTCCCTAAACAGGGCTGCCTTGTCAAACCTCTCCCATGGGTGGGAGAAGTTCTTCTGCAAGAGAAAAGATTATTTGTATCGCAAACGTGGCTTCAGTAAACACCAGTGAAATCTTCACTCAGGGATCTTTCAATCCAGAAAGAAAAGGAGGGCAAAACAACCCAGAATCCTTGGCAGGAACCAGTACCTGCGATGCCTCGTGACCCTGGGATCACCTTGCATCAGAATTAGAAATCATCAAAGGGGTGACACAGCAGTCAAGGTGCCCACTTTCTACTCAAAAAGAGGGCAATCAGTTGCTCATGTCATGAATATATATCAGAAAGTGGGTTGGGACTGAATCAGCCGAGGTGTAAAAAGGAGCATGTCAGGGAGCAGGCCAGCCCTTTAAAGCAGGTACCTTGAAAGGAAGTGGGGGGGGAGGGTGAACCTCTTTAAGATGAAGTCTGTGCTAATAACATGTCCAGAAGATGGCTTCTGGCAAATTGCTTTGTTATTCTTGTCAAAAAAAAAAAGTCCCTTGGAAGCAGTCAATTTTAAACCATATATCAAAATGATTAATTGCCCTTAAATGAGCAGATGCTGAAGTACCCTTGAATAGAGGCAAAGAGGCTAAAGCCTTTTTGGATTGTGAGCCTAATGTATTCATTGAGTTGGCAAAATATCATTAGAGCTATTAATTAGCTGCAAGAACGCATGCTTTGGAGAGTCCAAGGTGTTCCTGTTTGGGGTCTCTCCCCACCCCGCAGTTTTTTTTCCCCTGGGGGAAAGGGTCTTCCTGGGATAAGGGAAGCAAGTATTTTAGCCTGTGGAGAAAATGCTTGATGTTACACAGGTTGCCTGTTCTTTTGTAAACGGAAGCAGGGCTGTAGCTTCGCCTCCCTGGGATCGGAAACGCTCCAGAGCGGTCCTTTTGGACAGGATCCTAAAAGAATCACGCGGAGGGGGGAAGTCAAGCTGCAGCGAAATGGACGGCTCTCACTTCCTAAGGAATGTATGTGTACAGGCGGCCCGCCCCGGGGCTGATCTTGAGTTGGCTGGTATCGAGGAAACCGGAGCAAAAACTGGACCAGGCTGGCTCCACCGTAGAAAGGCGATGGGCTTTGCAGAAAAGCTTCATTCGCAACCATCCAACATCATGTAGAATGGAAACAATTTCGGGACCCTGCCGAAATGGTTGCTTTTTGTAAAACATTTGCTGCCCTGTGGGCGTGTAAAAGAGAAATGCTGTTAAGAAAGATTTGGGTTGCAAGAGCCAAAGGAAGGTGTTCTGCACCCACAAATCTGGGACCTTCCTGCTAACTTCCCCCAAGGACTTTGGGCATGGGGGGGCCGAGGGGGGAGCGGGAATCCTGAGTCCCCTCAGCCCACACTTCAGACTCTCCGGGTATCAACAAATCCCTAAAACTCAGCCTGCTCAGGGTTCTTTTGAAATCCTGCATCAAATATGTTTTCAATGAATTCATGGAAAGGGGGTGGGGGTGGGCTATGGTGGAGGGGGGGGAGAGGGAAACTTTTTAAATCTGTTTAAGTTTATAAACAAGATTAAAGAAACAATGTCAAGGGTCTTATGGAAATGGTGATAGTGCCCCTTTAAATAACAGCAAGCGGAGATTTTCTATATCACTGTGCAGTTTAAATCTGTCTTGATGGACTGGACATTAGTCCTCCTTAAATCCTTCAGAAAGCAGCTTTAAGGAAAAAGGCTGAGAGGAATTTCTTCTCGCTTTAATTGCTTAAGAAACGGTTCCCACAATGAGCGGTGGCCTAGATTCGCCTCTCATTTAAGTTCTGATTTTTAAAAGTTCACAAGTTAATCCCCTTTCAGTCTCACACGAATGCAGTTGGCACAGGGGGACAAAGTAATGGACAATGTGCGGGGGGGGGCATTTAAAACCAATTTTTTTAAAGGGGGGAAATCCAATCCCTTCCCCCACCCCAGCTAAAAAATAAGGCGGAGGGGGGACGTAACCGGCATGGTGTTGATTTGGTTAAGCAGCTATTTTAAGACCTTGTTATCATTAGAATACGAGGTGACTTTATACATCATGGCGAACTATCTGATATAGGCAAGGAGATGAAAGGGCGCGCCCTCCCCTTTAACTCTCCGTGCTGGAAGGACGCAGAGAAGTCAAAAAGGAATAATTCCAACATATTTCCAAGGAAATATGGCTAACCCACCCACACATAAAAAAGCACCACCACATTTCTTACGCCACTAATTAGGATGCAATGAACTTTCAAAAGGGGTGTGTGGGGGTGAGCACTCGAGAGATGCTCATTTTAAAAACTCTTTAAACTTAACAGTAAGGTTCTTCTCATTTTATTTTATTTTATTTAAAAAAGACGCTAAAAGTTGTCACTCGAAAAATAACGGTGAGGTGTGAAGTAGTATTTTTTTAAAAAAAAAAACAGAACCTAGTGTTGCACTAAAATAATTATCAGAGGAAGTGGGAATAAAATGGGTGATGCTGGTGAAATCGCAGTTTTGACAAAGATTGGAAACTTTGATATGGAATTTAGAGAGAACGGTTCGAATTAAGTCAGTGGTGTTCATTCCCATACAGGCGCTTCGAAATCTCCCATCAGTCAGGTACAGGAAAGATTTTGTTATGTAGAAAGAAACTGGATTTCTTTTTTAAAAAAAATAGATCTAAACTCAGATTACCATAAAAATAAAGAAAACATGGGGGTGTTATGTGATAAAGTTGTACCAAGTGAGTTTTCATATAATCCATAGTAAGATTAATGAAATGAAAGCTGATCTTAGAACATTGTTGCATCAGAAGGAAAAACGTTCCTCTCTAAAAACGGTGGAGTTTTTGACATCCATTTTTAACCAGTTGCCGTCTAGGAAAGAGAGTTTGGGCCGCATGGGTGTATATTATTTCAGCACACCTGTTATAATTTTTAAAAGTAGTGAACAAAAATAATAATTTTATTAAAGTTCATAGAAGGAAGTAAAATATGTTTTACCAAATTAGAATTAAAGCTTCTGCTTTTTTTGTATAAAATTTGATTTACGAAATCGGATCCTGCCCTTTTACTCAACAGATTTGTTTGGTCTTCCGCATTTTACTTTCAAAATCTATTCTTTATAGATCAACTGGCAGGGTAACATCGCCGCAGGGTAACCTAACCAAGCAGTATATGGATAGGTTCTCCTCTGTGTGTGATCTTTAAAATAATAATAATAACGTTTCAACCCAAACTACGATAATTAAGAAGACCAGAGAAACTTGTGACCTTTGCTAAGTCCATCTCTCTCTCCCTCTCCCTCACAGAGTAAGACAGAATAAGGTATGCTGTAAAACAACAGACGTGAAAAGGTAACTTTTGAATCGAACTTCTCTCCCGCTTCTGCCCAGTCAAAAGAAGCGCAGGGTATTTATTTGTTTTGGCAAGTGCCCCCCCCCCCATCCACCAATCGCCGTCACAACTCCGAGGAGCTACAGGTTTCTAAGGAAGGAGCTGTCCCTAAAAGGGCAGCGTGGGAGCGACAGAAGAGAGAAGGGGACCGGGATAGAGACGAGGGCGTTGCGAGGCGTTTGGGAAGAACTGTTTCCGGGGATTTGCAGAGGAACACCTAGACTAAAAATAGGAAAAGGGTTCTGGTCTCTTTCCTCCACCATCGCTACTTCCTCCCTCCCCGCCAGTTTTAAACTTAAGTTACTGGCTTAAACAGACCAAAGGCAAGGAAGATTGATTGAAGCAAAACGCTAAGCGCTTTCTTTCTTTCTTTCTTTCTTTCTTTCTTTCTTTCTTTCTTTCTTTCTTTCTTTCCTTCCTTCCTTCCTTCCTTCCTTCCTTCCTTCCTTCCTGTCGCCTTCTATTCCGATCAGTCTCGTTTTTGTTTTGAATGATACACCGCTTTGCCATAGCTGCCAAGTTATCCCTTTTTTACAGGGATTTTCCCTTATGCTGAATAGGCTTCCTCGCGAGAAAAGTGAAAACTTGGCAGCTATGCGCTTTGCTGAAAACGGGTCTCCTTCAAGTTTTCCCAAGAAGACCCCACGCGTTATCAATGCTTTTTGAGAAGCCTTTCAAAACCGAAAAAAAGTTTGCACGAAGCACGTGGGGCGGGGGAGGGAGAGAAAGGTGACAAGATGGCAAGCTGGGTTTCTGACCTTTCCTACTGACCCGATTTCATTTTCCTTGTCAGGAAAAGAGAGAAATAGATAGCTCCGCGTGACACCTGCAGGCCAGGTGATCAAACTTTTCTGAATGAATCAGAAGAGGAGGAGGGGTGGCTAGCGGCGCGGGGAAGTCTCCCCACAACCCCATCTCCATCTCTGGAGAGCCTTCCAAAGGAACATTTAAAATAAAAATTCATCTTCAGTTATTTTTCTCTCTCTTACCCCTATTTGTTTGGAAATAGATTTAAATAGCTTTGCTCTTTCTGGGGACATGCGCGTTAAAAAATAATAATCATATTTCGTTTCTCTCTCCCCCATCCCCCCTTTCTTTAAGTATTTCAGCGCCTAAGACTTTATGATCTCCACTGCGTCTTCCACACACACATACACACTTTTTTTTGCCAGAAAATATATAGGCTTAAATTAAAAGGTACTCCTTCTCTCCTCACTCCCCCCTTTCAGTCTTTCTTGTTCCCTTAATTCCTGCCTAAACGGTTTTGCTCTGGGAGAAGAAATCTTTTCTAGAGGAGGGGAGGGGGGAGAAGCCCTCAAGAAGAGAAGGGTATTATTGTTTTAATCCTCTTATCCGCAGTCATTTTAAAACAGGGCGTTTTGGAACCTGAAATGGCGTCTTGTCCTCCCCAATCCCATCCTAAATCCTTCTGGGATGGGAGAGACTCGAAAGGCAAAGAAACCCCCTGGCATCTATTAGCGGTCCCCGCGAAGGCTTTCAACAACTGCCCTTTTCGGCAGCAAAGGCATGACAAAGCCGAAAAGCAAATAAAACCAACGCTGCGCAGTTAGTCAACTCTGCCAAAAAAAGAGAAAAAGTGGGAGACAGAAAGGGAGCTAGTCTTGGCTGCCTGAGGAGGGAGAAGGGGGCAAACTAAGGCAGAGACCTGCAAGGTCCATGCGTAAGAATGTGTGTGCGCGTGTGTGACGGGAGGTTGGAGGTGTGTGGGTCGGTGTGTGGGTGACAGAATAGAAATCCAAGGGGGTGGAACCTGTTCTGTCCACCCCATTGTGCCACATCTACTCCTCCCGCCTCGTTTTAATCCCTCGGATTATGTAGGGATCCAATCTTAATCCCACCGGGAGTCATCCCGCACATCCAGAGGTGGGGAATGGTGGGAGCCCCCCCCCCCAAAAAAAAACCCCGCATGGTGGCCCTCCCCAAACCCCGCATGGGCCAATTCACTTTCCTACTACGCCTTGCCTAGATGTTATTGTTTATATCCAGTTGCCTCCTCGTTGTAATAATAGAAATAGTAGTAATAATAATAATAGTAGAAACCACCTCTCTTTACGTTCCTATGCCAAACACGTTGGTTTGGGGGGACAGGGGCTTCACTTCCATCCAAACGGAGGAGCGGGGCGGGCGGGTGGAGCTGTGATCGTCGTTAAAAGAGGGTCAGAAGCATCATCAACTGCGAAGTACACCACTGAGCACGCGCTGGCGCCTCAGGGTTAGAGTGTAGTAATCGGGCCAAGGTCAAGGGCTCAGTCGCCGCAAGGCAACTTCAGACTTTTTCCTGTTTGACCCGGTGAACTGGGATAGGTGATCTTTTCTCCATAAGCCTCTTTTTGGAGATCCCTCTATGCGTTACACCAGCCTTCGCCAAGCTGATGCCCTCCAGATGTGGTCGAGCTAAGAAATCCTGGCAATTTGCCATTTCTTATAGACATTCCGGCCAACCACATCTGGAGGGCACCAGGTTGGCGAAGGCAGCTTGATATCGAGGGCAGGCTATAGTTCTAGGTGAAGGCAAGAAAGGGCCTTGGTTTTTGGGGCTAAAACTGGACTCTAAGGAAGGCACTAGGTGATTTGATGCATAAGTGTATTGGAAGTGGCAGCAAGTGCGTCTGTCAGACGCAGAAAGTCTGACTTTAAAATTTCCAGAGAGAAACTGACCTGATCCGAAAGGAAATGCGTCATATAAAGAGCGCGCATTTGCTCCCAGTGGATCGGGAGGCAGCCGATCAGGGGGCAGCCAGCCAGTCACGCCGGCCCTGGCAATGCAGCATTCCAAATGTGAAGGGGATGTGAATTGTGTGGCGATGCTTGGCAGTAGGCCCTTGCCAAAAGAGGCAACTCCTTTGCGATCAAACGTGGAGAAAAAGGCCAAGAGGCGTTTCTCCGCCTTGGAGAGCCGCGGTCACTTTTCTCAGGCTTAGATCCACCACCCACTCGGGCCACTTATTAAACTCTCCTCTGCCCCCTCCGTTTCTTCCACGCCAGTCTGGCTTGCTCTGATGATCTTCCAGGGATTCAATTAGACTGTTGCACCTGACTAGGCTTGGAGTAAATGACTAGAAGGGGAGGGTGGCAAAAAAAAAGGCAGCCCATCCACCCTACTCCTCTTAAGTTGCTATTAGAAGAGTAAGAAGGAGTGGGAGGGAGACTTGGCGGCGGCGCGGCGGCGGCGGCGGAGGGGAGAGATCGGCAAGCCTCCCTCTTGATTGACAGGGTGAAGGACCATTGAAAATCTTGCAGGGGAGCTCCCAGGTCTGTGTGAAGCTCCTTTTAAAAATCCTTCCTGATTCCTCCTCCCCCAGTAGATGGCAGCTTAGCAGGACCCAGAGACAATTGGGAAACCCGGAGCAGGAGGAGGCTGGAGTAAGACGAGCGCTCCCCTTCCGCTCCCGAGTCCCTTTCTGGGCACCCCACGCTCCCGAGTGAGACCCTGACGGAGGCTCCCCCCGGGCCGACTGCAGCCGAGCCTAAGAGAGGCGAGACTTCGGCTTCCAAGGTATGGCCTCCCCAACCCGCTTGCCCCTCCCTCGAACTGCCCGGCGCTCGAAACTTGGCCCAGATGTTGGTCCTTCGGTGCGTGGATCCCCCGGCGCAGAGCCTGGGCGAGCGAGCCCTAGCTAGCAAGAAAGGAGCGTTTACACCCGGGAAGCGCGGGGAGGTTTTGAGACCATGGCTTTCTCTCTCTCCCTTCCCCTTGCTGATCTGGAGAGGTGGATGGGACTGGGCTGTGTGGTCGTGGGGCTCGTTTCTTCGCAGCAAAGTTTCCAAAGTCGACGCTGTGCTCTTGCGCCGGTTGTCACGGGCCGGTTTTCTATTTCACAGCCAGGCACAGACCCCGCGTGTGAGTGACTAGGCGGCTACTGACTAGGCGAGGCTTCCCATCTCTCACCGTTCACCCCAATGTATCATTTCTGGCCAGATGGCTGGACTGCTGTCCGTTCCGCCAACTCTTTCTTCTTCCTCTTTTCCTCCCCTCTTCCCTTTGAACGGCTCCGCTTTTTGGGTTTGTTCTGGCTTGGCTTCATTTGGAATGCATTAGTTTGCCCCGTAAATGTTTTTTCCCCTCTTTACCCCTCCTTCCTCACCCCACTCCCCTTTACTAAATAGAGACAAATCTCTTGCCTCGCTTTTCGAATGTAATTTTAAGCAGATGGTTAAATAAATAAAATTCAGGCGCACAGATTCGTTTGGTTAAAAAAAGCTTTTGCCTGGCGAAGAGGCGAAGCCGCGCCGCAAATGGTTTTAATACTCCACTTCAAATCTTCAAACTTGTCAAGTCTCCCCTTTGAACTTTCCCTAGTACATGCTTCAGGAGAAAGTGAAGAAGGTGAAAGTTTTGTCTGTCTTTGTTTGTGTGTGTTTAAAAGATACTTCATTCTCCTACTGTTTCCCCCGCATCCCATCTATTTGCCTACGGGCAATTAACAGCGCATCTCTTCGTCTGTAGGCACCAGTGGTAGATTGTCAATTTCACCCCTATTTACATAATGATGTTTTAATAAGCTAAACAGCCTAGCGAGGTCCAAGGGGGAGAGAAACGGGGGCGAAGGGTGGGAATCTGGAGGCAGAGGGGCGGGGGGGGGAGAGATTTCAGGCAAAGAGGAGAAACCAAGCGCTAGTGGTGGAGATACCGGTATAGCTCAGTAGCAGGAGAATGCAAGGAGGAAGGGTCTGGATTTAAGATCGCATCTGGGTTTTTTTACCTGGTGGGTAAAAATAAATTAAAATTGCCGGGCGTGCAAACGCTGTTTGAGAGCAAAGTATGTGGCCTTGAGATCCCCCCCCCCCCAACCGCTGCTAATGCGAGTCAGCTGTAAACATGCCGGCAATCCAGTTCAGCCCCAAAGTGGAGGCACTCCGAATTCGAGGATTACGCGCACGAAATCTATCTATGCAAAAGTTTATTCTGAACCAAGTCAAGCCAAGTTCAGTGGGACTTCTTCCTAAATGCGTGTGCACAGGATTTCAGAGTCAATGAGACTTTAATGCTGCAATCCTATACACACTTACCTGGGAGTAATAAGTCCTAATCCCATCGAACTCAAAGGGCATTTCTCCTGAGCAAACATGGATAGGACCGGGACGTGCTGGCCTTTTAAGGACTCCGAAACTTTGCCTTCACTTGAGTTATGGATCACGCTGCCTTGTAGTTTTCTGTTGTTGCTGGTGGTTTCCTTGGTGAAGCCAGACGCTCCATCCTACTCACCCCTGCTCGCTCATTCTTTCCGCCCCCGTCCTTGCAAGGCCCCAGTTAAAATATGCTTCAAACCCACATGCTTAAATAGACGACATTCGAAGGGGAGATCGGCCTGCAAAGTTGACAGCCAGAGGTTTCCCTCGGATCGTGGGCTAGCGGGTAAGGGAAGATTGGAAGAAGAGTAAGCGTGGACGGAATGTCTGGGCAAGGACCATTTCCCTCTCCCTGGGTAAATCGGGACACTTAGCAGAGTGTAGTCAAAGATATTTGGCAGGGGAACCTATGGCTCTCCAGATGTTGTCGGACACCAGTTCCCATCATCCCCAGCCAGCAGGGCCAACAGTCGGAGATGACGGGAGTTGTCTTACAGCAACATCTGGCAGCAACCTCTGGAGGGCAACCAGCCTAAGCCGCCCCACTGTGCACTTGAGTGAGGGTGTGCCCCTGTTTGGATCCAGGCAGATGTAGATTTGCATATGGAGGAGGAGGAGTTCCAGAAAATCAGGAAATGGGCTTCCTTTCTTGGTGGGCCAACCCAGAATGCAGGTTTTGTACCTTTAAGGTCCCTTGAACTTGGTGAGAGGCGCACAGGATCGGGTTGCGCCCCTTTCAAAGTCAAATGTCAAACTTCTGGGCCACCATCAGGTGTTTGGAATTCAGTCTCGGGCTTAACCATATAACTCAAACTCCATGTAAGCAACCTTAAGCACACTTACTTACTATCGAGTAAGTCCCACTGAACTTTGTAGGCTTAACTCCTCTGAGAAACTTCCTTAGGATTCTGAGGGGCCATTTAAGATCAGGCTGCTCTGAAGAACAAGAATTCCCTGACTCTTTACAAAATGATTATCTGGAGAAAAGAAAATGGTTTTAAATCATACTATCCGCTTATTTTATTCTGATCAACACTAATATGACGTTTAAAAAGAAAAAAGTTTTGGTTTCCTGTTACTTCTTGAGTAATGTTCTGTGGGAAGCAAAGTTTGAGAAATAGTTTTCAAATGCAAATGCAGAGGGGAGCTGGAAATCGACTTTTACAAAAAAATAAAAATTAAATCATTCCAACTTCCGGACAAATGTATTTTACCTCGGTGATTTCAGTAACTCATCCGTCCGCGTGTGTTCGGCTGCTGCCTCTTATTTAGACGGTTATGTGGTGTTTGCCATCAGGCCCGAAATCCAGTATCCTTGAGAGGGGAGCAAGCCATAGCCATTCACGATTTCATGTCAGATCCGCTGCCCTGCGTTCCGATTCCAAATTGCAATGGCAGTGAATAAATTGTCCTCGAAATGTCAACCTGCCTTTTCTAGGAAAACGTCCCCTAAACGAAACGAGTTAAGTCCCGCGGACTTCAACGAAACTTTAATTCCCAAATAAATCTGAAGGTCGCAGCCTTTTAAAAGTGGCGCGAATCGAAAGATAACTGAGAGGGTCGTTGAAACAGCTGTTTGTTTGAACCATTCATTCTTACGGAGCAACCAAGCAAGAACTGAACTCAAACCGATTGTGTAAAGTTTACACCCACAATGGCGGAAGTCGGGCAAACACGCGTGACTTCTCCACTAGCAATATATGTGCTGCGTGTGTGTTCCCCGGAAGAAGGTGATCGGCAACCGTTTAAGCCGAAATACTTGGACTTAAGCAGGTTTGGTTTCATGGATGTAGTAAAGCGCGCCAAGGTTCTAGTCCCTAGCACGGAGCCTTAACGGGATTGCGGATCGGGCTCAATAAACGACGCCAGTCCGGCCCTGTATCGCAGAGGGCGAAGCTGGTTCTGAACATGGCTGGTGGTTGTTTTAAAAGACACCGGCTTCCCAAAAACAAAAGAGAGAGAGGGAGGAATGGCGTGTGGGTCAACTAGGACTCCTAGCCGGCTCTAAATGAGACATGCGAGGCACATTCGTTTGTCCGTAAACTAACAGGAAAGCAATGGACTTGTCTGCACAAATAAAACGTTTGTAGAAAACAAAACCAAAGTGTGCACAGGTGAAAACCTACGGTCTCTCTAACTTTTGCATTGGCTTTCTCCACAAGCAATGGTTTGTTTAGATCTGGATGGCAACCCCCCAACCCCTCCATCTTCATCTCAAGACCTCGAGTCAAATGTAGGCTGCAGCAGGACATCGGCTGGAGCTCTGCCCGTTAGCCCCGAGGTTTAGTTTCTGACTGCCTATAGACCGGGACTATTTTATTTTATTTGTATTTTATTTGCTCCGGCTTCACTCTTTAGGGAACGGTAGGCTGTTGTTCGTAAGAGGCAGCAGGTAATAAATATTAGTTCGCTGCCTTCCATAGCTGCCAAGTTATCCCTTTTTTAAGGGATTTTCCCTTATGCTGAATAGGCTTCCTCGCGAGAAAAGGGAAAACTTGGCAGCTATGCTGCCTTCTGATATTTTGGAAACGGTGCCTTTTGAAAGCGCTCTAACGTTTCTCAGCGTCCGGGTCCCAAAGAAGTAAACTCGGAAGTCAAATCCCGTTCACGCCCAATAGGCTTTCTCTCCCCCTGCCCCCATTAAAATTGCAGTCCCCGCGAGAAGCCCAATGGAACTCAAGGGGATTTCCTTCTAAGTTGACACGTTCTAGAATTAGGCTGTAAATCGCTGGAGATCTCAAGCTAAGGCAATACTTTGAAGCAGAGTTTCGTGTGTGTGTGTGTGTGTGTGTGTGTGTGTTATACTGTTGATGACAAAACTCGCTGACTACACTGACGAGTTTCCTTGAGTGTCTTTAGAAATTTGGCGAAGCTTTGGCACTTGTCATTTCCCCGATCCTGAATGTTCAAGGCGTTCGCAAAGGCTGCGCGGATGTTTCCTCTCCTTGCTGCGGGCCGATTTAAATCCCTGACATTTAATTTTGTTCAGGGAACTTCCCGCTGGTCCGGCCTGTCACCTCGCCCCAGCTGCTAGGATAACCACCCCAGGATGTCTTCCTTGGGGTCCCTCTGCCTTCTATTGTACAACCCATTTCCACTCGCCCCCCTTCCCACCCTCCTTTCAGTTCCACTTGGTTGACTCTTCAAATTTTCCATGTAAATGACAGTAATAAATATCTAATCATGTCCTGCAGCTATATATATACGGCTCTCTGAGCAGGGCCTCATTAATGAAACATCAAGCAAAAGAGGGAGAAAGTTTCTTTCTTTTCTTCTTTCTTCCAGGCATTGTGGAGAAAACTGTTTGCGAAGTACCCACGAATCACAAGAGAGCGTGGAATAGCCTAAGAACGCCGTTTATCTCTTGTATTCATCATCATCAACAAAAAATTCATTTCGAGCCCTGTTGGCTGGCCAGCTTTATATACCTATTATGTAGCTATGAGTGTGTCGCGATGTGTGCGGGGAAAATAATGCTAGGAACAAATAGGAACCTCCATTTAAACAGGTCCGACTTTATAAACACAATCCACGGCGGAGCGTCTCCTGCGCAAGCTCATTTGACATGAATGAGAGAGGAGAGGGAATAGCTTTTGCGCACCCTTCACTCATTTCAGACGAGGTCCTGGAGGTTCCTGCCATTTACCTTTTGCAAGATCGCTATTAAGAATCTTTAGATAGCTTGTCTCAAAAGGCTTGCGCGCGCGTCCTATAGCGAGAGTTTCCAACGGGAAAAAGTGGTTGTTTTTTTCAGCACAAATGAACTTTCTCTTCGCACCCCCGGAAAAAGAAAACCTATTTTGGGTACTGTGTGTTAAGCAGCCAGGCCAGATGGGGTGAGGAAGGAAGAGAGGGAGAAAAAACAATATCATAGGCTATTAGTATCTGTTCTTGGGTCGACCCGCTACTGGGGGTAAAGGCAAGCTTCAGGGTTACTCAGAACTCTTCGTCATGCTCGCACAATTCCTACCCAACTGAAAGATTCGACGCTACATCTGTTGGGAAGTGCATTGTTTACCGAGAGGAGAAAAATAAGGAGTTGGGGGTGAGGGAAGAAGGAACGCTGCGGATCAGGACACGAAAGCAAAAGTTAGAAAGTGAAATGGACAACATAGGAAACAAAACCGACAAGAGAAAATCTACAGCATACGAGAAAGCAATGGAAGGGAAACTAAGGCTGCAACCCTACCCCCACTTACCTGGGAGTAATCCTCAATTGAATTCAGTAGGACTTACTTCTAAGTAGACATGGTTAGGCTTGCGCTGTAACTTCCGTTTTTGGACTAGCGGCAATTTTGCCCTTCATTTGCCCCGCACAGAGAACAAGACACTTCAGACAAGTATTTGGAATCAAGTTATTCCGCGCATCTTGCCCTTAGAGATCTTGATGGGAAATCCGTCTCCCATGGGGTTGTTTATTCTTTCACCGGAAAACTGACACATGCCCATCAGTGGCGTGACTCCCCAACAATTAATTGGACCCATAAAGCGCTCTTAATGCCAGCGGGGGCGGAGGGCGGGGGAGGTTGAGATAAGTCTGAAATGAAAGCGCACGAGATATTGTTCCCCCAACGCTAAACAAATGGAGTGATTACATTCTCTCCAAACGCATCAGTCACGCTACATTAAGCAGCAGAGAGCTAATTATCCCAATTAGGAGGCTGATTTATAATTAATGGCTTGGACCAAGTGATAATTGGATGTTAATGGATAACAGTTTTGTCTGGAAGTAGCCCCTAGCTTCCCTAAAGACCAGCTTGCCTTTCCTTCCTCCCTTTTCCACTACTTTTGCTCAAACCAAATGAAGGAAAAATAATAATCTGCTATTAGGTGAATCAGTGAGAACGGTAAAAACTGGAAAGGAAGGTGATTGTAGTGTTAAGTAGAATCAGTGGAAGTATAAGACTGGGAATGATGGGTCTCAGTTATACAAAATCTTAGGGCTGCAAGGGACTATGCCGTGAGGGGTTTAATAAAAGTTTTGCCATTTAAGCTTCTAGAACTCATTGTTTTAGTGCCAATAAAAGGGGTAAAGGCTGGAAGCAAGGCGATTTTAGTTAGTCTGGGCAGTGTTATGGAGAATAGATGGGAGAGTATAAGATTTGGAATGACTGGTCTCAGTTTAACAGAATCTCAGGGCTGGGAGGGAATATACCAGTACATGATCTGCTTTCATATGCCTTCCAGTTGCACCCATTCCCACCCCACCCCCTGCTATTATGTAAATTGCTAAAACATTTACTGAACTAATGTCCAATGCAGAGCTTGCCTGCCTGACCGCTCTGTGCTAGTGTAGAATTGCATTCCATAACTTTGTTTGCACATGTGCCTGCCAGAGGCTGGGAAGTTGGAAAATTTTAGTCCTGGGGTGTGTGGGTGCTTGTGAATAAAGTGTTGTGTCTCAATAAAGACAGCTGCACACATAGCATAAAGGAGACAGCGAGAGAGTGCGAGACAGAGAGGGAGAGAGAGAGACTTTCTGGCAAGGACAGAAAGAAACTGGATTTTCCCCAAATTCTTTGTCGATGGTCCCCTGCGTGCTCTGCTACTGTACTCTGTCCTGTTCAGGGCTGGCCCTGCCATACAGCAGGACGAAGAGACCTGCTTTGGATGGCAGTTCACAGACAAGGACAGTAACAGCAGGACTTTAAAGTGTTATCTTTGGTGTGTGTGTAGGGAGAGGGGGCCTGCGTTGGACTGGCACCAATCTTGTTCACTTAACACTGAAGAACTGCACACCTTGTTTTCTTCTGCCAAATGACAGAGTATGTAATAACTTTCTGCACTGAGATGGTTTCCTTCTTTGTACAAAAGTGTGTCTGTCTGTTCAGAGCAAGCCATTAACAGGAGAAAGCACCAGATCAATTGGGAACAGAAAGAATAACGAGTGGCTCTCCCCTCCCAAACATTTATTTGTGATCATTTATTGACATCTGAGAGGTAAACTTATACAAAGCTAGAGTTGGCATCCATCTGTCTCAGGAGACAATGCTGTGCACCTCTGGGAATGAGGTCAAGCTGTTGGGGGGTTGCAGTGCCTGCTGTGGCTGTATAATAATTATCATTAGCACATGTCTCCGAATATCCTTTTGGTTACATAGTCTTGAATGGCAAATCTCTGTCTCTGTCTTTTTCTCCGAAGCCCTGTCTTAAGACAAGAACGCCAGGTTTCACTTTCAGGTGGTTTTAGAATTGATTCCAACTTGCATTTTGTTACAAAGGAATTTCAGGTGCTTATTATTGTTGTTATTAATAATATCAAATATACTGCTTGGTTGTAAATAGAACCTCTAAGCAGTTTACAAAACAATAGTGATAATGATAATATGTGTGAGCTATGGGAATAATCACAGCAATGCACCTTATCACATCCACTATCCAAGATTTCTCTGCTGCTTTTGGACCAAAAAAGTGCTAAGGCAGCTTAAAACAGAAAAAAGCCCTACAATATTATACTAAGAAAATACAACTTAAAAAAGTTTAAGATGGCACTGTCTTAATAACAACTTAAAAAAAAAAACCCGACTACCACACCTAAAACCAAATCAATATCCTCTGCCTAAAAGAAAAGAATTTTTTTTTAAAAAATGAAAGGGTCAATGATCACCGCATTGGGTCAGTGTCTGCCTAGGCAGTAGCTCTTTATAAGGGCCCCAGACAGGTGTTGGGGTGCAGAGCAGCTGGGAAAGCTGTCCTCCAATTGTTCCGAATGCAGCCTCTCTCCTGTAGAAATGCCTCATCTGCCCTCTCCCCAACCGGTGATTCCAAATATAGGTGTCCATTTCATGTTACATGCATGCATGTGCTGGTTGCCTATATACTATGGGCAGGGCCAGCCCACCCATAAGGCAAGGTGAGGCAACTCCTTTGGGTGGCAGGATCCACAGGGGCAGCTGACCTAGCCTCCAAGGAATGCCTCACCTGCTGCCTCTGTTGCAGTGGCAGCGACAGCTCTGATACTTTCCCTGGAGGCTGGATTCACAGCCTCTACAGCAGGCACCCCCAAACTCGCCCCCTCCCCCCCCGATGTTTTGGGACTACAACTCCCATCATCCCTAGCCAACAAGACAAGTGGTCAGGGATGATGGGAACTGTAGTCCCAAAACATCTGGAAGGCCGAGTTTGGGGATGCCTGCTCTACAGTGGCCTCTTGGCAGATAGGAGTTACTGCTAGTCTCCTCCCATCCTTGTTCCCAATGTATGTTTATTCCCACCCCCAGTTCCTGGTGCAGATCTTCACTCGCCCCTTCTTCCCTGGCTGGAGCAGGTGGTAGGCACCATTTTGTGGTTTACCTCAGGCGCCAAAATGTCCTGGGCTGGCCGTGGCTAATGGACCAGGTTCAAGGGCAGGTATTAATTTACAAGGCCCTTAACAACTTGAGTCAAGCACCTCAAGCACTGCCTAATCCCTTATATCCCTTTTTAATCCCTGAAGTTTTGTGGCATGGCTCAGACCCACAGCTCGTTTCTACCAGGAGCTGTGTATTCAGTACTGTGGGCCCAATTTTGTGGAACTCTCTTCCAGCTGACGTCAGCCAGGCCCCCTTCCGGCACCGATTGAAGGCATTTTGATTTCCTCGGGCATTTTAATTGGTCTGATTTTATAGTTTCTAACAGATTCCTATATTTTCTGTATGTTATTCCTTATACCACTTAGAGACAGTTGCAATTAAGTAGTACATAGGTTGTTAAAATATAATAAGAAGAATAGTAATATTAAAGACATTAAGATATATCACGCATATCTATTTCTGCACTAGTTGAAATCTCTCTTAATTGCCCCAGATTAAGAGAAAATGCCTCTTCATTAAATCCTCTTGAAGAAAAAATATATATCAGGGTAATCTAATATGAGATCTGGTCCTGGGTCTCCTCTGCATGACCATATATGAAGGCAAACACAGCACTGAGCAGCATCACTTTGTAATGTGATAACTACTATAAACAATGTTTACCGACCACGGACAGTAGTTATAGTTGGTGTGATGTTGCGGCCTGACAGAGCACGCTCCAGCGACCAGAGGATAGAGTTCTGTCCACTTTGCAGACTGTGGTACCTGTCACAACATAAGGCTTATTAGCTGTGCCCTGAAGGGACAATATTAAAGACTACCAGAAAAGGCTCCTTCCAGGTCAGACGAAGTGGACACTGTCACGAGAGGCCAGGAACTATTTGTTTCTCTCCACAGCATTGGTCTCTGTAGCCTGTGGATAACTGTAATGGGTTTTGTCCCCAGAGTCATCAATCTCTCCTAAACACCAAACACATCATAACAAAAAGCCAGAGAAACAAATTCAGCAGTGTCCAAACCAAAATGAAGACTTCTGGCTATAGCAGCTGGGCGTGTTGTGCGAGGGTCGGGATCAAATTGATCAAAGCCAAACAAGCAAACACATCTGCATTGACATTACTGCTGGAAGAAACCTCCAGATGAGATGCCTGAAGTTAGATTCCTAAAGCTGTGCTAAAATACCTAAACCAAAGTGGCCCAGCTTTTGCTCGGACTCATTTATTTTGTCGTTCTTTCTGTTGCTTACATTAGGATTTGCAAGTGCTTTAAAAAATAAACCTACATTGAGTTCATAGATAAAAAGGGTACGAGTGCAGAGAAGGAAACATATTATTTCCCTTTTCAAAAAAGACTGCCAAATTAATTTAAGTTGCTACCAAATCCCTCTGAATTTCTTAATTTTTTTTAAAATCAAGGATCACAAAAGTTTGTACTTTTAAGCTTCTTAAAATTAAAAAAAAGCTTCTTAAAGTTATTATAGTGCCAATAATAACAATTTGGCTTTTCAGGCCTGTTTGCTCACTTCAAAAACAATCAAATATTGTCATGTTTGTAGCTTACCACCTGATCCAGAATTCTGTTGAACTGAAACACATCTGATTCATCTCGGCTAAAGTGAATGAGGCTACCACCCAAACCCTAAAACATGGCTTCATGTGTGTGTGATATGTCATGTCACTATTTTCCCCCTCTGCATCATTTTCTCCAACCTGTATAGAGCCAATGCTCATAATGTACATCATGTTATTAGAGTGATATACTTCAACACATTACACTTGTTAAAAGGGTACAGGTTCTATTCACCAGCTCAGTACATGGTGGAAAGAACGATGGTACTATAACATACATAGCACATGGATTTATTGGGCAGAGTAGCACCATGGGAAGAGGAAAAATAGTCTCAAAATGAGTGTGAAGCCACTCAGTAATTTATTTCCAAGTTAAGATTGTTGTACGTTATCATCAATTTATATTCAAGAAATGTGTTTTATTTTGGGGGTTGCGGACCAGGGAATAAAAAGCAGAACCTATCTTTGACAGATCTAATGAAAAGCAGTAGCACCAATTCTGTCCATGTGGACCAGCTCTCTAACAGGTCCTTGGACAGCATGTTTATAGTAACACATCTGGAAGCATGTGGTCATAGTCTGTGTGAGCAAGAGCCACACAAATAAAAATCAGTGGGTTATATCCAAAATGGCAGAACACTTTATTTTCACCAGTTCCCCCCTAAGGAACCTCTAGAAGGTATGGGATATGCTGGGTCGCCCTGCAGCTCCATCTGCCCAACGGACCACCACACATGCACTGGAGCTTTCTCTTTTCTGGAGCAGATGGGAGGAAGGGGATGGAATCAATGGCTGCCAGCCATGGAGACTATGCTCTTCCTCCATTATTGGAAAGAATATCTCTGCATACCAGTTGCTGGAAACCATTGTTGGTTTCCCAGATGCATCTAGTTGGCCACTCTGAGAACAGGATGCTGGACTAGATGACACACTGGCCCAAACCAGTGTTATTATGTTATTATGGAAGCTGGTTGCACCAGCAGAATTACATATGCATGACTTTGGCTACTACCCAACAGCGTCTCACCAACCTTGCACTAGCAAGAAGCACTTTTGCTACTGCAAATTGACCATTGGATATACTGTACAAGTCAGTGTCTTTGATGCCTGCAAAGCACAAAGTTTCATAACCACAAGGAAGCAATCACTTTAAAAATGAACTGTGCAAAATTGTCAGGCAGTATGTAGCAAACAAGTCTATACTGGCAGAACAGATTATCTTTTTCATCTCAAATCCTTGGAGTAGTTCTGATTAGGCTATTGTATATAAGCATAAGGAACATGCCATTTGTTTTTGTGTAACACACAGCACAAGAAGTCTCACACTGCTGCAGTCAAATTATTTTACGGCTTTCAATTCTTTGCTGATGGGTATTACTTTTCTACTTAGTTGAGTGCTTAATTATTATTATTTTAAAAAAGGAAAATGTTATGTGGACTAAACACTACATGGAAAAAAATACAAATCAATAGAACTTACGCTCAATTAATGTGCCTAGGCTCTGCTATTCTGCATATTTCCCCCCAAATATCCACCTTGTTAATAGGAACTAAAAACAGATCTCTGTTGCCTGTGCATTCAGCATCTGTTTGTGAAGCATGTGCAAGAGAAGACCCTCATATTGACGGAAATTAAGAAAAAAAGCAAACAAAGAACAAAATATGTTACTTTTTGCTGATTCATTACCTGTTCTGATTGGGAGTCCCAATTTCCCCCTTGAATTAAATTGCATATGTGTTGTGGGGTCCATCTTTCCCTCCATCCCTTTTTTACACAAACAAATCTACATGCAAACTAGGGAAAAGGAGAGGAGACAAGACAAGGGGAAAGAGCAGTAAGAGTTTCTGTGCCTTGCATGATTTAATTTCATTAAAACATAAAATAAAAAAATCCTTTCTATTCTTCCACCATGCCAGCCAGTTTGAATCACATATTTGAGTCTGGATATGCAATAATTAATCACCAGATTATATAGGAAAAGATTCAGTGTGGCATGCCTTGTGGTCCAGCAATCTCCTGTCATTTACGAGGGACATGGTTGCTGAACAACTGTTCCATGTATAACCACTTAAGGAAGTGGAGTTCCTAGCAGAGTACATTCTAAAAACCTCACTTTGTGCTGGGCATTATGAAGCCTTCTTAGGCTCGGTGGTGTAGGGAGGGGTGTGTGGGCCACCCCGGGTCTCATCACTGAGGGGGGTGACCGCGGGGCCTGGCCTGCAGCACACCTGAGCCATATGTCTCTCCTGGGGAGTGACAGTGGCTCGGGCACCTGCAGGCTCTGCGCTGCCCAAAATGGCAATGTGGGGCTCGCCCTGCCCGCTGCTGCTTAGGCTCTCACTATTACCCCATCTGTATGGACTAAGAATGACTTCAAGAACATGTGCAACACTGTGTTGGCCTATGACCACACAGCAGACTGATACCGCCTCTCGAAGCAATTAGACTGGCATTGGAGATCTCATTACAGAATCCCTTAAAGATGTCTGTAGAAGCCTGTTTGATGGAATTTCTGATGGAATTTCCATGGCCCACAGACAGAAAGAGGAGGTTGGCTATCAAAGAGCAGGAGATTTAAGAACTGTATGGCTCATGGGTAACAAAAGAAACATGCATGGATTGCTAGAGAGAGAGAGGGAGAGATGCCTAGCGGCTAGCTAGACTAGACAGACAGCCTGTCTTCCCAGACTATATGTGACCTGATTTGTCCTCCATAATATGTTCATGTGTTCGGCACCAGGACTGGGCTACATGCATGCTTTATGTTAAAGATGTGAGGAACAGGAGCAGCCAATGTGGGAGCGCAATGTTGCAAAGCTTCCCTCCCGACAGTGGCAGTACTTATGCTTACCTGGATAGTGTGGGATCGGGGCAGGACGGGAGTGTTGTGGGCTCTCTGGCAGAGCCAATTCAGTGCTCCTGCCAGTGAACCCCCACAGCTCCATCCTTGATGCTGCCCTGTCCCGCCCAAGTAAAAGGCAGTAACACCACTGTCATTATTGCTTTCCCATGTTGGCTGTGCCTAGTGAGGGGGTTCTAAACACAGGCATAAATGCATTCATGTCTCAAACTACCACCCAGTTTTGTAAGGAGACCAGCATCAAAGCATCTTTAAAAATATCTTTCCTCCCTGGAGAGAGAGTCCTGTAAGCAGGTTGCCCCTGCCAAGAAGTCCCTCTCCCGCAGTTGCAACCCACCTCACTTCAGATGGCAGGGACACCTGGAAGAGGAAGATGAGAATACACATACCTTTCAGGTAATCGGGTTTTGAAATAACGTTCTTCAAAAACTCTTCCCCCCCCCCCGGCAGTGTGGAAAAGGTGATCAGGTAACAAGGTCAAACCGAAATCCTGACACTTCTCCCTTGTGACAATGCTGGGTGCTTTTGCAGAAATCACATGGCATTCCCTTCAACCATGTCTTTTCTCCTTCACAGAAATTGTCATACAGACTGAGCCAAAGAAAGCATGTATTAGAATGCCTGTCTTAAGATATGGACAGAATTGAATAGATGATGATGATGATGATGATGATAATTTAAAATAAACGACCAGGAGAAACTTATCCAAGTGATCATTCAGGCACAGTGATGTGAGTTTCCAGTAGTTCAGTAGCATGTGAAATAAGACCTGCAAAGTGACATTTTTAATTTTTTTGCTGAGTACCTTCCCCCCAAATCCATTTTAAAATCAAAATTGCTTTTGTTACTACCACCCCCCCTTTTTTTCACAGTCCATTGACTTTTTCAAAATTTATTATGTCCCACTGAAATAATTGGGGCTTAACTCATTGAATTCATTTAAATGGAACTTGGACCTGGCTAAAGTTGGTTGTGGCATTTTTTGATGTTGCAAAGATACACCTTTTCTCTAGACCTCACTATGCTATATTTTGTCGCTGTGGAAAATGCAGTTCTCCCCACAGGTTGCATATCCGCTGCAACTGTCATGCGGCGTTGCGGCATGTAGGTGCATGAGAGCAACACACACATCATAATCCCATGTGCACAAACTTGGAAACAAGTCCCACTGTGTGGAGTGCCACTCCTACCCCTAGGTAAAGGTAAAGGTAAAGGACCCCTGACAGTTAAGTCCAGTCGCGAACGACTCTGGGGTCGCGGCACTCATCTCGCTTTACTGGCCAAAGGAGCCAACGTTTGTCCGCAGACAGTTTTTCTGGGTCATGTGACCAGCATGACTAAGCCGCTTCTGGCGAAACCAGAGCAGCGCACGGAAACGCCGTTTACCTTCCCCCCAAAGCGGTACCTATTTATCTACTTGCACTTTGATGTGCTTTCGAACTGCTAGGTTGGCAAAAGCTGGGACTGAGCAACGGGAGCTCACCCCGTCGTGGGGATTGGGGGTAATTTGCCACACTTCAGCTCCCCTGAGAAGAAGACTCAAAATGGTTTTGCCCTGGAGAGGAGTTGGCAAAGGGTCAGGTGGGTTGTCAGGCCAATCAGGGTGAGGAAGAAGCCAGAATTTCACCCTTCAGTTTGAAGCACCCTCTCTATGCAATAGTTGCTTGTTTCAGGGCTGAGTAGGATTTTTTTGGGGGGGTGGGGTGGGGGTGGGGGAGTCTCTGATTGGCCTTGGGAATCCTCTTTTTTGCCTACTCTGTACTGCTGGGAGTCCTGTTCTTGGAATGCCTTTTTTTTGTTTAGTCAGTTTTTAGTCTGGACAGGAAAATGTCCCAGGCATTATTGGGTTAAGGGCACTCTTTGTCACCCTAGGATGCCTTGGCATTTGGCCCTTTGGGCCCGTAGGTTACCATATGTCCCTGTTTCCCAGGGACAGTCCCCGGATTTACAAATCAGTTCCCTGACAAAATCCTATCCTTCCTAACAAAGTTGAAAAGTGTCCCTGGATTCATTGAAAAAAAAATCTGGTCGCCTTACTTTGGGGCACCTTTCAGGCTTTGCAAGACCGGAGTGCACTTGTCATGTTTACATACCCAAAGTTCTTGTAGTGAGGAGGAATAATTCTTTCCAGTCCTTTACTGTGGGGTAACAGGCGACACCTAGTAAACTTGCCCAAGAGTGGGGAGGGACCTGATTCCTCCTGCCTTAGGGGACTTCCATGTCCATACTATATTTTGATTTGGCTATTATTTATTTATTTATTTAGTTGTTTACAGATCCTCTCTGTTGGTATATTATTTGATCCTCTTTTCACCACAGTTGAAGTTTCGTGGGTCTTCTTTAAAAGTGCATTGGAAATCAGCATTTGTCTAGGTTAATGTGTATAAGATTGCAGCTTCAACTCACTACCATATGCGGTGTCACATAATTGTGAAAAATAAAGGGGCAACTCGTTTCTCCCATGTCTGTGTCTTTTTTTTTCTGAATATATGTTTTAAATTTGATATATCGGCTCACATTTTAAATTTATAAAACATAAACTTTTTTTTTTTAAATGCATGTTAGAGACGAGGAAAAATTCAGTTTGGTAAATTGGACTTCCAGAAACAACATGAGAACTGTCACAAACCTACCTTTCAAAATTTGCACTTCTCTGAATTTTATGATACAGTTCTCAGTTGTTGTTTTTTAAAAAGTGTACAAATTGCACACATTAGAGAAAATTACATGCAAAAAAAGCCTAATGAAAAACACGCACTAAATTCTGATGAAATTTTGTGAGGACTTTCAAAACAAGCAAGTATCAATTCACGCACTGATGCAGTAATATGCTGAACCGAATGTAAGACTGGAAAAAATGAGAAACTAATAAAAATTTAAATTGACAGAACAGTTAAATTGAATCATATATGTGCATACTGGAAAGCTAATTTAGCAATAAAAAGTCTAAGAGCAGCACAACGTCCCACAAGTATTGCCGCCTGCTATCTCTGAAATGCTTTCCCCTTTATTTCATTTTAAAAAATAAATAAATATTTGCATTCCCCTGTTGTTCAAATCTGGTGCTGAACTGCCCATCCAGACCTTTTTGCATAAAAACCCACAAGGAGGTTATAGGCTCAGCACAAGTATATACACCATTATCCATTATGTGTGACTGAACTATTGTGCTCCTGGCATGGGGGCTGCAGGTGTAGCATGCTAAATTCAGACATGCAATCACTTACAGCATGTTTTATATGCATGAATGGTAGCTCCCTGTGGGATAATTTGTGCCGACACTCAACAGGGCTTCAGACAAGAACCCGTTTGCTTGACATGGGTTGGCTAAGGAACTCTTCACAGTACTGTCGTGATCTGCACCCCCCCAGAATAATGTGTGGATCAGAACAGAGATACCATTCAGAATTTGCACTTCTTCAAATTTTGTGACGCAGTTCTAGGTTCAGAAAAAGGTATCAAAGTGCATTTAAAATGTGCATTTTGAGACTATATATATATGCATGCATATCTTGTGAAGAAGCATGTTTAAATATGTATATTTAAATATATATTGAATGTGGATTTTTATGCAGATTAATGTGAAAGCAGGGTGGGGTGGACTTATGAACACAACAAAAGGAGATGGAATGGAAATAGACTGATCTGTCCATCCCTAGTTGAAAATAGGGACACTTTCTATTTCTACGACCCCATTCAGTTTTAAAATAATGAGTTTAAAAGCCTTGAAAAATGAAAAAAAAATGATTGGAAGTTAGATCAGATAATGAAACACTATGATAGTATCTCTGAAATGTTCAGTCACGGTTAACAATCTGATGTTTCATGATGGTTTTCAAATGCAGTGTGTTTCATTCAGCGATCAACTGTATGCAGCTCCACAAGTCAGATTTAAGGAGAACCACCTCCAGGGTAGAGGGCATCACTAGGAAGCAGGTTTGAGTCCTCACCCCCGACCCTTCTCATTTAAGAAATTAAAACAATGACAATGTGCTGATGATATGGCAGTGTAACCAGAGAATGGCGTTCACTACTTTTAACAGAAGCTTTTTGTAAGCATTTGCACCGGCCCAAGCAGAAATGTTCTTAATGCAGACTATACATTAGAACTGAAAAATGACACTTCGGCAAAGGAACAGTAGCAATAAATCCTTGTTGCCTTAGAAGTTGTCAAATTGAAATGACAATCTTATGAAATGCTAAAAAACACCCTTATGAAACACCCTTTCCTGAAAGATTCCAACATTAAGGCCACATAACCAAAGCCATTAGAATAAAATATCAGCGAAAGATTAAAATACAATGTCAGCAAAATTCTGTACATATTTTTCTATCAATGGTTACAAGCCTAGTTTCCTGAGATTCAACCCCATTGGTATCAATGGGATTTCCTTCTCAGTAGACATGGGTTATGGTGATAGTCTCATTTAAAGGTCATTTATGTTGGAGAGTTTAGAATTCAAATCTACTGAGATATATAGTTTTCAGTAACACACACACACACAGGCTTAAACCCATTGCAGGTTAAGTATCCTGATGCCTTTGTTTTTCATTTCAACTTTATTTAGATCTTTTAAAGGAAATCTTTTGAACCCTGATTTATTGTACATAGAGAGTCAAAAGCTTTTTGGATGAATCTGAGAGAAAGTTGCAACATTTCATTTATATCCCCATCAATTATAAAAAGGGAATGTTTCCATAGTTTTCAAGTATCCTCTCAGGAACAACAACATTGATTTAGGGCTCAGAATTCATTTATTTTTATGGGAATTTTGGAGCCTTTGGACCCGAAAGGTTCACGAAATACAGGAAGGAAATGGGGGAAACATCTTGCAGAAATCATTTATTTAGAGCCCTCCTAGATATGTAAGGGACTGTCACGACATTGTTTTGAACTGCAGCCATCCCTGGACGGAATATGTTTCTCTCATGAAGGTGTGTGGAATAATACATTAAGAGGAAACGGGTGTTTATATAGTGCTCATGTTGGGGATTCGGATTCATGCTTTGCTGTGAAGTAGAATTCATGCCTACCTACCCTCCTGACAAATTAGACAATGTAATCAAGAAAGGCAAATGCAAAGACGAGAGCATGGTGAGATGCTGCCACAGATGGTCAGCAACCTAAAATTCATGGGCCAAATCCGATCCATAGGTGAGTGGACTTTGACTGCTACTGCTGTTTTGATAGCTTGGCATAAAAACCCTATTCTAGTCAAACGACAAAAGGAGTTGGGAGCTCCCTGCAGAATTTGCACCCCCTTTTAAAAAAAGGCTACCGTACTTATGCAGCCTCTGCTCTTCAGTATCCATCTCCAGAACTTCCATCACCCTAAGGCACAAGGGTAATAGGAACTGTTGTTGTTGTTGTTGTTGTTGTTGTTGTTGTTGTCCTATGATATGGGTGGGGAGCCCATGGAATTCCAGGAGGAGTCCAGAAGATGTGTTGGTGGAGGCTGAGACGTGATTGGAAGCAGTTGGGTAGCATGGAGGACAGTGGCCATGGTGGTAGGAGGGGAGTTGGGCACACATAAGAGGTGGGATCATGTGTTATAAGAGGGCCAGTATACAGAGAACAGTTGTCTATATGAAGGGCTGTTAGAGGCAGCAGTGGAGGGCATGCTGGAGCAGAGCTGCACACTTGACCTCTGTTCATCTGTGACACTGCAGCATGCTGAGACAGAGACATAGCTGCCAAGTCTCCCACTGAAAAATGCGGGATCAGCAGCGGTGCGGCACCCGAAGTCACTTCTACGCATGTCTGGACATGCATAGAAGCAACTTCTGGTGCCGGCGCTGCCCGATTTCTGGTGCCCATACATGTGGTTGTTGGGACCTGCTATTGACAGTGAGTCACAGCAGGCGTCTACCAACAACAGTGACTCAGGACCGACTGGAACCTGTATCTTCTGGAAGGCTGTACAGTATCTTCCTTCTTCACTGTGCTTCTGTAAAAAACAGGTGTGCTGCACCGCGAGATGCCTTTTGCTAGTGCTTGTGCAAGAGTTCATGGAGTAGCACCAATATATTTCCACTCGCAGTTCTTTAGATCCCAAGTCACACTTAGGAAATACTCAGGAAATATGGTACACAGTTTTAATTGCCCCTAGCACAGAATATGGGAGCACCAGAAAGGATGCTACACATCAAAGGAAGGAAGATAAAGACAAAGAAACAGCAGGCGCAGGGTTTAGGTTGACACCTCCCTCCAGCCTGAAGGGCTTTCTGTAGGGTTGCAGGTGGCTGCAGGTGGAAGAGGGGAGAGGAAATCGTCCCGTTAACTTCCTTAACCTAACATATCTTAGGATGCAAACCAATGGCTTTAGCATGGCTTCAGGTTTGGATCAGCAAAGATCTAAAACCTGGAGAGCAGAGCAAGGCAGATGCGAAAACTAGAGAAAGGATAAAAAAAAAATGAGTGAAGAGCAATGAGTCATTGACTGATCAATGCAAACCACTAAAGGATCTCATCGGGGTCACTCCTGGGTCCAGTCCTGTTCAATATTATCCAACAGTAATTTCTGAAGTAAGAACTATGTCCTGTTCTGCATTGGCTTGAGGCCAGAGCAGGAAGCTGTCTAGGCTTATGCTCTAAAGTATACTAAGTGGAAATGCTTCATAAGAAGGCTGCAGAAATTATAATGGAGTAGAAGATGTAATATGAGAGGGGAAGTAAAATTGGTATGTTTATGAACCTATGACTCTCTATTTAAAATGCTGCAAACAACGATAAAAGATGGATAACAACCATTTCCAATAGGGCAATGGATAAGAAACCCAGGAATTGGTATAGAAATTAGTTTCCCCCCCCCACTTCCCCATTAGTGCTTTCACCAAGCGCTTTGATGATGTCGAGTTCATGCTTTATCCTCTTGAGAACCTTTCCTTGATTCGTTCGGTGCTACAGTTCAACTAGCTTCCTACCAAAGCTGGGAGGATGTGATTGGAGCAATTCTGTCATTTCAGTTGCATGATTTGGGTCATTTTCCTTGGTTAATGTCCATAAGAACCTGTATTGCAGAATCAGAGATGACACTGCACCAGGATTATCGTACAAATTTTGTCAAGAGCATATGAAAATGAGCCTAAATGTCCGCACTAAAAAAGCAACAACAGCAACTAACAGTTCAGAAGAGTTTTATTTTTTATTGCAAAAATTAGATTCCTTTTCAGAATCTGATATTTATGATGAAGGACAGCAAATCAGGGTGTCAAATATTGGCAGGAAGTGACTTTTAACAGCGCAAACTCCTAGTGAAGTGTACAGGTCTTAGTAGAAAAAAGGGACAGTTTTGTTCTTGAATTTTGGGATTCAGCTCCTGGTCTGTCATTTAACATCACAGTATTGAGGCTAATCTCACTTGCATCAATTGCAGATGCTTCCGTTTCCTATTAACTTTGCTTTCACAAACTTCCCTCTAATTCTTACCCTCTTCAAATCTGCAGCATAGAGCATTATGGGAGCTGCAACCATTATTAATAGGAGAGGTGAAAGTTCAATTCCCTATCGTAGTAAGGACAACTTAAGATATGCTCTTTTCACTGCACAGTGTTAATTTATATAATATACCACCTAATCAAACTCTGCTGTTTATTCTCCAATTGGCTGCAGCATTACCAATGCCCTCCAGCCACTGAACGACATAAAAGATGCATTTGCAGATTTTGAAAATTAAAGCCATCTATACAGCCAGTGGGGAAGATCAGCTTATTTGGTTGCTTAATGAAATATAAAGATTATTTTAACCAATGTAAGCACAATTCGACAGCTTGCAAAACACTGCTGCAGCTTGACAAATGGCCTCCACCATTTACAAAAGAAAATTGCTGCATAGTGTCTTTTAAATATTTAATTTATTCTATTTGGAGCATGCAGGGAAGCAAATGGGAAGTTAACTGTGATTCTGCGAGCCTACAAAGAATGGATCTAAGAAGTTGTTCATTCTTAAATTCAGGTTAGAGATAACAGGAAGATTTTAGTACTCTTCTCCACAGACGTGCTATTAAAAGCAGGAACTACACTAGTTATAAAACCAAATTGGGTAGATGTATGGAGAGATGTTTTGATTTACAGTATGATGTTTCCATCACAGCCTATTTGTCAGGAATAGATTTTTGTACAGTATGTATTTTTGTGCCAATCTAATGGATTTTCTAGTTCAGACCTTCAAGGGCCAAGTTTCCCAGGCTCAAATCATCCTGGAAATATGAGCATTCATTCAGTCCCCTCCTTAAAAACTCAAATGTAATTTCTTATGCAACCTGTTCCACTCATAAATATTTCTTCATAACTAACAAATTTTGTACTCCGAAATTACTTACCTACCTATTTCAAGTCTTGTTCTATCAGCTGCATTCCCCCTGTTCCAGCAACAAAAAATACAGATTTGGTCTGGCAAATCCTAATGAATAAATCCACCCTGTCTTCTAGTAATCCAAAGGGTCCCCCCCCCCTTGTAACTTTCTACTGGCAGGTCACTCTTTTCCTGGGTGTGAACACCCAAACAGTGTATGTTCTTCAATAGTTTGTGTGGGTTCAATTAGCTTTGCTTTCAGTGTATTTGCTTTGTGCAGACTACCCTTTCCCATACATGAGTTTTGCTGTTGTTGTTAATCATGCCTTTCTACATTCAGCTGGGGTTTCACACCATGGTTTCTTCCATCATTTCCCAAAGATGCTTACTGTAAGATTTTGTGATCTATGATCAGCATATGTGGATTTGTGCCACACCCTTGTCAGGGGCAGACTTTGGTCTTTCAAATTTCAGCTGCACCCTGTGTGAGCCCAAAATCTGGCACTCCCCCGCCTACCACCTTCTGTTCTGCTCAATTCACTATATCAAAACCGCAACACCCTGTGACACCCTCTAGACTTGGCGCCCAGTGTGGCGGTACTGGTCACATTGCCCTAAATCTGCCTTTGCCCAAATGATTCATTTTATTTGATTAGGTAGTGCATTTCATCTATCATGCAACTTGGGGTGGCTTGCATGAGTGTTTTTCATGGGCAGTCTCCCATCCAGGCTCTGACCAGACCAAAGCCTGCATTCCTTTAGCTAAGCTTGAGATGGAGCATAGGGAATCAGGTGGTTTTCAACATGCTTTGAAGTCAAGTTATTTATAGCCACCTGATACGTCCACTTGTTTGGAAATGCTAGATGGAAATATTTTCACAAACAAACTACAGTGTTGGACATTCTGAGTTGGATTTGCACCCAGAACAGAATTCCCTTGATTTGATATTTGCTTAAAATTGGCGGCGGCTTGAAAACTATTAGAGAGCTCAATGTTATAAAATATGAACTATGAAACTGTTGAAGATGATAAATAAGGGAGGAAAACCGGGGAAGGGGGGAGGGTGGGGAAGCCCACAAAATATGGTTTAACAATTATGAATTTAACAATTATGATGATTTTTTTTTGTCTTTTTTCCTTTTTGTCTTTTTTTTCTTCTCTTTTTTCTCTTTTTCTCTTTTTGTATTTTCTTTTTTTTTTGGTATGACAATAGATGGTTGGATGGATGAACTCCTGCGTACTGCCCTGGTTCACTGGAGCTCCCTGGTGGCAGGGGGGGGCTTCGGGGGCAGGGGAGGGGGAGGAGGACAGAAACCCAATCATAAAATGGACCACTTCTGACTGTTCACCTGCGTGGGATACTTCTGTGGCAGGGGAGGACCCATGGAGGGGGGTGGGAAGAAGGTGGAAAAGGTGTATATGTATGTACCATCTTTTGTAATATCAATAAAAATTATGTTTAAAAAAAAAAAGAAAACTATTAGAGAGCTCACATCCTGCTGAAGGAGCCTTGTGTTTTAATTTCATTGTTATCACTCACAGTTGGAGGCATATGTTTGTGATAAACTTTCATCTTGTCCAGGCTAGGCCAAAACATTTTTCTGCCTGAGGCAAAGGACAAGAGGGTGCTTTTCCTCATTCCATGTATCAAAACCGACTAAGGTGGCATTTGAATCTTACTTACTTCAGCACTGGCAAAGGGATAGCATCCTCCACTACACTTGAGGGAAGATACAGGGCAAGTAGCACACAAAGCTCTCCCCTCTCCCCACCCTTCAGCATCTCCCACCTGAAGCAACAGCCTCATTCTGCCTAATAGTGGGGCTGGCCCTGCATTTTGTCTCCTGAGCCAACACATGACCGAGAGCTTCACTTGCTTGTACTTCGTCCTTCTCCCATGGATGTTTGGATAAACTACATACGTAACCGGTTATTACTATTGTGTGCTAAAACTTCTTCTGCATGTGCCTGATTTCCATGGGAATTATATATACTGCTTCACTGCCTGCACACTGATTTGGGGTAGCTGGAATATATGTTTTGTTTTGTCAGTAAATTACACTGGTAGCTATGGTACATAGATAGTCAGTATTCCATGGAATATTTAAGATTCTCTCTCTCCTGGAGTGCCTGTTTAACCAGCTTTGTTATTAAAGTTTTATCAAAAAGTGTTCATTCATTTTGCAGGCATGCCACACGCACACACTTTCTGATACAGGAAGTACAGGCTTGTCAACAGGCAATGTTACAAAATACCATACTGGGAATGAGATTTGGGTACTTAGCATCCATAGGAGAAAATAAAATAAAAGGGCGAACCACAGCACAGTTCACCAGAATGCTTGTGTTATGTGTAAATGGGGTACTGTGCCATTATCACTGAAAAGGGACTTGCGGGAGGATCATGGGTGAGGTCCACCTTGAATAACAGAGAACTACTCCTTTTTCCCCAATGTGGAAAGGCCCAAATTGTTGGGAAGAAAATTGTGAGAGCCAGGATTCAAAGAATAATGAGATTTCTAAGGCTAGAGGCAACCCATTTTCCTATGTTTGAAAGATGACTGGTTAGAAATGAAATATGCCATTCTCCCTTCTGGTGAAAACACTGAGGGAAAGGCAACTTTCTCTCCTAGCAGCCTGATGTACTTCCAGAGCTTTACATTAGTTCAGTCCACTTCTGTTCATGCATTTGTCAAAGCCGTATGTCACAACAATGAGGGGAGGGGAATGCAGGTGTAAAAAAAAGAAACTTCACAAGATCAGTTGCTCTTTTTGATAACCAGCTGTACACCTAGATAAAACCATATTATGGTCACCAGCATTGTTGTGGCTAACCTGGACAGAGGCAAGGTGGGGCAGCAGCAAGGTAGGGGCCATACCTGTGCACTGTCAATCTGTTACTCTGACTGCTGCACCTGCATGGGCCCATCCTCACTGCCACCCATCCTCAGTACCATTCAGGTAAGCAGTTGTGCCAGTGTCAAGGAGGTTGGCTCTTTGGATACACTGGTAGGTCCACATGCACTTCTGCTACACCCCATGACCCTGTGAGCTAGGTTAGGCTAAGAGACCACGACTGGTCCAAGGTATGGTTGAACAGGGATTAAAGCTGAAGCGTACATACCTTGAACTTGAGAAAAGTGAACCTGATGGATTTCCATGTGGAATTAAATTTCCATCTGCATGATTGATGGTTTCACATCAAAGGCTGACTTTGCATTCGTTGCACTAACAGTCTCCTCCTCCTTCTCCTCCTCCTCTCTCTGTTGCTACAGGTCTTATGTCACCATGCAGCACTATGGAGTGAATGGCTATTCTCTTCATGCCATGAATTCTCTGAGTGCCATGTATAATCTTCACCAACAGGCAGCACAGCAAGCTCAGCATGCCCCAGACTACAGGCCGTCTGTGCATGCCCTGACGCTGGCAGAGAGACTGGCTGGTAAGAACAACTTATGGATCTTGTCTTTGCATTGGGATAGTGTACAGGATTATGACTGGGACATGGCTGAAATGACAGCTGAATTTTGAGAAGACCAAAGGGTTGGTAATTTCTAAAATCCCTGAAGATGAGCACAAATCCAAGGAAATGCAATAGCAGCTTAGTTGTGCAAAAGGTCCTGGACTTTATGTGAAGCCTCCAGAATAGTGAGCAAATGTTAAGATAAGCAAACTGGAATTTTAATATTTTGCTTCATGCACTTATTTCTCACAAAGTTGCATATAGAATCCAATAGATATATAAAGGTGCTATACCAAATTTAGAAATTGCATCAAGCTACTCTGACTAAAACATATGGCTGTACAGCAACCTGCCCTTTCAAATTCCAATACACAGCATTTGGACTTTGCTCTTGCCTGTAGGAGCTTCCAAATGGCAGGTGGAGAAGGTGACTTTTGCAACTTCTCCCTCCCCCTGCAGCCCACATTCTGGAAGAATGTGGAAGAATGAGGGAGGATGGTATTGACATACATCACCTCTCCCCCATCTCCACCAGTGGGATCCCTCCAATGGATTAAAATACTTCCATGGTTAGGAGATGATTATCTTCTACAGATGGTCAAAAAGTCAGGAACCACCAGAGGGAGAGTGCTCTTGAGCTCAAATCCTGCTTGCTGGTTTCCCACAGACAACTGTTCAGTCCCTGTGAGAACAGGCTGCTGACCTAGATGGGCCAATGGCCTGATCCATCAGGCTCTTCATATGTTCTGATGTCAGCGTCACTGGATTACAGCTCCCAGTGGCCTTCATCATTGGTCATACTGGCTAGGGCTGATGGGAGTTGGAGGACAGTCATATCACTTCTTTAGGCCTCAGTTTCTTCAGTTGAATACAATAAAAACAAACAGCATCTAGAGAACATTCAGAGTTTGGCTGCTATTTATGTAGATCAGGTATCGGGAACCTGTGGCCCCCCCAGGACCTACCATCTCATGAGGTCCAACCAAATGGAGAGGCCTATCTAAAGCTACCTCAAGCTGTACACTAGAAACCTCCCCGTTTATTTAAGCTGCTTTGTTAGTTGCCCAAATGCTTTTCTTTATATGATGCACACAAATTGCACTAATTAAATTGGCCACTTCTCTTGTCTTCCAACGGCTGTACGTTTCAAGACATCATTTTGGAGGCCCGTTATGGCTCCCAGCACCGCAAACAGAGGAGAAGCCGCACAGCTTTCACAGCCCAGCAGCTGGAAGCCCTGGAGAAAACTTTCCAGAAGACTCACTATCCAGATGTGGTGATGAGGGAGAGGTTGGCCATGTGTACCAATTTGCCAGAAGCCAGAGTTCAGGTACCCATAATGTTTAACCATCTCATGTTAACCCTGTGAAATTTTAAGTGCCTTGGAATGGTGTGCCTGGGTGTCAAAACCCATTTCTACCACACATATAAACATTTCACCTGACTTCACCCTTAGTCCCAGATGTTGCTTCCCTTTGCATCATAAAAATGGTATGTCTTGTTTAGGTATAATGGGTAGTGCATGCATATTTTCTACCCGGTGTGCTTTTGTGATATGCAGAGCTATTCATTCAAAGGACACTGTAAAGTTTTTAGATCCACAGCTACCATGGCATGGTTTCACAACCCTCTTCATGAGGCTGTGCATTCAGGTTCTGTGCATACAAGACTACCCATGGTACTTTACTTTTAAATCCTGGCATCACCTGTGTGGCCATACCAACTGCACTTCCAAATGCATAGAGAACAGACAACTTTCCAAACTATATTGTCACATGTCCTACTCAATTAATGCGGGCAGGTGGTTGGTGGTAGTTAACCCAATGGGTGCTTGGGAGGTGAGCCTATTTTGCTTTGTAAAAACAAAAATGGTGAAAACTTTAGTGAGCTATAAAATAAAAAGAGCATAGCAGTTCAAGGGTTCACCATTGGCCATTTCTGAACCATGAAGAGTTGGCTATTTCTAATGTAGCATTCTTTCGGATCATAGCTTTCATTGCTCATGAAAGCCTCCATTAATCTGGTGCCTTTCAAATGGATTAGACCACAGCTCCCATCAGGCCCAGCTAGCACAACTGTGCTGGCTAGGGCTGATGCTGCATGGGCATAGCCAGGATTTTTGTTAGGGGGCAAAACCTCAGTTTGCTATGTATTTTTATTGATTTGTATTGGTTTAGGCAGCTGCCCACCCCCACCCCCCCCACCCCCGGCTACACCCATGGCTGATGAGCATTGTATTCCAAAGCATCTGGAGGAAACCAGATTGGCAAAAGCTATTCTAAGGAACAATATGTCAAGGGCTGGCTCCCAAACCCCAGGAAACAGCTCTTGGTTCAGATGGTGTCTAATGCTGCATGGACCAATGGTACCAAATAGTATGGGAAACAGCCTTATTAGAAAAGCTCACCAATAAACTGAAACTGACACAGGGACAAATGGAAGAAGACGCCTTCAGCCCGGTATGGCTCCCCTTTATCACATACACAGCCCAACAAGACAACGACAAGAATCCACCAACAGCATACGAATCAACATGGCTAACCTGATACAAACACACACACACACACACACACACACACACACACACACCACTCACACATGAAAACAAAGTTCACCATAGCCTATCACAAACAAACAACCACACCCTAGGCCAACCCCAACCTCTCTCACCACCAAAGAAACACAAGCGAATAGTAAAGAGAACCCACACAAGTGAAGTGGACACAAAACCCCACACATACCTTAAGTAGAATAGAAGCATTGCCACCCGACTCCACCCCCACGCACCATTCCCCCCTCCCCCTCCTCACCACTTTTCTTCCTAATGTAACACTAATGTCTCAACAAATGAAACTGATCTGTAGAAAATGTAACTTCAAAAAATAGACATTGCACATACTTTTGTAAACCAAGAAATCTTTAATAAAAAATATGTTGTTGTTATTTGTATATTTTTTTTAAAGATGGTGTCTAATGACCAGAATCTAAACCCTGAAAAGTATTGCATTGTCAACACTCCTTAAGCCCAACCAGTCTGGGCCAGTAGATTCCCAGACCTTACCAGACACTACTGAGATTCAAAAGAAGAGATGGCTCCTTAAGCCTCTGTTTAACCACATTAGACCATAGCAAGTAACCAAAATTTATTAAAAGATATTAAAGATAGTAATTTAAAAAACCATAGGAGAGTACAGTTAGAAAATACAATTAACAAATATAGTTGTGAATTAGAAAGCACAGTCAAGGATTAAAAGATCTGGTTGGGAATTATAAACAGGGAGAAAAAACCAAGGCTGTCTAAGGCAGTCCCTAGAATAGGAAATATGATCTTCCAGGTAAACAAAGATTGCCCACCAAGTGCAATGTCAGGTAGGGAACAAAACAGGAAATACCACAGAGGATACAGACTACATAACACTGTTAGATTACACTGGTCTAATTTTAACCAATTTTCCGGTCCCTCTCCTTCTCTTCCAAACCAAGGTTTGGTTTAAAAACAGGCGAGCAAAGTTCCGTAAGAAGCAGCGCAGTCTGCAAAAGGAGCAGCTGCAGAAGCAGAAGGACTCTGAAGCCAACCACAGTGAGGGCAAAGCAGACACTCCCGTCTTAGAAACACAGACTCCGACTCCTGATGCAGACAAGTCCATGAGCCTGCCCAGTGAAGTCAACACAGAGCTCAACCTGACTCTCTCGGAGCAATCGGCCAGCGAGTCGGCAGCTGAGGACCAGACAGACAGAGAGGAAGAATTCAAGATCTCGCTGGAGGAGAACAAAGCGGAAAAGAGCCCCGGAGCTGAAAACAAGGCACTGAGCAGCAAGAGAGCAAGCCCAAAAGCAGGTGAGGAAGGAAAGCAACATTCTCCTTTGTGGGAAGAGTTTTGATGCGAGCAGAGCCTAAGGATGGGTTCAGAAACAAAGACTTTTTCTCTTGCCCACCAGATAATCTCAATAGGCAAGGGTAGCCAATGTGGTACTCTCTAGCTTCTGTGAACTACATCTCCCAGCAGCCCCCAGCCACTAGGGTCAAAGATCATGGATAATAGGAGCTGTACTTCACAGCATTCGAAGGGCACCATGTTGGCTCCCTCTCTTTTAAAGGATCAAGCTAGCACTTTCATTCCAGTCACTTAATGTGCAAAGAAAACATACACACCACAAAAGGCAGGTTGTGCACAGGAACCTAAGCGTTGAAAAGATTATGGTGCCCCCCATATGTAATTCAAAATAAAAACAGTATGAAACCATAAAATAAAATTTTAAAACAAAAACAAAATGAAACATAGATTTGTTGCAGGTGTTGGCCAGGGATGATGGGAATTGTAGTCCAACAAACCTGCAGAGCCCCATGTTAGCTAGCCCTGGACCGTAAATGGTTATTATTCCATATGTTTTCCACAACATGTTTTCTGAAACTCATGTAGGGAAGATTGTTTAAGAATTAAGTTAAGATCTGGTTGATCCCAAATATGTGAATCACAGTTCTACATAAGGACATATGAAGAGCCCTATTGGATCAAACCAAAGGCTTATCTAGTCAGGAAGGATCCTGCTTGCCCCAGTGACCAGCCAGGTACCAATAAGAAGCCACAAAGCAGGGCATGAGTGGATCAGGCCTCTTTCGCTGCTGTTCCCCAGCCACTGCTATTCAGAAACATACTGCCTCTGATCCTGGATGTGGTCATCATGACATTAGCCCAGTTTCACACATAACATTAAGGACTTTGTGGCAAAGCATATTTCTGTTTCCCATTTGCGCTATTTCTTCAAAGTGCTTTACAATCATACTGGCTGCTGATATGCCTCCTGGCCAAATCCAAGGTGTTGCTCTTAGTGCATAAAGCACCAAGCAACTTAGGGCCAGCCTACCTAAAGGGCAGCCTTTCTCCATACATTCCTGCTCAGACATTGAAATATGCTTGAGAAGTGTTGCTAAAATGGCACTTGGCATACCGGCACCCAGACTGTGGAGTTTATTGCCTCTGCATTTTAGGCACGATTTGTGTTTAGCTTTAGGTGCCAGCTTAAAACTTTTTTATTTATTTAAACAACCTTACCTTGACGTGGCACATTGCTGTGTTCTTTGGATCTTTGCTTTTTATGGTCCCCCCCCTTTTGACTGCATGTTGATTTTATGTACATCACTTTGAGAAGATCTATTTCTTGATTCAGCGGTATGCAGACACTTATTTATATAGACATACATACCTACAGTGTTGAGCCATCTTTTCTACATATGATATGATACGATACACCATACTCAGCTGCAGACTTCACCCCCATGGTGAATACAATTCATTAGGGATTCATAGGCAGCTTCTGTTTCCAGTGAATAGGTAGGGTTAAAAAAAACAAAAAAATCACACAAGCCGTTTATCCTCCAGTATGTTCAATCCAGGCAGATCAGACAATTGCTACTTAAAAGCTTACTGCATAATGCATGCACTGTGCAAAGTTGACTGCATTATTAACCTAGTGTTACCATCTATCTGCTGCCACATGGTAATCTGTGGACGGAGAGTGGTGATGGCAGGGAGCGTAGCCACATGGTGGGATGCTACCCTCAGGTGCCATGGGATAGGCCAATTGCTGGTTGTGTTGATCCAGCCAAAGTCTAAAAGTCTAGTATTTATTTATTCATCCATCCATACATACATACATACATACCCCGCCCATCCGGCTGGGTTTCCCCAGTGGGTGGCTGCCAACAAATTTAAAACAGAATAAAACTTCTCTAAATAGGGCTGCCTTCAAATGTCTTCTAAAAGTCAGATAGTTGTTTCTTTCTTTGACATCTAATGGAATGGTGTTCCACAGGGCGGGCACCACTACCGAGAAGGCCCTCTGCCTGGTTCCCTGTAACCTCACATCTCACAGGGTGGGAACTGCCAGAAGCCCTCGGAGGTGGCCTCAGTGTTTGGGCAGAATGATGGGGGTGGAGATGCTCCTTCATGTATACTAGGGCAGGGGTGGGGAACATGTGGCCCTCCAGATGTTGTTCGGCTCTGACCCTCATCATCTCCAGGCAGCATGACCAAGGATGGTGGGAGTTGTAGTCCAAAAGCATGTAGAGGGCCACAGGCTCCCTATCTTTGGTCCAGGACCAAGATCAAACAAAATGTTCCCTTCCTATGATTTGCCTTCAGATCTTCTCATCCCAGTCTCTTGGCTTGCCAGTCCCTGGACATTCATGTCCCCATTTGAACAGGGTGTAAATGTGCAAATGTAGGAAAGGGGGGGGGGACCTTTTCCAACTCTTGGTGGGAAAGGCAAGGCAAGTGATTGGTGCTTCTTTCCCAACACACACTCTCCTTGCACTCTTACACACACACACACACACACACACACACACACACACACACATTCTGTATCTTCCAAAGTTGCCCAGCATCGCAGCAAGCTGGATATAATATGTTTTGACCATCAAGAAAAAACATTCTTTTCAGGTTTGAACTTACTCTGTGCTGCTGATAATTTTTACTGACTTTCTTCGCTGTGCTTAACAATGCAGATTCCCCCATCAATGCCACGGCCACGCCATCTTCCAGTAGCGGCATGTCTCAGACACACTCCTATTCCTCCTCGCCCCTCAGCCTCTTCCGCCTGCAAGAGCAGTTCCGCCAGCACATGGCAGCCACAAACAACTTGGTCCATTACTCCTCCTTCGAAATGGGGAGCCCTTCCACCATGCCTTATTTGGGCATGAATGTCAACATGGCACCCCTAAGCTCCCTGCACTGCCAGTCTTATTACCAGTCGCTCTCCCACGCCCAGCAGGTGTGGTCCTCTCCTATCCTGCAGGCTTCATCCTCTCTTCCAAGCCTGAACAGTAAAACGACGAGTATTGAGAACCTTCGGCTGCGAGCAAAGCAACACGCTGCCTCACTGGGCCTGGATACTTTACCAAACTGAGAGCCAGGCAGGGGGGTGGGAAATGGCAAGAACCCAACCAACAGATGACCCTAAGGAAGCGCGCCATGTCTTTGCCACTGAATGGGTTTGTCTTTAACACACGGCACAGCTCTTGGCTCTGTCCCACGTCACGTTGCTCCCACCAGTCCTGGGGGAAATGTTGACCCAAGTCTCCTATAGCTCTGGTTTCCACGTCAGACATTGCTACTGCCTATTTCCACTGGCCCATTTAAAAAATAATAATAACAACAGCAACCCAGAGGAAGGAAAGATGTCTTAAAATGTGAACTTGTCTTCAGAACTGTGAGTCAAACTATGTAATGTTCAGAAAGATGCTTTAGATGGCGCTACGATAAATGTGATTGCTTTGTTTCTTTGCGGGACTGGAGAGCTTCATACTGTACATAGTTTATATGATGTTGAAAATGTTCCTTCACTTGTGTGTTAACGTCAGTGTTGCCTTATGCAGAATTGTGAAGCACCTCCCTTCTCTTTTCTTTTACATTTATACTTAGATAGTAGATAGAATCAACTCTATAATAATAATTATAATAATACAAAAAGCCAGCTGGTTTAACTGAATGCTGTTCTGAGCCCCCAATGCCATGTTCTCCACTAGTTCTTTGAAATTGCCCCATTTTATTAATATCAGGTGATGGTTGCAACTTTGTCCTGGTTAAAGCACTTCCAGTAGGACAGTATCCAATTTCTAGATGAGTTCTTCAAATGAAATGAGAGGCATGAACACACTAGAATTTTTTGGATGAAGAGACTTTTTCTGCCTGCTGAACTGTACACACTGACTGTGCCATTACAAGATTTTAGCATGCCTGCGTGTAAACTTTGATACTAATTTGGACAATGGAGAGCAATTAAAATGTCTGAATGTGCCATCTTCCACTGTTTTTTATCAGTTGCAAATCTTTGATAAACAGAGTGAAGGGTTAAAGAAAGATTTAGCAAAGTAATTAAAAATGACCCCCATGCCAAATTATTTCTGGCTTCAGATGAAAAAACTTGAAGAGGACTGAGGTCTTCAAAAGCAGAAAACAAATGAATCAAAATGCATTACTAAGATCCATGATCTGGTTTACCTGCAGCAAATGACCACAGGGACAATTCATATACTCCAGAGCTAAGCACTATGAAAGGATTTGATGTAAAGCTCAAACCGAAAGTGAAGGGACTGAATACTTGCTTCCAGGCAATGCAAGAACACAATCCATGGCTAAAGAAACCTGGCATAATGCCTCAAGCTCAACCTGTGTCAATTACATGTGCCGTGTGGATACTCCAAGGGAAAACATGGAATGTGAGATCCAGTCTTATGAGTCAGTTCCCTGCAGCTAATGCACATGTTAACTGGATGGGTTTATTCCAAAACACACATTAGGGCAATACATCTACTAGGCCAACCAAAATGTCACAAAGTAGCATGCAAAGTTAGGCTAGATGATAAACAAAAGGGTGGGTGGGTGCAAAACATTGGCTGATGTTGGAGGCATGGGGCTGGATTCAACCTACTGGCCCTGCCAGCAGAATCCCATGCAAGGACTTCTGCCCTCCCCACTGCAATCCCCCAAATTGGCCCCGAAGGGATCAGGAGGGATGCAGTGGGAGGAAAAGGCAGATAGTTCCATCAGGCAAGCAGAAATGCTTATGCTAAGGGGGCACATTTAGTGCTATGTTGAATTTTTTTAATCCACACACTTTATGTGGGAAAAGGTAGCAGTCATTCATATAAGGCTCTGCTGGGTGATATGGCGGTTTGGGAAGAAGAAACATACAGTAGTTAACCCAGCATTTTTGAAAAACAAAAAATCCACCCACTTAGTTATGCACTGCAGAATAAGGTCAGGATCTAGCTGTAGATCAGGATCAATGTAACTTATTAGGGAAGGTCTGCAGCTCAGTGGTAGAGCTTTGCATGCAAATGGTTTCTAGACTTCATCCGTAGCATCTCCAGCTAAGGCTGGGAAAGACCTCTGTTTGAAATCCTGGAGAACCAGTGCCAGTCAGTGTTGACAATCAGTAGCATAGAGTGGTGTGGGGCACTGCCACTCACCTGCAAAAGTACCGGCAGAACCAATCAGGCTTATTTATTGTGCCCTGCTGACTTTGCCACCACCTCTGTTGTGGAGTGGAGCAGCAAGGGGAGCGACTACAGGTCAATTACCACCCCACCATCCACTAAGGTTGATAATATGGAACCAAAAAGACCAATGGTCTGACTTGCATTGAGGCAGCTTCCTATGTCCTTCAACTGATCAACTTCCAGCCTGTTAATTTTAGAATTCAGCTATCTTTTTTTTACAAAACCAAGAACTACAGACAGGTCCTTTCAGTAACCATGTGTATTTTGTCTCCTGACCGTTATTCTTTTTAAGTCAGTATCTCTCTACACCTAAAAAATAGTATTTAAGAGAACTAGTTAAACGGCACATTGATAGCTTTTATAATACACACGCACACCCAAGAGATATAAAGATCAATAAAGACATCAAGCTCACTTTTTAGAAAGCTGAAAAGTGAGCATGATGTCTTTATTGATCTTTATATCTCTTGGGTGTGCGTGTGTATTATAAAAGCTATCAATGTGCTGTTTAACTAGTTCTCTTAAACCAAGAAAGGAATGTACGTGTGAATTTATTTATATGCTCATTCTTCTTCCTTGCATTGTCTCAAATCCTTTCACCTTGACCTTGAAATATTTATTCTGTAAAATCTGCATGAACTCACAAGATCGTTCTAAAATGAGTTTACCGTTCCACCCACTATGAGTGCCATAATGTCTGGTATTTCCTACTCCAAAGTGTCATAAAACATATCACAAGAAAACACAAGCTAGGTTTATGATTTACCTATTGTATTTTGCACAAAATTGTAGGATATTGATCTTTAAAAACAAATATTGTACTTCAAGAGAATACCACAAAATTATTTACAGTGCAATCTATACATCCGGAGTCCCCGGTGTGGCAGCTGTGACCTCCATAATGCTCTCAGACATGCTCCTTGCCTGCCCACCAACACGTTCTGCTCCTCCCATTCTTAAAAAAGAAAAAAAGATTTTTGCTGAGAGAGAGATTCTTGTTGGGGTGGCCCTGCATTTTTTTAATGTTTGTTTTGTTTTGTGGGTCTGTTGGTCTTTTACCTGTCTTTTTGGAGGGGGAGTTCTGAGCATCACCAGGTCCGCCCCCGCCCCCCCGGTAAAGTTGTCATTTTGTGGTATGCCCAACAACAGATTCTTAGATTGCCAAAAGTGTCCCTGGCCACCAAAAGGTTGGGGACCCCTGCTATACCTGTCTACTCAGAAGGATTTCCATTAATTTCAATTGGGTCTAATCCCAGGTAAGCGGGCACAGGACTGAAACTTTAGGGTGGCTGAGACTCCACAGGATTCTACAGAGCTGCCTCTCTAAAGGCATTGAGCGGGATCTATGGTCAGAGGCCTTTCTGATGGGGCGGTGAAAGGCTCTGCTGCCACAATTCAATGGAACTTAATTCTGAGAAGACACGCATAGGATCATCACACTGTAAATTTCATTAAATTTAATGATGCTGAGGCCTGCATTTGTCCATACCAACAGCAGATGAGATTAGGGTTTTTGTACTATATGATTTCACATTGCAGGTGGAGGGATCACATGACTGAATGGTCTTATGCGCACACCCACAAAACAGCCAATGTCCACAGAAAGCTTAGACATTCGGGAGAAAGGAAGGCTGGAAGCTTCCTCCTTGGCAAGATATTGATCATCTTTTCCCAATAGTAATTGAAGAAGAGTCATTCTCTGTGGAGAGCAAGCCAGCTGTCGGCTATTGGCTATCTTTCCTGGGAGTAAAGATTTCATTATGATTCAAGCTGATTGATAGAATCACTAAACACCAATTTGGGTACCAAACAAAAGAAAAGAGAACAGCACTAGAGAGCCCTTGGAACTTACTAAATCAGCCAGTGGAATAATAGGAAGTTGTGTATAATGCTTAAACCAGCTTTAACCAACATGGTTCCCTCTAGATCAGGCATCTCCAAACTGCGGCCCTCCAGATGTTTTGGCCTACAACTCCCATGATCCCTAGCTTACAGGACCAGTGGTCAGGGATGATGGGAATTGTAGTCTAAAACATCTAGAGGGCCGAAGTTTGGGGATGCCTGCTCTAGATGTTTAGGACTGCAACTCAAATCAGTCCCAGCTAATACTTGGGGAGGGCACCTGGTTGGTGAAAGCTGACTAAGGCTGCAATCTAAACACATTGAACACAGTGGGACTTGCTTTTAGGTAAACCAGCATAGAAGTAGGATTAGGGCTGCCATACACCTGGGTTTTCCCAGACATTACCGGGATTTCAAAGGTGGAATTGATGTCCAGGGGGAATTTCTGAACTGACTTGCCCTGGATCTTAGGCAAGTCAATCAAATAATCACATTTTTGGTATTTTTCTTTAAAAGAAAAAGCTGGACAACTTTGGGGTCTTGCTAAAAAAAAGCTCAACAACCCTAGTTGCCTATGGTTATCTGCTTTCAGTGTGGATAAAGGGACAAAAGGACAGGGAGTCTGTTAACAAGCGTCCTGGGCTAAAAAAGGTTGAGGGTGAAATTCCTTCTAAAGACCTGCCCTGACTTACCGGTAATGAGGATATATATTTCCTAAACTATGCACCTAGTATTGAATTTAAATGGTCCTCTCTGGTTTTGGAAACTCTTGATAGCTAAAAAGGAGAAGGAATGGCCAATTTAGATGTGTCTTGGTGGGTGGGGATGTGGAAATATTTTAGCATCTGCTTTGTGAAGTTGTTTCATGTTACTGACCAATGAGTTCCCAGACACAAATATGCATGCTGGCCATATCTGAATAAGGAACAAAGCATTTTAAGGGGGGGGGGGACATCAAAGCTATGTACCATATAATTTTCTGTAAAGATAAATAAAGAAATTAAGCTGTAATGTAACAGTTTTGTGCTGTAGGATTCACTATCTGGCAATGCAAACATGTATAGTATTTATTTATTCTGATAGTTTAAAAAGAAATACGATTGTATTCATTTGAAACAGGCCACAGCATGATGCCGTGTACCCAAGTTGTGTCTGTCTTAACTTTATGTAAAATTGCCTGTTTTCATATTCCGATAATAATAAAAAAATGTGAGGGGAAATGGTTTGCAAGTTGTTCATCGGGATAATTTTTTTGCTTATTTTGACTAAAGATTAGGAGAGTCTCATAGGGCTCAAAGGAAAAGAAGCTGGATGGTATTTTCTGGCCCAAGGAATTCCTCAAGTCAGGACCAAACTAGGTGCTAGGCGATTTACATTGTTAGGGCTTGGATGAATGATGTTGGGGTTTTTAGGGAGGAAATGGCAGGTACTGGGTAAGGGTGCTGAACTGGAAATGTGGCACAGCAAAAGGGCTTTAACCCTTTGTCTCTATCATGACCTCAGTTGGAAAACTTCCACCACCACCACCCTGTAATGGAAGGGGTAGCGCCATGAGTAATGGCATGTCTAGGTTTGACCCTCAGTTTCCTGAAAATGCAAATTTAGTCTGTTAGGGAATTGAACTATTTTAAAGTTCATATTTTATAGTTCCTAAAATAATATACCATTAATAACTTCAGTTTATGCAAGTGTAAATACTGCTCCTTTTTCTGAAAGAATAAAACAAAACAAAAAAACCCTCATTGATCTCTGTCCAAAAAGCTGATCCCATGCAGAACAAATCCAGTTCCAACTCTCAAGCTCACAGAAGCAGAACATGCTGTACTTTTCCTTGGAAGAGGTATAGTGAGGAGGAGGATCTAAGAATTTGTGCCCTGAAGTGCCTTGCCTAATAGTGAAGATCAACTGGTGCAATAGTTGGGTCTGGAGCAGAGCATTGACACTGACCTTTGCTGGTATGGAAAGTCACGGATTTTTGCCAAAATCACAGCTAGCCCAACAAGCTGCAGTGCAGAGCGGGGAGATGTTACGAAGACTTGCTCTGAGCAATTCACAACTTAGAATTCACCAGCAGATATGGATAATTTCCATAAAGGTAAGGATAAGATCATCTGAAGAAATATGTACGTACATACTGGGAGAGGTATGGGGGAAGAACCAGCATTAATACTCTTCAAAGTACACTCCACTTGAGATTACTCGGCAAACGGTGTAATTGGGTGTCCCTGGCAACATGATGAAATGTGCCATAAACATCAGAAAACCAATGCTGTATTAAACCTGCTTTTCATAATCTTCTCTCATTTCCCAGACCTGAGATGCTTTTATTCAATTTCTCCTGACTAACTTGATATGTAAAGCCCCATAAACACAGCAATACGTAAAGCTCAGGAAAATGCACTTATTACTGATGTTTCTCTCCAGCAGCTAAGTTGCTGGTGCAATTGAGAGTAATTCCATTATTTCTAAAAGGTTGCCTTATTTCTGTGAAATGCTAAGTGGGGTGGCATGTTACAAATTTATTTTTGATTGCCAGTCTTGACGCATCGCTTTTCACCTTGATCTGCACTGGATCCATTAAAGCCTTGCCAACTGCCTTAGCATCAGAAATAATAACCAAATAAAATTCACATTGCATAGTAGTAAAACTATAATACAGGCTTTCCCCTACTGGCATGAGATCGACTTGTGCACAACCACATATACATGTGGTGGTGGGAAATGAATAAATAAATAATTCAATTCATACCCAGAAATAGCAGAAGAAAGCTGGCGAATACTCATGGCTTGTGAGCACATCCTCCCTTGAGCCTGGGGAGGATGTCAGTGAGGGTGGAGGAAACCCTGAAGATACCTGAGGCGCACCAGGACTTTGTTTAGGCTGCTCAGCCTTGCAGCCTAACAGCTGGTGTGCGGGGTAGCGCAGCAGCAGCTGCTACTTTCCTGTGTGTCCATCAGCTTCCTGCTGCCCCCAGAGCTTCAGGTCTAGTTGTGGATATTTTTGGATGCAGTATTTTTGGTATGGATTGAAGAGAGAGCAGCAGAAAAGGAGTTTAAAGGGTGCTCCCCTCTTTATGTGATTTTTCTTAAAAGTGCAGGGGGCCAGGACATAATCCGCACATAAGTTGGGTGGGGGGATGCATGTATAAAGTGAGGAATTCAGCATAGTGCTATAGCAATTGTTTCATCTGTGCAAGCTTCTCAGCTTGCCAGAATAACCCCTCTGTCCTCCCCCCGAACACCCGTTCTGGGGCTTACCTCACCCTTGAGCCAATTTCAGAGGTGGGGGGAAAGGAAAGAGGGAAACTCATTGTGCTGGTAGGACCCGTTGTTCTGGCTGCTAGTAGTGGAACTTGTAAGTAGACTGGGATATCCTTAAGCAGACAGTGCAAAAAGTAGTGTCTCTTAGCATGCAGAGAGGGCTATGCTCACACAAGATGTATTTGTGGAAGTTCTTTTCACATTAACAGCAGTGCAGCCAGCAGAGACAATCCTTCTCACCTTTCTGCATGTATTTCTGAGTGAGTATGTGAAGCCTCCTATAGCTTGCTACCAAAGGAGAGTATCTGAATAAAAACGAGTGGCACCTGCAACAAGATATTGCCATTTGGAGTGTCCCTAACCAGGATCCCAGCCACCCCATTCCATCTCCCACATTTTTCCATTTTATCATAGTCAACATTCCATCGCCACTTAGCTCAATCCACATTGGGCAGTTTGGGGTGGCGTCCTCCATCTGCAAATCTCATACTTTTGTGAATTTGTGGGGTGTGGGTGTGTGCATGCCAGTTTGAGCACAGAAGTATCAAGACAGAGAACTGAGCTCTGTGATCACAACACTCCAGGCCCTGAAAGAGTGCCAAAATAAATACTGTAAGGGTTCTCGGGACCAGAAAGAAGCCTATTTCTCGATGGCATCATATCATTTGATGCCTTTGACCAACCAGGTTGTGAAGAAACATGGGAAGCTTCCACCAGAAATCCATGTGTGCATTGTGTTACATCAAAAGATCCCAAGGTGTTTCATGAACATTTGACAATGAAGTAAAATAACAAAGCTATTGAAATGTGTTCAAGGAGGATCTGATGCTTCACACAGATGTAGATCTTCCTTTTGGTGTAACAGAGATATGAGTTTGAATATTGCAATGTTGTAGAATGTTCAGAGCTTGGAAGGTCTCCAATTCCAGCTCTAGCCTCTAGGCAGGACCTGTAATGGAGGCTGCAACTGCTACATACCTAACCAGTGGCCATTCAGTTAAAATTGAATGCCTCTGGTGAAGAAGCACCTACCGCTTCCAAGACCATCAAACAGCATTCAAGTGAAGGGAGGGACAAAACTCCCTGCCAACAGAAATGGCATCACAGTGAGGGGCAACCACCTGTGCTTTTGTGGCAAGTATAATGCAAGCCCTTATCTCCCTACCCTATACCCTTATCTGCAACTAAATGAACAATAATATTGGAAGTACTGTTTTGGGGATTTTGAACTTTATAAAGCACTACATAAATGCTGAGTACAGCTAGTTTTAAGGATCATCACTAATTTTTGTTAAACACGGCAATAGTTTCTCAAAAGCTTGTCTTCATATTATCCACCTGCAAATATCATCTTGCTCCATGGTTGTTTTCAGAGAGAATTTGCTGGCCAGCTCTGCACCATGATAATGAGGCTTCCCTGCCTTCAGCTGAAATTCATTATAAATCCATCCTGTTGCCAATACTAGACAAGATTGTCCCTGCATTAGATTGCACTGTATCCACAAGAAAACACATGGATGATACAATAAGCAGGAAATCATGTTTAATGCCCAGCCATCTCTGTAAAAGCTGTGGTTGTTTTAGGTTTTTTTTTGCTGATTTGTAATTCCATCTTTATCAAATTGAAAAGGCAAGCTCTTTCTTGCTTGGGAGATAGTTGAGGCGTCCTGTAGCACAATTTCTTTTGAGAAAGAAAGGGGGGAAGTCCTCAGAGCCTTCATAAATTGTGGAACATTTTGGACAATAACAGTTTCACATTGTGCTGCTGACCATAGCTTCTTAAAAATCTAAAGCTCTGAGAATTTACATTTTCAGCAACAATAACAAAAGTTTCTAGTCCTCGGTGTAGGAGTTTGCCCAGACAACAGCAAAACAAACAAACAAACAAAAACCAAAATTGCTTTTGTTGGTTTAATACTGCAACCTGAAGCATAATGGTTAAGGGACCGAGCTATGAACCAGTAAGTCTTTGGCTTGAACCTGTCTTCTGCCAGGAACTCGCAGGATGGCCAATGGCTACCCTCCATCTTCAGTCCCCCTCCCACTGCAATATGGGAAATAATGATACTGACTTACCTTAACAGGGTTGTTGTAAAGATGACTAGACAACATGTGTGAAGCACTTTGGACACCTGGAAGCACTATACATTGTAAGTATTTAGTCTGAAAAGCTATTTGGCACAAGGACGACAGTGGCATGACCTCTACTGCCAAATCCCCTCCTATGCCAAATAGCAACCAGGTGCTTTGGGTCCAGATGATGCCACAAGAGAAAAGGATTAAAGTTAGTAGTGGCCCTTGGGGTGCGTCTCTGACCCTGGCTTCCCGATGCCTTGAATCACTGCTAGTGACTGAGAGGAGAAAGGGGCGAGGCAGCAGGAAGATTGGCCAGCAGATCCTGACCTACCTTCTGCTCCCCGTCCCATTCTAACAGACCCTGCTGCCCCCAAGCTTTCCCAGTCCTGTTCATGGAAAGGACCCAGAGCTAATCCATCTCTCATGCACTGCTGCCACAGTTCTCCTGCTCCAGTCCTCTTCCAGCTCCAGACATGATGTTTAAGGAAAGAAAAAATAAATGCACAAAGAGTTACACATTGCAAAAGTTATCCAGAGCTGAAATTGATCCCTCATAAATTTTATTTTTATTATCATTTTTTATAGTGTGCATAGTATTTTGTATTCTAGCTTGGTAATGCCACCTGAAGCTGTGTTCTGTTCACTTTTCTGTTGTTGTTGTTTTAAATTATCAGACTAGAAATTTAAAAAGAAACAAAGATATATGTTTATTTCGTAACTAGCACCCAAGCAGCCAGTATTTTAACAAACAAAACCTGCAGATGTGGCAATGGTTTCACCCTTCACAGAGCTCTGGCAGCAGCAATATGGAGTTTGGATTGCACTATATTTGTGCTCAGGGTGTGACCCGGGCAAGCAGCAGTGACCCTGTTGTAGGAAAGAAACCACCTTTCTATGCAGAAAATAGGTGAATCTTCTCTTCAAGGCCCATATGAAAAATGTATTTTTTCTCTTGAAAGTTGAAATCATAGTTGAGCTTTATCATCCTTTTTACTTTCACATTATTCTCATTATTATCCGACCATATATCCGTTGGGGACATATTTTCAAGTGCAGTTCAAAGTGCTATCTATTTTCCACCCAAGTCTTGCTGATGTGGAAAGAAGGATGTCACTTTTCTCAAAAGGATATGTTTCAAATCAGTGGGGAACTGATCGGAAACACTTTTGCTTTTGCGCACTGCACTTTGCTGTTTGACAGGAGGACGTGGATGTGCAATTCTCAACACAAAAATCAAAACTTATGAAAATTCGTCTCAGCTCCAGTTGATACACAAGAACCAATAGGATTGATATGCAGAAAATTCCTTCAGGGTCATACTTAACTAATACATCTTTAAACTATGCACTCTATTCAGAATTATTTTGTTTTAAATGTCCCCCCCCCAGTATTCACGCCAAATTACAGTTGGCTCAGAGAAGATTCTAAACAGTTCTAAACCATAAAAGACCCCCAGATTGGTGGAATCTGCTTTCTGACATGTTATCGCTGATGCCAAATGAGACAGAAATACAAGTAATCTTGTAAAATGAAAGCCAAGGACAGACCTGTCCCTGTCTTAGATGAATAAGTATCCCATTACATTGAGGAATGACAGCCTCGAGCTATGATTATGCCACTATTATATTCTAAGCATCATGGTTTGTCAGACTGAATACATTCTAGTAAAATAAAATAAAAAAGCATCCAATTTATAGTCAAGCATATAATCTATTATTTTGCTTAATATCTCTTTGCTTGGCTTTACAGATTATTGGACAAAATAACACTATGTTTAAGCATGTGTTTAGAATCTGATATAATACATGTTCTCGCCAACCCTTGTACTTAAAAAGACATAAATAACCCCGTTGAACTCTGTGAGTTACACTGGTAGAAAAGCCAGCATGAGGAAGATTACAAACAAGATCAAGGGTATTTGAGAATGATGCATGTACATTCCCCCATTTTGTTTATAGGCAATTCCATGGAGAATGTTTCTTTAAATATCCCCCTGGTCTCATAGACAGATGTGTTTTTTACGGTACACTAACAACAGCAAAACACAAACAGAAACATTTCCATGTCAAGCAACTATTCAAAATGTACTTCCATTTAAAGAGGCACAATTAAGCGCACTCGGATTTCAAACTCCTTAATATGCCATTGTGGCTTTACAAACGAACAGCATGGCATTAAGTGAATTTATTCAGAAGCAAGCATGTAATAGATGCGAGCAAATAATGGGAGGCATAGAGTAGCATTGGGTTAAAGGATTAAGCCTTTATAAATGTAAACATAAAGGGCATAAGGATATCTAGGCAATGATGTGCCCCCCCAAAAAACAAGATGTAGGCCACTAGGCATTCAAGCAATGGTACTGAAAATCTGTGAGATAGTATGTCGCTGAATGTCAGATTCTGAAATAACAAGTGAATGTTCTATACAATGAGATGCTCGCAGTTCTGATGGGGTGGGTGGGAGGGACCAAACATGGCAAACTTTGCTGATTTACACCAAGTGATAGAAGGCATTCACTCTGAAGAAGGGAAAGTAGAGATTCTGCCAAGGCCTGTGCTATGCATCTTGCCTGCTCATAAGTCTTTTATGTGCAAGAATCCCTGACTCTGATGTACCAAAACTGCAATATGTCTGTGATCAGACCCCATATTTATTACTGGCGCCATTACTGTGTCTGCCCCCTTTCCTTCAACCTGAGGCTCCCTGCCGATCTGTTTGTAAACAAAACATATGTGGGCCAATGAAGGAATGACGGCTTGTGACACATGATGTCAAGCTGCCCAGGGATGGGAAGGTGACATTGGACTACACATGCCATGTTCCCAAGGTGCACTTCAGAAATGTGCATGTGCTAAAATTGAACCATGGTTCAAAAGCTGAGAATATAGAAGAGAATGTATAGAGATCCTGTACTAGTCACTGTAGACAATGCAGAGCCAGATGAACCAGGGGTTTGATTTAGTATAAAGCACTATCCCATACTTCTAAATGTTCCCAGGATACCTTGCATACAAATTTATGCAACAGACTCAGAAAATTGCTACTCGGCACCCAATTGCAACAGTAGTCAGGGCAGTATTCTATGATCATGTCCTGTCAGTGCAAGTATTTCCACTTTCACAGTGGGTCTTCCCAGCTCTCTTCTCCCCACCCCACCCTCTAGCACAGATTTAGTCAGGGGTGCATGAGGAGGAAAGTCCGAGAATGTTCCATTCCACAAGCAGAAATACTTGTGCTGAGAGATCATTTGCCTTGACTCTAGGTTGACTTCCACTCTTAGTCTGCACTTTGCCAGCTAAAAACAGTGTGGGAATGTTCAGGGAGGCAGGAGAGGATATATTGTTTAATTATATCCTTCCCAACTTGTGTTCAAGTTCTACAATTTAGCAGAGTAACATTCCCCTTTTAAACTTACACAGCGGATAACGTTTTTTGTTTTTGTTTGCTAGGCTTGTTCAAGTCTCTAAAATAAGTTTCCTGGTAATTCCCCTTTTATTCCCTCTTAAAAAGAATAGACACGACATAGTCTTGTATAAAAGTATATAAAAATAGTTTACTCACATTCTGTTCACAGAAGGATCCCAGAAGGCAGACTTAGGTTACAAAATGGAATCTATCCCATGAGGATATAGTTCCTTTGTCCTCTCTTGGCTGGAAGGCAGGAGAGCATCTCAGGCTAAGGAGATGTTGCTTCTTCGAGGATTGGAGTCAGAGAGCGAGGTGGCTGCCTTCCCTGTGCTATTTTGTTACCTGCACAGGTGAGGTCACACTCACCTCTGGTCACATGTAGCGGAAGTTTGTCCCAGTCCAGGAGGAAACAGGAAGTTCCGACTGGCTGGTCCAGACATCCCCTTTTTATGTCCACTCTAGGAATGTTGTATTTGACTGTTTTGTGTTTCACACCCCGCAAACAGAATCTACAGAAGCACAACAAACACACTTCCAAGGCCTGCCCTACTCCCTAACCTTTCCCCAACCCAAGCAAATCTCCCTCCCTGCTACATCAGCCTCTTTCTCTGCCTTCCTCCATCCTTGATCCTTTCTTGTGACTTTAAGATGGCAACAGGAAAGAATTCCAAGTTTGTGCTGGGAATGCACACTGCAAATAGGCTTCCTGGTATGGGTGTCCTAGGATCACACAATAGTGTGCAAGATGGCCCTAGAGAAAGGATTTCAACACATGGAGGGCCACAGGTCCTCACTCCCTCTGCTAGGCTTAATGGTAACAACACCTAAGCATTATGTATTCCTTCCCTGTTTACCTTTGCCTACACTTCTCTCCCCTTCCTCTGTTGTATCCCCCATTCTATGTCAAATTTTAGCCTGGAAGGCCCTGGGGGCAGAGACCATTCCCTGTGTGGTCTGTTAAACCTCCATGCTGGTGGAGATGATGATAGATGATAGATGATAGATAGATGATAGATGATAGATAGATAGATAGATAGATAGATAGATAGATGATAGATAGATGATAGATAGATAGATAGATAGATAGATAGATAGATAGATAGATAGATAGATAGATAGATGATAGACAGATGATAGATGGTAGATGATAGATAGATAGATAGATGATAGATGATAGATAGATAGATAGATAGATAGATAGATAGATAGATAGATAGATAGATGATAGATAGATATGGCCTCCAACAACAACACAGTGGCATAAACCCCATTGAACCCAGTGGGATTTTCAATAAACATGCATAAGATCGGGCTATACACTGGCTAGCATCCTGGGTGGGGAAATTAATTGCAGCAACACTACCTATTAGCACAGCTGATAGAATTCCCTTTGACTCCTTTGTAGTTGCTGTCACCTCCCAGCCTTTCCACCTCATTTTAAGGAGAGGTTCTTTCCATGCAAAGCTGCAGCTATGACAACTAGAGTACATTACTAACAGAGCCCAAAGCTTCACTTTGTCTCGGTCCTGAGCCACAGGGGTAGGATTTGGAACAGCACATCTCTCTACTCCTGTGTTCCCTCGTCATGTGAAAGGGAGGGCAAAAGGCAAAATCCCCACCAGGACAAAAGGAACTTGAACCCCATTCAGAGTCTTGACAAGCGCTAGCAGAATATGATCCTAATCCCATTTCCAGCATTCTTCTTGCTGCTTGGCCTCTCTGTTCTCTGCTGTATTCTTCTAACTGTCACCGTGGCAAATCCCCCAAATGGAAATAACCGGGCAGATAACCATCAAAGGGAAGCAGAGAAATCTACAGTAATTTCACAGAGTTATGGGAAAGAAAAATAAGTGGGTGGTGGAGTTGATAAAAAGATGGTCTACACGACTTGCCTGTCATCCTTCTCCTATTGTATTCCCAAGCATTTTCTCTCTCTAAGCAATAGTGTTTGAGGCCTGTCTAGGATTATAGTAATATTTCATTAACAGTTGTGCATAGCTGCATAGGCTATCCCTGTTGGGCTGGAAGTACAGACACCAATTTCGTTTTTCTCCTAGCTGGGGCCTTGTGTCTTTGACATAGGACGAGCAGAAATTCAACAGGTGATGGTTTTCCTACTGCTACATCTGTGTGGAGAGTGGCTGTGTGTCCTACTTTATGGCATCCTGTAATTCAAGGGCTGTCTGGTCGTATGAACAGCTACCATGATTCAAAATCCAACACTCAGTGGCTGCTTCAACTTTGAGTAGAGAAAAGCAAACAAACCACCAACTATGGCACTTGAATTTTGTCACTTTCCATTTAAATTTGTTTTCAGCAGAGCTCCTTCAATCATTGTATTGTTGAGGTTTACAGTCTCTTTCATGCAGATTTTAATAGAGTTGGTTGTTTAATAGTTTTCTTAAATTTCAGCAATGACCGCTCCCCACATCAAATGGGGGGGAGCCTTTCATGATCGTGCACAGCCCCCATGATCCCATGCTGCTGTCATGAGCAGTACTTGACTCAGTATCATCCTCTTTAGTGCCCATACCTCTCTTCTGAACTGAGCTCACAGACTGGCAGATCATACCAGTCCATAGCTGCCACGTCTCCCGTTTCTCACAGGAAACCCCTGGATTTTAATCCATTTCCCGCTGTTATCCTGAATAGAAAAAAATCCCGGAAATCCCCCGAATTTCCTACCTGCCAGGGAGGCTCCATTTCGGGTGCCACTCTGCCCATGTCTGGGCACCGGAAGCGACTTCCGGTGCCGCGCCGCTGCTGATTCTGCGTTTTTCAGCGGGAGACTTGGCAGCTATGTACCAGTCAGAGGGAAGTGGCAAAAGTATGAGAAGGGCCCTTAGAGTAACAGAATATCTTTGTTTCCATTGTGCATCAGTACATCTTCAGTAGATATTTTTGCTGATACTGTATCAACAGGAAGCCAAACAGGGAATCATATTGTTGCAGTTGTGGGGTTGTCTCTTCAACAGGTTGAATGACTATGCCTAAATCAGCATAGCAGAAACCTACTTTGAATTTCTGCTTTGGACCTTGCAGTGCCTCTTCTTGGGTCTCATACTCAACTGCCATTTCTTTCTCCCTTTTCTAGCTTGTTCTGTCTCAGTTTGGTAGTATTTCTAGCCCCCTTGCAATCCCAGAAGCATCTACGAAAGCTCTCATCCCACATGTAGCCCACGAATTAATTCTTGGCGACTTGCAATTGGCTTGCAGCTGAATTTAAATCAGCTTCTCTACTTTTGTAGCAGCTTGCTTGTAAAGTTGACTTCAAAACGGATGTTCTACTATGTAACAAGGGATACCACAAGCTTGAACTTACAGATTGCGTCAGCAAGGGCCTTAGCTTCAATTTGCGAAGTATTTCCAGATAAATCTTTTAGACTTGTCTCATCAAAGATCTCTATTAAAGCATCATATAATCTACCAAGATGCTATCTCAGTGGTTTCAAAGCATCAATCTGTCAAAGCACTGATCTGTCTAAGAAGAGTTTCTGACATAAAGGCACCTGTAGTCTCTTTCAGTGGAACAAATCTCAAGAAATGGCACATATCCCAAAAGCCTCACATGTTCCATGCTGTATCATGCTGCCCAGTTGCTTATTGAGAGATTCTGACAGTAGATTGGTACAGGCATGCTGCTGCTCTAGGTATCAGCACACGGCTTCTATTTTTAAGCTTGTCACAATGGAGGAGGAAGAGGCAGCCTCAGATAACCTCCAAGGACAGGTGACCAAAAGTCCTTGCTTCTGATTGGCCCCTTCTTCCTATGGCTGCAAGTAGGCCTATTAAGCCTATGACTGTCAGGTCCTAATTCATCTCTTTAATGTTGTACAGTGGGAGGAATGTAGCCCCTCTGCTGCGGTGTAATTTCACACTGAGGAGTCTGATGGGGTCCCCTGCAGCCTTATCCTTTATGGATCAGAAAGCCCACTTTCTCTTTGTGTTGGAGAGCCCACAGATTATCTCCTTAACCCTTTTTGTGCCAGACCGAGATTGAACCAGAGATGCAGCTCCTTCCTTTTGACATGCCTCCCAACCTTGTGGGTGCTTTTAGGCGCACTTCGTGGATGGAGGGAGGGCTCTGCGCATAACAACTTTATTTCTCCCAAGTTCTGAAAATCACAACAGTATGCAGTTGCATATTTTCCCCATTGCATTATAATTCAGTCCCCCTTCCCCAATCTATATATAGCCAAACAGGCCTTCATGCCTTCCACCAAAGTAAAAATCTCTCTCTCCACAAACTACTACTAATATCCCTCCTTAAGACCTTCTTTTTAAGCCTTGTTGGCTTCCCAGATGCACTTCTCTTCCTCATCCCTTGCACAGGTGCTCTTCTCTTGAAGATGAAGCTGCAGCTCAGCAGGACAGCACAAACTGAGAAAGGCTCCTGTCTGAAACCCTAGAGAGCCACAGCCAGTCAGTGATGATATTGAGCCTGATGGACCAATGGGTCTGACTCAGTAACAACAAATACAACAACAACCATTTATTTATATGATGCCCATCTGACTGGGTTGCCCCAACCACTCTGGGTGGCTTCCAACAAATTAAACACATTAGACACAGTAAAACACCAAACATTAAAAACTTCCCTATACAGGGCTGCCTTCAGGTGTCTTCCAAAAGTCAGATAGTTGTTTATTTCATCTTCCTACATTTCTTTCTACACTTGTCCTGGAGACAAAGACAACCGTACAAACCATACACTAAGAGTGCCCTGTAGGGTGGACACTTTATGGCTAGTAAAGCACAGTAAGGTCTCTCTCTCTCTCTCTCTCTCTCTCTCTCTCTCTCTCTCTCTCTCTCTCTCTCTCTCTCACACACACACACACACACACACACACACACACACACACACACACTATGTTTATCTGCCGTGGCACAACCTGCTATTTACTCTATGGAAGCGAAGCCTGGTCCTAGGGTGCCCTCACAGTTACGACTCAGCATGCTTCTGATGGAATAGAGGAAGTCAAACTGGCCCAATAATTATCCTGTATTAAGCCAATCCAATTTGGGTTGTTGGGGAGAGTACTTGACTTTCAGCTATAAAAGACATGCAGTCGCTCACAGTATACAGTATAGAGGTTACACAGTATACAGTGTAGAGGTTAAAAAACCTTTTCTGTACGTGGAAGTTACATTCAACCAGCCATCGCTCATAAGTGTGATGCCTTGAAATGCAGAGGTATGCCAACATCTCATTTCTCTGTGCACCATCCTAATGTCATTAGCTATATCTGCCTCCTGTTTAGGGACGGAGGGAAAATTCAATTCAGTATGCATTTAAAACCAAATTTATCAGAAAGAAGCAGGCAAAAGGAAAGAGTGAAGTACCCCCTTTCCACACATGAACTTTCAATGAGCATCACGTGGCTTTGACCCTTAGGACAGAGGATTCCATAGACATTGTTTCATTTCAGTCATCGTCCTGCACCTATGTTATGAAGGGTGACATCACATAGGCCATTAACACTGCAGCTTCTTAAGGATAATGAAAATAAATTCACACATCTCTATCTTCTATTGACTGAAACAGCTCTCCCAGGCTTGTAATAATCCACCCAAATCACCGGGGTTGGAAAATCCCTCCCAGCTGCTTTCCAGGTGGATTAGGGACTGTCGCTATGTCCTAGTGTCAAGTATCAAGTGTCTCGTTGGAGGGCTTGGAGAAATCTAATAGGAGCATATTTTCTCTTCCCTCTTGGCCTGCATCTATCTCCGCTTAGACCACATCATCTGCTCTGCCTTTTTCCTTGGCACCAGAACCAACTATGCAAGGCATCTGCATCAAGGCAAGAGGTGTAGCTAGTACTCATAAAGCCAAAGATAAGCACAGTTACTGAATGCGTCCAACAGGACTGTTTCCATCTCCAACCTAGTTTACATTGGTGGAGATGGAGCAGGTGCCATTGTCCATTATTCTGCAAAGGCTACTTTGAAAACTTTACACTAAGAGGATTGTAGGAGTGGATTTGCTCATATGCCTAACATGCTTCCTTTCTTCCATCACTATGCAAAGGTGACTTATTGCACTGCCATGAGAGAGGAAGTGGGGTGCAGTAGTTAGAGAGTTGGACTAAGACCTGGGAAAGCAGGGCATGTAAGTTCCTGGGTGACCTTGGGCCAGTCACTCCCTCTCAACCTAACCTACCTCACAGGGTTGTTGTGAAGATAAAATGAGGAGAGGGAGAACCACGTACACCACCATGAGCTCCTTGAAGGAAAGGTGGGATTTGAATGAAATAAGTGAAATAATAAATACCACAAATTGGCACACATCCTTCTGATGATGTGCTTCTAAGCACAGTCTTGTTTTGCTGCATTGTTGTTCACTTTGCAACTGGACAGGTATATCAGTATATGGGTCAGACTCAGATGGTATGAGAGGAGACTGAGAGGAGATAGGATAGCCATCTTCAAATATCTAAATGGCTGTCACCTGGAAGATGGAGCGAGCTTGTTTTTTTCCCTACTCTAGAAGCTCAGACCCAAACCAATGGATTCAAGTTACAAGAAGGGAGATTCTGACTAAACACCAGGAAGAACTTTCTAATGGTAATAGCTGTTTGACAGCAAAAGGACTCCATTGGAAGGTGGTGAGCTCTCCTTCCTTGGAGGTTTTAGAGAACAGGCTAGATGGCCAGCTGTCCTGGATGCTTTAGCTGAGATTTCTGCATTGCAGGGGGTTGGACTAGATGACCCTCGGAGTACCTTCCAACTCTACAGTTCTATGAACCTATGATTCTATATGTGTGGACAGTTGTCCTCCATTGCAAACTTTACTCCAGGAATGACCCCGTGACCTTCCATCGGGCCCAGACAGCAGGCCCTATATCAGGGATGATGGGAGCAATAGGTAGCAATTTCACCTTGCAGATCTTCAGATAACCCTGCTAATGATGTTAATTGCTTACAGTTGTATTTCAAATGTAATATAAATTTGTTCCAGTCCTTTTGGAATGCTTGGTCTCGCTGGTTCTGGATTCTTCCCATCAGTTTCTCCAATTCTGCAAAGTCCATCATTTTCATCTGCCACTCTTCTTTTGTTGGTAGCTCCTGTTGTTTCCATCTGTGGGCTAACAAATTTCTTGTCACAGTTGTTACATATAAGAACAATTTTTTATCTTGACTCGGTATCTCTCTCTACCCACTATACTTAATAAAAGGCTTCTGTTTTGTTTGTTTTTTAACAAAGGTGTTTTAAAACATTTTCTTTAACTCATTATATATCATTTCCCAGAAAGCTTTTACCTCTTTGTATGTCCACCACATATGGTAAAAAGTACCTTCTTTTTCCGTCCCTGATTTATCCTACTGGATAACAGAAAGTCAATGGATATGTGGACATTTTTAGAAGAGAAAATAATTGGCCCGGAATGCATGTTGCGTTGCAACCATGAATAAATTGGGAAAGGGGCATTGTGCTTACTAATTATTACTGTCCATTCTATTTAGGACACACAAACACACAAAATGAATGAACAAATTTAAAAGTCAGTAAGATGGCCAAGAAATAAATCATGTTAACAAAGTATGTTCCCAAATATTCAGGCCATCATACCCAGTCAACAGGAGGTGCAGTAGCTCCTTGTGGTGTGATACACTTTGACTACAATCCACAGGAAGCTAGGTTTATCTACATCCCATTGAAATCAATGGGAAAGGGGACAGTTCCCTTCATTTCAGTAAGATTTAGGCATGACTCAATTGCACACACAAACACACCCTGGATTCCATTCCTCCCTCTGTAATCCAAGACTGCCTGCAGCCACAGGCTGATGGTACAGCCTAGTAAGGCCTGCTCTCCTTTCAGACAATCATCCGCCTCATCAAATTAATGCTTACAAAGCACTTTGCAGCTTGCCCAAAGTTCTGGAAAGCCCCATCCCATTGGCCAAAGGTAAGACTGTTTGTTTGGGCCTATGTGGCTTAGCTAGCTTTGCTCCAGACTTTAGTCTCCCATTTTGATAGGCTCCTAAATGAAAATCCAATAATATTTTAAGCAGAATGAGTTCCCATGAAAGACATTTTAAATCCCTTGGCTCATCATACCTGTCGAGGAAGCGGAGAGATAGAGGGAGGAGGGGGGAAGAGGGAGGGAGGGAGATAAAGCACCACACTCTCTTCTCTTCCTAGAGGGGTAACTCTTCCTGTAACTGTAGTTTTACTCCTCTGAGCAGAATCCGCCCCTTCCCCATCTTGCCGATGGAGGACAGCGGCGGCTGCATCCCACTTAATAATGAACATGTAAATAGGACTATGGGCTTTTGAGTGGCATAACCCCTAAGTCAGGGAAGTTCTCCAAAGCAGCTACAGAAGGAATAAGACTTTATTCCCAGCAGTGAGAATAACTGATAGGGAACTGAATGAGAGCAGCTCATGCAAATGCTTTCCGAATTAAGCTCCATCTGAAGTTAGAAAGGACGGATGATAAACACCCTCAGCTTTAAAATGGCAAAATATGCTTTGCAGGCATGAAGCGGGAGCAGTAACAAAACAATCTGACATAATATTAACAGCAAAGCATTTCTTAGGCGCTGGGCTGCGGTTACCTAAAACTAAAGTCCATTAAAGAGCCCTAACTGTTATTTACACTTCTAAATCTTAAAACCATTAACAAAAGCCACTTAATTCAATTACTTTCCCAGGGCACCGCCATTATTACATTATCGGAGCAATGCTGGGTTACACACTCTGTGCGCGTGCAGGCGCCCCCTCCTTCTCCCTCCCGCTCCTCCCCTCCTCCCACCGCCCAGATCTCGCTTCCCCTTCTCTGCTGCTGTTGCGTCGAGCTAATGGGGTAAAGTGAAATGATGCCTGTCCCCATTGACAGGTTTATGAGAATTTAATAAAGCGTGGCATGGATAAAATGAGATATTACAAGGTCGCACAAAGCTGATTGTCTCCGACACGTCAGCATTTTTAGGCCCAGATATTGACAATTCCCAGCCTAATCAGGCTATTTGGCTGGAAATATATTTGTTTGTTTGTATTTTATTTTGTGTGCTGAAGGGGCTTCTGGGCTTTGCCCATCCTTACTGGGGCCTGGAAAGTTGGAGAAGGGTTGCACCTCAGCGGCAGAGAGCATGCTTTGTGTGTAGAAGAGGCAGCATCTCCTGGTAGGCCTGGGAATGTCTGCTGTGTAAAACCTTAGAAAGCCACAGTCAATCAGTGCATACAAAAGTGAGCAAGTTGGACCAGTGGTCAACCTCTAGTCCTCTCTATATTGTCCTTGAAACTATCCATAAGCCACAGTTCCACTTCAGCTAGGCCTACTTTGCAGCCCCCATCAGTGGCTGGAATATGTCCTTGAGCTTCTTGCTTGTCTGGATGGTGAACACTTTAAATGTTGGGATGCAACTCAAGTTTGCATTGGAAGCTGATGTGTCTGCATAGAAACAAGTAGACAGAGGACCCTCCAAGTTTTCTAGACTGCTCTTTCTGACTGAACTTGTGCTGACCTTTCCTCAGGTGCTGGAATGATACTTCTAGGGTTGTTTACCTCATTTCCTTCCTTCCTTCCTTCTTCATCTTCCCCTTGGAAGAGGTGACATCTTGCTGAGATGCAAGAGTGAGTACAGTTCAATGCACCTTCCCCTTAATTAGCTAGAACTAGGATCTTTCATGTCAATTATGCATTTCCCGTAATAAACATAGATTTCTTATTTTTTAAAACTCTCGGTGTGATTATATCCAGAGTCAAGTGTCCCCCTCCAATAGGGATTCAATATTAAGTTCTGTTCTGCTCAGCATTTTAACTCCAAACACCAACACATAACATGTAGAACTACAAAGGGGTATTGCTTATGTCTGAATTGCTGCAGCACCTGGCATCCCTTAAGTGTCCAAGCTAACAGAGAGGTCTTTACCTGGAGCTGCAATGCCCAAAGTATTAGCATGACATGGGCGTAGCCAAGGGGGGCAGCTGCCCCCCTAAAGCAATACAAATCAAAATCTGAGGTTCTGCGCCCAAAAAAAAGCCTACCCCCCTAACAAAATGCCTGGCTACGCCCATGTGGCATGAGATTATTTTCTGTGCCTCAGTGTTCCTCTGTGCTATAATACTGTGGGAAATGAAGTTGGAACCACAAAGAGACGAATTGCAGGCAGGGATCTCTCCCAGCCCCACGTGGAGCTACCAGGGATTGAACCTGGGACTTTCTGCATGCAAAGCAAACTCTTTACCACTGAACTACAGCCTTTTCCTAAACCCACTCCAGCCTTAAAGTGCTTCAAGCGTGCCATCTATATATTTAAAGAAGGAATACTTGTGGCTCTGTGTAGTGCCAGTTTATAATAAAGCAACCCAGTCTTATATTCTCCCCACTCTTTTCATATATGCCAAATTCACTGGGATGGACACTCCCCCCCCCCATCCAAGAATTTAAAATTAAAACCCCTTGCTCCATTAGCCACTTTTGTTCACCCCTCCTTCAGCCGACAGCAATTCTGAAGTTTGGCAAGACTCGCTGTATAACCTTGTTTCATTTCAGAAACTCAAGTTCGCCCCCTAGTGATATAATTTGAGAATTTACTCAGTGTTTTCTGCGTATGAATGAAAAAAGTCTGTGCCCTTCCCTTAGAGAGATGGCCATTCATATCTTTCAGCATCACACAGACATACCTATAAGGGTGTGTGTTTTGAGAGTGGGAAGTGGGAATAACCATGCTAATATATTGCAGCCTCATCCTAGGCTATAATATGCACTTCTTCCCTTGCCTTGCTTGCACTGGTGCATGGAGCCAATCTATATCCTTGCAGCAGCAGCCTCAAAAAGAACACCAGTAAGAGCCATGCTGTAGACTAGCTTTCCACTTCTCGAAATGGGCAACTAGATCCCCAGGAAACTTGCAAATCGGACTTGAAGGAGAAAGTCCTCTCCTGTTGGACCCCAGTATCTGTAGTTTAGTCTCAGATTGCATCTTTAGCTTGAAGCATTAGTGCTGTTCCCCCACCAGTGGGGAAAAGGTGCCTGAGTAATGCTATGCAATGGGCCTGGGGGGGGGGGTGTTCAAATGGGTGGAATCACAAGCAACACCTTTCAGTCTGCATTAGAGCCTGAGGTGGAAAGATATTGTAGTAAAGGGCTGTTGGCAACAAGCAACCAATATAATCTGCTTCTGATCCTTCATCTCCACCCTTTAAATCCACATTTAAGGATGGGGGTGCTATTCAAATCCATTTTAAAAATGGTGAAACATGGAACCAAATTAATAATAAATGCCTATTATTTATTTTGGATCAATGTATGCAAAGGATTAGATCTATGAAAACCATATCATAGAAACACGCAGGGAGGGTATGCTACCAGTATTTGCAGGTAAATCTATGAACTATATTGTATGGTAGTCATGTGATAAGCAACATTATTATACAGTATAAGAATACACATCAGTTCTATGTCTTAGAGTGTAGAACTGAAGGCAACAGTTTTACATGAGAAGAGTCTGATTGTCTCTTATCACATTACCCAACTGTGTGAACTGGAAAGTGGCACATAAATCCACCTTAAAAAAAATGAAATTGTTAAAAGTTATAAGAAATGGTAGGTCTCTAGACTTGATCTATGTTGGGATCACTTGCTTTTTTGTGTTACTAATAACCAGATCCCATATGGATCTCTTCCCCCCCCATCCCTTCAGCTAATAGGAACCAGAGGGCATTGTGGATGGGAAAATGCTTAAACGCCCTCTTGCAAAACTCCACTCCCACATTTTTCAAAGCAGATGCCTGAGGCTAAATAGAAAGGGAGAGAAAGAGGGGAAAAGATTCTAATCTTGGATCTCCAACATCACATCTAGTTTGGGCAAGTGCTGCCAAGTTACGGGTGTTTCCAAGTGTCAGACTTGCTAGAATCACAGGCCTGGTGCCTGCAAAACACGCTGAGATGGTGCCAACTCCTACGGCCAATAACAGCAAGCCCAAACAGGCCAGCATGGTCAACAGGTGTGGCAAAATGCCAGCTGCTCCAAACAAGCCAATACGGTGGCAAGTCCCTGTGCTATAAAATCTTCCTCCTGTTGGTACGAAATCCTTAAAGGTGCTGCCACCTGGAAACACCTGGAAGGCAACCTTTCAAGGCGGTTTAACGTAAGAAAATTGATGTTTAGGACTTGAATGGATACATACAGTATTTTGTGCTGAAGTACCAGCTATTCCATCATTCCCGGGGGCCAAAGATATAAAAGTGGAGCTAAGCCACTGAGAAAATGTTGAGGTGGCATGGTGTTCTCAACAGGCCATAAGAGAAGCCCTTGCTAGATCAGACTAAAGGTCTTCTGCTTCCAACAGTGGCCATTTCAATGCCTTTGGGAAGCCTTCTCCCATTGGTGCTCCCTGGGCAAGGCCAAAACATGACACTCCACCTCCCAGTCCAAAGCCACCTTCCCAAAGCTGGTTAAGGGAGGCATTGGGCTGGGAAGGAAGCAGAAGGCTCTGTCAGGGTCCTAGAGCCCTCCCGCCTCCTTTCCAAAGCTGAGCAAACACTTAGACCAGGCATCCCCAACCTTTGGCCCTCCAGATGTTTTGGACTACAATTCCCACCATCCCTGACCATTGGTCCTGTTAGCTAGGGATCATGGGAGTTGTAGTCCCCAAACAGCTGGAGGGCCGCAGGTTGGGGGTGCCTGACTTAGACTAACTAGACTTTGGGAAGGAGGTGAAAAGGCACTTCCTTGGCACCTCTGCTGGCAAATTGTGGATCAGTTTCTTCTTCTTCTTCTCATAGAAATTATGCATCACTGTTGAAAATCTACTCAGAATGCATCCCAGAGATGGCAAAAGCAAGCCACTCTTGCATAGATTCCACCAGCATTCTAGGAATCATATCATAATAACCATCTTAATCCTGAAAAATATCTGCTTTCCGCATCTTTGTCTGTTTCACAATTAAAGCCTTTAAATTAGGTTCTCCTTTTCACTCATGCTTTATCTTGCCCAGCCCAAAGGGAAGTAGTCAAATTCTCCCTGGTTTAAAGGTTCAGAAGGGAGAGATAAGTAAGTATGTCTTGACTTGCAACATAATCAGCTCTTGCACCCGATCAGCCTTTTGGAATGTAAATGTATGCAAATCTTCGGCAATAAACCATCTCCGCCCCTATCTCTTGCTCTCTTTGGAAGGAGAAAGCAGGAGTAATCACAGTGCAGTGGTGCTGGGCAGAGCATTTCTGCTGATGAATGCAGCCAATAATAACATAGTTTTATGTATCATTAATTCTCTCTGCATTCAAAACAATAACTTTCTCTGAGTGCAGATAATGCAGTAATCACTCACAATTGCCAATAGAGTTATCGGCATTCAGCTGTGTAAAACAACGTCCACAATGTGTTTCTTAGCCACTTAAACACACACACCCCAACTCTCGCTCTTTAACATTCACATTAAATGCAAAGCTGCACAGAAGCCTAACTCAACGAGTCAGCGGCTGATCTTCAAATGGGGGCTAGCAAGGCAGACCACTTCATGTGTTCTCACATAGCCACAAAATGGAAGCTTAGGAACTGTTAATCAGTCTGTTCACTTGTTTATTGCACTGTATATGACACCAAGAATGGGTCCCTAAAATGTTGACAACCACTGTAAGAAATCCCTACTGATTCTGATCTTTCTGGACAATTGTTCTCCCAGGCACACTCCCCAAATTGCCCATTGCTATTTTCAATCCTCCCTTTTGTTCTGGTCAATGTTGACTGACAATCACCAGCAAAATGTGCTGAGTGTCACTGTGCTCTCTCAATGGATAGTCCCTTTCACTTGTTACACATGTGAAGAGGGGTCTCTGTGATCAAGGTGTAATAGGTCCCCATGGTTACGTGGCTTCCTTTGACACCACTGCTCAGATATTAGGCATGGACACCAGCAGAGGGAAAGTCAATGTATTAGGCTTCCCCTAGACCTGGGACCCAGAGAAATCCATAGGCTTTCTCCCTGCATCCAAGTTTAATATGTGGATGGCAAGCAGTGAGAAAAGTTATACAGTATAATCTCAGGGGGAGCCAGTGGTATATAATATATGATGGCAGGAGAAGTGGAGCTGAATGGTTCAGCAGCTGCACTCTTAATAAACTACCATCTTATGTGCTCAATAAATGCCCCCCCCCAAATAATAAAATCCCTTCTTCTCTGACTTTTGACAATTTTTCATTCAATCTATGTAAACCAAAGCTGTCATTGCTGCAAGCTAGATTGTTGTGTCATTTCGTAGAGAGCTGGATAATTCACATCCTAGACAGCAGGTGGCCATTTGGCTCAAGCACTGCTCTAAATACTTGGAAGGCATCTAAGAAGCACCTTAAAATTTTGAAGACTTGGGATTCCACTCCCACCTCTGCTGCAGCCTTAGGCGCAAGTTACAATCTTGTAGTGTTACTTTACCATTTCTAAAATGGAAATAAAACTGATTCAACACAGGGTTGTTGTGAAGGCAACATACAAAGTTTGTAGAACATTTTATACACTTAGTACTCTAGTTGTATGTCATTGTTCCTTCTACTTAATGGGAATAAAAAAAGAGGCGCATCCGCCTCTCCTCACGTATGTAGAAAAATGTTGGCTTTGAATTTTTAAAAAGAAAAAAGGGGAGGGTGGCAACAGGTCAATGAGAACTGAGCATGCTCAGTGGCCTGCATTTGGCATGAAAAGAGCAGTTCAGCAACAGTTGAAGAAGAGAGAGAGAAAAAGCCAGAAAAAGGAAATGTTGGGGGGAGGGGGGAGGGAGGAACTAGCCTGTTCAAATCCCAGCCAATTTGTAGAATGACTGAATAACAATAGAAACCATGGTATTGTTATATACATTATTAAAACACTGAATAAACAGTGTCCCAGCATTACTATTTTTCAAACGTATATATTTATTGTTGCAATGAACAAAAAGTGAATTCATTTAAAAACATTATTGTGTACTGACTTCATAACAGTTTTCTGTATTTTCTCCATTAGTGGAGCCTAACATTACAATAATTAGCATCGGAGAGGGCACACAAAAAATGAGGTTTGAAAGGAGTCCTCTTTCTCTTAAAGGTTGAGAAACCCTGCTGTAGACAATACTGAGCTAGATGGAGTGATGAACTGATCTAATATAAGACGACTTCCTGTGTTCATTTGTAGAGAGAATGTGATGTTAAAAAGGGAGGGGAAATAATATTAGATACTGGATAAGCTTATACCCTGTGAATGAACAGAATACAAATCAGTATGCAGCTAATCAAATCAGCCTACTACAGATCCCTCTTCAGTCAGTTGCAGAAGGTCGGGGGGGGGGAAGTAATTCAAAGGAAATGCTGGAACCAAAGGTGTGTTTTCTTGATAGTCAAGATTGCTTCCCTGAGACAACTACCTTCTTTAGAGGCTAATGACCTTCTGCATTAGGCTCACATGGCTTTCTCCAGTCTCCTTTGGTGGGACAGCATCTCCACCTCTTTCATGAAACGAAGGCATAATTCGTCCTGCCATGGTAATGCCACACACTGAACTGCCACAGGGAGCCCCACAGCACCTTTCACAGCCTGCAAGAGATGTTCAAAGAGCAGAGTTACTGGGGATGCTTAAGCACTGGCTCTCAAACTTTCTAGAGTGGTGCACCCTGATCCTGTGCCTGTCTCCTCTGAAGTAAATCCCACTGACTTCAGTAGGGCTTACTTCCAAGTAAGCATGCATAATGGCAGAAAACTTAGGGTCACAGACTTCACCCTCTGAAAACAAGCTGAGGTCAATCATCAAGCTCTGCCCATCAATCAAAGGGTAGACTCCTGATCTCTCTCTCTCTCTTTCTCCCCCCCCCCCTTCTATATATATGCTGCCTTGGGGGCTATTGGCCAAAAGACATTTTTTAAAAAGCTGCTATTGTGTTTCTGCATGGACAGGGAACATCAGGACTGCTCTCTAACAATGAACTGTAGTCAATGTTCAGGGTAAGTTGGGCTGTTAGCCAAATAATCCACCAGTGCTGCTCTCCCCTGTCTTTTGCTTAAAGATGGATTCAGACAACCATTTATGCCCTGATAGTCACTTAATATGCAATGAACAAGTTTTAAGGATTGCATTATTTGCCTAATTTTTTTGTAATTTGATCCCCTTCCTGTTACAAAATGAACACTGTCCTGAATGTTGCTGCTGTTAGACCTGCAACTCTTGGCTCAAGTCTCCTGTCATAAACTCTTCCTTCCTTTAAGAAAGATTCTCTATTTCTCATGCACAGTATTTCACCTAATGCTGAAACAATTTTGCATCAAAACATTATACAGTAGTACGTGGGAGTTGAACGTTCTGGCTCCCGAACAATCAAAAACTGGAAGTGATTGTTCCGGTTTTAGAATTTTCTTTTGGAAGCTGAACATCCGACGGAGCTTCCTGCAGCCAATCAGAAGCCACTCTTTGGAAGTTGAACGCTTCAGAAGTTGAACGGACTTCTAGAACAGATTCTGTTCTACTTCCAAGGTACGACTGTATAATGAATGACCTTTTGCAATTGTTCCTTCTCCAAATATCCTCTGGGTATATACGTTTGCTGTTTGGCATCAGCATCTGACACCCAATGCTTTTGCAGTAGTAATAAACATGTGGCAGTATTTCACAGGTGACATACAGTACTAGACAGTATCTCAAAGTGACATGTAGCAGTCACCATTTAACAACCGAGGTCCAAACAACATTACCTTAAATGCATGGCCACCCCAAATAATAATAATAATAATAATAATAATAATAATAATAATAATAATTTATACCCCACCCATCTGGCTGGGCCTCCCCAGCCACTCTGGGTGGCCTCCAACAGAAAGATAAAATAAAATAATTGATTAAACATTAAAAGCATCCCTAAACAGGGTTGCCTTCAGCTGTCTTCTAAAAATCTGGTAGCTGTTTTTCTCTTTGACATCTGATGGGAGGGCGTTCCACAGGGCGGGTGCCACTACCGAGAAGGCCCTCTGCCTGGTTCCCTGCAACTTGGCTTCTTGCAACGAGGGAACCGCCAGAAGGCCCTCAGTACTGGACCTCAGTGTCCGGGCAGAAGGATGGGGGTGGAGACGCTCCTTCAGGTATACTGGACCGAGGCCACATCTCCTGTAACTGTTTAGTTGCAGCATATGTGGGGCAAGTCATCATCATGCTCGGTGTTTCTCCATTTCCATTCCACATCACTGGAAGTTGCTTATGAGGGATATGAAAAGGCTGAACATGATGATGGTGTTGCATTATTCATACCCTTATATCAGTTAGCATTGGCAGTTTTGATAGATGACTTGCAATAATATTTATTTGGTAAATTTATATGTTACATCATCTTAACTCATTTATGCAATAGACAATTTCAGGTGTTGATGTCAAAGTTCGATTCTGAAATCAAATGCCACATTGTGGGATCAAATAGTTTGACATAAAAATCCAAGTTTTGAAAGCCACTGAACTTGAAAAGTTCGGCTCAGACATTGCTTAAATCCAACCCCCTGCTGAAATACAGCCACAACACGTGGCTAATGAATATAGTAAATGTGTTATTATTAGTAGTAGAATGTCACCCAAAATTTACAATTCATCAACTTCAACATAATATATACATCAGTCCATAACCAAGAAGTAGTCAATGTATTTGAACCACTTAAATCCAGGCAGACCTCTTTCAGTCTCTTATCCCAGGGGTCACCAAAGTGCCCTCGGTGCTGTCCCAGCTCCTCTTCATCAGCCTCTGTAACAGTAGTGACTGGCACAACTCCAGCAGGAAAGTTCAAAAGATTGTACAGCATGGTATACGAGATGGCAGCTGAGGAAAAAAGATTACGCAGAAGAAGTAGTCTGATGGAATTGACAAGAAGTAACGACACATACACAGAGCGAAAACTATCCCCAACCTACAGCCTTAAGTGGTAACAGGTTAGCCACATTAGTGAAAACGAGTCCCAGTTTATAGACCCATCCCAGAAAATCAGGAATAGCCTAAGTACTGCTATTTCTCCATTTGGCTTATAATGGAGAATGGCAAAAAGAAGATTCTGGGCCTCACTGCAAGTCCAGTCCCATTTCAGAACTGTCCTATTTCTTGACAGATATTCAAGAATCTTCATCATTTTTAAAAAGTGATTGAAATATACATACTCTGTGAATAATGAGGCTTACCCAATAGTTTTGAAGGGTATCCAAGATTAAAGGCAGGTCCCAGAACTGGACAGAGGACAACATCAAGCTTGCTTTTCTTCCACTGGTCAACAAACTTTTTACGATAAGCCTGAATGTGCAGTGCAAGAGCATGTTAGCGTTTAGATGAGCAGTTAGAAAGAGTCTGGAAACTGCAGGGGTTGTTATCTGTTGAGAACAATACTGCCAGCATAATCCACCTTATTTCAAGTGACATTTCTCTAATACAAAAATATATCCATTAAGCTGCATACAATATCTCTATTGAAAGTGAATTAGTTTGGGTGGAGCTGTAAGAGGGAGGTGCCTGTAAGAGTCCCCCAGGTACCTTGGACCTCGGTCATTTAAAATTTTACAGGTCATACTCCCTCCCCAACCTGCTGGGTTGCTAAAGTGCAAATTGAAACCCTGATTAGATGACAAAACTAGTATGGAGGGCTGTGAACCAGATTTGACTGAATTCTGAACCTATTTGGCCCGATTTGCATCCTGTCCAAATTGGGCTGAAGCAGGTGCAAAATACTATCAGTCTGATTGGTTTGTAACAAATTGATTTGTAGACATGTGTATAGATAGATCTGTAGCTCAAAACAGTCTCTCAGAAAGCCAGACAGAGTGTCTCCAAAGTGTTGCAATTGTTAATTACAACAACATATAAGGAGAACACAGAGGTGCCTCCTTCTCTAGAGGACTGAGAGGACCGGCTTGCCAGATGGCAAATGGGTGGGACCCCTTTCTCAACTCTGTGTCAGAAGACAAAGCCGGTGTCTGAAGTAGAGCTTTAGGGTTGGCTATGATGTGACCTTGGGGAAGAAAGGTTGCATGCTGGAAAAGGCAGCAAGCTGAAGGCTGATTTCTGTTTGAATCCAAAGCTGCAGCTATGAGAGGCCCTATGGGGTGTTAGTGCTGCGAACCCTCCATTGTAGGCTCAGGTTGTATATATGTGTGACTAAACCATATATCATAAAGACACCCCAGTCTCCACTGTGCCTCATCCCTGAAAGGAAACACAAACCCTGGGTAAGCACACCTGGAACCCCTGGAATCTTGAACTGCATTAAGATTGGGGTGGCATGCAATAATATATTCACAGAGGTGTGGCACTACTCTTAAAATTGGTTACAACCCATGGAGTGAAATTCATATAGCACAGTTTCTGTATTAAAACTGATTTCTCAGCCCAGATTAAGCTTTAATTTTTATTTGTCCTTCCCCCTCCACCACCACCACCACAAAAAAAATGTTACCATCACTTTGTCATTCAGCTCCCACAGGCAATTCACAGACCTGAAACATGCAAGACATACGGTAATAAACAGCTGATAATATCAAAATGACAGAAGACTGTCACTGCAAGATCATAAGCATGAGCAAGATCACAAGCACCTAAGACAAGACAAGCTTGAGGCTGGCCAAGACATCCTTATTGTACAGATTATCATTACCCCACATTCTAGAGCATCAAAGTTCTATTTAACATAAAGAATGCCTTTTATTTTCAGACCTCAAATCCAACTCCAATGGGTCCCTGATTTTCACAGTGTTATCTGGCAATGTTCATTCCTGGAGTACCACAAGCAAGTGCTGCTGAATCTGAAGTCATACTAGCTCAAGGTTGCACATTACTGATAAGAGTACAGCAGCAGGAAATCTAGCTCAGAAGGAGATTGGAGAAAGCAACCTCCCCACCTCACCCCATCTTATGTAAGGCACCATCCCTTACATCTTGTGCAGGCCTCGTTTCTGAATGTTTGTTAGAATCTATTGCAGTTCTTACCTTACTCCACACAGTGCATTGAGATGGCTGGCCAGTCTTGGAAACTAGAACGTAAACAAAACTGGATTCATTAGGACTAGCAGGTTTTTTCTTCATATAATTTTTTTGTTTGTTGGGGGGAAATCCCAAAAGTAATATCTCTAATCTTGGAAACTGATGACATTATAAATCTTTCTTTCTGGATCAACTTTACTATATGCAAATATACTAGCCAGAGGTTACTCTTGCTCATGGGCCATTGCAGTCCGGTCTACCAGCTCTACAGATTTCTATAGGCTATCTGGCTCCAACAGCAAGTCTACCACCTAGACTAAGCATGATGGAGGATAGAAATAACAGTACCTGGCCTGGGATGAACAAACCAGGTGTCCACCTGGACTTCCCTTCATTTCAAAACTGCAGTTGGAACAGAGTCTTAACAGAGTCTGCTGTTCTGATTTCTGTCCCAGCTGCTAAATTCTTCATTCCTCCTATGTACCGGATTGACAAACCTGCTATCTTTCTTTTCTTGTGCCTACCACCTCTGTCTCTCTAGTTTTACAATGTTTCCCACCCCTCAATACCACCATGTCCTGAACTACAGTGATAAGAGTTGGCACAGTGATTGTTCCAGATAATAATGGAAGAAATCTGCTCCAAACCATTTAATTACTAATACAAAAGTAAATAACCACCTAAAAGTGATTAACCTCCTAAACCAGGCCTTTGGCTCTCCAGATGTTGCTGAAACACAACTCCCATAATCCCTGGCTATTGACCATAGTTGCTAAGGGTGATGGGAATTGTAGGTCAGCAACATCTGGTGGACTAAAGGTTCCCCACTCCCAATCTAAGTAAAATGGTTGGGCCCTACAATATCTCAGAATACATCAACTCTAAGTAGCTTCTAGTGGAAGAAATGCACATAAATGGCACAGACATTGTAGCTCATTTCTCATTTTACACACAACATTTTATAATAAGAACATTGTTCTTAAACTTCTCTCTGGAGCAGCAACAGCACAAGATTAGTAATATAAATGAAACCTAAAGAGGTCCAAGACGTACCCAGGGTTTGACAAACTTGGCCAAAACTTTCCTCACCAATTTTGGGATTCTAAGATGAGCCACTTGGGGTTGCAAGCATGGGTCGACTATATCTCTTTCACTGGAAGGCAACAGAAGAAGAAGGTGAGATAGGCTGATCCGGTTCTCTTTTACACAGAAAACATTGATTTCTCACAAAATTATACTCCAGCATGAAACATGATAAAGCATCAAATATTAAAAACTTCCCTAAACAGGGCTGCCCCTTCATGGATCAATGCCTTGTCGTGGCGAAGGGGCTTGAATAACTCAGAGAAGCTATGAGCTATGCCATGCAGGGCCACCCAAGATGGACAGGTCATAGTGGAGAGTTTTGACTAAACGTGATCCACCTGGAGAAGGAACTGGCAAGCCACTCCAGTATCCCTGCCAAGAAAACTCCATGGACAAAGACAACAGGCATATAAAAGTTATGACGCTGGAAGATGAGCCCCTCAGGTCGGAAGGCGTCCAACATGCTACTGAGGAAGAGCGGAGGACAAGTACAAGTAGATTCAGAGCTGATGAAGCGGCTGGGCCAAAGCCGAAAGGACGCTCAGTTGCGGATATGCCTGGAAGCGAAAGGAAAGTCCGATGCTGTAAAGAAAAATATTGCATAGGAACCTGGAATGTAAGAACCATGAATAGAGGTAAGCTGGATGTGGTCAAAAATGAGATGACAAGAATAAATATCGACATCCTGGGCATCAGTGAACTAAAATGGAAGGGAATGGGCGAATTCAGTTCGGATGACTATCATATCTACTACTGTGGGCAAGAATCCTGTAGAAGAAATGGAGTGGCCCTCATAGTCAACAAAAGAGTGGCAAAAGCTGTGATGGGATGCAATCTCAAAAATGACAGAATGATCTCGATACGAATCCAAGGCAGACCTTTTAACATCACAGTAATCCAAGTTTATGCACCAACTACCGGTGCTGAAGAAAGTGAAATTGACCAATTCTATGAAGACCTACAACACCTTCTAGAAATGACACCAAAGAAGGATGTTCTTCTCATTACAGGGGATTGGAATGCTAAAGTAGGGAATCAAGAGATAAAAGGAACAACTGGCAAGTTTGGCCTTGGAGTTCAAAATGAAGCAGGGCAAAGGCTAATAGAGTTCTGTCAAGAGAACAAGCTGGTCATCACAAACACTCTCTTCCAACAACACAAGAGACGACTCTACACATGGATATCACCAAATGGGCAGCATCGAAATCAGATTGATTATATTCTCTGCGGCCAAAGATGGAGAAGCTCTATACAGTCAGCAAAAACAAGACCTGGAGCTGACTGTAACTCAGATCATCAGCTTCTTATAGCAAAATTCCAGCTTAAACTGAAGAAAGTAGGAAAAACCACTGGGCCAGTAAGATACAATCTGAATCAAATCCCTTATGAATACGCAGTGGAAGTGAGGAACAGGTTTAAGGATTTAGATTTGGTGGACAGAGTGCCTGAAGAACTATGGATGGAGGCTCGTAACATTATACAGGAGGCAGCAACGAAAACCATCCCAAGGAAAAGGAAATGCAAGAAAGCAAAATGGCTGTCCAACGAGGCCTTACAAATAGCGGAGGAGAGGAGGCAAGCAAAATGCAAGGGAGATAGGGAAAGATACAGGAAACTGAATGCAGATTTCCAAAAAACAGCAAGGAGAGACAAGAGGGTCTTCTTAAATGAGCAATGCAAAGAAATAGAGGAAAACAATAGAATGGGGAAAACCAGAGATCTGTTCAAGAAAATTGGAGATATGAAAGGAACATTTCGTACAAAGATTACCATAATCAAGGACAAAATTGGTAAGGACCTAACAGAAGCAGAAGACATCAAGAAGAGGTGGCAAGAATACACAGAGGAATTATACCAGAAAGATATGGAGGTCTCGTACACCCCAGGTAGTGTGGTTGCTGACCTTGAGCCAGACATCTTGGAGAGTGAAGTCAAATGGGCCTTAGAAAGCACTGCTAATAACAAGGCCAGTGGAAGTGATGATATTCCAGCTGAACTATTTAAAATTTTAAAAGATGATGCTGTTAAGGTGCTACACCCAATATGCCAGCAAGTTTGGAAAACTCAGCAATGGCCAGAGGATTGGAGAAGATCAGTCTACATCCCAATTCCAAAGAAGGGCAGTGCCAAAGAATGCTCCAACTACCGCACAATTGCCCTCATTTCACACGCTAGCAAGGTTATGCTTAAAATTCTACAAGGCAGGCTTAGGCAGTATGTGGACCGAGAACTCCCAGAAGTGCAAGCTGGATTTCGAAAGGGCAGAGGAACCAGAGACCAAATAGCAAACATGCGCTGGATTATGGAGAAAGCTAGAGAGTTTCAGAAAAACGTCTACTTCTGCTTCATTGACTATGCAAAAGCCTTTGACTGTGTCGACCACAGCAAACTATGGCAAGTTCTTAAAGAAATGGGAGTGCCTGATCACCTCATCTGTCTCCTGAGAAATCTCTATGTGGGACAAGAAGCTACAGTTAGAACTGGATATGGAACAACTGATTGGTTCAAAATTGGGAAAGGAGTATGACAAGGTTGTATATTGTCTCCCTGCTTATTTAACTTATATGCAGAATTCATCATGCGAAAGGCTGGACTAGATGAATCCCAAGCAGGAATTAAGATTGCCGGAAGAAATATCAACAACCTCAGATATGCAGATGACACAACCTTGATGGCAGAAAGTGAGGAGGAATTAAAGAACCTTTTAATGAGGGTGAAAGAGGAGAGCGCAAAATATGGTCTGAAGCTCAACATCAAAAAAACCAAGATCATGGCCACTGGTCCCATCACCTCCTGGCAAATAGAAGGGGAAGAAATGGAGGCAGTGAGAGATTTTACTTTCTTGGGCTCCTTGATCACTGCAGATGGTGACAGCAGTCATGAAATTAAAAGACGCCTGCTTCTTGGGAGAAAAGCAATGACAAACCTAGACAGCATCTTAAAAAGCAGAGACATCACCTTGCCGACAAAGGTCCGTATAGTTAAAGCTATGGTTTTCCCAGTAGTGATGTATGGAAGTGAGAGCTGGACCATAAAGAAGGCTGATCGCCGAAGAATTGATGCTTTTGAATTATGGTGCTGGAGGAGACTCTTGAGAGTCCCATGGACTGCTAGAAGATCAAACCTATCCATTCTTAAGGAAATCAGCCCTGAGTGCTCCCTGGAAGGACAGATTGTGAAGCTGAGGCTCCAATACTTTGGCCACCTCATGAGAAGAGAAGAATCCTTGGAAAAGACCCTGATGTTGGGAAAGATTGAGGGCACTAGGAGAAGGGGACGACAGAGGACAAGATGGTTGGACAGTGTTCTCGAAGCTACGAACATGAGTTTGACCAAACTACGGGAGGCAGTGGAAGACAGGAGTGCCTGGCGTGCTATGGTCCATGGGGTCACGAAGAGTCGGACACGACTAAACGACTAAACAACAACAACAAAACAGGGCTGCCTTCAGGTGTCTTCTAAAAGTCAAATAGTTGTTTGATTAACATACAAAATTTGCTCTCCTGGGATGTGGTGACTACAGCCACTCAATTTGATGGTTTTAAAGGGGGGGTTAGACAGATTCATGGAGGACTGGACTATCAAGTTGCTACTAGTCAAGATGGTTAAATGCAACTTCCACATTCAGAGACAAAATACCACTTGCTGAGGAACAGTGGAAGTGGGATATCACCCTCATGTTCTGCATTTGGGCTACCCAGAGGCATTTGGCCGGTTCCTGTGAAAACAGAATGCTGGGCTCGATGCCCCTTTCATCTGATCTGACAGGATATTTCAAGGAAGTTTCCCATGCTAAGAATGCAGTATTAATTGGCAAGACCCTTTCCACAGTACTGTTGAACAGGGAACTAATTTGACTACTTCAGAGTTTGACTCTGAAGGTTGAGACGTACTATGCGGCAGGAGGGGGCCATCATTGGCCGCTCCACCCTCAGGCAGCAAAATGTCTTGAACCAGTCATGCTTTGAATACCTGGACAGCATTATTTGATTAGGGTTCTTGTCCCCCTCTTTGCTCTTCCCTTGTATTGCCTTTTAAGAGTCACAGTTACTTACAACATAGCCAACAGAGTTGAGCCTCCATCAGCAAAAAGGCCTTTGAAATAAAGTTCATCTATGGCATAGTCCACTGAAGGTGGGGTGAAGGGAATGAGCTGCAAAAAAGGGTTGGTATCAGGTGCAAATTCAAAGTCTTCTTTCACAAGCACACCCCAACTTTCTGCTCCAAACAGAGGTCAGGATTCGTTCTTTCCCCATCTGCTGTTTGTCTGCTCGGAATACAGACAGATGCACAGAACATCTTTCCTTCCCAAGACATACAAGATACAGGAACCTGTTAGCCAAACTGCATGTCACACTTAATTTGTCGTGTGCGGTCCACCTCCACCACCTTCCCCTGCCACTAAAGGTGGGGCATGATAGAGCAGTAGAAGACTATGCATGGTGTGGAGAAAGTGGATAGAGAAAAGTGTTTCTTCCTATCTCCTAAATCTAGAACCCATAGGTGTCCAATGAAGCTGAATGTTTGAAGATTCAGGACAGACAAAGGAAAGTACTTATTCCCACAGGGCCTATTTAAACTATGGAATTCTCTCCCACAGGAGGCAGTGTTAGCCACCAACTTGGATTAGACAAATTCATGGATAATAAGGCTATGAATGGCAACCAGCCACAATTTCTCCCTATATTCTCCCCCCACTGTCGAGGCAGTGTGCTTCTGAATACTGGTTTCTGGGAACTGCAAGTGGGGACGGTGTTCTTGTGCTTGGGGCCTGCATGTGGGCTTCCTATAAGCAACTGGTTAGCCCCTGTGAGAACAGGATGATGACTTGTTTGGAGGACTGACCTGCAAGATTCAGAGAAGTGCGAACAGGATGGCTGTGTTTCACTTCATGTGTTGCTACAGAATTAGGTATGCCCATCTATAAATGCAAACTGAATTCCTTCCTTCCCTCACCCTTACCTTACGGTGACAATGCATTTACATTAAATGTCTTTTATTTCTTTTGGTCTTTCTTTCTCAATTAGCTATCCCTCCTGAGTCCCTCCTGTGTGAGTGTCTGGAGGCGGTTGGAGGATGGATGACGGCTAACAGATTGAGATTGAATCCTGACAAGACAGAGGTACTGTTTGTGGGGGACAGGAGGCAGGCGGGTGTGGAGGACTCCCTGGTCCTGAATGGGGTAACTGTGCCCCTGAAGGACCAGGTGCACAGCCTGGGAGTCATTTTGGACTCACAGCTGTCCATGGAGGCACAGGTCAATTCTGTGTCCAGGGCAGCTGTTTATCAGCTCCATCTGGTAGGCAGGCTGAGTCCCTACCTGCCCGCGGACTATCTCGCCAGAGTGGTGCATGCTCTAGTTATCTCCCGCTTGGACTACTGCAATGCGTTCTACGTGGGGCTACCTTTGAAGGTGACCCGGAAACTACAACTAACCCAGAATGCGGCAGCTAGACTGGTGACTGGGACCACATAACACCGGTCCTGAAAGACCTACATTGGTTCCCAGTACGTTTCCGAGCACAATTCAAAGTGTTGGTGTTGACCTTTAAAGCCCTAAACGGCCTCGGTCCAGTATACCCGAAGGAGCGTCTCCACCCCCATCATTCTACCCGGACACTGAGGTCCAGCGCGAGGGTCTTCTGGCGGTTCCCTCGCTACGAGAAGCCAAGTTACAGGGAACCAGGCAGAGGGCCTTCTCGGTAGTGGCACCCACCCTGTGGAATGCCCTCCCACCAGAGGTCAAAGAGAACAACAATTATCAGATCTTTAGAAGGCATCTTAAGGCAGCCCTGTTTAGGGAAGCTTTTAATGTTTGATTTCTGTATTTTAATGTTTTGTTGGAAGCCGCCCAGAGTGGCTGGGGGAACCCGGCCAGATGGGCGGGGTATAAATAATAAATTATTATTATTATTATTATTATTATTATTATTATTATTATTATTATCCAAGTAGTTAGGGCTGGTACTGTAGAGACCCAGGAGGGAATTAATTACCTCTGAAATGGCTATTTACCCCACAATGGAAGGCACCATGATGATGATAATAATAATAATAATAATAATTTATTTATTATTTATACACCACCCATCTGGCTGGGTATCCCCAGCAACTCTGGGCAGCTTCCAACAAAATATTAAAATACAATAGTCTGTCAAACATTAAAAGCTTCCCTAAACAGGGCTGCCTCCAGTTGCCTTCTAAAAGTCTGGTAGTTGTTTTTCTCTTTGACATCTGGTGGGAGGGTGTTCCACAGGGCGGGTGCCACTACCAAGAAGGCCCTCTGCCTGGTTCCCTGTACCTTGGCTTCTCGTAGTGAGGGAACCGCCAGAAGGCCCTCGGCACTGGACCTCAGTGCCCAGGCAGAACGATGGGGGTGGAGATGCTCCTTCAGCTGACAAAGACCTTTTTTTAGATTTTTCCAGTGTTCCCACTTCCAAGAAAACTCTATTCTGCAGACTGAGCATTCTGTCCTCAGCGCTTAACAACAGCCATTTGTAGACTGCTTCTGGAACTGGACTGAATGTGCTGTGATGAGTAGAGCCAACCATCTTGCAATTAACTTTCTTTGTACTTGGCTACACAGATAAATGCAAAGGGCAACAGTCCCAAAGGTACACACCGTATGGCCAGCTTCTTGGAGAAGCTTCTTGGTTTCATGCACAGCCCGCCTCATACAGGGAGGAAGCAAAAAATAGCCATCAGTGTCATAATAGCCAATCCGAAGTGGCGTGGAACTAGAGTATACCTAGGAGAGAGGAGAGAACCTCCAGGTAATATCATCAATGGATGGAGAGATTTGCAATCAATTTGTGGAAATCAGTATTGGTTGGGGGGGGATTGCTTTTGTACTATGCACTGAACTAGATATCTCAAACATCATAGAGCTGCTACCAAAACCAGCAGTCGCATAAACAATTAAAGTAGAGTACTAGAGTAGAGTGTTGGTTTGGGATTGGGGAGATTCAGAATAGTCATGAAGCCACGAAGCTTATTGGGTTATCATGGGCTAGTCAACAATTTTTCAGCCCAGGGATGGGGAACCCTTTTCATCCTAATGTCACATTTCCTTCTGGGAAATCTTCAGAGGGCCACATACCAATGGTGTACAGAGCCAGAGGCAAAAGTGGGAGGAGCAACTAATGTGAACAGCAACTCACAGTAGAGTAGTTTCTACAAACACTCACACACTTCTCTCTGTGCTTTATCCCAGCAAGCAATAAGTATTCTCAGAGTTTAAGGACACACAACCAAACCCTTAATTGTTATAAGGAATTTAAATTTAAATCAGAACATATCCTTTAAATTGAAAAATATTACATAAAATTGCTTGGGCTTGCTTAACACTCAGGGGCAAAGCTCCATTATTTGTTCAATGTATGAAAGAGCAGGATAATAATGCAATATTACAGAGCTGTTTAGTTTCAGTGTAAGGAGATGTTTTGGAGCAAAAGAGCAAAGTGGGGAATCAAGTTAATGCAGAATGAGTAAAATTCATAGCAGGGAAAGGGGGAGAAAGTTCCTAAGGCAACATAGGTTGCTACCAAGGCACCCTCTGCAGTGACTCTGACAATGGCTACCAAATTCAGGAGCAGTGTCCAGCTACAGTAGCAATGTGGTTCTCTAAAATATCACCCAAAACACCCCCACACACTGAACAATTCGCAATGTAATCTTTTATGTACCTCTTCATTGAAAAACACAGGCGGAACGAAGGGGTCCAGCTGGAACATGTCATCACATAAGAGAGCCTTCATGCACAGAGCTAGACTTTCCACATCCCTTGCCATTGGGCCCACTGTTCCTGGAACTTCAATTGAAAATAGAAGCTGATCATGGTTGCACATAATGCACAACCCATAGGATTTGGGACTGTCAGATATGGAATGATATCTTGAGGCCATCTAACAGAAGGACAGAAGTGCATTCCAATCCCTAGGACTGGTTCATAACATATATATTTTTAAGTTTGCATTTTTTAAAGGCAAAGGGTGAATGAATGAGTGAACATACAACTGCACCAAATAAATGGGTGAAGAACCCAACTGAAGTATGGAGTGTGGGGAGTGAGAGCTGATTCCACTTTTAACTCGCTAGTCAAAAACAATGTAAGTTTAAAGCTGGAATGATACCTGGGGTGGACATTGTTTAAATTTGACCCATTCATCACTTTGGGGAGATCACATCCTTACCCCACCAATGTGGTTGAAAAGTGTCTTTCAACTACACATTCAACCACCGCACCCACCCAATAATCATCCTGCCACAGCACATACTGTACATGCACTTTTTGCATTCAATCAAAAGTGATCCTTCAGACCTTTCTGAATTTGGATAGAAAAGGGAGAGGTCCTTTACCTGTGAGTATTCCATCAATGGGGCCCCTTACTCCTGAATTGCTGTAGAACAGAGAAATGTCAGAACATGCAGCTGGTAAAAAAGTAAATCTGATACATGGACAGTTCTGCTGCCACCAGAACTACTGCCAGCTTCTTGGAGGATGGCCACCCAAACAATGAATTATGTTGAATGCATGCTCAGACTGGCTACTTTTGTTGAACGAAAAGCATTTGTGGAGCCCTAAGCCATATCAAAACCCTGCCTTGGTTTCCTGTCAAAAATCGCCCCCAGCTATTTGCCCCAAAGGTGCTATTTACCAGACATGAAAGCAATGCCATAAACCAACTCCCCCCCATGGCTGGTGCCTTCCAGATGTTTTGGACTATAAATAACTCTCATGATCTAATGAAACCATCCAAGGTTTTATTCTGTGGTTAGTTGTGACAAGAAAGATACAAGAATAATAATGAAACCGAACTTAACCTCTTCAATGGGAAAAAAATAAATAAATCTGTTCACTATCACTGAATCAGATAGATTTCCTTATTCATTAATTGAATTTATATTCTGTCCTTCCGTCTGAAAGAAAGGATATACACAATAATTTATCAGAAGCAGTTTTCTTAGCAGCAAATTTATGCAAATAATGGAGAATTGTCTTTATGTAGGCTGCTGAGTCAATTACTTCACACTCAGAAAGGCAAAATCAATGTCCATTTGCCGAGCTTCCCCAGCTGCATAAATGGGTTGCTGCCCTGGGTGTGTGTTTACCAGTAGTTTTTTAAATATATCTGCTGGGTTGTTGTTGTTGTTGTTGTTGTTGTTGCACTTTTAACTGGTTTTAAGCTTTTTTTAATTGTGCATCACCTTGAGATGCTTGTGTGTAAGGTGATTAATAATAACGAACAACAACAACAATTATACTATAAGCTGAACTATGCATAGTAAATATTTTTTAAAGGGATTTATGGGATTTGAGAGAGGCTGGCATGTCTGTGTGGATGGCTTGATGAGTATTGCAATCAGCATAATATTCACATGTATTTGCTATGCTAAAACCACACCAGATGGAAATGGGAGTAATTTTATGGCTTTAAACAATGTTTAACCAGGATTCCTGGCTTAGCATGGCATCCGAATCAGGGATAATTATGTGCTTTGCTTACACAAACCACAACAGGTAAGCCAAAACACACCTTAGCTTCACATCACAGTTTGTTTGGACAAAAAAAAATCCTACAACCCCCAGTTTGGACATAACACACCTTATTAAGTCAGATATTATGTTGCAAACTGAGTCTAAAGATTTTGTGAATATAGCCATGTATACTGTTATTCCTGCTATTGTTTAATGTAATCAATATAATTTGTGGGAATGGGAGAAGGATGAGTGACTTTTTGGAAAGGTGGTTCTGCAAGGTTACCAGAATCAGGAAAAGCAAGTTCCAATGCCTAATAATGATAAACAAGAGATTGTTTAACATTAGATTAAAGAAATCCACATTCCTTGGGAGATAAGGCTGCACATGCCAATTTGCTTAGACCCTCAAGGATGAGAACAGAGATCATGATCTTTGAGTTATGTAGCCAGAAAAGGCTTTGCATTTAGATGGCGGCCTGAAAAATGCAAGGATCTTGCAATCTCAAAAACTTTCCATGTCAGTTCTTGCAATACAGATCATATCTCCAATTAAGACTGCACCACATAACCAAAAGACTGAGTTGAGGGTATAAGAGTTGTGACGTCAGAAGAATCTTGAGTGAAGATTACTGCAACTGCCCAAGAAAGGTTCACCATGGTCCAGCTCCACCAACTCTTGAGCCTCCTTCAAGTTCACAGTAAATATTAACTATGGTTTACCATGATTTTTAAACTGTGCCATCGAGCAGATCACTCCCCTAATAAGTTCAAGAGCTACTCAGGAAGTCATTCATCATCTTTCCCAATGAGGTCTCTAATATTTATATTATGAGGGAGAATTTTCATGCTTCATACCAACGAATGCCAATCATTTGCACAGTAGACAATATTTTCAGTACATACCTCAGCCTACCTGCTGTTGGCTTCAGCCCACAAAGACCACAGAAGCTGGAGGGTAGGCGGACACTTCCACCCAAATCTGATCCAAATCCCAGGATGGACCCTCCTGCAGCTATTAGGGCACCTTCCCCTCCAGATGATCCACCAGGGCCTCTCTTATGATCATTAGGATTCACTGTCTGGCCAAAAATAGAGTTGCTGCAGTCATAGCTACAAGATGGTAGAAATACAGCAGTTACCCATTTGTTTGTTAGAAGGCAATCCTCAATGCACTTGCTAAAAATAAATGCCTGTTGAACTCACAATGGAACTCAGAGATCCGTAATGCTGGCAGATAAGCAGCATTCAAAATACTAACACCCTGTATTGGACATGCGCCATCAGCCAGACTATAATGGGCTGAAAACAGAGGTCAGGTAAAGGGACCCCTGACCATTAGGTCCAGTCGTGACCGACTCTGGGGTTGCGCGCTCATCTCGCATTATTGGCCGAGGGAGCCGGCGTATAGCTTCCAGGTCATGTGGCCGGCATGACAAAGCCGCTTCTGGCAAACCAGAGCAGCACATGGAAATGCCGTTTACCTTCCTGCTATAGCGGTTCCTATTTATCTACTTGCATTTTGATGTGCTTTCGAACTGCTAGGTTGGCAGGAGCTGGGACCAAGCAACGGGAGCTCACCCCGTCACAGGGATTCGAACCGCCGACCTTCTGATCAGCAAGCCCTAGGCTCAGTGGTTTAACCACAGTGCCACCTATAAGTTTAGGCAGGCCCAACCCACTGATGAGGCAGGGTGAGGCACCCGCCTTGAGCAGCAGAAGCCTCAAACGGCAAAATAGGATATACCACCCTTGAGTTTAGGCAATGTTTAATGCCCGAGCAACAGAACTGTGGTATTGGCCATATCCGAAAGAGCAAAAATACTCATAATACTAATTTAGCTTGGAATTTCCAAGAATGCATTCCATTGTAGAGCTACATTTCAAAATAGGCTATCAGGGCTGTTACCCAGGCAGTAGAATGGTTGAAAGATCCAAATAATGGCAGGCTTCTGTATTTGCAAAGATAGTGGACTAGCCATTATAGGTTGTGTTCAACTAACTTTTACTGAGAAGAGGAGACACATTGAAATTTAGGAACCTAAATTAGTCATGGTCATTAATCTCAATGGGTCAACTCTGAGTAAAAGTTAGTTAAATGCAACCTATGTGTCTTTCTTCCCTAGAGGCCTCAGTGCAACCTGATATGTGACTAGCACTCAGTGCAACTTCATCTGAATACGTCTGTTGCCCTGCTGTATCTTAAGATCCTTCAACCCACGTCCCTCTCACCTATGCTAGATATAGAGCCAAAGGCTTGTCCCTGTTTTGCAACATTATTATTATTATTATTATTATTAATATTAATAATAATAATTTCTATACTGCCCTATACCCGAAGATCTTAGGGCAGTTCACGTAAAATAACAAATACATAAAATCAAAACAAAAACAAGCCAGTTAAAAACCCCAAACATTGTTACTATCTACACTCTTTGCATCAAAGATGACTGCAAACTCCTGGAGGAACAAAATAAACACAGACTCGCCATCTTGAAAGATGGTCACGTTACACTTGGTGGCCAAAACCAAATCATTGGCCATTGTCCAACACTGCCTCCAGCTTGCTAATATTCTCATTCTCCTTTAAAAATCTACCATTTCCAGAAGTCTTCCAGCTGCTCACCACCCAGAGCAGGCAGCACTGTGGGACTTTCTAGGGAACAATGGAAGTTGATGATGTTCCATCACTCTTGGAGGGAATTGAATGGCCAACCTGGGTGCCCACAGTGTTCACATGGTACATATCAACCTATCTCATACCCATCACTGGTGATGAATAATGTGCCTCAGGATCTGACATTTTGAGTCAGTGCAAAACTTTTACATGTATGATTTCATTTTGTCAAAAATCAGAGTGAATTGATTCAGTACACAAGGTTGACTTGCACTGGTACACAAAAAAGCATATGTGTCCACTAACCATGGTAACTTACTTCAATAAGGATTGTGGGACATTGGTGATTACAAATGGATTTGCTCCCTGCCTTTTTAGCACCTCGACCAGCACACTGTCCTCTTCTGCCAAGGCACTAAGTGACTGGACAAAGCCACATGTTGATAAGTGACCCTAGAAGCAAAGGAGCTTGTTAAATGCCTGCATGGTTGTGGTTGTTTTTCAAACTATTAGAGAAACAGTTCTAAATCAAAACTCTGAACTAGCTCTGTGTTTTGATAACTATCCAACACCATACCCTGCTTAGGGGTATTTTCTGCCAGGTATTCTAACAAAGAATTCTGTGCAGCTTGAAAACAGTCTTAACAATAGCACACTTTGCATTGCCATCTCAGTACATGCTGCAATACCAAATAGCTGAACAGTCAACAGTTTTTATTTGTCATGCTCTGTTTTGAAGTTCTAACCATAATCTTACAAAGCTTTCTTATATGAATCCCAGATTTGCTTCCCCAGGCTTTTAGTAGTCCTACTTTGATCCATCTGCACCCAACTCTAGATAACCATTGTGACTCAGAGAAATGGAATCACCTTATATGCAATGTGATCCTTGATACTGACAGGCACGCCATACAACAAGCCCCTTTCCTTCTGTTTCTTCAGCTCCTGGAGATGTTGCTCACATTCTGGAATAAAATGGCGCACACAGTTCACCTCCTGGTGAACTGCTAAAGCCTTCTCAGTGAAAAGCAAGGGGAACAAGGTGGAGAATGAATTAGTAATAGATATGTTTCCTTTTGATACGGCATTTTACATTCTGCAGATATCTAAATCCAAATGAGCTTCTCTGCTACGTCAACCCTAAGCAAAACTAGGAGTGCAGAGGAAGCTAGACATTCCAACCAAGATACCTTTGGCGGGACTGGGGACGTAGTGTGTCTGTGGCCACACAAAAGCTTACTAGCCTGGAAGAAGCAATACTTTGATTCTTACAAATGAGCTACAGCATACTCTGATTCTACAGGAATGCATCCAACAACAGATTAAAGGTAAAGGGACCCCTGACCATTAGGTCCAGTCGTGACCGACTCTGGGGTTGTGCGCTCATCTCACATTATTGGCTGAGGGAGCCGGCGTATAGCTTCCAGGTCATGTGGCCAGCATGACAACAAACAGATTACTACAAGGTTAATATTAAAATACTGAATCCTACACTGAACCAGCTCTACCATTAGGCAGAGTGAGGCAGCAGCCTCGGGCAGCAGATGCCAGAAGGTGGGGAGTGGCACCAAGGATTCAAGACAGAGTTGGGTATGTCATGTGGCCTGCCTCATTCACCCTAAGCTACCTTGCAGCCTTTAGGAAGGGTGGAGAAAGCTGTCCTGTGAGTGGTGTAACTTAGGTACAGCTGAGGGTCCAGTTAGCTTCTGTAAATGAAATTTGAGAGGGAAGAGGAGAGTGCCATTCTTTCCTCAACCCCAGGCAGCAAATTGTCTTGGACTAGCCCTGACCATACTCTTGTTGCTCTCACAATCCCCAACTTACTGAAGAGTAATGGATCTTAACTGTGGGAAATCCAGTGAGAGAGAGTAAGTGATCACGATCTGGCAAAACTATGCTTTAGACCTGAAAGTGCAGACTGAGACACGCAAGAACCCAAGACCTAAACAAGTATTCCTAACTGTAAGAGGTGGTGTTGGGAGTTTCAACTAAATTAGGAAAAATATGGTAAGTTTGTGCAAATTTACTGAAATAATCCTGGCTGCATAGTGCAGGGTTACGTCCAAATATTTTGGCTACTGTGAATATGGGCATCCCCCCCCCAGAGGGACCTGTTAAATAAACTATATATTGATTTATCTGAAAAGATTTCTATACTGCCAAATATATTTGTAAAAGTATCAAGATGGTGAAGAACACAACGTATCATTCTTCTCACCTTTTCCATGTAAGTGTAAAGGACACATTCTGGAGACAAAGACCCTTCCTTCAGCTTCTCCACTAGCTCTGCCACAGGCAAAGAAAGGACATGAGCAGCTTGTACCCCAGGATTCTGTAAAGACAGCATACCGTATGGCAATTCTCGTGGAGAGGGGATGGGGAGCTGAGACCTGGGGGCCTCTCTATCCAGCCCTCAGAACTCTCCTCCTCCTCCTTAGGCCACACCCCTCTCCCAAGGCCACACCCCCTCACTGTCACAGAGCAGCAGCCCCCTCAAGTGCTCTTGCATGGCACTCATCTGTGCTTGAACTTTGACAATGACTTCTGCATGCATGCCTGGATAAAGACTGGAGAGATGTGGGGGGAGTGGGGTATACACACTTTTGATGTGTATACCCCACTCCCTAATGCAACCTGCTGTAAAAAGGCAGGAATCATATCCCTTGCTTTGTCTGCTCCCCAACCGCTTCTCCCAGCCCATCACGGGCATGTTGTATCTGGAAGGCTGCCCTCGAGGGCAGTGTCTCTCAACCTTTTTCTGACCATGGCCCCCTTTCAACCTTTCCTCCCCTGTCCTACCAGTGTGGTGTAGTGGCTAAGAGCCGTGTACTCGTAATCTGGTAAACCGGGTTCGATTCCCCGCTCCTCCACATGCAGCTGCTGGGTGACCTTGGGCTAGTCACACTTCTCTGAAGTCTCTCAGCCTCACTCACCTCACAGAGTGTTTGTTGTGGGAGAGGAAGGCAAAGGAGATTGTGAGCTGCTTTGAGACTCCTTTGGGTAGTGTTAAAGCAGGATATCAAATCCAAACTCTTCTTCTCCTTCTTCTACCAGTAGAAAGGTGGCTATTTTGTTTGTAAGCAGAGCATGTTTTATTTATAATTTTTATAATTATATAATTTAACCTGTGGCCCCCTTGGAATATCCTGGAAGCCAGTGCCAGATTTACATATAAGCTAAACAAGCTATAGCTTAGGGCCCCACTCTCTTGGAGCCCCGAAAAAAAATTTAAGGGGAAAATACCGGTACTGGATGTACATTTCCAAAATATAAGATAAAAAACAAATAAAATAAAACCTACATACAGCAACAGTGTTTTGTTGTGTGTAGGCTTCTGTGATGTAAATAATGGGTCTCACCTGTTAGCATGCTCCCTAAAATATCACCGGTTTGCTCACTTCTATATATAGGGTGCCTACATTCTTTATGGACTGGTTGCATGGCAGCATGTGCAAATGGCTTTAGATACCTATTAGGTCCACAAATTACAAAATAGCACGTATTCAACACAAAAAACAATGATAATTTGTTGTTGACAAAGGACAGCTGGACCCATAGCTGCCAAGTTATCCATTTTTTAAAGGGATTTTCCCTTATGCTGAATAGGCTTCCTCGTGAGAAAAGGGAAAACTTGGCAGCTATGGCTGGACCAGTAGCTTAGGGCCTCATCAAACCTAAATCTGGCCCTGCTGGGGGGTCCCAGGGGGCCATACCCCCCCGGTTGAGAAACACTGCTCTGGGGAATGGAGTCTTTGGGCTAATAAGAGTTGCCCATTCCTTCTGTAGAGTTTTGCTAATGTCAAACATTTACCAGTCTTTCTACTTCAGTTGTTCCCAGACGACCACAATCAAAATCTTATCGTACTAAAAGTTGGATTGTTCACTGAAATTCTTTTTTTCCATCAAACGATTATTCCAACCCATGTCACTACAACAGAATTCTATGGTGGGAATATCACACACATATCTGAGAGATGCATACCTGCTGTTTAAACTCCTGAACAACTTTTTCCATTTGAGCCAAGCCATGGTCTCTCTTCCTTCTTGCTTCTTCTATTTGTTTTTTGATCCTATTCTGGCCCATCCATTTGAGTGCCAAGAAAGCTGCAGCTGTGCTGCTGGTCAGAGCAAGGACAATGTGAAGGTCAATCTTAACCTGGGGCCTTGACTGCCTCAACCATTCGTGGATCATAGTGTAAGCACTCTGCAACTTTCTGGAACCGGATCAGCAGACAGTATTTGGGGATTCTGAAAAGGCAACACAAAAATAACGTGAAGGCCAAATAATTGTATCAAACTACTCTATATGCACTGTTCACCACTAGCTGCAGATAATTTCATATGTCCCAAAATGCACGGGAAGACATTTACAGCCTTCACCTCAAGCGAATGCTGACAATGAACTTGGAGAGCAGGACTGGTCCAAGACATTTTCCTCCCTGAGGCAAAGGACAATATGACACCCCCCCCCACACACAATTCCATGTACAGAAGCCAACTGCACCAGCAGTCAAACCCTATTCAGTGGTACCTCGGTTTACAACCACAATTGGTTCCGGAAGTCTGTACTTAACCTGAAGCGAACTTTCCCATTGAAAGTAATGGAAAGTGGATTAATTCATTCCAGACTGTCCGCGGAGTACTTAAACTGAAGCGTACTTAACCTGAAGCGAACTTTCCCATTGAAAGTAATGGAAAGCAGATTAATCCGTTCCAGACGGGTCCGTGGAGTACTCAACCTGAAGCATACTTAACCCGAAGTATGAGTGTAATTGGTTCTGGAAGTCTGTACTTAAACAGAAGCATAGTTAACCTGAAGCGAACTTTCCTGTTGAAAGTAATGGAAAGTGAATTAATCTGTTCCAGATGGGTCCGCGGTGTTTGTAAACCGAGGTGGTTGTAAACGGAGGCGGATGTAAACCGAGGTACGACTGTAGTTCTTTCAGTAGAGCATGAGACTTTCAACCTCAGGGTAGTAAGTTCAAGCCCTATGTCGGGCAATTCCATGATTCAAAACTGATGGTGGCACAGTGGTCGATTTTGGGCTTTCAAATTTCAGTGGCACCCTGTGCGATGCCAAAATTCAGCACACACACCCCTCCAGCCTCTCACCTTCTATTCTAAGTCACTGCTGAAGCACCCCTGTGGTGCCCTCTGGGCTCAGCTCTCAGTGTGGTTGAAACAGTCGCCCTCCCCTAAACCTGCCTCTGGATGGAGTGGGATCCTCCTCCATACTTGAGACAGCAAGCAAGATTAAATGTCTCAGGACAAGACATGTAGCAACAGAAGGAAATGGCTGAGGAATTCAAGAATGGCTGCTGGCTGCTCCTGTTGCTGCCCTGCTAGCCTCTGTTGCTGGCAGACACGTCACTTTGCCTAATGCGCCCTGGTTGGAAGTATGAACTTCAAGTGTGATTATAAGAGTGACACTAAGTAGGATTGGAATAACACTTGCAGTTCAATGGTGAATTTTGGATAGAATGGAGATGTGAAAGATTTGGATTATTATAAAAGATGCAGGAGGACCCACAAAGGGGAGGAGGGAAGTGCAGGAGATTCTATGGAATCTTGTCTTTATGTTGTATGTTGGATATGTGGTTGTAGAACTGTAATTTGAAAAACCAAATAAATAAATAAATAAACAAAGCAAGAATGACACTATAGTGGTACCTTGGGTTAAGAACTTAATTCGTTCTGGAGCTCTGTTCTTAACCTGAAAACTGTTCTTAACCTGAGGTTCCACTTTAGCTAATGGGGACTCCCACTGCCGCTGCGCGATTTCTGTTCTCATCATAGCTGCCAAGTCTCCCGATTTCTCCGGGAAACCCCCGTTTTTTAAAGCCATTTCCGGCTTCATCCCGTACGGCGAAATATCCCGTAATTACCACGATTTCTCGAGACTGTGCCCGTCTTTGTGAATGTGGTGCTCTTTCCCGTCAACCAACCGTACCTCGTCCACCTCCTCAGCTCTGTGCCCGCCCCTTTCTCTCCTTGTGATTGGCCGCCTTGGCAGAGTCTCCCTCAGGGATTGGTAGCCGGCATGCTAAGGAGGGTTTGGCTGTGCACTGTGTAATTAAGTTAGTGGGGCTGTCTCAGTACGCGCTAGAAGCGGCGGTGAGCTGGTTCAATCTCTATGGAGGTGACGGAGGGAAGCGCTCGGTGGCTGCTGGCGGGCTCCTCTAGCAGCAGCAGCAGCAGCCTGTGCCTCTCTCTCTCTCCCCTCCCAACCCTCCACCCCCTTTATCGGTGGATAATGTTCAGAGCCTGCTTTTCAAACGCCCACTGTAATAAAAATGATCTCTTGAAAATCCAAAATGATCAATCTCTTCTCCCTTTCTTCTTCTTCCTGTCCTCCTCCTCCTCCTCCCCCTCCCCCTCCCTCCTTTATGATCTCCTTTCTGCAAGACCCGGACGTTCAAGAAGGGGAGGGTGTGTGGGAGTGCATGTGCGTGTTTTGGGTTTTTTTTGCATTGCACCGAGCGCACTTCTCCAGGTCTGTCCCGTCCCCCGTCCCTCGTGCTCAAGCTCTGCTTCCCCGTCCCCCCCATCAAACTCCAGGATTTCAGTTTATTATTTTATTACACCATCAATGCTCGCCCTCCTCCTCCCCAGCTGCTGCTGCCGCGGCTGCTACTACAAACACATCCCTTTCCAAGCCCCCTCACCGTGCCTTTTTCCTCTTTATTAATGTAATATTGGGGAAGGAGAGGAGATGCCCTCCTCCCGGGGAGCCCCTTCCACGTGGCCCCTATCCCCCCCGCCCGGCGGCAGAGGAGCGTGTGCGCTCTTCGGATCGGCTGCTTTTCTGTCCCTCTCCAACGCCCCCCCCCAGCTCAGGGAGGGAATGGGTGGCGGATTCCTCCTGAGGGGGGAGGAAAGGAAAAAAGCCAGCGGTAGCAACACAATCTTTCAATCTCGCCAGCCAGCTCGTGCCAGGGAACTTAAAGGAGTTCGCGCGCCCGCGTGCGGGGGGTTTTGGCTTCAAGGAATGCAAGCGAGAGAAGGGAGCAGGTAGGGCAGCAGGGCTGTTGCACCCCTCGAGGCGCAGGCAGAATCCGGGGAGAGGAGGCGAGCGGGATCGCCTCTGGCTGAGGAGGCTGTGTGTGTGTGTGTGTGTGTGTGTGTGTGTGTGTGCGCGCGCTCGTGGCGTGTGTGTGTGTGTGTGGCGCACCTCTCATCTGCTGGCTGCTCCTGCTGCTGCTGCATTTGCGAGCAGACTGAGAAGGGAAGGAGGTGAATGCCGGAGGTCCTTTCCGGAGCCTCCGCGAGGAAAAGGGAAGGGGGCTGAGGGAGGAGGAGAGGGCTGGCTGGGTGGCTGGGCAACCTTCATGGAGCCTCGGCTCCTGGGCTGGAAATCGGGCAGCGCTGGCACCGGAAGTTGCTTCTACGCAACTTCCGGTGCCAGTCTGCTGTGGTCCCGTATTTTTCTAACCCAGACTTGGAAGCTATGGTTCTCATCCTGAAGCAAAGTTCTTAACCCGAGGTACAATTTCTGGGTTAGAGGAGTCTGTAACCCAGGCATCCCCAAACTTTGGCCCTCCAGATGTTTTGGACTACAATTCCCATCATCCCTGACCACTGGTCCTGTTAGCTAGGGATCATGGGAGTTGTAGGCCAAAACATCTGTTTGGCCGCAGTTTGGGGATGCCTGCTAACCTGAAGTGTCTGTAACCTGAGGTACCACTGTAGTTCATTTAGCTGAATGCCACAATAAGCACGGTTCTTCCTTCTTCCCACATCCTCTTGCCTCAAACACACACATTATAAGCATATTTCATATGTTCAATTTATGCTATTTAGCTGAAATGTAATGAATTTTTTAAAAAACTTTTTCAAAATAAGCAATTTTAAAAATAAAATAAAATGCCTCATTTGGGTTAGAGTTCCACATAGTGATAGAGGGAAAACATGTTTTTCTACATTTTAAATAGATAAATAAGGATGGAGATAGGGCCTGGAGGCCCTCTGGAAAGTTTCTCAGATAGCCTTTTCAGTAACTCATCCCTCCTTTCAGTGGAACAAGCTAAGGACTCTGAATACAGAGTGCTTGACACTGTCCTACAATTTCACTGCTCTGTACCTACCAATTGTAAAGTGGACACAACTAAGGAAGGCTCACCAAATACATACAGAATTAGTTGCTTTCTCCCCAGTGAAATGTTATGGAGTTAATTACTACATGTGCCGATTTAATAAAAAACAGGATTTTAATTCATTTTAAAAATAAATAGATCTAGCTTTCCTGCTTGGATAGTGCAAAGTTGAGGACCCTGTGGCCCTCCCAATGTTGCTGGGCTGCAACTCCCACCATACCATTCTGAGGCTGATGGGAGCTGGAGTCCAACAGGGTCCCTATCCTGGAAGACTGCAGGGTCCCTATCCTGGAATAGTGGAGTCATCCAGTTTCTACCTCCTGCCTAGCTCTGGACATATATGGGCAGAGTTGGACATACATACATGCATGCATGCATGCATTGCCAGCAGCCTATGCACACACAGAGAAAGATGTGCACATTGAAAGAAACAACAACCTTGGTCAAGCATCTGCTATGCATGCAGTAGATCCGACGTTAAATCTCTAGCATTTCCAGATTGGTTCTAAAATCCCATAGAGTCACTGCCAATCAGTGTAGTCAATATACTGGACTCAGTATAAGGGAGTTTCCTATGGACTCCTGGAGACACTGCACTACCTTCCTCTGACTCTACCCTCCCTTTTCCTTGTATAAATGTGCATCAAGTAGATGCACTTTCCAGACAAATGCACAGTCACATAAGTCAAATTCTTAAATCTCACTTTGTCTTTCTCACGCTCTCTAATTTTCTTCCCTTACACAAAAAAAGCCCCACTTACCTTCTCCTCTAATCTCCTTCTCTTCCCTTGAAGCTGAGGAATTGCGCAAGCTGCTCAGCATTCGGAGTGGGTGGCCCCAGGGAATACAGCCAATGGGGTAGGGGTTCAGCAAGTGAACTTTTTCCTTCTTCAGGAAGCACTACATGTGTGTTTGTTTCGATCGACTCTTATAGCAGGAATCCAGTAATTTGATTCATGAGGAATTACAGTGCAAGGCTGTTGTTGTTTGACACAGGCTCAGAATAGCTCTGGGGCTACGCACATAGTACAGACTTCCAGCCTGCAGGATCACCATTTCTAACAACAACATAAGGTAGGAAGAATTCAATGGCTGAAGCTTTCCCAGTTCAGAGATGCAGTAGCAGGGAAACAGCCACACGTTGCATTTCTGCCTGCTGACCGGGGCGGTGGGTGGGTGGGTGGACCAAGCCTTAATAGCCTACCATTCCCCAAAGCAGGAATTAGCCCTTGCAGTGTATGTCAGGAGTTTTATTTAATAAAAAAAAGTAACTCTGATTTGATCTGTTATATATTAAGAATCCTTAAAGCCATTGGGTCAGCAAATATGCTCCAATGAGCTGTGACAGAAGTGGGATGGGAAGGTATCCAAGAGGGTGATAGGAAATCGGAGAGGTATAGTCTGAAATTTTATGCTGTGCTTGTAATTGTTTGGTCATTCATTGTTACGGTAAGATGGGGGTGCTCAGGCTGCTTGTTATTGTCAAAGAAAAAAAATCATTATTTGCTTCTTTATTTTGAAATGTTCTACTGTGCCTTCATTCAACCATGGGTTCCACAATGGTATACATTTTTTTTAAAATCCAAATATTAATGCAAGAATAAAGACAAACAATAAAAAGCAACGTATAATAAAATCAAAGTAATTAGAGTGTGGTGTGGTGGTACAGACATGGAAGACCCAGGTTAAAATTCTGCTTAAAAAACCCACCACTGGACAAGTGGTTAACTTGATCATAACATGTTTAAACGTAAGAGTTGTACTGCAACTTTGTAGACTGAGGAACACTGCCAAAATTATTGATTTATATATCCTGTAGGGAATTTCCTCCAGGGATGAAGAGGCAAATTCTGCAGAAGACCAAGAAGTACATTATTGCACTATCCAAGTCTAAAAGCAAATGGAGTAGAAGAAACCAAAATACCCACAGTGGGGCACGGCGCTAGTCAAAATGTACTCATAGAACTTTGGGGGCGTGTGCATCTTTTAAGCACTCCTCTTTGCATACCGTTGTTGAAGGTTCAGTGCTCACTAAGTTACATATTAACATTCTGACATTCTCTTCAAAACTGTCTTCTAGCACACATTGATGAAAATGTAACTGAGCGGACCAAGCAATGTTCAGTACACATGCAGCCGTACATCAAAGTAGTCAACAAAGCAGATCTTTTAGCAGATACAGTGCTCCTTTCCGACAGGATCAGATTTTCCTCCTGCCCCTCCTTTCATGGGAGACTTTCTCTACCTCCTTCATGAACCGAAGACACAATTCCTCCTGCCACGGCAGGGCCACACACTGGACAGCCACAGGGAGCCCAATAGCATCTTCGACAGCCTGCAGGAGAGATACAAAGGCAGCATGATATCACACAGCGTATTTCATAACTGAGAGAAGCAGCCAGTTTGAGCTCGTGGCTTTCAGACTTCTCCCTGAGTGCCTCCCTTTTGAATTGATTGAGACTTCCAGGATCTACTGGGCAATAAGGAGGCCTACCTTCAACTGGATAATGGAAATGCTCAGAATATATTTCCAACATCTGAGCACATGACTGTGGGGGTTTAGCGCTTTTGGTTAGGAGCTGTATCCCATGCATTTGTTTATAAAAATGTTATCCTACACATAAGTCACTTGTGTTGGAATATTGCTAATAATTGCACTCTATGACCTTATGGTTGTGATTTTTTTTTCCACCCAAGTCAGAGATTTGATGTCAAATGCTCTTATTGGAATTTAATCACATTAACCTGTTTAGAACCTATTCCAAATAAACACACTTAGAATAAGGCTGTACAAATTACTTTTAAAACTTACTTTTGTCTGGCAATAACTAAGACCCTACTCAGATCAGAAGCCGCCAATGAAGGTATATTAGAGAAGCAGTTCCAGTTTTCCAATTTAATGGCCTGTGTTAACCAGCTATAAAAAATTCCCTAATTTCAGGAGGGGAGCAAGGAAGGGTCAATCCGCTACAATTTTGTACAGCCAATAGAGCCCCAACAACACGTGGTGGGGTTGAGGAACCTGTTGAACTCCAACTTCCATCAGTCTCTACACCAACCAGCATGACCAGTGGACAGGATGGATAGAAGCTGCAGTTCAACAACATCGGTGTGTGTGTCACTGGTTCCCCATGCTTGATGCAGCTTCTAGGCACTGTCCTTGCCCTGGTTGCTATTGACTGACCTCCTTCATCCTCTTATCCCAGGGGTCTCCATAATGTCCTTTGTAAAGCTTCAGCTCTTCCTCATCTGCCTGTGTCACTGTAGTAACTGGGACAACACCGGCCGGGAAATTCAAGACGTTGTATAAATGGGTGTAAGTGGTAGCAACTGGAAAAGACAACACACAATACTTCTCATTTTGCAGTACCAGACCTTTGTTTCATGACACCAACATGAAAATGCAATAACAGCGCAATGCATACTTCTCTGCACAAACACACAGTAAGGAAAAAGAAAAAGATCATGGCAGAGCACTGCTGGGTTGTCTTGTGCTAGTTTATCAACTAATCTAAAATAACCTCTAAGAACAGTTGCACAAAATGTTCAGGGGAAGGAGCCTCAGAAAGGTGTTGATTGACTCAAGTGTTTTCTCAGATATTTGCCTAGACGCATCCACAACAACAATGCACACACTCATGGAATCAGCCCAAGAGGAACTGGGTTTTCCTGGTTTGGCTTCTGGCATGTTGGGAACCTGAAGAATTGGCTTGATCAAAGCCTGAAGCCTTGAAAAAAATTAGAATATGAATGAGTGTGCTTTCTTATCACTACTAAGAAAATACGACATTTGCCTGCAGGCACATTCTTCCTAATTGCACAAGCAACCATGAGAGATCTGGTCAAGCTGAAATATGTTGGAATCTTCTTGCCTTGAAGTTTTTAAAAGGAGATGAGACTTAATTCACTCAGTTTCATTTTGTTGGATTAATAATACTGGGCCCAGAGAAGAGTGAGCAGAACTCCACTCAGGAAACAAAGTTAATCTGGATCCTCTCACCACTTGTGCCCTCATGGTCTCCCAAAAGCTGCTCCATCTGGAATGGTGTAAGACCAGGTATTGTAGGGGGCAGCTAAGAGAATTGGGGGGGGGGGTTGCCAGAATTCACGGAGGCTGCCTTTCACAGGCAGAAGTTCCTTTCCACTCACTCAATACACCTTTTGATTCCAATAATAAAATAACAATGATAATATTTTCTCACTGACACTGGTTGAAGGAAATGTACCAAGGTTTAAGTACAATTTCATGCAAGGTAAATATGGAATAATCCAGGAATTAATGCATCACTTAAAAAAACACCCATCTAATCACAGTATTGTTGGAAGAGGGGATGGGTTGTGAAACAGACAACTACAATGCAACCCAGCTACAGTTCTGCTAGCAGTATCTTACAGATTCAGAGCAAAATAAAAAAAATCCTTTTTTTTTTTTTGCTTCGACTCAGACCAACACGGCTACCTACCTGTAACTAGAACTATGGAAGGCACCACATTACAGATTCAGAGTACATTATATCCTGGGTGGAGCTAGACTAATGTCTTAGCTATACCTTAGTTGGTTAAGGAGCCCATCGCAACTGGTCTGGCATGATACAATGTAGGTGAATCTACAGCTACGTATGTTGCCATATTGGTATCCTTCAGGTTGTAGGATTATAAATACAATAGATTCAGGCCTCATCATGGGACTGAAACTGCCTTGGTCGCACTGGTCAATGATCTCCGGCGGGCTAGAGACAAAGGTGAGAGCTGTTTCCTAGTCCTGCTGGATCTCTCAGTGGCTTTTGACACCATCGACCATAACATCCTTCTGGACCGTCTAGAGGGGCTGGGAGCTGGGGACACTGTCGTACAGTGGTTCCACTCCTTCCTCCTGGGCCGTGTTCAGAAAGTGGTGGTGGGGGATGAGTGTTCAGACCCCTGGGCTTTCACTTGTGGGGTGCCTCAGGGTCCCATTCTCTCCCCCATGTTTTTTAATATCTATATGAAGCCGCTGGGAGAGATCATCAGGGGGTTTGGGCTGGGTGTTCATCAGTATGCAGATGACATCCAGCTCTACCTTTCTTTTAATCAGAACCAGTGAAGGCGGTGATGGTCCTGGGTGAGTGCCTGGAGGCAGTTGGAGGATGGATGGCGGCTAATGGATTGAAGTTGAATCCTGACAAGACAGAAGTACTGTTTTGGGGGGACAGGAGGCAGGCAGGTGTGGAGGACTCCCTGGTCTTGAATGGGGTAACTGTGCCCCTGAAGGACCAGGTGCGCAGCCTGGGAGTCATTTTAGACTCACAGCTGTCCATGGAGGCGCAGGTCAATTCTGTGTCCAGGGCGGCTGTTTATCAGCTCCATCTGGTACGCAGGCTGAGACCCTACCTGCCCGCAGACTGTCTTGCCAGAGTGGTGCATGCTCTGGTTATCTCCCACTTGGACTACTGCAGTGTGCTCTGTGTAGGGCTACCTTTGAAGGTGACCCGGAAACTGCAATTAATCCAGAATGCAGCAGCTAGACTGGTGACTGGGCGTGGCCGCCGGGACCACATAACACCGGTCCTGAGAGATCTACACTGGCTCCCAGTACATTTCCAAGCAGAATTCAAAGTGTTGGTACTGACCTTTAAACGGCCTCGGTCCTGTATACCTGAAGGAGCGTCTCCACCCCCACCATTCAGCCTGGACACTGAGATCCAGCACCGAGGGCCTTCTGGCGGTTCCCTCATTGCGAGAAGTGAGGTTACAGGGAACCAGAGAGAGGGCCATCTCGGTAGTGGCACCCGCCCTGTGGAACGCCCTCCCAGCAGATGTCAAGGCAATACGTAACTATTTTACTTTCAGAAGACAACTGAAGGCGGCCCTGTTTGGGGAAGTTTTTAATGTTTGATGCTATACTGTTTTTAATATTCGGTTAGAAGCTGCCCAGAGTGGCTGGGGAAACCCAACCAGATGGGCGGGGTATAAATAATAAATTATTATTATTATTATTATTATTATTATTATTATTATTATTATTGATGGTGGTGATAATAATGGGACCTGTTCTATAGTAGTATGTTTCTGGTTCAGAGCCCTACTCCACAAATCTTTGTCACCACTTTCCAAATTAATTATGCCCCTTGAAGGAACCAGAGCTAAATGGATTAATCAATGCACACATATCAATAATTTCTTCCTTTTGCTTGATTACTACTGAGCAGGAGAAAGTTATGTAGTAGTGGATGAATGTTCTAACATCCATCTCCTGCCAAGTTGGGATCATCAGCCAGGATATATGGTAGATATCAAGGATGGCACAATGTGGCTAAATGGGCCCCTCTCTCCACAAACTTTTATAAATATTTGGATCATAAGACTGGGAGAGAAAAATGTTCATCATCTACCCCTTCCTTGCTCAGAGCAGGATGCTCTACAGGTCAGCTCATAGAAAGCCACATAATTCAATCCACAGTATGCAACAAGCCAAGGGAACAGGATCAACATAATAGCATGTGTGCTGGAAAATCAGAGAAGATGTATTATTTGGTACCAAAAAGCTTGCCAGCATATCCCAAATTAAAAGCTGGTCCCAAAGCTGGACAAAGCATAACATCCAGCTTCAACTTCCTCCATTCTGCAATGAATTCATCACGGTAAGCCTGGGGAGAAATACAAAGAGAAGACAGTGGATATTATGTACAAAATGCCACCATCAGTGTGAATTGATTATTAACAGAAATGCATTTACATCCTTACATGTTGCTGATCAGCACAAAACCTAAGAAGCTCTACAGCAGGCACCCCCAAACTGCGGCCCTCCAGATGTTTTGACCTACAACTCCCATGATTCCTAGCTAACAGGACCAGTGGTCGGGGAAGATGGGAATTGTAGTCCAAAACATCTGGAGGGCCAAAGTTTGGGGATGCCTGCTCTACAGGGTTCTAGTCATTTTAGCTGTGGAGAAAAGGCTGATGTGTGCTATACCTGAAGGGGTGTCTCCACCCCCGTTGTTCGGCCCAGACACTGAGGTCCAGCTCCAAGGGCCTTCTGGTGGTTCCCTCATTGCAAGAAGTGAAAATACAGGGAACCAGGCAGAAGGCCTCCTTGGTTGTCAAATCTGTCCTGTGGAATGCCCACCTGTCAGATGTAGAAGAGTTAAACAACCATACTACTACTAATGCTATTACTACAAACAAATCAGGAGAATACTGAGACACTCCAAATGCAGAAGACTTGGGAGATGATTGACATGCTACTGCTGATCTCCTTACCCTCAGCATGATTCCTATTTTTCCTCATTCTCACATGGCTCTTGCTCACCCAATAGTACTTTATCATCAGCTCAACCTCCGTCAAAAATGTTCTTCACTTCATCATTTGACCCAACCCTCTTTAGTCACTTTAAACTATCTGCTTGTGTACACAACAGCACACCATAGCCCTATTGGTTGTATGTTAACATAGACCAGATCTGTGGGATACAGTATTAACATAGGTCAGCATCATTGATGGTGGTAGCTGGAGTTCTAGGGACCATAGTAGCTTTCAGTTAATATCAGTCTCCAGAATCAAACCATAAAGGATTGTGAGGTATCTATTATTTGCACATCTTGCTGTCAGTAATGAAAGGCACAAAAACTACCCAATACGGACACTGTATGCACACTTTTCCAAGAAGCTGCCCTTTCTGAACAGGTTTCTCTCTGATGAACAGTGATTGGGGGCAGAGAGAATTTGAGCACTTGGGCACTTTTCTTCATCTTTTAATGAGAAAACAAAATTACCATCCGGTCAACGTTGTTCTTCCAGAAGTTTTTCACTGACCTAGGAAATTTGCAGAAGGCATGCAGATTAGAATTCATGACAGTAACAAGAGGGAAAATTAACTAGAACTGCCCATTTTGGTTATATAGTCACTTTTCAGCACAGATGCAGTCATATAGTACATTCACAACCATGGATATATCATTATTCACAACAGTGGTTGTGAAGTTTTAACAACACTGGTATTCCACTGGTAATCATCCCCATCATGATTATATTTAGTACTTCACAATTAATCCATTTAAAAATCATGTAAAAATTAACTTACCCTACTCCTATAAGGGCATTCAGATGCCGAGAGATTCGTGGGAACTGGGAGAGGGAATATATTTATTATTATTATTATTATTATTATTATTATTATTATTATTATTATACGCCCCCTTTTCCCATTAGGAATCCAGCATGCTTTGATCAAAAGTCATAGCTAAATTCAAATATATATTAATGACTGAACTCTCCTATGTGTCTGATTAAAAGCTGGTTTGAGACAAAAAGTCCCAGGGACAAATTTACGCTTCACTGCCATGTGTGCCCAGTAGGGTGGTGACTTTTTCATTTTTTTTCTCAAAAAATATTTCCTGTAGCACAAATGGATGAACTTTTGCCTATTAATGACTAAAATGAGGTATATTCCATTGAAATATTTAAAAAGGTTAGGCACAAACCATTTTTAATTTTTTTTTGTATGCCGTTTTACCATTTCATAACATTGTATTGTATTGAAGCAGGGCAAAGGCTAATAGAGTTCTGTCAAGAGAACAAGCTGGTCATCACAAACACTCTCTTCCAACAACACAAGAGACGACTCTACACATGGATATCACCAAATGGGCAGCATCGAAATCAGATTGATTATATTCTCTGCAGCCAAAGATGGAGAAGCTCTATACAGTCAGCAAAAACAAGACCTGGAGCTGACTGTAACTCAGATCATCAGCTTCTTATAGCAAAATTCCAGCTTAAACTGAAGAAAGTAGGAAAAACCACTGGGCCAGTAAGATACAATCTGAATCAAATCCCTTATGAATACACAGTGGAAGTGAGGAACAGGTTTAAGGATTTAGATTTGGTGGACAGAGTGCCTGAAGAACTATGGATGGAGGCTCGTAACATTATACAGGAGGCAGCAACGAAAACCATCCCAAGGAAAAGGAAATGCAAGAAAGCAAAATGGCTGTCCAACGAGGCCTTACAAATAGCGGAGGAGAGGAGGCAAGCAAAATGCAAGGGAGATAGGGAAAGATACAGGAAACTGAATGCAGATTTCCAAAAAACAGCAAGGAGAGACAAGAGGGTCTTCTTAAATGAGCAATGCAAAGAAATAGAGGAAAACAATAGAATGGGGAAAACCAGAGATCTGTTCAAGAAAATTGGAGATATGAAAGGAACATTTCGTACAAAGATTACCATAATCAAGGACAAAAGTGGTAAGGACCTAACAGAAGCAGAAGACATCAAGAAGAGGTGGCAGGAATACACAGAGGAATTATACCAGAAAGATATGGAGGTCTCGTACACCCCAGGTAGTGTGGTTGCTGACCTTGAGCCAGACATCTTGGAGAGTGAAGTCAAATGGGCCTTAGAAAGCACTGCTAATAACAAGGCCAGTGGAAGTGATGATATTCCAGCTGAACTATTTAAAATTTTAAAAGATGATGCTGTTAAGGTGCTACACCCAATATGCCAGCAAGTTTGGAAAACTCAGCAATGGCCAGAGGATTGGAGAAGATCAGTCTACATCCCAATTCCAAAGAAGGGCAGTGCCAAAGAATGCTCCAACTACCGCACAATTGCGCTCATTTCACACGCTAGCAAGGTTATGCTTAAAATTCTACAAGGCAGGATTAGGCAGTATGTGGACCGAGAACTCCCAGAAGTGCAAGCTGGATTTCGAAAGGGCAGAGGAACCAGAGACCAAATAGCAAACATGCGCTGGATTATGGAGAAAGCTAGAGAGTTCCAGAAAAACGTCTACTTCTGCTTCATTGACTATGCAAAAGCCTTTGACTGTGTCGACCACAGCAAACTTTGGCAAGTTCTTAAAGAAATGGGAGTGCCTGATCACCTCATCTGTCTCCTGAGAAATCTCTATGTGGGACAAGAAGCTACAGTTAGAACTGGATATGGAACAACTGATTGGTTCAAAATTGGGAAAGGAGTATGACAAGGTTGTATATTGTCTCCCTGCTTATTTAACTTATATGCAGAATTCATCATGCGAAAGGCTGGACTAGATGAATCCCAAGCCGGAATTAAGATTGCCGGAAGAAATATCAACAACCTCAGATATGCAGATGACACAACCTTGATGGCAGAAAGCGAGGAGGAATTAAAGAACCTTTTAATGAGGGTGAAAGAGGAGAGCGCAAAATATGGTCTGAAGCTCAACATCAAAAAAACCAAGATCATGGCCACTGGTCCCATCACCTCCTGGCAAATAGAAGGGGAAGAAATGGAGGCAGTGAGAGATTTTACTTTCTTGGGATCCTTGATCACTGCAGATGGTGACAGCAGTCACGAAATTAAAAGACGCCTGCTCCTTGGGAGAAAAGCAATGACAAACCTAGACAGCATCTTAAAAAGCAGAGACATCACCTTGCCGACAAAGGTCCGTATAGTTAAAGCTATGGTTTTCCCAGTAGTGATGTATGGAAGTGAGAGCTGGACCATAAAGAAGGCTGATCGCCGAAGAATTGATGCTTTTGAATTATGGTGCTGGAGGAGACTCTTGAGAGTCCCATGGACTGCAAGAAGATCAAACCTATCCATTCTTAAGGAAATCAGCCCTGAGTGCTCCCTGGAAGGACAGATTGTGAAGCTGAGGCTCCAATACTTTGGCCACCTCATGAGAAGAGAAGAATCCTTGGAAAAGACCCTGATGTTGGGAAAGATTGAGGGCACTAGGAGAAGGGGACGACAGAGGACAAGATGGTTGGACAGTGTTCTCGAAGCTACGAACATGAGTTTGACCAAACTGCGGGAGGCAGTGCAAGACAGGAGTGCCTGGCGTGCTATGGTCCATGGGGTCACGAAGAGTTGGACACGACTAAACGACTAAACAACAACAACAACATTGTATTAACAATTCTATATATATTTCATATCAAATTTGGACACAAAACCACATTCCACAATGGGGAGTGTTCTTAGCAACATAGGGTATACAAATGTCACACCTGTGCAAGGTAAAAGCCCATTTTTGGGACCTCACAACTCAGCCAGCAGACCCTGCCGGGCATGCTGGGAAAAGGACCTACAGGAGAGGTAGCAAAACATCGTCCTCTAGCGGCGTCTATACTGTTACTGCAGCTAAAAAAAAGGTTCCTTGTGTGTTTGATGACCCTATATAATGTTGTATATATGTGACTCTAAAGCTTGGGTTCAATTTTATATCTGCTTACAGTGACTTCAAAAATGGTCAAAAAACTGATAAATAATTTTTTAAAAAATCATTTTGTGCATGAGGGTTTTTATTATCAAATCTCTTTGAAAGTAAGATTTTATCTCATCTTTAATGAAAGCTCATCAAATTATGATACAGGGAAATGAGGTTGTAAAAAAGTCATCACCCTAGGCACGGGGATGTACCTGGAACTATGTCACCAATTGCCAGAATAGACTATCATGCACACACCAATGTATCTCTGTTGTTCCTGTGTGAAACTGTTAACTCCTGTGGGACCCAAGCATGACTGAAAAGTGGGGCATAAATATAAGAAAGGAAGGAATAGTACACCTATACGTATAGTCTCACATCTATCCACCTGGATGCTATCTTCAGAGCAGCTTTTAGAAAAGTGTCCAAGTGATAAGTTGCAAATTACAGCTGATGGGGTTTTGATGAGAGGTAAATCCTCTTCGTAAATTATTCATTGGAGCATTCTACTAAAGAAACTGATGGACTTTCTGTCTTATATCATTATTCAACTAAAAACTAATGATCCACAGGGTTTGTCAGTGCACACAAATCAGGAGCTCCCAAGGGGTGTTAATTCACACTCACAATATTTCCACCATCACTAAGATCTTTTAAAAGCTTTTGTGCAAAATCCCCAACTGGTTTTGGGAGGGGAGGTGGAAAAGCAGTTTTGTGGAGGTACTTCCTAAAAAGGGAGACTTTCAGAATTATGGTACTTTAAGTACATTCACACAAATTCAACTGCGGTCACATCCCTCCAGATATAAGCCCAGGTCCCTTTCAGACAAACTTCACGTAACAATATCCTTGTTTCTGCTGATTTTATCTGTATAGTTGTTTTTAGCAACCCATGGCTCCTTCAGGAGAAAGGGCAAGATATAGGAATAAAGAGTAACACTCATAATTTTTTGACTAGTAATAACAATTGTAATATTTTGACTACTTTTAGTTTACTCTGTTAAGTTCTTATAACCTTAGCATCTACTACTAATGATCCCATTTGACCTGTCAGTCTCCATTGACCTCCATAACTGGATCCCAGTAAATTTCATTTTAAAAAGTTGCCCGATGTGGATTAAAATTCACTGGCATTGCAAAATTGCACTGTTTGCAAAGCTGTTTTGCAACTTATCATCCTGTTGTTAGCATTTATGTATTCAAGTTACACAGCATTTTTCTCCCCTCATAGTTGGCTAAAATTTGTCACATGTACCCCACCTACCCAAAAAGCATCTGCTCCCACTGTGCTTAACATGATGAAGAAGTTAAGGTCAAGTAAAGGCTAAGGGTTTTGGGTTTTTTGCGATCCAAACATCTCTCCAGCAGCCATGCTTTTCCCAGGACCAGCCCTCCCATTAGGCAGTCTTTGGGATCAGAAGGTCGGCAGTTTGAATCCCCATGATGGGGTACAAGTAGATAAATTGGTACCGCTGTGGCTGGAAGGTAAACAGCGCTTCCATGCACTCTGGCTTCCGTCACGATGCTACATTTCTGGCCATGTGACCCGTAAAGTTGTCTGTGGACAAACACTGGCTCCCTCAGCCTGAAGCAAGATGAGCACTGCACCTCATAGTTGCCGTTGACTGGACCTAACCGTCCAGGGGTCCTTTAGCTGTTTTTCTTTTTTCTTTCTTTCTTTTTAGGCAGAGTGAGAAGACCACTTCAGGCAACAGATGCTGGAGGGCAGCAGTGGCTCCTCCAACTGTTCCCCTTCAGTCCCTGCCAGCCCCAGCTTCTGAGCTAGGGCTCTGCCAATAGTGATGATTGCTTGTTGCTGGGATGAGCCTGAGCTGTGTGCCTGACCTTGTCACCTTCCGCCAATTGAACACAGACAATGCCATTAGGAGAGGTTCTGACCGAGCGAGCAGGCAAAAACCATGAAGCCGGCCCAGGCTATTCATCCCGGCAGGCATAACACGTGCCCAAGCACTGGTCTACTCATGTGATGCACACTGATGCCACAAAAGCATTGCACCATTGGTCTGAGTAGGTAGCAAGCAGGCAAAGCAGGAAGTGAGCTGCAGTGCTGGAGAACTGAGCTGATTAGGCCATGTAGCCTATTCTGCACCCCCTAAGCTGGCCTGTTGCTCTCAGGTGCAGGTCCATAGAGCTGGTTGGTAAATCTGTCGATTTCAGTTTCTCTCAGTTTCTCATTCTTTAGTTCTTCACATCTCCATACCATTTTCTGAATTTCTTTAAGGTCCTCATGATAATTAATCAGAAATTCTGTGGGAATTTCGCCTAATGCACGCATCTTTTGATGTAATTTTGCCTAATATGCACATTTTTGCATTTCCCACTAATATAATGCATTTTTCATTTATTTTTACTAATGTTTGCATTTCTATAAACACTTTAGTATATGCATTTTCATACAGGTGACTTGGCCAAAGAACTGGATTGCAAAATTCAGATAAGTGTGGATTTCAGAAGTTGACTATGTTCACATATTGTTTGGGAAAGAGCACCTTTAAATGCAAACTGAATCAAATGATTCTCCCATCCCTGTGCTCTCATCATCAATATTTAAGTAAGATTTAGTTATCAATCATGCTGGCTTTTATGCATGCCGCAAAATCAGAATGGCCCCTTCTCTCATACCCTCCCTATCACTTTGTGGATAAAAACTGAAACTGATAGAGACAATTTGGTAAATTCATGTCTGTGCAATTCACAAAGAACCTCTTAAAAGCAACTGTGCTCAACCCAGGCAAAGCTAGCTGCACTAGTTTCAAAAGAAGAGGGTAACACTCATGCTTAATTCACTTAATGAAATCAGTGGGACTTGAAAGTTCACAACTATAGCTGGAATTTGTGTCTGCCTTTTTTCTTTTGACTATGAAGAGATTTTTTGAGTGGATAGTCATGATAAAAAGAATGTATTGTGGCGTATAGAGGGGCAATAAGAAAAAAGTTATTGCACGGGGGGAGAGGGGGAGATTTCTGGCAATTCTATTTTCTCCACTTTGCTTTCAAACCTGATCGTTTTGCAGAGGATGGGCTCATCAAAAAGCAGAATATGAAAACCTGAGACTGGCTGCATCAAAGTCATTATTCTTAGATTATGATTTTCCACCTTGCTTATTCCGCTTTATAAGGAAGGCAGCTAGAACTTGATTTCAGTTAACAAGATTGACTGAGGCGACCAAGCTCTAAATGAAACAGTCGTTTCTGAGACATTGTATGAGGGAAACAATCACATATACTGGTTTGCATTATGATTCAGCTTGGAAGGAAATGGAACATGGCTTGCTCTAAAGATCCAGAGCCACGTTCTGATTTAAATATAACAATAGCAATCAATGCAAATAGGGAGTCATAAGCTTCCTGTGCAGTTAAGGAACCTGTAAGCAATCTCATTTTCAGATGCATAACAAAGGCTTCAGCATATTTCCAAGAATGCTAGAGCAACCTTGCAGATTTACTCCCTAGCCATTAAGATTCATAGGCATTTTTGGAATATAGGCCAAAATGTTAAAACAGAGGCATTTTCTGCCCTGGAACTTGAAAATCTTTGCGCCGGCAGTCTCTCCTTTCCATCCTACCTGTAGTGCAATCCTTGGCAAGTCAACTTAGAAGTAAGCCCACTGAGTTCAATTGGAACGGGATAGCTCAGTTGGTAGAGCATAAGACTCTTAATCTCAGGGTCGTGGGTTCGAGCCCCATGTTGGGTAAAAGATTCATGCCTTGCAGGGGGTTGGACTACATGACCCTCGTGGCCCCTTCAAACTCTACAATTCAATGATTCTATGACTTAGTCCCAGGTAAACATGTATATGATTGCATCGTGACTTGTCGTCTCTTGCAATTCCTGCCCCCATCTCTGTACTTTTCAATTTCTAATGATTTACTGTCTGCTCATGAACCTAGGCTCACTTCCCTCCTCTGGACTAAATCACACCTTGAGCATAAGGATCTTTGCCAAGTAGAGAACCTAGTGTTGTGGCAGCCAATGGCTTCTTTGCTGTACTCCTAGCTTAGGCTCTGAGCTCCCACACCAGGCCTAGCTGAAAAGCAAGTCTTTAAACATTCAACTCACAGAGGGTCTATCAGCCTCCCTTCAGCTATCTGGCAGCATCTGAGGTTTTGCATGATCACGTAACCAAGAGAAAATAAAATAGACAAGAGCGTTGCCAGCAATCCTAAAGCTGCACTCCCTACTTCTGCTTTATAGCATCCTAGAAGAGAATGATTTATTTCCCTGAACTTTTCCTGCAAAAGTTGGCTGAGAATCCTGCTCAGTAGAAACTGGTGGAACAATGTGGGTGGGGATGCATTGCTCTCCCAGCTTCCCAACACTGTGCATCATTACTCAGAGAGGGAGATGCAGAGAACTCAGCAAACTGCAGGGTGAAGCAGCATAGGTAATCTGATGCTTTTGCCACTGCAAGTTGCACCACACTGATCTCCCTGTACCTCTCCTTCAAGGTAAGCTGCAGCAATGTGCAATGTTGGGAAGCTGCAGTCCACCTGCTGCTACTGATCCTATTGTTGGTCTCCATTGGTCTATTGGGAATGGCGATGACCCCCGCAAGAAAGAGGAGATGAATACCACACAGGGACAGATTTAACTTGGAGTGGTTTGGGGCACCTGGAAAGCTCACCTGTGGCAAGACAACCTGCATTGGCACCAATATGGAAACATAAGTGGGAGACATATAAATGAGACATCCCCCAGTTTTACCCTATCCTTGCTTTTCATTATATATTGTTGGCATACACAAAGGTATATATGGAGAAAGTCTGTATGTCTGTTTCATGACTTGGAGACTCACCAAGGGCATTAAAATGAGAGCCAGGATCCTTTTCACCAAATTTGGCAACCGGTAACAATTTATCTGGTTTGTCCAAGTGGCATCCACAAACTCTCCATCACTGGCAAAGGAAAAAGAGGAAGAAAGCAGGTTCTCTGCTGTGTGATAATGTCTGTAAATGCTATTTACCCGTTGCAATGACATGCCTATGCTACAGCTACTACCCAGTTAAAATCCCTGATAGACAAATGCAGAATCTCAAACTTAAAGCATTACTGGGGGGCAGATAATCAGCTGCTGAGGAAAATGAAATTTTCAGCAATTCAGCAAAGACACCCCCCCACCCAACAAGAACACAATTAAATTTAAGCCTCTCCCCACCCCCAACCCATTTATCAGTTTTATGGAGCACAACCTATTGTCATTGTTATCTGCACAATACTTGTATACATAATAATACTACAATTTTAAAAAAAATATTTTTATGGATACATATTCTATTGACATTTGTTATTCTAGAACATAATGAAGAGTGTCTGCTGTTCTAAAAGTCATTCCAGAAATGTGTTTTGGCCATTACTTCCTCTTCTATAATATCTGAATGTTATAATTACTATGCTACACCAGATTTTTCAAATCAATCTGAAATAATTATTATAACCCTCTTTTTTGTTTAATCATCATCATATTATCCTCTTTTGTTCCTAGTTGTTTCCCACTAAAGAGCCTTGATATCTCTTCTTCAGAAAGTTTTTGATCTAACTTTAGATACCCCCTCCCCCCAAACACATACATACACTACATACGTGTCTATACGTCTTGGTATCTACTTACAACTTTTCCAGTAATGTTGAACATCCATCTGCATAGAGGCCTTTGGTGAAGAGCTCATCCACCAAAAAATCAATTCGAGGAGGAGTGAAAGGTATAAGCTGAGCAGAAAAACAAGGGAAATATTTAAAGGCAACTATATATATATATATATATATATATATATATATATATATATATATATATATATATATATAATGCAGTTTTCATTCTGCCTTTAAAAGGAAAGGAGGACCTATATATTGCCTGGATACACATTCTTGGCGGAGAATGTTATTGTCCAATCTCCACAGGCCTCTATTAACTTTTGTCTAGAATTTTACTCTGCAACCCAATCTATAGCTGCAGGTGCAGCCACGAGCTTAAATAAGTACCAGAAAATGTCAACTTAGCAGAACTCTGAAAACTGTAAAACTGGAAATGTAGTTTGTAACTGGTATGCAGACATAAGGTGGTAGTCAACTAAATTTTACTCAGAATAGACTAATTGGAATTAATAACCATTACTAACTTGGCAAACCCTCCAAGTATTCCTATTTTCCAGGGACATCCCTGATTTAGAGAAGCTGTCCCAGTTTCTTATTTGATCCCACAAAGTCCCACTTTTCCTTAGGTTGTCCCTATTTTCATTGGAGAAATGGTGGAGGGTGTGGAGTTATCCGACCCCCCGAGCTGTCTGAAGGCAATCCTGTATCAGGAAGGTTTGTTTAATATTTTGTTATGTTTTTATATATGCTGGAAGCTGCCCAGAGTGGCTGAGGCAACCCAGTAAAATGTGGGGGATATGGGACATCCCTATTTTCATTGGAGAAATGTTGGAGGGTATGAGCTGGGCCTACTAAATCCAATAGTTCTACTCTGTGTAAAAGAAAGATGAATACATCCTATGGTGTGTACACTCAAAAGTCAAGTGTATGTTACAGTACATGCAACAATCCAATGGGTAAATTTTCAGTGGTGACAGGCACCTTCTAAAAAACAATGCCAGTAGACTAGCATGGCTCTAGAAAATAATGAAGAAAATATTTTACTTTATTATCCCTTTTCTGCTTCCTTCCCATAACAACTTTTCTTCCAGTTTCTTTCTCCTTTGCTCCCCACATCTTGCCATTTCTTTTTTCTTAATTAACAAATAGCACATTACAAATGCATCATTTACAAAGTCCCAGAATCAATGTCCTCGCTAGCAGTGTGCATCGTTTCTGCATAAATAGCCATCTCTTATTATTATTGATTTGTTACATGTATTACAAAACTCAATAAAATTAAAGCAATGGAAATGCAGCAAACAAACTCAATATGAATTAAAGTTCAGGCAATGTAAGAAAAGGCTTTCCATGGGCCCAGAGCTTACTGTGTGTCCTGCTTCCTGTAGCAACTGTCGGGTTTCCAGCACAGCTCTCCTCATGCTGGGAGAGGGCTGGAAATAACCATCTCCATCATAGTAGCCAATCCTGAGAGGTCGGGAGCTAGAGTAAATCTGCAGAAAGGAACCAGAGTAATCACATAGTGCTAGTCACCAGGGCAATGAAAAGGCGGCAACATGGCTTTTCACAGCTCAGGCAAGGGTGAAAGCTAGGGATCAGGGTACCTGACGGACTGCTCACTTCCCCTATGCATCTGTCTGTGTGCTAAAATCTCGATCAGAGGCCCTTCCCTGGGTACCACTATCATATGAGGTGTGGCATTTGGATAATTTTGACTCCGCTTTGGTTTTAGAATGCTCTTGCCCACTGTCTAATTTGTTGAGCTCAGCCATCTTGTTAACTGAATAGTTGTTGACACAGTATAAAGGATCACATCAATTCAGGGACTGTAAGGGATGGAGGATTCCCGTTGATCCTCCTTGGTGCTGACCTTTAAAGCCCTAAACAGCCTCGGCCCAGTATACCTGAAGGAGCATCTCTACCCCCATCGTTCAGCCTGGACACTGAGATCCAGCCTTCTGGAAGTTCCCTCACTGCAAGAACTGAAGTTACAGGGAACCAGGCAGAGGGCCTTTTCGGTAGTGGCACTCACCCTATGGATCTGGTTGGTTTCAGATGGAGATAAATAACTACACGACTTTTAGAAGACATCTAACTGGGGT